>NC_057798.1:453597090-454264042 GCF_018294505.1 Triticum aestivum
GCTATGCCAGCCGCCGTGCCGTTGTCTTCATCTACCAACCCCATTTGCACGGGAGATGGAGCTGGACCCGCCGCAGGCGCTGAGGCTGCACATGAGGGGCTGTGGGAACAATGGCACATGGGCCGACGTCAAGTTCCCATCCCCTCACATCATGTACCTTCGCCGGGAGTGGAAGACTTTTGCTCGCATCCACAGCCTGACGGAGGGGCTCACTCTCCATTTCAAACTAATGGAGAGCGGCCTCCTCTCCGTCAAGGTCTTTGGGCACTTTGGGACTCGCGTAAGGTGCTGCATGGAGAGCTCCTCTAACGATGAATATTCCTCCTTGAGCGAGAGTGACGAGGAGGACAGCGGGGCAGATGACGGGGACGAGTCTGACTAGGCGTAGGACGCCCCGCGCCCGGGCGGGTGCGGCAGCAGCAGCATCTGCACCTGGACGCTCCTCCGGCGGAATCTGCTGGGGGAGGGGCCAGCTCCTTGAACTTCTCGGGGTTGTCTCCTTGGGCGGCTGGCGTTGGGAGGCTGCGGAAGAGGAAGAGGGCGGGCGGCAAGGTCGTCAAGTCGGAGTACGCGGGCACCTACGCATTCATCACATATTGACGTCATGCCGCCTCGTCTTCGTGCTCTTCCCCCGGTGCCATCATCACCAGCCAACCTTTGGATGGCCACCGATATGTTCTCTTGGTGCTTTCTGCCGCTCGTGGCTCGCCTAGGCGCCCCTTTTTCCCATTTTTGCTTCCTTGACCTTCCTCCTGAGGAGAGGGACAAGAAAGGGATTACGGGCATCTTATCTCTTTTTAGTTTGTAAGCCTTCGAGCCTTCGTTAAATTTAGAACTTGTAATCCTCTTGCTCATGTTTTTCACTCCGTACGAACTGTACCTGTACGGGATGTTTTTAATGAAAAAGGGATGTTTGCTGAGGTTTTCGTTCGTGGGTGAAACCCGCGACAGGGAGCGAATCCTCGTTATTATTTAAGATAAACGTTTTTCGCTCGGCAACAGGCCTTGCCGTCCCCCCAATTTGCTCGACCTTTCCCGCGCCCTTGCCGGAGGCAGGGATGAAGCGAGCTTAGGCTCCCCATTCCATTTCCTTGCTGCCGCGACTACAACCAAATCCGGACCTAGGAGATAATCCTTGGGTACAGAAAAAGGGGAGCATGGTAGCCTAGAAATAAGACGAGGTTTCACATATCCCAGTTCCATATTGGAATGCATGATAGAGGATAAACGACTTATCTAGATCTGCAGCCCCCGGCAACCTTGGCTTGCCGCGGTTGGATCCTTGTACTTGCAGCCCTCGGCAACTTTGGTTTGTCCGGGTTAGGACGCCGGTCCGTTCCCTTTCTTCCAAATAGCTCGGCAGAAGTGCTCATGTGCCCTGCGAACCAAAGAGGACAGAAAAGAACAGAGAGACGTGCACTCGACCTCTAAGCTAGGGGTTAGCCGCCGCTAAGCACTATAAACCCTAACCGAGGAAGAGACTTGACCTAGCATGCATGCTATAACTTAGGGCGCCAGCACTTCGTTTATGCTCAAGGTCTGCGCCTGGCATTGTACAAAGGGTTACATGCCTTGCCGGCCAGGCTTGTACAAAAGGTGGCTTGACGGGAGGCCCGACAGCCGCGGGTAAAACTTGCGAAGATGCTCGATGTTCCAGGACTTGCTCACTCGAATGGCATCTTCGGTCTCCAGGTGGATTGCGCCGGGCCTAGTGACTCGTGTTACACGATAAGGGCCTTCCCACTTTAGCGTCAACTTGTTGGAATTCTTGGCCGACTGAACATGCCAAAGAACAAGGTCGCCTTCCTCAAAGCTCCGGGCATGAACTTTGCGGCTATGGTAGCAGCGCAAGGCTTGCTGGTAGCGTGCTGCTCGCACAGCCGCCCGGAGACGATCTTCCTCAAGGAGCATTGCGTCATCTTGCCGCAGTCGCTCTTGGTCAAGCTCATCATAAGCGAGCACTCGAGGTGACCCGTATATGAGTTCTGTGGGGAGAACTGCTTCTGCCCCGTAGACCAGGGCAAAGCGTGTCTGGCCGGTGGCTCGATTTGGCGTCGTTTTGATTGACCAAAGAATCGCCGGCAACTCGCAATCCAACGCCTTCCACTCTTGCGCAGCCTGTCAAAAGTCTTCGTTCTTAAGCCTCACAAAACTTCAGCATTTGCTCTCTCCGCTTGGCCGTTGCTTCGTGGGTGTGCCACGGAAGCAAAACAGACCTTGCTGCCGAGATCCTCAATGTACTACATGAAGGCGTGGCTTGTGAACTGTGTGCCGTTGTCGGTGATGATCCTGTTGGGTACCCCAAAACGGCAAACTACACCCTTGAAGAACTTGATGGCTGACTGCGATGTCACCTTCCTCACCGCTTCCACCTCTGGCCACTTTGTGAACTTGTCGATTACAACGTACAAGTACTCAAAGCCCCCGATGGCACGAGGGAAAGGGCCCATTATGTCGAGCCCCCAGACCGAGAAGGGCCAGGAGAGAGGGATGGTCTGAAGGGCTTGAGCTGGTTGATGAAGCTTCTTTGAATGGAACTGGCACGCTTCACACTTGGTTACTAGTGTCGTCGCATCCTGGAGGGCAGTGGGCCAGAAGAAACCTTGCAGGAAAGCCTTGCCAGCAAGGGCCCTCAACCCTATGTGGGAGCCACATATGCCTCCATGTATCTCTGCCAACAGCTCTAGTCCTTCCTCCCGGGAGATGCACTTCAATTTCACCCCATTCGGTCTTTTACTGTACAAGACGTTGTCAACGAATTGGTATAGAGTAGATCGGCAGGCTACTCTCTCTGCTTCTTCCTGCTCCTCAGGAATCTCTCCTTTTTGGAGGAATTGGACGGTGTGCTGCGCCCATGCCGGAGCCCGTGGCTCGACGACAAGGATCAAAGGCATCTCTTCTGCCACGGGAGCGGCCGTCTCTATGGCCATTGCCTGAGGCCCTGCCCGAGTCGGTTGCCCCATGACAGGATCGACATCCACGGCAACATCCTTGCCAGCAGCTCCGGGGAGCTCGGTGGGGAAGTAATTGTTGGGGCCTAGCTTCCTCCGCTTGTTCTGCATGGTTGATGGTTCAACGGATAGTTGAGTTAACCAAAGCACAAAAGTACCTAGTTCCACAGGTAGCTTGAGGGCAGAGCGCTTTGATAGGTAGTCGGCGATGTCGTTTTCCGTCCAAGGGACGTGCTCTGCTCGTATACCATCAAAGCGCTCCTCCAGTTTCCTCACTTCATCCACGTAAGCTTTCATCAATGGGTTGTGATAATCTTTGTTGATCTGCCCGACGACGAGCTGCGAGTCGCCCCTGACGATGAGCTTTTTGACTCTGAGGTCCGCTGCGTTCCTGAGACTGGCAAGCAAGCCCTCATACTCGGCGATGTTGTTAGTTGACATCTCCCGGGGAAAATGCATTTGGACGACATACTTGAGCTGCTCTCCGGTGGGTGTGACAAGCAGCACACTAGCACCGGCGCCTTGCAGCGAAAAAGCCCCATCGAAGTGCATGATCCAGTTGCGGCTCGTTTCCTTGCCGGGGAGAGCGGTCTCCTGTACCTCTTCCTCGAGTGTCAAGGTCCATTCTGCAACGAACTCCGCCAAGACTCTGCTCTGAATCGTCGAGGTGCTTTAGAACTTTAAACTGAAACTCGACAGCTCTAGGGCCCATTCCACGATCCTCCCCGTTGCATCTGGGTTATGTAGTATTCGTTGTAACGGGAGGCGGGTGACCACAGTGATCTCGTGTGCTTGGAAGTAATGACGCGGCTTCCTCGAGGCCATAAAGAGGCTGAAGAGCAATTTTTGCACACCTGAGTACCTCGACCTAGCCCCCTGCAACAGGGAGCTGACGAAGTAAACTGGGTGCTGCACCATTTTCTTCTTTTTGCGCCACTTCACCGGTCACGCGGGCCTTGTCGCACTGGCGTTAGCCTCTGCTGGGGACTCGGTCTTGCCGAGACCGAGCCCTGCCGGGGAGGGTTCCAGTTCGCCATCCGTAGACTCTACCGCTATCGCTGCCTCTTTGTCGACCTCTCTTTGTGCCACTAGTGCGGAGCTAACCACCTGATTCGTTGCCGCTAGGTACAGTAGCAACAATTCTTGTGGTTTGGGCGCAACCAACACTAGGGTAGAGGAGAGGTACTTCTTCAAATCTTGCAGCGCTGCCTCGGCCTCCGGGGTCCACTCCATTGGGCCCGTCTTCTTCAAGATCATGAAAAAGGGAAGGGCACGCTCCGCGGACTTGGAGAAGAATCTGCTCATGGCGGCAACGCAGCCAGTGAGTCGATGCACGTCTTTGATCTGTTTAGGTGCCTCAATCTGCTCGATGGCCTTGATCTTATCTGGGTTTGCCTCAATCCCACGCTGTGACACAAAGAACCCGAGAAGCTTTGCCGGACGGGACACCAAAGACACACTTCTCAGGGTTCAACTTGAGGTTGATCTTGCGGAGGTTCGCAAATGTTTCCTCCAGATCTTGCACAAGTGTTGCTTTGTCCTTGGTTTTGACCACTATGTCATCCATATAAGCTTCCATATTTCTATGTAGCTGGGGCTCAAAACCAATTTGGACTGCTGTTGCAAAGGTTGAGCCGGCACTCTTCTCCTTGTCTTCTTTCGTCATCAAGATCTGGTGGTACCCTGAGTAGGCGCCAAGGAATGATAACAGGTCACACCCAGCTATGGAGTTGATAATCTGGTCGATGCACGGTAACGGGAAGGGATCCTTTGGACAAGCTTTATTGATGTCTGTGTAATCAATACACAGTCTCCACTTCCCGTTTGCCTTCCACTACCCGGTTGGCCAACCACGTCGGATGGAGCACTCCCCTTACCAAGCCTGCCGCCTCTAGTTTTCTGATCTCCTCCGTGATGAACTCCTGCCTCTCCAGAGCTTGCTTACTGACCTTATGCTTGACGGGTAGTGCCCAGGGGCGGATCCAGCTATATGGCGAGGTTTGGCAGCCGCCATACCTAAAATTTGGCAAAAGTATTGCATATATATACTGTATGTATGAAGCTTTGAGCTGAGTCAATGGATTTTTGGTCAGTTTCGTCAATTTGGAGGATGAATACTCGCAGGGGGCAGGCAACTCATGGCCTCGAATGTATTTCGCCAGGTAGTTGTATTGTTACCTACGTGTTTCTGCCTCATTAGAGGCCTAACTGCCGCTGAAGGAGAGAATTAAGCAATATAGGTGACTTGCATCACATAAGCCCATGACCCACAAGCCCATGTTCTAAACGAGGACACCATTGGCAGTCAATTGCAAATCAATTCACATGTACTCCAGTTAATTGGACATGCTAAAAAATGTACTAGTTGATTGGAGATACACGAGATGTTTCGTTCAAGCACGGTTGATCAGGAATCGCCTTGCAGCCGGCCCTCAAGCTTGTCTCTAGCTGTGTGATGAGCAGTGCCAACTCCGCGAAACCCAGAGCCTCACCGCTTTCCGTCTCTCCGGTGAAGAAACTAGATCTAATCGGACTCAAATCGTCTGAGGTATTACAATATACAACTAGGAGCAACCGCTACTCCTCCAAACTCATGACAATGTATGTCTTGTTGTGATATTTGTCCCTACTACCGACCGACCGACCGACCCCTAGTCGGCTAACCCTTATGGCATGCAACAGAGGCAGCGATTACAGAGCAACCACGCGATCTTTAGTCAGCATGGTGGGCATGGCAGCGATCACCGTCAAGAAAGGCAGCAAGCAGGAACGTCACATAGTTATATGTTACTACATTGTTTTTTCCCCTCACAAACTCTGCCACACCTAAAAAATATTCCTGGCTCCGCCACTGGTAGTGCCTGAGGATAGACGGCAAGATGGTGCTCAATCACTTCCCTGGGAACGCCGGGGATGTCGGAGGCTTGCCATGCAAACACATCGACATTCGCCTGTAGGAAAGTGACGAGCTCGCTTTCCTATTTGCCGTCGACGGTGGAGCTTATAGTAAAAGCTCCACCCGTGCCGCCCTCCTTGATGGGCACCTCCTTGGTCTCTGGTGGTGCAGCTCTGGACTTCTTGCTCTTGCCGGTGGAGCTCTCTGGCACTTCCTCAACGGGAGCGCAACAACCCGAAGAGGTGCACTTGCCGGAGTGGGTGCGAGGGGTCTCGCCGGTCTTTTTTCCTCCCGGGGCTTCGTCGGCAGGAGCAGGTGCCTTGGCAGCAGCTGCTGCAACTGCTTCCCGGTAGAGTTGGTCGGCGCAAATCAACGCGTCCTTCTTGTCGGAGGGGACGGTGATGATGTTCATCGGCCCGGGCATCTTCAGCGTGTTGTAGGCATAATGTGAAGCCGCCATGAACTTGGCTAGTGTCGGGCGACCGAGGATCCCGTTGTAGGGCAAGGGGATCTCGGCTACATCAAAGACAATCCTCACCGTCCTGTAGTTCAGATCGCCTCCGAATGTCACGGGCAGTGTGACCTTTCCCTTTGGCTGGCTCCTCCCCGGGTTGACCCCTTGGAACGTGCCCGTCTCCTTGAGGTCTCCATCAGGGATCTGCAGCCTCTTGATCACAACAGGCGAGATTAAGTTCAGACCAGCCCTGCCGTCAACCAGCATCTTCGTCACCTTGAGGTGGCGGATTGTTGGTGAAACCAACAACGGCAAGCACCCGACCGCAGTAGTGCAGTCAGGATGGTCCTCGGTGTCGAAGATGATAGGCATGCTGCACCACTTCAGCGGCTTCCATGCGTCGAACGACGGGTCCACCGCTGTGATCTCATGCGCCCACTGCTTGAGCTGGCGGTGGGATGTATGCAGCGAGGCGCCACCATCGACGCACATGGCTTCTGTGGCTTTCTGGAATTGTGATCGCCGGACTCACCATCCTCGTCGTGATCATCGTCTTCTTGCTTCTTGTCGTGGCCTCGGGCAGGCCTCTCCTGCTGATTATCTTTGCCGCAGCGGCCTCCTTGGCCGCCATGCTTCTTGTCGGATCCCTCGGCACCCTCTTGGCCCTTCTCCTTGTCCCGCCGCTCATACTCGGCTTTCTGCTTCTTGACGAGCAGCTCCACTTGCCGATAGTTCTGGAGGTCATGGCCCTTGGTGCGGTGGATCTTGCAATACTGCTTGTCGGAGCCCCCTGGCTTATCAGCAGCCGCCAAGGCCCGGCAAGCGGCACACCCGACAACCTCCTTGCCGGGGTCACTCACCTTGGGTTTCTTGGTGGCACCGGTATCGTTGGACCCCTCGACGGCAAGCATGGTCTTGCCCTTGCGCTTCCTGTTATGGCGTCGGCCCTTCTTCGCCGGGGTGGCGGTATCATCCATGGAGTCGGTTTCCGTGCCGGCGTCTTTGACGGGGTACTTCCTTCCCTCTTTAGCGCGAGTGCACCGATCGGTTAGAACATAAAGTTCGGCCACATCCTTGACCTTGTTCATCACCAGCTCCTCATGCATCTTACGATTGCGCACATTTTGATGGAATGCACTAATCATGATGGCAGGATGAACGTCGGGGATGTTGTACTGCACTTGGCTGAACCTTTGGATGTACTTGCGCAAGTTTTCTCCTTCCTTCTAGGGGATGATATGAAAATCACTCGCCTGGCCATGAGCTTGGTGGCCTCCAGTAAAGGCGCCAACAAACTCATGACACAGATCCACCCAAGAAGAAATGGAGTCCACCGACATGTGCATCAACCATGACATCACATTGGGCTTGAGGGCCAACGGAAAATAGTTGGCGAGCACCTTATCGTCGCGAGCCCCAGCAGCTTGCATCTCGATGGTGTAGATGCTGAGGAACTTCGATGGGTGAGTCTTGTCGTTGTACTTCTCGCCAACGTCGGGCTTGAACGTGCGGTGGGAGGGCCACTGGAACTACCACAGCTCACGGGTGAAGGTCGGACAACCCACCTCGTAGGGTAGGCCACCGTAGCCTCCCGGTGCTGGGTGGTCTGTAGTGGGCCATGCCCGCCTGTCCGACTGCTGGCACGCATCACGCCGGAGCTCGATGGTGGTTCGAGCGTCTTCATGAGCTCGCTCCCGAAGAACTTGACACTGGTTGCGGTGGGTTCGCCGGTCGGACGACGCTATGGAGATATCGTCACGAGCGTCATCGCGACGGACCGACACCCGCGATGGCTGGTATGGAGGAGGGGAATGCACCATGGCCGCATCGCCTCCGGCCCGACCTCCGCTGGCATGCGGTGGCTCGATGGAGCGACGGCCTACGGGTCCCGCCGGCCGCAACTCGTCGTTGTTAGCGATGCCGACAAGACTCCGGGCGGTGGCCCTCCATTCGTCAAGCTTCTCGGAAGCGGGAGGAAAGTCGAGGAGCAGCAGCGCACGTGCTAGGGCTTCTGCTGGCGTGGCCGTCGGCGAAAGCTGTGTGGCCCGCGATGCGCTTCGACTTCTAACCACGTTAGAAGGAGCCCCATCATGGCCCCGCGGCTCTCCGCCACCTCCGCCAGCACCTCGACGCACATGCTGGCCCTCCTCATCATGTGAAGGGCGCATGGGACTCTTCCCAGGGCGGCGCCCAGGGTGACCAGCAGCGCGGTGCTGCTCATCGCGCACGACCTGAGAAGAGCGCGCCGTGGGCACCGGTGTTGGCATCTTGGAGGTCGCCGCACCGCCGTCTGGCGGCACGACGATGCCCCTGGAGGGCCCCGCGCCGCCTGGGCCTGACTTTGTCTTTGGAGCCCGCGACGAGTGGCTCGTCGCCTGGCATACAAACGACGTCGCTCACCAGGCCTGGACTGCCAGGGTGATGTGGATGTTCGCGGGCCGCGCCATGGGTTCTCTCCGCGACTGGCCCGCTGCTGGTCCACATCGATACTGGCAGTCCGGTCCCGGATGAACCGATCACCGTGGTCGTCTTCTTCTTAGGAGCCATGGCGATGAAGAACTGCTAGGCCAACTACTAGACCAGATTCTCACAGTTGCGCCCCCTACCTGGCGCGCCAAAGATGTCGGTGGGAAATGACACCTATCGGATCACGAGGATCCCTTCTGCGGTTGCGGGGCACGGGGTTGTGAGAAGAGCATGATTAGTAACTAGCACAAGGATCGTTTACCCAGGTTCGGGCCGCGAGGATGCGTAAAACCCTAGTCCTGCTTTGGTGGATGTATTGAGTGTTCTTGAGCTCTTGAACTAGATACGGTGGCTGCGTGGTTCAAAAGAGCTAAATCCCTCTGCAGTACGCCATGGGCCTCCTTTTATAGTCAAAAGGGGCTGCCACAGTGGCACACAGGAGGTGGAAAGGCCTACAGTGCTATGAGCTTATCGCTTGTATTACAGGACAAGGCACATTTAATGCGTGGCTTAGGTGTCGTCTTGCTTTATCGGCGACGGGAGCGAGGCCCGTCCCGTCCATCGCCGCTCCTCCTTGCTTCGACACGCGCCCTGGCCAGCGATGCATGCGGCGCCATGTAGGCAGGTAAGCAGCTGAGGTGGCGTGGTGGTGGAGCCTCCACGAAGATCTACATGCCGCCACACAGGCGTGTGCTGAGTTGGCCTGGAAGTTGCATGTTGCCACGTAGGTGCCTGCCCAGCTGGTTGGGCTGGCAGCTGCATGTGAACGGTGATGGAGACTTGGTTGGTCCGGGCCTGACGGTGGCCCCGCTGACGCCCTTGGCAAGGGCCTTGTCGGGTGGCCCGGCAAGGGTCTTGCCGTGGCACGCTGTCGTCCCCGGCAAGGATCTTGCCGGGGGTCTTGCGGGTTTCCTCGGCAAGGATCTTGTCGAGGGTCGTTGCCTTCCAATCCTCATCTGGTCTTGAATATTCTTTGTCTTCACAAAGATCTGCATGCCACCATTGAGGTGCCTCCCGAGCCCTGGCTGTCAGGACCCCGACTCAGTGCCACATCGATCTAGCATGTAACACCTCATATCACTTTGCGGCCTCACGCACGGTATTCCCACGGGTGTCGCCTTACCTTTGCCCGGGACCGTTTGCGCCTTTTGGCACACGTATATGATAGTGTCGCTAGCATCCATATGATAAGGAGCCCGGGCTGACATGGCTAGTCGTAAACCCAAAGTGGCACAGACTTACAGGGACAGGCATCCATGACCCAGCATCGAACGTGTCGGTCATCAGCGAGTGAATCCAGGCTGTAGCACTGGGCTAGCAGGACTCCGGTGAACCGGGCTGTAGCGGGCTAACAGGACTCCGGTATTCATCGCGTGACATTTCCCCGAAGGGACAGACACAGGAACGAAGAAGGACACATGCCGGCCAGCCTAAGTGTTCCGGAGCAGTAGCAAGCTACCATGGCTCAGTGGAACACTAGGAGACATTTCCCGGTAAGAGAGGCTACTAAGGATAAACAACTAGATAGCCAGATCCCACACATACCAAGCATTTCAATAACATACACACAATATGCTCGATATGTGCAAATACAACATGGCACCACAACATGACTCTACAACTCAAGTATTTATCCAATAGGCTCCGAGGAGCGAGATATTACAAACATGGGTCTCATGACCCAACAATCAGAGCATACAAGTCAAAGCACAAGCGGAAGCTATCATGTCTGAGTACAGACATCTATAAATGAAAAAGACTGAGAAGCCTGACTATCTACCAATCCTGCCGAGGGCACAAGATCGTAGCTGAGGTAACAAGCTAAACGTCGAAGCCCACGTGGAACTACTAGCGAGACCGAAGTCTCTCTGCAAAACATAAAATAGGCAAACGTGAGTACAAATGTACCCAGCAAGACTTACATCAGAACTAACTACGTATGCATCATTATCAACAAAGGGGATGGTGGGGTTTAACTGCAGCAAGCCAGCTTTGACTCGGTGGATATCCTAAACTATGACTGCAAGTAATTCTTTTGGGGTGGCGCACACGAGTCCAAATATTCACCATATCAATACACCACTATGGATCCACTCTCGTCTCCCTACAAGAACGCCATCCATAGCACTCACGCTTATCTTGCGTATTTTAGAGTATCCACCTTCACTTGTCTATGAACTGATATAAGCAACCCAGAAGTCCTTTTCCGCGGACACGGCTATTCGAATAGATGATGTTAACCCTCTGGGGGTGTACTTCTTCACACACGCTCTCACCACTTACCGCCGTTTACACGACATGTACTCGGCAACCTTCAAGCGGAAGCCCAACGTGGGTGTCGGCCACGGCCTGCCTAAACACTCAAGTCTCTAGTCCAGGTTTATCGCCTATTCGGGTTCCATCCATGAGGAGATCCGGCTGAAGTTTCGCTCACAGCCCCAAACGATGTGAACAGGGTTCCCGAGACACCAAACGGGCGCCCGGTACACCGTGCCACGTGCCTACCGCATCACAGCCCACCCCTACGGTCAGCGCTGCGCACGGCCTCCAGCATACTACAAACACCAGAAACTACTTGCAACTCCTGGACAAAGGACAAGGGTGATCAAGAAGCCGAGAGGGTCCATTGGTTTCGGGCCCAATGCGTGGTAGTAGCTGAATCATGGATCACAAACACAGAACTCAGTTCCTGAGGACGGCTGCAATGAGACAACCCACCATGTACTCCTACATGGCCTCTCACCGCTACCTTTACCAAATCTTATTCACACACTTAGCTCACACACAGTAGGACATGTTCACACACCTCTGATTCATCCCCGATGAATCAGACCTGACTCAACTCTAAGCAGTAGCAGGCATGACAAGCAAGCATGAATGAGTAGGTACAACAGGGCTCAAACAACTCATACTCATGCTAGTGGGTTTCATCTATTTACTGTGGCAATGACAGGTCATGCAAAGGATAAAGGGGTTCAGCTACCGCAGCAAGTAACAGATGAATCGGTGTTGTCCTAATGCAGTAAAAGAGAGCAGGAGCGAGAGAGTGGGATTTTATCGGAATGAACAAGGGGGTTTTGCTTGCCTGGCACTTCTGAAGATAACATTGAGTCTTCATCAGTGTCAACGATCACAACGTCGGAACATCGTCTACCGGGAGGGAACAGATACTGGCAACAAAGAAGAAATACAATCAATGCAATGCACAATATGATGCATGCTCATGACATGGCAATATGAATGTGTTTTGAGCTAATGCAACTAGCAACAGATTAAATGAGGTTGGTTTGAATACAAGATTCAAATTCAAACTCCATATGTGGTTATTTAAATGCCCTTTATTTGTTTTGTCCAAAACAGAGGACAAATATTGTTCAAACATGCATGAAAATGGTACAGATGGATTCCTTGAATTTTTCTAATAATTTTTCATATATAATTTGTTTAATTTGGAGTTACGGTTGAATTTCTATGAATTTTAGTAGTTTATACAATTTTCTGGAATTTCCTGAATTTATTTTAAAACCAGAAAATGATTTAACTGCGTCAGCCTGACGCCAGCATGACGTCAGCGAGTCAACGGCCAGGTCCAGGTCAAACCTGACGTGCGGGGTCCACACGTCAGTGACACAGGAGCTAATCCCGCGTTGACTCGGGCTTTGACCGCTACGGGGCCCGCTGTCAGTGTCTGTTAGTGTGCTAATTGGGGGGGGATTAGCCGCTAATGGCAACGCCACGTCAACGTCGCCGGATTAGGCGCCGGCGACCACATCTCGTGGTGGAGGCTTGCCGGAGTTGCGCTATGGGCTGCGGTTGGACGCGTGAAGAGCACCAGGAGGTAGCCCATGACCGCGTGCATCTAGGGAGACCAAGGGGAGGTGCGGGGGTGGCCGGGGTTCGCCGGAGTTGAGCCCGAGGCGGCGGCCAGAGCTCGGGCGAGCTCGGGTTCGAGGCCATAGCGGCCTTGGCGACGCGGGGATAACACCTACGGTGTCTACGTGGTGCGGCGAGAACGTTGGACGCATGCCCGGGACCGGATGGTCACCGGAGCATCATCGCCGGCGAGCTTTGGCGGCAGCGCTGTCGGGTGAGATAGGCACGGCGGCTACGGCATACTGGGGAGAAAACGGAGAAGGGGAGGAGGATCAGGAGCTCACAGCGGTTCCAGTAGGCATCAAAGCGGGCTCGGGGAAGGTCGGAGCTGAGCGGGGCGGCGAGGCCGATCTCCGGCGGCCGAGGGGGGGGGGGGAAAGCGTCGGGGCGGCGCTTCGGGGCTCTTCCGGTCATGTGGCTCGGTGAGGGGGTTGGCGACGAGGTGCAGGAGCTCGGGAGCAGCTCGGGGCATCGTCAGAACGGCGGTGGTCGTGGCAACGGCGAACGGCAGCGATGGGCGTGTTCGGTGGCGAGAGAGAGGGGTCCAGGGGAGAGGATGAGGGCGCGGGAGAGTGAGGGAGAGAGGCAGGGAGGTCCGTGGCGCTCGGGGGAGGCGTCCAGAGCGTCGAGGAAGGAGAGCGGCAAGCAGGAGGTGGCTCGGCGCGTGCCGGCGTGCGGTGGCCACACGCCTCGCGTCCTTCTGGTGCGAGGTGGGAGACGGTGGCGGTTCGGTGGGCTGGGCCGCTGGAGGAGCTGGGCTAGGTAAGTGGGCGCCAGGTAAGTGGCTGGGCTTCTCTCTTTTTTTTATATTTCTGTTCTATTTTCTATTTAATTGCCACTGAATTCAAATTCAAACAAATTTGAAAACAGTGCCAAAACTCCCCTTGATAATTTTATGTCACTTAAGGTCTACTCCTCATAAACATAAAATATCTCAGGGCATTTGAAAATATATTCATTATATATTATGAATATAACTCCAAATTCAAATAAATATTGATTTAAAATCAGAGCCCAAATAATTCCTTAGAAATGTCCCAAAATTTTGGTTTGATTTATAACTCTTGCCAAAATTGTCAGAGCTATTTCTAGGCATTTTGGATTTACTGATTGTAATTTTAGGGTTTCTTGCCCCTTTATTAAAATGATTTCCGAGGCTTTCAATTTCCTCATTTCAACTTTCGGAATATAGACATGATGCACACATGAAGCTAGCCTAGAGCATTACCAGAAGCTAGGGATGTGACAACTCACCCCCACTAAACAAGAATCTCGACCCGAGATTCAAGTGTAGGGTAAGGTGAAGGGGGAACGCAACTAGCACAATCTTCACGATCCAGGTTGCACTTCAAATGAACGTTGATTCAAACACCATCTTTGTCTCGAAGTCTTCCTCTGAGAACTCCAACTATCATGTCAGCGAGAGGAAAGGGAAGACCCTAAAAGAATTGTTCTTCTCGTAGGTCGAACAACTCAGGATTAACCCACGGATTGAGACATAGCAACATCTCTCGAGCTGAGAGACGAAGCACACATCCATAGGAATTGGAGTGAACCAGATGACAAAGGTTCACTAGGTAGACAACAATTCTAGACTTAAGAATGTGGTGATCGGTTGTCAACGTAGCGAGGAGTTGAATTGCCATGATACCATAACAATGCACCTTAGGGAAGGTGACTCGTAGAAATATCCCCTTAAGTGGCAAAAAGAATTACTTTTGATTCCGAGATCATTGAAACTCTTTATACCAGCCTAAGGCAATTCTCGAGCGATCGTTTGGAGGGGGTCGGTAGAATGGCATACTCGGACTTGGATGATGTGGATTACCTTGTTGAAGACAACGTAATGGATGAATTTGCTTACCACCGGAAATGGAAGAGACCCATGGTAGAATGGCACATTGGTGGTGCAAGCTGAGAACAAAATGCAAATGCTGGGAATGATTCTGGTAACTGGGGAGAGGCTCAACAATAGAGAGTTATTCCACTATTGGAATGGTTATAGCATTGCCGAGGAAACTGAGAGCACTCCAGTTAGTGTCGATGATAACACCTAGCGCTTGTGCGTGCTCTCAAGAACTTGAGCATTTCCATATTCATCAGGGTTTTACCAATATCCGTGTCAAGGATCCTGGAAACACAACTTGCTACCATGATGAATGATGATGGATGATGCAGATGCAAAGGAAGATAACACTTTCTCAGATTTCACCTTAGCGAGGCCAAGGAACCAAAATCTGCATGATCGACCGAGAGACATTTAGCACTCGGCTTCTAATGTTCTCCTTGATGTGCTAGTGTAACCCATTCATAGATATGGTTTGATATCTAGAACATCAAGTAAAGGTCGGACTTCGGGAGCACAAGAATCCATAAGGAACAACTAGGGAGGTAAATCCTACGAAATCCTTATGGGGAGGTGGCCAACTTCCTCAATCAAGATATTATAATAACAGGTCTTCCGGCTGGGTGTGTTGGCCACGACATCCACTTTACCGGTTTCCGAGGGACCGATATTATAGTTCTTGGGAAATGTTCCAACCATCATATCTGCCTGAGATTCAGATCTGGTTGGCGTCAGGATATTCCAGACTCATCGAGTCTAGGAAGAAAAATGAAAGTTTGCAACACAAATCGACGAGATGACGTTGCGAGATTCTCGGGAAATGGACTACGATAGCGAGCTCCAAAACATGAGCTGGTTCTGCTACACACATGTGAACACGCTGTCCCAGACAAGCATGACCACATAGTAGTCTTATAATAAAACACTACCGAGTTCAGGAGGGGGAACCATCAACGAGGGTATCGAAGTCCTTACATAAGTCCGGATTAGCTCTTATGAAGGAACTCCTTCTCCTTGAACAAATCAATCAGTGGCTTGGTGTGCTAGGGATACATATAGATTGAAGGTTGCAAGTCTTCAAACCACAGAATTCTTCGCACGTGTGCATGACTGATTTGGAATGATTCCAAAGAAAGCAACATTGACTTTCTCGAATCCACGGCGGCAACTTGCATCAGATGCACATGAATTAAAGGAAGTCACTACCTTCATCCAAACATATGCTTCATGAGCTAGCATGAACAAATGCTTTCAAAAGTTTCCAACACTAGCTTAATGTTCAACAAAATCATGGAGGAGATAAGGATGTTGTCAATGGGCTCAACAACAATTCATCTAGGTTTCCTTTTAAAAGGAATTCCATAGTTAAGTGAACACGGTGATAGCATTGGTCAGACCAAAGATGTAATGGTGTATGCTCGAGGGATCAACCACGAATAAGACAACATTACGAGCATCGTTGGTACTGATTTGATTTGACGATAGCCCACACTCAAATCAAAGGATTGATAAGACAATAGGTCCAGCAACTGATCACAGGGACCAATCGATGAAGATATCATCTTTCTTCAACACACACTACACAAGAATATCCCTTTGGAACGAACTAAGTTAGGCAAGCTTTTATCTTCCAATTCTCCAAGTTGTTGTCTAGCTTAACCAACTAGCTCAGGGATATCCAACACAGATTCTTGGAGAAAGGGTGGTTCTCCAGAAACCAACTTGATCACGAGCTGAACATAACAGTCAGGAAACAACCCGGTAACACTTCCAAGAAGATATTTGGAAAGTCACGAACCACCGGTATGTTACTAAGCTCGAGAACAATCTTGCTTTTGAGGGCAAGACGACATGATCAAATGAGTGAGGACTTGAAATAATTCCTAACTCATTGGTCAAGGAGTGCACCAGAAATAGGGACTAGGTAGCACAATCAGTCTTAGGGTGACGATTCAACAATCAACACGCTAAGAATGAGGTTATCGTCCATTTAACTACCAAGCAACAGAGTTGCTAGCAGTATTGATTTCACACGCCATGATTCATTTGTCGGCATTCCGGTTACAATAACACAGGAACCGAGGAATGAACAATGATGGCAAGAAGTATCACTGTACCAAGAGTTCATAGGATGGTGTGCAATTCCTATAACAATCTCGATATAAATATGGTAATACTCCAAGGTAGAGCAGAACAAAAGCTGGATTAGCAATTTGATCTGCGGAGCACAACTTCTTTGACCCAATCCTGGATATGGAAGAGGTACTGGAGTTTGTTTCTCCTAGTCATTCCGCGATAGAATGGCTTGACGGACCACAAGAGTAATAGGCATCGATAAACGAACGCACGCATACTCTTGACTATCAATTGATAGACGAAGATCAGTAGACAACTAAAGAGGGACAACTCAAAGGAACATATAACTTTCTGAGTTGTGGATGCATAGATTAGTATGTCGAACCAAGTTCAACATAATTCTTCCGGATAACCCATGCAGAAAGGTTGAGCTGGCAGAGTCACAATATAGCATGGAGAACTCATCGAGAGCACTCTTGTTGTCATCTTTTGGTTCAGAAGAACTCCTGCCAAGAATGGTTCATGGTAATTGGAAGAAGGATGTACCACGAACCTCGAGAACTATCGCAAAGGTTACTAATATCCTAAAGGAACTAGCAAACACTATCAACATGAGGTAAGTAGAGTGAATCTCGGGTTCAAAACCCAGGAGTAGAATACCTACTACTAAGTAGCATCACGGAATGCTTTCGAGAATAAAGGCCAGAATCATCACACTAGGACACAAATCATGGCTAGACCACTAGATGATCCCCTGAGACACCTAGGGTCATAATAATAATTCCAACATAAATGCCAAGGCAATAGAATACCTCAACTCAACAATTAGTGTGATTGAGCTGGCATAAAGGAACATCGAAACCAGAGGGAAAGGATTTTGCAAATGCATCAGACTATTTAGAAACCTGGGATGACTCGGACAGCATAACGGCTGTAAATGCTCAGAAAAGATTTGAGACATACTACAAAATGGTGGCATAACCACTCAGAAGCACAATATCAAGGTTCCGAGATCAACAATTAACATACGGAAGTAGTAGGAACTGAACTGAGACTTAAATCCAACAATCTTATAAGTCTACGGATTAGTAACACGTGATCCTAATAGAAAGAAGAGATAGCCTAGTTCTTAATCCCCGTAGAAGAGAAGATGATGACTCAGATCAGAAGGCCATGAGGTATAAGGAGTAAAAAGAGCCTTACGTTCCATCCCACAATCAATTCCCTTATATAACTAAAGAATTTCTAGACTCAACTTCGACCAGTTTGGCTTGGTAATCCTACAGGCAGTCAAGCTCTGATACCAACGCTGTCAGGACCCCGACTCAATGCCACATCGATCTAGCATGTAACACCTCATATCACTTTGCGGCCTCACGCACGGTATTCCCACGGGTGTCGCCTTACCTTTGCCCGGGACCGTTTGCGCCTTTTGGCACACGTATATGATAGTGTCGCTAGCATCCATATGATAAGGAGCCCGGGCTGACATGGCTAGTCGTAAACCCAAAGTGGCACAGACTTACAGGGACAGGCATCCATGACCCAGCATCGAACGTGTCGGTCATCAGCGAGTGAATCCAGGCTGTAGCACTGGGCTAGCAGGACTCCGGTGAACCGGGCTGTAGCGGGCTAACAGGACTCCGGTATTCATCGCGTGACATTTCCCCGAAGGGACAGACACAGGAACGAAGAAGGACACATGCCGGCCAGCCTAAGTGTTCCGGAGCAGTAGCAAGCTACCATGGCTCAGTGGAAACACTAGGAGACATTTCCCGGTAAGAGAGGCTACTAAGGATAAACAACTAGATAGTCAGATCCCACACATACCAAGCATTTCAATAACATACACACAATATGCTCGATATGTGCAAATACAACATGGCATCACAACATGACTCTACGACTCAAGTATTTATTCAATAGGCTCCGAGGAGCGAGATATTACAAACATGGGTCTCATGACCCAACATCAGAGCATACAAATCAAAGCACAAGCGGAAGCTATCATGTCTGAGTACAGACATCTATAAATGAAAAAGGCTGAGAAGCCTGACTATCTACCAGATCCTGCCGAGGGCACAAGATCGTAGCTGAGGTAACAAGCTAAACGTCGAAGTCCACGTGGAACTACTAGCGAGACCGAAGTCTCTCTGCAAAAACATAAAATAGGCAAACGTGAGTACAAATGTACCCAGCAAGACTTACATCAGAACTAACTACATATGCATCATTATCAACAAAGGGGATGGTGGGGTTTAACTGCAGCAAGCCAGCTTTGACTCGGTGGCTATCCTAAACTACGACTGCAAGTAACTCTTTTGAGGTGGCGCACACGAGTCCACATATTCACCATATCAATACACCACTATGGATCCGCTCCCGTCTCCCTACGAGAACGCCATCCATAGCACTCACGCTTATCTTGCGTATTTTAGAGTATCCACTTTCACTTGTCTATGAACTGATATAAGCAACCCAGAAGTCCTTTCCGCGGACACGGCTATTCGAATAGATGATGTTAACCCTGCAGGGGTGTACTTCTTCACACACGCTCTCACCACTTACCGCCGTTTACACGACATGTACTCGGCAACCTGCAAGCGGAAGCCCAACGTGGGTGTCGGCCATGGCCTGCCTAAACACTCAAGTCTCTAGTCCAGGTTCATCGCCTATTCGGGTTCCATCCATGAGGAGATCCGGCCGGAGTTTCGCTCACAGCCCCAAACGATGTGAACAGGGTTCCCGAGACACCAAACGGGCGCCTGGTACACCATGCCACGTGCCTACCGCATCATAGCCCACCCCTACGGTCAGCGCTGCGCACGGCCTCCAGCATACTACAAACACCAGAAACTACTTGCAACTCCTGGACAGAGGACAAGGGTGATCAAGAAGCCGAGAGGGTCCATTGGTTTCGGGCCCAATGTGTGGTAGTAGCTGAATCATGGATCACAAACACAGAAGTCAGTTCCTTAGGACGGCTGCAATGAGACAACCCACCATGTACTCCTACATGGCCTCTCACCGCTACCTTTACCAAATCGTATTCACACACTTAGCTCACACACAGTAGGACATGTTCACACACCTCTGATTCATCCCCGATGAATCAGACCTGACTCAACTCTAAGCAGTAGCAGGCATGACAAACAAGCATGAATGAGTAGGCACAACAGGGCTCAAACAACTCCTACTCATGCTAGTGGGTTTCATCTATTTACTGTGGCAATGACAGGTCATGCAAAGGATAAAGGGGTTCAGCTACCGCAGCAAGTAACAGATGAATCGGTGTTGTCCTAATGCAGTAAAAGAGAGCAGGAGCGAGAGAGTGGGATTTTATCGGAATGAACAAGGGGGTTTTGCTTGCCTGGCACTTCTGAAGATAACATTGAGTCTTCATCAGTGTCAACGATCACAACGTCGGAACATCGTCTACCGGGAGGGAACAGATACCGGCAACAAAGAAGAAATACAATCAATGCAATGCACAATATGATGCATGCTCATGACATGGCAATATGAATGTGTTTTGAGCTAATGCAACTAGCAACAGATTAAATGAGGTTGGTTTGAATACAAGATTCAAATTCAAACTCCATATGTGGTTATTTAAATGCCCTTTAATTTGTTTTGTCCAAACAGAGGACAAACATTGTTCAAACATGCATGAAAATGGTACAGATGGATTCCTTGAATTTTTCTGATAATTTTTCATATATAATTTGTTTAATTTGGAGTTACGGTTGAATTTCTATGAATTTTAGAAGTTTATACAATTTTCTGGAATTTCCTGAATTTATTTTAAAACCAGAAAATGATTATACTGCATCAGCCTGACGCCAGCATGACGTCAACGAGTCAACGGCCAGGTCCAGGTCAAACCTGACGTGCGGGGTCCACACGTCAGTGACACAGGAGCTAATCCCGCGTTGACTCGGGCTTCGACCCGCTACGGGGCCCACTGTCAGTGTCTGTTAGTGTGCTAATTGGGAGGGATTAGCCGCTAATGGCAACGCCACGTCAGCGTCGCCGGATTAGTCGCCGGCGACCACATCTCGCGGCGGAGGCTCGCCGGAGTTGCGCTATGGGCTGCGGTTGGACGCGCGAAGAGCACCAGGAGGTAGCCCATGACCGCGTGCATCTAGGGAGACCAAGGGGAGGTGCGGGGGTGGCCGGGGTTCGCCGGAGTTGAGCCCGAGGCGACGGCCGGAGCTCGGGCGAGCTCGGGTTTGAGGCCACAGCGGCCTTGGCGACGCAGGGATAACACCTACGGTGTCTACGTGGTGCGGCGAGAACGTTGGACGCATGCCCGGGACCGGATGGTCACCGGAGCGTCATCGCCGGCGAGCTTTGGCGGCGGCGCTGTCGGGTGAGATAGGCACGGCGGCTACGGCATACTGGGGAGAAAACGGAGAAGGGGAGGAGGATCAGGAGCTCACAGCGGTTCCAGTAGGCGTCGAAGCGGGCTCGGGGAAGGTCGGAGCTGAGCGGGGCGGCGAGGCCGATCTACGGCGGCCGAGGGGGGGGGAAAGCGTCAGGGCGGCGCTTCGGGGCTCTTCCGGTCATGTGGCTCGGTGAGGGGGTTGGCGACGAGGTGCAGGAGCTCGGGAGCAGCTCGGGGCATCGTCGGAACGGCGATGGTCGCGGCAACGGCGAATGGCGGCGATGGGCGTGTTCGGTGGCGAGAGAGAGGGGTCCAGGGGAGAGGATGAGGGTGCGGGAGAGTGAGGGAGAGAGGCAGGGAGGTGTGTGGCGCTCGGGGGAGGCGTCCAGAGCGTCGAGGAAGGAGAGCGGCAAGCAGGAGGTGGCTCGGCGCGTGCCGGCGTGCGGTGGCCACACGCCTCGCGTCCTTCTGGCGCGAGGTGGGAGACGGTGGCGGTTCGGTGGGCTGGGCCGCTGGAGGAGCTCGGCCAAGTAAGTGGGCGCCAGGTAAGTGGCTGGGCTTCTCTCTTTTTTTTATATTTCTGTTCTGTTTTCTATTTAATTGCCACTGAATTCAAATTCAAACAAATTTGAAAACAGTGCCAAAACTCCCCTGGATAATTTTATGTCACTTAAGGTCTACTCCTCATAAACATAAAATATCTCAGGGCATTTGAAAATATATTCATTATATATTATGAATATAACTCCAAATTCAAATAAAATATTGATTTAAAATCAGAGCCCAAATAATTCCTTAGAAATGTCCCAAAATTTTGGTTTGATTTATAACTCTTGCCAAAATTGTCAGAGCTATTTCTAGGCATTTTGGATTTACTGATTGTAATTTTAGGGTTTCTTGCCCTTTATTAAAATGATTTCCGAGGCTTTCAATTTCCTCATTTCAACTTTCGGAATATAGACATGATGCACACATGAAGCTAGCCTAGAGCATTACTAGAAGCTAGGGATGTGACACTAGCCCAACGTAGTTGATGGTGTTGGAGACCGTGGGTTCGAGGGTGGCTCACTCCGCTAGTGTGGGCGAGCTGCCCCGGCAAGGGGCTTGCCGGGGCTATTGAGGCTGCCCTCGGCAAGGGTCTTGCCGGGAAACCTGCTTCGTCCATCTTCTCTCTGTGGTCTCGGTCTTTGGCTTCTCTCCGGCTCAAGGGCCAGGTCATCCCCACTCCAAACCCAACGAGAGTGTCGCATTTGTCCTCCCACTTCCTCCGAGGGCTAGGATTTAGTCTTGATCCCTTTGTGAGAGGGCTCATGTTCTATTACGGGCTAGATTTCCATGATTTAGCTCCAGATTCCATCCTTCACATCTCGTCGTTTATCGTCGTGTGTGAGGCCTTCCTCCGCATTACCCCACACTTTGGCTTATGGCTCAAGACCTTCAATGTGAAGCCGAAGGTGATCGATGGGCGACACGCAGAGTGCGGAGGTGCTACAATAAGCAAAGGCGTCGATGCCCCATGGCCAAAGGGTTCCTTCTCGGAGGTGTCCGATTTATGGCAACGGGAGTGGTTTTACATCATAGCTCCCCGAGGTACAAAGCGGGCGGCCGCCCCCGCCTTCCGCTCGGGCCCTCCGCCCCAACTGGCGTCATGGGTCAACAAGGGGCTAGACTAGGGGCCAGTTAATGATGTGCTGACATTGCAAAGCCGCATTGGAGATCTCCTCAAGGGGGACGTCAGTCTTATGAAGGTAATGCAAGTTATGCTAGTTCGTCGGGTCCTGCCATGCCAACGTCGATCTCTCCGTATGTGGGAGTTCAACCCGGAAGGATCGCGAACTGTTCAACAATTCTTTGGCGTGATGCTCAAAGAGATGTATGGATTGTTCTTCGGATCACGAATAAAGTGTCCAGACACCACCGAGGATGCGGGTTTCAACTGCAACCGTTCGGATACCCAAGTAAGTATTTCCGTGACTAAACAACTATCTTTTTATTTGTCACAACATTATTCTGAAAAATTTCTCTCTGCCAGGACTGGATAAGAAAGGCGGAGAGGATCAGGTGTTCGGCCCCCCTTCCCGAAGACTCACCGGATCCTGTACTAACCAGGATGGTTAAGCACTCACCTTATCAAGTGCCATCAAGAGAAGGTGAAGGGAGGAATAAAGAAGCCGAAAGTGGGCTTCACACATTATACATCCAAACCGGGGGAATTAGTGTCTCCACAAAGGAGGATAATCGGGGAGGTGAATCTAGAATCCCCTCTCCCCAAGGGAAGAAAAGGGCCGCCTCTGAAGACTTGGAAACAGAGGTTCCCAAACAAGGGAAGATGCCTTCGCCAGGGGGCCCTACCCCAGAGGGCATTCTTACCGCACAACGCCCGCAAGGGGGCCAGCCCTCGACTGAGCCGTAAGTGAACAAAAGTACTTTCGTAAATATATCCTGCTTCATCTCTGAGAACAATAACCGAGACATGTATCTTGCAGTCCGACATGTAGCCCTTCTCAACAGAGTTCATCTTCGGGGGATCTTCTTCCGGAGATGATGGAGAGCGAAATGCCTCCTCCTGCATCCCCGCCTCATAGGGCGGACGACCCCGAGGTGTTGTCACGGAGGATTTCTCCTTATCCGCCATGGCCAAAAGGTAACTCTTCGGCCGCCCTAAGTCCGGAGTATTCGGCTCCTAAGTAGAGCAATAGAAAGAGTCCGGGACTGTCCAGTGCACAACCGAACACACTGATGGGTCTTCTGGAGCAAGCGGCTATCTCAGAGGCGCATTGTACCTTAATGGGTACGGTGGTTGAGAGGATTTCATCCGCCAAGAACGGGTTGAATGAAACTTTACGAGCCTGCTAAGAAGCTTTGAGGTACGCCAAGTAATATATGTGTATTTTTGATAGTACCACACATGCTAGGTGTGCTCTGTATAGGTAGTAGCCCCTGAGACTCTGGTTGCCGTCCAGAGGCGGTAAACAGAGGATCATAATCCCAGGTAATGATCGTGCTGCTTTTATGTGCAGGCGGCTGAGGGTCCGGCGGCTGACCAGACTGCTGATTTTGCTGAACTGAAGCGGCAGCTTGACGTGGCGGATGCCGACATCACGCTTGTGAACAAGCGGCTTGACGAGGCATAGGGTATGTATTTTCGGCTTGTCAGCAAATATTAAGAGGAGCATGATGCTAGTATCTATAATATGTTGTGACTGCAGATGGAGCTGCTGCCGTGGAGACCCTTCGGGCGGAGCTTGCCCGAGCCAAGGAACAAGCCAGAAGAAGTGATGTGGCTGCCCTAAAGGCGGCCGAAGAGTTAGAAGCCGAACAGGCTGCTCATCGCTAGAGCAAAGATAAGATAGCAAGATAGCCATTGAGCTGAAAGATGCCGCCGGCCGCTATGAGCTCCTTGAAAAGGAAAACCAAGCGAAAGCGATTGACCTGAAGAAGGCCTTGGAGGCAGCCAAGGAAACTCACTCTGAAATTAGAGGAATAAGGGAAGAGCTTCATGAATCTGGAGATATCACAGCTGGGAGGCCCTTCTTGTTGCGGATGAAGTTCGGAGATCCGAAGTATGCCCCTCCGGATTAGTTATGGAGTGCTGCAGACGCGTATGCAGATTTGGCAAAGAGTGCTGCTAATGCGACTGAGTTTTTCAAAGATCAGAAAGATCATGAGGTGGAAAGGTTGTTCTGGTCGCAGTTCAGTGCCCCGACGCGTCCGCTGTCGTTGAATGAAAAAATGGCCGCATGGGTCGAGCTCCATAGGTTGTCTGAGCTTGCTATGAGGTCTGTCGTGGATCATCTTTGGCCGAAGGGACCAAGGACGGACAATTATTTTGGTTTAGTACAACAATTCCTTGGTGTTGTGTCGCATATCGACGTGCATAGAGGGTGCCCGGATGGCTCTTGCCCGTGTTAAAACATATTGGGCAGGGATGGAGTCCACCGCTGTAGCAACCCGGGGTCCGGTAGGAGGCCGGGACCCCGCAAGCACTATTTTGGAGAAGTCCTAGAAGGCGCCTGTTTAATAGAGGCTCGGTGCTCGAAGAGTACCATATTCGGGTGACATGTATCTGAATTGTAAAAACAATGCTATTTTGATTATAAAGGCTGTGTTTATACTTTTGCCCGAAAGTATTATAGTGCCTCTTGTGCGGCCGTTTATGTATGTATATAACCTGAAAGTTTGCAGTCGCCCGGCTTCAGCCCCCACGCATATAATGCGGGGGTGTTTGAAAAAGCGCGTAATCACACTTGATCCAACGTCTTGGTCCATTAAGGAGGTGATAGCGCGGTGAACTAGGCAATCGGACTATATAGCTTTAACACTTTCACTTAGCCATAGGAGTTTGACGGTGGGGCTACTATATAGCCCCTGGTACTTCCGTGTTCATCCGAATATGGTGCACATTCGTACGTGACCGGGAAACCAGTCCTTCGTTAATGCGGAGGAATCACGAAGATCCCACTGAGTCATCGAGTGGTTGACTAGTCTTGCGCTGTATCATGACAGTCAGTTTTCGGCTTTCTCTACTGAGGTGCTCATCCAGATGAACCAGGGCACAATCGCAGTAGTTCTCCCGATGCCACCTTAGCCGATAGAGCGGAATGTAAGGTAGCAAAACACGTGAGCCGGGCAAACCCAACTATTGACCAAAGACATGATTCAGAGCTGATGCATATAAGGCCAAACTCGCGACGCCGAACACTCCCTAAGGTGTCCGGACTTTATAACATATACTGGGCTAAGTAAGGCCCTCGATAATGAGCCCTTA
Source organism: Triticum aestivum (assembly GCF_018294505.1). Lineage (NCBI taxonomy): Eukaryota > Viridiplantae > Streptophyta > Magnoliopsida > Poales > Poaceae > Triticum > Triticum aestivum. The sequence goes on from NC_057798.1 coordinate 453,622,808, forward strand.
GTTTCCAGGTACATGCATTAGTCTGGCGTTGCGAAATGCCAATGACGCCAGTATCCCTCCCGGTTGTGTTAATTGTCCGGAGGGTATGAAGCAACAACAGATGTTAAAAAAAGGTTTACGCAGGGTCTTAATCTAAAAAGAAACCTTTCAGCGGGGCCCTGCTGCACGTTTGCGCCTTTGTCTCCGTTGTGCCGTATCCTGGAAGGCTGTAGCACGATGATCATCTGTAAAAAGGAAAAACCCAGGTGAAAGACTTCGTGCGAAAAGTTGGTTATTCTGAACGAACCATGAAAATGTAGTCTGTTATTGTATTAATAGGGTCAAGCCGAACTATGGGCTTTTTTACATGCGGGCAGCCCCTAGCACCACCTATGTGGGTATATCCGTCGACCCAAGCTCAGGTTTATCTGGGTTGTTACAACTAGTGGTGCGCTGGACTCGTCTAACCGTGTCCGCGGTCTTGACGACCGATCATTTATTCTGGTTGGGGAGGACGTTCAGTGTTCGACTGCTAGAGCCTCCATATATTCTTCTGCGCGTAAGGAACGCTCTGTATTTCCGCTAACCGTGATGACGCCACGTGGACCGGGCATCTTAAGTTTAAGATAAGTGTAATGCGGTACTGCGTTGAAACGAGTGAAGGCCGTTCTTCCGAGTAGTGTGTGATAGCCGCTTCGGAATGGAGCAATGTCGAAGATTAATTCTTCGCTTCGGAAGTTGTCGGGAGAAACGAATACAACCTCTAGTACTAGAGAGCCCGTGCAGCGGGCCTCTAGGCGTGGTATACTCCTTTAAAGGTAGTATTACTTTGGCTGATTCTTGATGGGTCTATCCCCATTTTGCGGACAGTCTCCTGATATATCAGATTGAGACTACTACCGCCGTCCATAAGGACTCAGGTGAGATCGTATCCGTTAATTATTGGGTCGAGCACCAAGGCAGGGGATCCTCAGTGCCGGATACTGGTCAGATGATCCCTGCTATCAAAGGTGCTCGGGTAGGCCGATCAAGGATTGAACTTGGGGGCGACGGGCTCTACAGCGTATACGTCTCGGAGTGCGTGTTTGCGTCTCCTCTTTGGTATGTGAGTTGCGTAGATCATGTTCACTGTTTTGATCTCTGGTGGAAATTTTTTCTGTCCCCCAGTGTTTGGCTGGCGAGGCTCATCCTTGTCTTCACTTAGCGTCTCCCTCCCTTTGTGTACGGCATTTAGCTTGCCGGCCTACTTGAAAACCCAGCATTCTCTGTTGGTGTGATTTGCAGGATTTTCGGGGGTGCCATGAATCTGACATAATCTATCTACAATCTTGTTTAGGCTGGACGGTCCATCTTTGCTGCCTTTGAATGGCTTTTTCCGTTGACCGGGTCGAGAGCCCCTGAATCCGGCGTTGACCGCCGTGTTATCTGGGTTGTCTTCATTGTTTCGACGCTTGTTTTCATTGCGTCGCGGCTTTCCGTTGCCATCCCTGACTTCGGATGTGGCTGGGTCACTGGTGCCGCTACATGCCAACCAACTATCCTTGCCTGCGCAAAAGCGGGTCATAAGGCTTGTTAGGGCTGCCATTGTCCTCGGCTTTTCCTGGCCGAGGTGTCTGGCAAGCCATTCGTCCCGGACACTATGCTTGAAAGCCGTTAAGGCTTCGGCATCCGGGCAGTCAACGATTTGATTCTTCTTAGTGAGAAATCTGTTCCAAAGCTTTTGGGCTGACTCTCCGGGCTATTGAATTATGTGACTAAAATCGTCTGCTTCCGGAGGTCGGACATAGGTCCCTTGGAAATTGGCCCTAAAAGCATCGTCAAGCTCTTACCAACTTCCAATTGAGTTTTCGGGGAGGCTTTTCATTCAGTGTCGAGCTGGTCCTTTCAACTTGAGGGGTAGGTATTTGATGGGGTGGAGATCATCTCCGCGAGCCATGTGGATGTGAAGGATAAAGTCCTCAATCCAGACCCTAGGGTCTGTCGTTCCGTCGTATGCCTCTATGTTCACGGGTTTGAATCCCTCTGGAAATTCATGATCCAGCACTTCATCGGTGAAGAACAGGGGGTGCGCAACACCCCTTTATTTGGATGTGTCATGGCATTCTTCTGACGGTTGTAGTGTTCGGTTTTGATTCCGAGCTGTTATGCGGTTAGTATAGTCGTTTGGGCAGCCATGATCCTGTGTCGGAGCATGCTTCCTATATACGTAGATGGATCTAGTCATACTGGCTTTTTTGTCTAGGTGCTCACGTAAATCGTGCACTAACTTGTGTGCGGCATCATTAGCCACCCTATCGCGGCCATGGGGTGGTCGGTCCGGCTGATCGGCCGTTTCATTTTTCGGCTGAATGGGCTCGATAGCCTCGTTGTCGAATTCGGGCAGCAACTTGCGCTTTGGATAGCTCTTTGTGTGGCGATCGCCACCATATTTTTCTTCAGTGTCAAGCACTTTGTTCCATCTACGGTTGAGCGTATCCTGCGCGGCCTTAAGCCTTTGCTTCTGCTTCTTAAAGCTCCTCGCGCTGGCAATAAGCCTTCTATGGAGGTTCTCTTGTTCGAAGTGCCTTTCCAGGATGATGTGTCCATCGTCGTCCGGACTGTTCTCCTCTCCGGAGACAGGTTGATTAGTTTTACCCTCGGCTTCGCCGTGATCGGACAGTGGCTCTGGACTATGTTCGTCGTCCCCTGGCTCATCCTGCTCCATCGCTAGGTCCATGGTGTCGTTGTTTCCTCTGGAGTCGATCGGGGTATTATTCTTTCTTGCGCTGTTATCGTTGTTTTTGCTGAGGCGGGATTTGGAGTGGCGCCGACGTCGACGCCGTCGCTTTGGTTGCTTCTCAAGGGGGTTACCCTTGCATCCTCCAGTTCCTCGCTTTTATTTTCTTTGGGTGTATCCACCATGTATATATCATATGATGAGGTGGCTGTCCAACGCCCTTTAGGCGGTGGTTCCTGTTCCTCTCCTGCATCGTTATCCATACCGTCGATATCTTCAGAGCCAAAATTGAGCATGTCGGTTAAGTCGTCGACAGTGGCTATCAGTTGGGTGGTGGGTGGGGAACGAATTTCTTCGTCATCTGCTTCCCACTCAAGCCGGACATAGTTCGGCCAAGAGTCTCATGACAGAGAGAGAGACTTTAGTGCATTTAGCACGTCGCCCAAGGGTGATTGCTGAAAAATATCCGCGAAGGTAAACTCCATGATTGGTGCCCAATCAGATTCGATAGGCATGGATGCATGCGGTTTGGAGCCTATGGCCGGAGAAGAGTCCGAGGGTCCGGTGACACCAGCCTCATGCGAGGTGAAGTCTGTGTTCGGCTCTATCGCCCCTGAGTGTGCGGCCTCCGTGGCGGGGTCCATCCACCCGTCCTTGGATGGCGCGATCTGCTCTGGATTTGAGGCCGGGGCAGCTGCAGGTGCGTTCTCCTGAACATAGTCTAATGGCAGATCTAAGTCGTGCTCATCGTGACTGTTCGGTGCACCTGGCACGGGCTCGAATCCGTCGAAGATCAAGTCTCCACGGATGTCGGTAGTGTAGTTCAAGCTTCCAAACCTGACCTGATGGCCAGGCGCATATCTATTGATCTTCTCTTGATGGCCAAGCGAGTTGGCCCGCAGTACGAAGCCGCCGAATATGAAGATCTGTCCGGGGAGAAAAACTTCACCCTGGATCGCATCGTTGCCGATGATTGAAGGAGCCATCAAGCCTTATCGTGATGGCACAGTGGAACTCTCAATGAAAGCACCAATGTCGGTGTCAAAACCGGTGGATCTCGGGTAGGGGGTCCCGAACTGTGCTTCTAAGGCTAATGGTAACAGGAGGCGGGGGACACGATGTTTACCCAGGTTCGGGACCTCTCGATGGAGGTAATACCCTAGTTCCTGCTTGATTGATCTTGATGATATGAGTATTACAAGAGTTGATCTACCACGAGATTGTAGAGGCTAAACCCTAGAAGCTAGCCTATGATTCTGATTGTTGTTGTCCTACGGACTAAATCCTCCGATTTAAATAGACACCGGAGGGGGCTAGGGTTACAGAGAGTTGGTTACAGAGAAGGAGATCTACATATCCGAATTGCCAAGTTTGCCTTCCATGCAAAGGAGAGTCCCACCCGGACACGGGACGAAGTCTTCAATCTTATATCTTCATAGTCCAACAGTCTGGCCAAAGTATATAGTGCGGCTGTCTGAGGACCCCCTAATCCAGGACTCCCTCACGATCCCCGTCGGGAAACAGTGCGCGCCCGTGACTGCGTTGTCTTCCACCTCTGTGTCTTCTTCCTCCTCTTGTCCCCGAGCTCTGCCTTGTCTCCGTGACCTCTGCGCCTTGTCCGCGTGCTCCCTCGTCGCGTTCCCGCGCCCTCCCATGATTGCTACCGCTACCAGAGCGTTGGTCGGACCTCCCGCAGCGGCACCCGAGCTCAACCGCCTCGCCCCGCCTGTATAAGCTCACCCCAACCCCCTCCGAGCTCACAAGACTCCTCCCTCCACTCCTAGTACCCCGCCCAACCACTCCAGAGAGCTCAAGGACCTCCCTGGCTCTTCCATCACTGCTTCGGCCGCCAGCGAGTCCCGCCTTGATTCCAGCAAACTGGCCCCTCCCCCTCCTCCTCTCCACCTCCAGAAGCTCCCCCCAGACTCCAGTGCACCATCCCCTTCCCTCAGTTCCTCTCCGGAGCTGCTGTGGCCGCCGCCACCACGATCAACTGCCACCGTCGCCACGCTTCTTTCCTCCATCGCCCCTGTCACCCTAGCCCCCCCCAGGCACTCTCTTCTCGGGGATAGATGCGGGGGGTCGCGCCGCGCCCGTCGGTGCCCTCGCCGTCGCCTGAGATGGCCGGAACCGCCCGGGAGCCTCGCCGGAACGCTCTGTCTCGCCGTCCTCTGCTCCTGTCAAGGGAAGAGGAAGAAGGAAGCGGGAGGAGAGAGTGAGATGTGGTGGGCCCCATCAGTCGGTGACCCAGTTGTTGACTCCACCTGGTGACGTGGATAAGTGACGGGCCCCGCCCCGCAGGACCCACACGTCAGCGACCCAAGCCCCGGCCTCGCCACTGCCCACGTGGATAAGTGGAAGCGTACTTCTAAAAGTATGTTTTCCCGTGGAGTAAGCGTTTTCTATTTCAGCCGAGAATACATTTTCTGCCCCGGAAGGCGTATTCTTATCGTTTATGCTTTCTGTTTTTCTAGCCAGGGGCCTGTTTGTAGAGTTATTTTTATTGATAGGTAACTGAACTTCGTCGGGTTATAACTTTTTGCTCGAGACTCCGATTGAGGTGAAACCAACGCCCACGTCTTCGTCTCGTCGAGCCCACTCTGATCCCGTTGTTTTCATCATGATTTTACATACTAGAAATGACCATATTTCCTTGCCCATAATCAGCCCCCTTTGAGAGAGAACCCGTCCCGATGATTCTTTCTGCAGCTTCACCGCAGATCTTCCTGGAGCCTTCTTCATCCCTAGGCAGGCCACAATACCCACTTGCATGATGGACATGTAGTATCCATGGTTTTCACCTTGAACATTTAATAACTGTTTGTTTGTTTAACTGCAACTGTTATCGTTGTTTCGGTACTGCTTATGGTTTCATTGTCACCTTTGTGCTATGTTTCGATGCATCTGGTTAACTTGTGTTCATGCTAGTATTACTTTCATGCTTGGTAGTAGTACATGATGATGTTGGTAATGGTCTTCGGTGCATGACTATCGTCTATTTCGAGTGCCATTGCTATGCATGTTCCTTTGCATCCAGTTGGTTAAATGCTTGCATGGTAGTATTATCGTTATGTTCTTGCATGGTATTTATTTATGACGCTAGTGGTCATGATCTTTTTATGAGTAGTGTTATGCTTGTAATATTCATGCTCGTATGTATGACATGCTCATCTGGATAAATGATTCACTGTTATTCTGCTTAAGGCTTATGTTACATCCACGTTTATGTTGGTATCATGCATTATTGTTGCATCATGCTATTTTCATATGACTCAGCTTATTGCATTCAAGTTTAACCGGACTTAATTGAACTTGAACAACTATTGGCTGAGTCATGGTGCCACCAAATCGAGCTGACCAGTGCAGCCACACTTGCCTTATGGGGGGTCCTAACTGGGTTTATTGTCATGCCTCTCGCTGGTGCCTCCAACGAGGGAAGGTTATGTGTGTGCACTACCTTGGACGGGTAGGACGGCATAAGCCTTGTGTGCCCGTAGTTGTTATAGCCGGCTTGTCCCCGTTTGGGACCGTTTATTGTTTTGCCATGATGGTCGCTGTTGGTGCCTTTGGTAGGCAAGGGGCCACCCATGACTTAGCCCAAAGGGGAGTTGGTCGGAGTGACCGGGAGAGTGTCATGGCAGTAGATCGGTTTTGTCGGAATGTCGTTGGTCCAACCGAATGGGAGCAAGAGGCCATGGGTTCCGTGGTGTGGGTACAGTGTGCTAACCTTTGCAGAGTGTGTGTTTAAATCTATCGATAGCCGCGCTCGCGGATATGGGCCCAGTTCGTAGTCGGTCACACTATGGGTTAACAGTAATAATAATGATGTGCTTAATAACAACCCCGGTTTGATGATGAAAGAAGTTGGTTGATCTATATGTGATCGTCAGAGGATCATCGTGGTGTCAAGGATACCGAGTTGTTGGATATTTGTGGTGTTATGCGAGAATCATGGGTAAAGGTCAAGCTCCTTGTGGTCATGTATTGGTTACTATGGTATTGTTTATACCGAGCTTGATTTGATCCTGAGATGATCGGGTGATGTTCGAGGATGGTAAGTGATGCATGTGATGGTTACGAGGTAACCCGCGCAGAGTAAGTTGGTGCATGATAGTGTCATCATGTTGCATGTTAGTATCATCAAGTTTATATGTTCATGCCATGCTTATATTGTGCTAGTGGTATCATGTTGTTCATGCCATGTTGTTCTGATGACATCATGTTCATTTCTGCTTAACCTATAATTGCCATGCTTTTGTTTGTCTTGAATGCTTCTAGTTATTGTGAGCTTGCAAGTACATTCAATGTATGACCTGGCATGTCATGCCAGTTTGCAGGTCATGCCGGATTTGATTGCTTGTTTGCCGTGGATTCTTTGTTTGCGAGCTAGGATAAGCGTTCCAGCCATAGTCCCTATGGAGTGGAGTTCACCACCGCCGCCGTTCTTCCGGTGCTAGAGTTATTCCGCTACTTCGAGTTATTCTGTTGCTTGCATAGAGCAACAGTGGCAGGCATAGTGTCGTTGTGCCGATGTAACCCCTTGTACCCAATATAGTTTGTAATAAAGAGCTGATTTGTTCTATGCTAAGCAGTGCCGTATTCCAGAAGACTTCTCCTCGATCTCTAGGCTAGAATATGGGGTGTTCCGGTTTCTCTGAGCCAGGGTGCCGCAGGCTTGGTATCAGAGCCGGTCTGGTTGTAGGCTGCCCTAGCCCGCACGAACGTTAGAATGCGGTAGTATAGAGCTCAGTTGGTTTGTTGCATTTGATTGCTGCATTTGTTTGTCGCATAGCATGCATATAGACTCATTATCTTGTCACTAACGGTTTATCTTGTGAGTGTAGGTGGTATCGGTTTTGATCCACTACCTGCACCCTCCTTCTTAGCATGCGTGCTCTCCGGTGTTCGGCATCATCTCTGTCCCAGCAGAATGATGCCCTAGTACCGAGTGTTCCAGACAACATTTGCAGGAGTTATGTTCAGGTATCGCGTCGATATCTTTCCGCCATCCACCCATATCATTTCGGTGATAGGCTGGTTTCTATCCTGAATCATGCCATCCATCTCGTCCCTTTGGCAACCCTTACTCATCTTTGTTGTCAGAAAAGGGCAATGCCATCAAGCCTTGCTTTTCCTCCCCTATCTTGCCCTGTCATTCCATTCTTTGGACGTGTACGGTTCCCTTCGTACGCTTGATGATGTGGTTGTGACCTTGGTGTCTTGCTACATGATCACCAAGTCCGTCCTTGCCTCTGTATCCATCCAGATCCAACTGGTGTTCAGCCAGCACTTGGTGTAGCCTTGGTTACACCAATCCTTTCCACACATGAATTTCACTTTCGTGCACACCATCACAACATATTAGACTGTAATACCAGAGTTTCCGCATGATTTATGTGCTTAGGTGTGCATGCATATTATTGTGTTAGTAGCAGTAATATGTGATGATTGCTTGAGATTAGTTATTTTATTTGTGTGCTTTTGTTTTCGTCGTTTCTTTTGTTTCTTTCTTTGGGCCTTCGATGTTACAAATTTCCCCTTATTAAAGTTGCTCGTCAACCAACACCGGACCTGAAGAATCAACAAGGAGTTAAAATGTTTGGAAGCTCAGCTAAACAGAATGCAATTATCAGCAGACTGCAATATCTCATCTGGATGCAAAAGAAATCCTGGATGGACTGTCAGTATCAAGTTTGCATTAGCGTGCACTCCTCACAACAGTATGGAATTCTTAGCCGACCGCATTGAGATTTGGGGATATCTGACCGTGATATGGATAATCAGGATATGCCTGGAAGAAATCGAGGATGTGCCATATACTCAGAAAGGAGGGTAGTCCAGCAAAACCATGTTCATACAAGAAATCAATAGTAGAAATATTAAGATGATATGTATGTGGTAATCAGCCTGCATATCACAATGAGAAGCCTCTGGTGTAAGCAACCTAGTATTCCCTCGCAAGCTACCAGAGAAGCTTCCAAGGCAAGATTCATCTATCTTCCTCAGTACGACAATGTACAAGCTATGAATTGACAGCTTATGGCAGTGCATCCCAAGAATCAGATCTACAACAGTTTGGCCAGAAGCAAGAATCAGTCAGAATGCAAGTCTACTTCGGGAATCAGATTCTCATATATATGCGGTCAGCATACCACCAAGGAAGTACAAGTCACTCGAACAAGGATCTTACAGTCACATGAGGATTGTTAAAAGAAGGAAGCCAACTATACACCATAGTGTGACAAAGGATTATGAAAATTGATGACAACAGTGAACTCAGTACAAGTACATGTGAACCTGGAATATGATCTGGATGAGCCCTTGTCTTCCTTCTCCAATAACGGCACCACACGTGTGATCTGAGCTGTTTTTAGCTATCCGGGGTGGATGCCAATTTTTATTTCTCTATTCAACAACTGCCATGAGTTCTGAGTTGTTTTCCGGCCGTCTCGTACAACTGTTGAGTTTCTTTTTGTGACAATAGCCCTATAGTTGCTTTTCGGCTATCTTAGGGAGCTGCCACTTTCTTCTTATCGACCCGGTCTCATGCTCTGAGTCGCTTTTCAGCCATCCTAAGGCGTGGTTGAGTTATTTTAGTAATGTCCCAGATCTGAGTTGTAAAGACTGTTCTGGTGGCTACTGATTTATTTGTCGATTTCTTGCAAGGGTTCGGATGATCATTTTCCTACGGTCGGGACTTGAGAGGTGATGAACCTGCCATTTAATGGGTTACCATGTCAGGAGATGAGGATAAGAGTACGACTGTCCCAATATTTTACCCGACAGAAACTATGGTCACACAGAGAAACAATATGACCCCTCCCCTTCAGCCAAGGATACAGACAAGAAAGCAGTAATGAAGGAGCAAGACTGATACTTGTTGCAAGAACCGCAGGGTGCAGATACCCCGGACAGTCTAAGTCAGTATTGATCACCATGGATATTCACCTAAGGGGGGTCTACTCAATTTTTGGTAAGGACCCCTATCGAGGCAACCCGCTAAGTTGGCAGTATATGCTCAGATTTGTCAGTATCAAATATCTGGGTCTGTGGAGTCAGACCAAAAGTCAATTCAACAGTTTGACTCCAGCAATTATGGTCAAGCATCACATTGCCTACTATCCCTAGGATATGCCGACATAATGAGTGACCAGTATGTGAAATAACAATCTGGAAGCATGCGCCCTCACTTATGGGAATCACCAAAGAATAGCTTGGCATGAATAAAATTCCGTCTGTCAGAACAACCGTCAGTCAAGTATATTATCATACCCCTTCATGCTAGCCACGACAAGTGACAATTAAATATTTGGTACGGATCTGATACTCAAGACAGTGGAGCCAGTTAAGATGATTCAGAAACTTCTACAATGAGTCAGAATCTGTCAGGAAATGCTTATGCCTCAACTCATAGTTTGGAACCCGAAGGACCTCCATTTAGTGGAGAAACCCAATGCAAGGAGTCAGAGCTTGGGTGTTCATCAGGAAAATCTGATCACGACTTCATGAAAGGTTGTTAGTGTTGGATGGCACACCCATCAGAAATCACACTCGGATTTGTGAGACAGACATATATCTCAGTCATGATAATCTCTCACACTCAGCTAAGTCAGCAGATATGAAAGAAAATTTGAGCCAGTAAAAGCATGAACATGCAAGGTAAGTTTAGTCAGGATGTGGATACAGTGAAGCAAACCACCCCAGAGACAGTCAGCCAGTCAAATAAAAGTTGGTGGGAACAACAATATAGCAAAAAAGGATACCCGAGTTAGAATCGGTTTCCTTAAGTAAGTATATTCATACTTGTTCCCTGAGCAACCAAATCTCGAGGACGAGATTTCTTTAAAGGGGTAAGAGTTGTAACAGCCTGATTTTTGGCCCTTTCTTTTTGTTTTGATTTTCTGAGGTTTTTGCCTGAGTTTTATTTTTCCGTGGCTATGTGGTCTGGAAACTGAAGACGATGAACTCTTCTTTGCTTCCAGAGTGGCTTGTCATACCCTAATCCTTCCCAAGACCCTGTCATTTTCATACTAGCCCAAATCCCAATATTCTTTTTCATTGGGAATATTCCTTTTTCTGTTAAAGGAATTATCCGTTTTGCCCTAGGTTGTGAAGCAACCTATATTTACATCACTCCTAAAATTTCCAAATAATTCTCATAAATTGTTTGGGTAATATATTCATCAAATATGGCAAAACTTTTCATTGCCATGTTAAAAAATAATCCTCAAATAATTCATTTCTACTTCTGCCCTAAATGGCACATTGTGAAGCAAGTGCTATTTTCCTTTGCCCAATTGACCTCAAACTCCTTGGACATCTTTTCCTGTCCATATAATTGCCACATGCCAAAATGCAACCTTATTTTCCTAGTAATTATTTATTTATGATTTTCCAAAGTTTCTGTCCAGAAAGAAACTTTATGAAGGGGTACAAGCTAGGCATATCCAAATGAGTTGCAATTTTTCATGGTCCTTCATATCACCATATCTTAGCCCTCCACAAAATTTGAGCTCATGTCATGCCTCCTTGTGAGCTCATCTTCAATTCTTTGATTCTGTCCAAATTTTCAGTTTGTGAAGCAAGTGTATTTTATCTTGCTCCATTATAGCTGAAATTTTTCCTAGGCCTTCTATTATCCATATAAACTCCCTCCAGCAAATTGTGGCTCAATCCATCTAGCCATTTTCCCACTAGAATTTTTGCAAGTTTCTGGTCAGTGGGAATGTTTGTGAAGCAAGTACCATTTTGGTTTATCCAATTGGTATGAAACCTTTTGCAACATCTTCACTCTGCCTTGCCCAAATTGAGCTCAAGTTGCTCCACTATATGAGTGCACCATCCAATTTCCTTTTCTGGACCAAATGTGCACTTACACAACAACTACTAGCTAAACCCCTCCCCTTGAGGTGTAACCCTGCCATCTTAGTCACCTTAGTGAGTGATCAAACCCAGTTAAAGATCAGCCTTAATCTCCACATGTGTGAGCCACAGCAAACTCCAAACACCTTGTTGTTCCTTGGTTTTCTTGCTGCTTGTGATCACTCCAGTGGGAACTATGCTTGGTTTCTTCCCTCTTGGCATTCTCCTGTGCTTCCCTTGTCCCCTAGACATAGTTTGGCCGACCACCGTACACTGTGTGCACCAGTGCACGCGTTGAGACCACCGTTTTGGCATGGCATTTCTCGCGCTCTGGCGCCTCTGTCTTCTTCTCCCCCTCTGTGCTCTTGCTCCCCCGGTGCACGACCATGTCTAGCGCCTTGCCCGTGAGGTCGCCGTCCCTCTGGAGCCCTTGTCCCCTCTGGTTGCTTCCCTGGCAACCCGTCCCCATCGAGAAACAATGTGTGCCCGTGACCGCGTCATCTTCCACCTACGTGTCTTCTTCCTCCTCTTGTCCCCGAGCTCTGCCTCATCTCTGTGACCTTTGCGCCTCATCCATGTCCTCCCTCGTCGCCTTCCCGCGCCCTCCCGTGATCACGGTTGCTGCCGGAGCGTTAGCCGGACCTCCCGAGGCGGCACCCGAGCTCAACTGCCTCGCCCCGCCTATATAAGCTGACCCCGACCTCCTCCAAGCTCACAAGCCTTCTCCCTCCACTCCTAGTAGCCCGCCCAACCACTCCAGAGAGCTCAAGGACCTCCCTGGCTCTTCCATCACTACTTCAGCCACCGACGAGCCCCACCTTGATTCCGATGAACTGGCCCCTCCTCCTCCTCCTCTCCACCTCAAGAAGCTCCCCCAGACTTCGGCGCACCCTCCCTTCCCTCAGTTCCTCTCCGAAGCTGTTGTGGCCGCCGCCCCCAAGATCAACCACCGTTGCTGCCGCGCTTCTGTCCTCCATCGTCGCCATCACCCTAGCCCCCAGGTGCTCTCTGCTAGGGGATGGATGCGGTGGGTCGCGTGCTGGTGCCATCGTTGTCGCCTGAGATGGCCGGAGCCGCTCGGGAGCCTCGCCGGAGCACTCTGTCTTGCCGTCCTCTGTTCTTGTCGGGGGAGGAGGAAGAAGGGAGTGGGAGGAGAGAGAGATGTGGTGGGCCCCACCAGTCAGTGACCCACGCGTTGACTCCACCTGGTGACGTGGATAAGTGACGGGCCCCACCCTGCGGGACCCGCACGTCAGCGACCCAAGCCCCGGCCCCGCCACTGCCCACGTGGATAAGTGGAAGCGTACTTCTAAAAGTACGTTTTCCCGTGGACTAAGCGTATTTTATTTCTTTTTCAGCCCAGAATACGTTTCCTGCGTTGGAAGGTCTATTCTTATCGTTTACGCTTTCTGTTTTTCTAGCTAGGGGCCTGTTTGTAGAGTTATTTTTGCAGATTGGTCCCTAAACTTTGTCATGCTATAACTTTTTGCTCGAGACTCCGATTGAGGTGAAACCAACACCCACGTCTTCCTCTAATCGAGACCGTTCTGTTCCCATTGTTTTCACTATGGTTTGTCATAATGGAAAGGACCATTTTGCTCTTGCTCCTAATCAGCCCCCTCCGAGAGAGAATCCGTTCTGACAATTCTTTCCGCGGCTTCAGCGCACATCTTCCCGGAGCCTTCTTCATCCCCAAGCAAGCCATAACACCCACATACGAGATGGACATGAAGTAGCCATGGTTTTGAACTTGAACATTTAATAACTGCCTATGTGTTCAACTGCAACTGTTATCGTTGTTTCGGTACTGCTTACGGTTTCATAGTCACCTTCCTGCTATGTTTCGATGCATCTAGTTAACTTGTGTTCATGCTAGTATTACTTTCATGCTCGATATTAGTACATGTTGATGTTGGTGATGGTCTTTGGTGTATGATTGTCATCTGTTTCGAGTGCCGTTGCTATGCATGTTCCTTTGCATCCAGTTGGTTAAATGCTTGCATGGTAGTATTATTGTTATGTTCTTGCATGGTATTTATTTATGATGCTAGTGGTCATGATCTTTTTATGAGTAGTGTTATGCTTGTGATATTAATGCTCGTCCGTATGCCATGCTCATCTGGATAAATGATTCACTATTATTATGCTTAAGGCTTATGTTGCATCCATGTTTATGTTAGTATCATGCATTATTGTTGCATCATGTTATTTTCATATGACTCGGCTTATTGCATTCAAGTTTAATCGGACTTAATTGAACTTGAACAATTGTTGGCTGAGTCATGGTGCCACCAAATCGAGCTGACCAGTGCAGCCACACTTGCCTTATGGGGGGTCCTAACAGGGTTTATTGTCACGCCTCTCGCCGGTGCCTCCAACTAGGGAAGGTTATGCGCAGGCGCTACCTTGGCCGGGTAGGAAGGCATAAGCCTTGTGTGCCCATAGTTGTTATAGTCGGCTTGTCCCCGTTTGGGACCGTTTATTATTTTGCCACGACGGTGGCCGTTGGTGCCTTTGGTAGGCACGAGGCCACCCATGACTTAGCCCAAAGGGGAGTTGGTCGGAGTGGCCGGAAGAGTGTCATGGCAGTAGATTGGTTTTGTCGGAATGCCGTTGGTCCACCCGAATGGGAGCGAGAGGCCATGGGTACCGTGGTGTGGGTACAGTGTGCTACCTCTGGAGAGTGTGTGTTTAAATCTATCGATATCCGCGCCCATGGATATGGGCCCAGTTTGTAGTCGGTCACACTATGAGTTAACAGTAATAATAATGATGTGCTTAATGACAACCCCGGTTAGATGATGAAAGAAGTTGGTTGATCTTTATGTGATCGTGAGAGGATCACCCTGGTATCAAGGATACCGAGTTGTTGGATATTTGTGGTGTTATGCGAGAATCACGGGTAAAGGTCAAGCTCCTTGTGGTCATGTATTGATTACTACGGTATTGTTTATACCAAGCCTGATTTGATCCTGAGATGATCGTGTGATGTCCGAGGATGGTAAGTGAGGCATGTGATGGTTACGAGGTAACCCACGCAGAGTAAGTTGGTGCATGATAGTGTCATCATGTTGCATGTTAGTATCATCAAGTTTATATGTTCATGCCATGCTTATATTGTGCTAGTGATATCATGTTGTTCATGCCATGTTGTTCTGATGATATCATGTTAATTTCTGCTTAACCTGTAATTGCCATGCTGTTGTTTGTCTTGAATGCTTCTAGTTATTGTGAGCTTGCAAGTACATTCGATGTACTGACCTGGCATGTCATGCCAGTTTGCAGGTCATGCCGGACTTGATTGCTTGTTTATCATGGATTCTTTGTTTGTGAGCTAGGATAAGTGTTCCAGCCAGAGTCCCTGCGGAGTGGAGTTCACTACCGTCGTTGTTGTTCTGCTGCTAGAGTTATTCCGCTACTTCAAGTTGTTCTGCTGCTTGCATAGAGAAACAGTGGTAGGTGTATCATCGCCGTGCCGATGTAACCCCTTGTACCCAATATAGATTGTAATAAAGAGCTGATTTGTTCTATGCTAAGCAGTGTCGTATTCCAGTAGACTTCTCCTTGATCTCTGGGCTAGAATACGGGGTGTTCCAGTTTCTATGAGCCGGGGTGCCACACTTTACCCGCAAGAATTGTTCCCTCCTTTATGTCCTTGCACTGCCCGAGACGAATGAAACAGGGTCTTCCATAGAGTTCCTCTGGGCCACTGCCAGTGCCCATCCATTTCCTACCATTCTTCCACATCTGTTGGCACCGTCAGTCCAGAGTCGCGCCTAGGGTCGACCAAGCCAAAGCCCATAATGGCTTGCGGCTGCACATGTAAGCTCCTGGTCAAGGAGTATCCATCCGTCTCTTCGTGGCTGGGTGAAGCTTTCCGCAAGATGTCATGGTGCTTCTCCATGCATCCCGGCCATCCTCTGGTTGCTCTAGGGTGCCCATCAATCCGTCCTCCGCCCAGTAGTGAATTTGAAGTCCATCTTGAATCTTGAAGTCGTGGGGTTGTCATCATTTTGACTCTCACATCTCCCATATGTATCACTCAACCAACCCCGTCTATGAGCATAGAAAAATAAACTACAACATCTCGGGCAATGGTAACAAAGGGATTTGGGTCAACCTACCACATGGTACTACTCAAGAACAGAACTCAAAATTCTTCTGCTGCATGCATGGTGGGGAGGAATAATTCTAATGCAAGAAATCATAGGTATTGTAGAACATGATCCAATGACTTGCCTGGCTGACGGTAACGCTAGTGACTCGTGATAGCAAGCTTCGCACTCTGGAAATTGTACTCGAAGCAAACGATAAACACATAAGCATACAACTATATTAACATAACAACAAGCTAACATACTTCACATATAGACAATCAACCAAAAAAATCAAGGAAAACCAAATGAACTCACAACTAGGCTTTCTTTACTCCAAGCTAGCAACTAACAAAACAAATAGTTTTAGCAAACAAAAAGTTTTCTTAACAAAACCAAAACAAAAGTTTTGTTAACTAAAAAAGGGAAAACAGTATTAAAACTTTGTGCTAAAAGAATTACATTAAAAGCTATTTTAAAACTCTACTTATGCCTAAAACAAAATAGTAAGAAAATAAAATATAACATTTTCTTTTTATGTAAATAAAATTTCACCTTCTAAATCTGCAGGAACTAATCTAACTAAAAATAAAATAACAAAAAAGTAAATTTTAAAGTAATTAAAACAACACAAAATAGCAGCAAAGTAAAAGAAACTAAAACAATATTGTTTTTATGTAAACAAATTTTATTAAAATCTAAAAAATACCAAAATTAATCCTACTGCTAGGCAAGGTCAAAACAAAGCAGTGGCCAAAAGAATCACTAAAAAAATTATTCCTAGCTCATTTAATAGAAGAAATACTAATCTTAGTAAAACCCATACAAATGAATTTTTGAAAGTACAAACATGGCCAAACTTATTTTCTACAAAAACTTTAGGAAATTTGCAACCTAGAGCAAAAGGAATCAATTAAAAATATTAAATAATCTAGGAGAAACTGATTTTATTAAATTGAAACTTTTCTTTTTTTAAAATAGAAACGAAATTACTAAAATAAAAAAACAAACGGGTACTAATGAGCCTAGAGGGTCCGACCTAAAACTAAACATCGCTATGTCGTTAACTAACAACCGCTTACAATGTATAACTAAAAGAAACCTGTGAACTGGTTTAGATCTAGACCTAAAAAAACCATATACTAAAACCAATCTAGTAAAAAATGACTTACTAAACCGATCTAATCTACATAACGGTTCGATCTAAAAGAAGAAGAAAACAAAAAGGGAAGGAGCGCTCCTCTTATAGAGAAGGAACGGCCGTGGCAGGGAAGAAGAGGTGCCAGGCAGGTGCGGGAGATCGAGAGGGTTCAGATGACAAGGTTTGGGGGTAGGAGGTAGCTCAACAACGACGGTGGAGGCGGTGAACCGTAGCGGTGGCGAGATCGGAATAGCGAGGGCGTCGGCTGTGGTGAGGTTTGAGATAGAGTTTTAGGAGGTTTCGGAAGAGGAGGAGGTGGGGTATTTATAGGGCATCAACTTGGAGTAGGGGGCAAGCTCGGGCTAGGGTTTGTGTTGGGCTCGGACTCGGCCGAGCGTCGGGCGCGGTGAGACGCGGCGCGGGGAAGTCAGAGGAAGGGGATGACGGTGGGGCCTGGGCATCGATGATAGAGAGAGGAGGAACATCGGTCGGGCGACAATCCGCAGGGGGGTCAAGCGCGGTGCGATGCTGGGCTGGTTGGCCTGGTCGGCTCGCTGGGCGTTTTTTAAATTTAGACAGAGAGGAAAAATAAAAAAGAAAAAATAAAGCTAGTTTTATATAGGACATCTATATATCAAAATACTCAAAACAATAAACTCTACAAGATGAACATTTTTCCAGATGCAAAACAGAAACTAAAAAATATTTTTTTTGAAAATTCCAAATAAACTCCAATTTGGATTCAAAAACTTTTGGCATTATTTTGTTCTGACTTTTTTGGAGCGTCATGTTATCTCCTCTCATTCTTTTAGAACAAAGTATTTGTCAGGTATTTTTGAACTAAATTTCACATGACAATCTGAATCCAAATTCAAATAAAACTCAGATGCCTCTGAATTTTCCAAATGCCACTCTCAATTCAAACGAAATACATAGATGCTTAGCTAATAATTGTAAAACATTCCAAATTAAAAATTTGGGATGTTACAGAAACCATCAGGCTTGTTGTGAGAAGGTCTGGTTTGCGAGAAGCTTATACCCAAACCTGCCCTAGATGGGACAAAAAAATTAGCACAACATGTTGATGCTGCTCCATGATAGTATG
The DNA here is from genome assembly GCF_018294505.1 of Triticum aestivum. Taxonomy (NCBI): domain Eukaryota; kingdom Viridiplantae; phylum Streptophyta; class Magnoliopsida; order Poales; family Poaceae; genus Triticum; species Triticum aestivum. The sequence continues at coordinate 453,640,705 of NC_057798.1, forward strand.
TCAAGTTTCATGAACTTCACACGAGTTTTGGATTTACTAGAATTTAAAAATCATGTATCTCAGTGTTTGCGGCCGAACGATGGTGGCAAGGTGTTTGACATTCATTCCCATTTCTTGCATGGGACCTAAGCATGCAACCAAGGACACATATTTGAGTTTTCAACCAATTTACATGCACTGGAGCTTGTGTCTGTAGTTCAAATTTGAATTATGCACATAAATGCATAGAAAACTCAGTTAATGTATAAAAATGTCCAAAGCGAACCCCAAAGAATTCCTAAAGTTAACACAACACTCATGTTGTTCTCAGTTGACACTAGAAAAAAATGAAATCAAGAAAAGGTAGCGGATATCGTTTCGTCTAGAAAGGTGAGACGTTCCCTACCGTAACCATGAGGCTTGTTGTGAGAAACTCTGGTTTGTGACAAACTTATACCCCAACCTGCCCCAAATGGGATAATATTTTTACCATGACATGTTGATGTCGTCCCATGCTAGCATGTCAAGTTTCATAAATTTCAGACGCATTTTCGATTTACTAGAATTTTAAAACCATGTATCTCAATGTTAGCGGCTGAGCAACGGTGGCAAGGTGTTTGACATTCATTATCACTTCTTGCATGGGACTTAAGCATGCAACCAAGGACACACATTTCAATTTTGAACCCATTTATATGCACTGGAGCATGTGCATGTAGTTCAAATTTGAATTATGCACAGAAATGCATAGAAAACTCAGTTGATGTATAAAAATGTCCAAGCGAACCCCGAAAAATCCCAAAAAATGACACAACACTCCTGTTGTTCTATGTTGACACAAGAAAAATTTTGAAAGCAAGAAGAGGTAATAGATATGGTTTCATCCCTCAAGGTGGCACGTTCCCTATCGAAACCATCAGGCTTGTTGTGAGAGAAGCTTTGGTTTGCTAGAAGCTTATACCCAAACCTGTACCATGACATGTCGATGCCGTTCCACGATATCATGTCAATTTTCATGAATTTCAGACGAGTTTTCGATTTACTAGAAATTTAAAACCATGTATCTCAATGTCAGCGGCCAAGCGACAGTGTCAAGGTGTTTGACATTCATTCTCATTTCTTGCATGTGACCTAAGCTTGCAACTAAGGACACACATTTTATTTTTCAACCCATTTTTATGCACTGCATCATGTGCATGTAGTTCAATTTTGAATTATGCACGTAAATGCCTAGAAAACTCAGTTAACGTATAAAAATGTCCAAACGATCCCCGAAAAATTCCAAAATTTAACACGACACTCCTATTGTTCTATGTTGACAGGATACGGTCTCCATCGTATCTACTTTTCCAAACTCTTTTGCCCATGTTTTGAACTCTAATTTGCATGATTTGAATGGAACTAACTCGGACTGACGTCGTTTTCAGCAGAATTGCCATGGTGTCATTTTTGTTCAGAAATAAAAGTTCTTGGATTGACCTAAAAATTTACGGAGAATATTTTGGAATATATAAAAAATACTAGGGAAAGGATGAACCAGAGGGGACCCACTGGGAGACCACAAGGGTGGGGGCGCGCCTGTCGGTGTCAAAACCGGCGGATCTTGGGTAGGGGGTCCCAAACTGTGTGTCTAAGGCTATTGGTAACAGGAGGCGGGGGACACAATGTTTACCCAGGTTCGGGCCCTCTCGATGGAGGTAATACCCTACTTCCTGCTTGATTGATCTTGATGATATGAGTATTACAAGAGTTGATCTACCATGAGATCGTAGAGGCTAAACCCTAGAAGCTAGCCTATGATTATGATTGTTGTTGTCCTATGGACTAAACCCTCCGATTTATATAGACACCGGAGGGGGCTAGGGTTACACAGAGTTGGTTACAGAGAAGGAGATTTACATATCCGAATTGCCAAGCTTGCCTTCCATGCAAAGGAGAGTCCCACCCTGACACGGGACGAAGTCTTCAATCTTGTATCTTCATAGTCCAACAGTCCGGCCAAAGTATATAGTCTGGCTGTCCGAGGACCCCCTAATCCAGGACTCCCTCAGTAGCCCCTGAACCAGGCTTGAATGACGACGAGTCCGGCACGCAGATTGTCTTCTACATTGCAAGGCGGGTTCCTTCTCCGAATACTCCATAGAAGATCTTGAATATGAGGATCGTGTCTGGCTCTGCAAAATAATTTCCACATACCGCCGTAGAGAGCACAATATTCCACAAATCTAATTTGCTTACAACTTTTCATAGTGTGACATCACGCCGTGGCCCGGTCATTACGAACCGTTTTTCCCAGCCTGCCACTGCACGTGTTGCGAGGCGGTTTTATTGGCACGTCTTGTCGAAGCAGAGATCGTGTTCCCCTTATCACGAGATTCTCATCAATACGGGTGTGGGTAAACCAACCATGCTTGTTAGTATGACTCATCGATTTTAGGCAAGTTCCAAACGGCCACGTGGAGGACGCTTGATATTCACCCTCTTTATAAAGGGGCCAAGGCATGTCCTTTTCTCCCCACGCTCGATCCTTCCCCTCCCCCACCTTGAGTTCCAACACCCAAGGCTCAGGCTAAGCGCTTCGGACCTTCAACCATGTCCGGATCCAACCTTCAAGGCCGGTGGATGGCCTCCTCTGTCACAGAGGAGGACATCAAGAAGCTTAGGGAGGCCAGGTATCTGACCGCCGAAATCCCGCACAGGCTGCCTGCTCAAGGACAGGTCATCCCTACTCCCGAACCCAACGAGAGTGTTGTATTTGTTTCCCACTTCCTCTGTTAGTCTTGATCCCTTTGTTAGAGGGCCCATGTTCTATTACGGGCTAGATTTCCATGATCTAGCTCTAGATTCCTTCCTTCACATCTCGTCGTTTAGCGTCGTGTGTGAGGCCTTCCCCCACATCACCCCACACTTTGGCTTATGGCTCAAGACCTTCAATGTGAAGCCCAAGATGATCGATGGGCGACACGCAGTGTGCGGAGGCGCTATAATAAGCAAAGGCGTCGATGCCCTACGACCAAAGGGTTCCTTCCCGGAGGTGTCTGACTTATGGCAATGGGAGTGGTTTTACATCACAGCTCCCCGAGGTACAAAGCAGGGGGCCGCCCCTGCCTTCCGCTCGGACCCTCCGCCTCAACTGGTGTCATGGGTCAACAAGGGGCTGGACTGGGGGCCAGTTAATGACGTGCTGACATTGCAAAGCCGCATATGAGATCTCTTCCAGAGGGATGTCAGTCTTGTCAAGGTAATGCAAGTAATGCTAGTTCGTTGGGTCCTGCCAAGCCAATGTCGATCTCTCTGTATGTGGGAGTTCAACCTGGAAGGACCGCGAACTATTCAACAATTCTTCAGCGTGACGCTCGAAGGGATGTATGGATTGTTCTTCGGATCACGAATAAAGTGTCCGGACACCACCGAGGATGCGGGTCTCAACTGCAACCATCCGGATACCCAAGTAAGTAATTCCACGACCGAACATGCCGTCTTTTTATTTGTCACATATCATTCTGAAATATTACTCTCGGCCAGGACTGGATAAGAAAGGCAGAGAGGATCAGGTGTTCGGCCCCCCTTCCCGAAGGCTCACCAAGTCCTGTACTAACCAGGATGCTTGAGCATGCACCTTATCAAGTGCCATCAGGAGAAGATGAAGGGAGGAATAAAGAAGCTGAAAGCAGGCTTCACACATTACACATCCAAACCGGGGGAATTAGTGTCTCCGCGAAGGAGGATAATCGGGGAGGTGAATCTAGAATCCCCTCTCCCCAAGGAAAGAAAAGGGCCGCCTCTGAAGACTTGGAAACTGAGGTTTACAAATGAGGGAAGAAACCTTCGCCAGGGGGCCCTGCCCCGGAGGGCGTCCGCACAGCGCCCGCAAGGGAGCCAGCCCTCAACCGAGCTGTAATTGAACAAAAGTACTTTGGTAAATATATCCTTCTTTATCTCTGAGAACAATAACCGAGACGTATATCTTGCAGTCTGGCTCATAGCCCTTCTCGACAGAGTTTGTCTTCGGGGGATCTTCTGTCGGAGATGATGGAGAGCGAAACGCCTCCTCCTGCCTCCCTACCTCATGGGACGGACGACCCCGAGGTGTCGTCACGGAGGATTTCTCCGGATCCACAAAGGCCAGAAGGTAACTCTTCGGCTGCCCGAAGTCCGGAGTATTCGGCTCTTAAGGAGAGCAATAGAAAGAGTCCGGGACTATCCGGTGAACAACCGGACACACTGATGGGTCTTCTGGAGCAAGCGGCATCTCAGAGGCGCATCGTACCTTAATGGGTACGGTGGTTGAGAGGATTTCATCCGCCAAAAGCGGGTTGAATGAAGCTTTTACGAGCCTGCTAAGAGGCTTTGAGGTACGCAAAGTAATATATATGTATTTTTGACGGTACCGCACATGCTAGGTGTGCTCTGCATAGATAGTAGCCCCTGAGACTCTGGATGCCGTCCAGAGGCGGCAAACAGAGGATCATAGTCCCACGTAATGATCGCGCTGCTTTCATGTGCAGGCGGCTGAGGGTCCGGCGGCTGGCCGGACTGCTGATTTTGCCGAACTGAGGCGGCAGCTTGACGTGGCGGATGCCGACATCACGCTTGTGAACAAGCGGCTTGACGAGGCACAGGGTACGTATTTTAAGGTGGGCAACAAATATTAAGAGGAGCATGATGCTAGTATTTATAATATGATGTGACTATAGATGGAGCTGCCGCCGTGGAGACCCTTCAGGCAGAACTTGCCCGAGCCAAGGAACAAGCCAGGAGAAGTGATGTGGCCGCCCTAAAGGCGGCCGAAGAGTTAAGAGCCGAACAGGCTGTTCATCGCCAGAGCGAAGATAAAATAGCCAAGATGGTTGTTGAGCTGAAAGATGCCACCGGCTGATATGAGCTCCTCGAAAAGGAAAGCCAACTGAAAGCAGCTAACCTGAAGAAGGCCTTGGAAGCAGCCAAGGAAACTCGCTCTAAAATCAGAGCGGCAAGGGAGGAGCTTCGTCAAGCCGGAGATATCATGGCTGGGAAGCCATTTTTGTTGCGGTCGAAGTTCGGAGATCTGAAGTATGCCCCTCTGGATCAATTATGGAGTGATGTAGACGCGTACTTGGACTTGGCAAAGAGTGCTGCTGATGCGACTGAGTTTTTCAAAGATCAGAAAGATCATGAGGTGGAAAGGTTGTTCTGGTCGCAGTTTAGTGCTCCAAAGTGTCCGCTACTATTAAATGAACAAATGGCCGAGTGGGCCGACCTCCATAGGTTGTCCGGGCTTGCTATGAGGTCTGTCGTGGATCATCTTTGGCCGAAGGGACCAAGGCCGGATAGTTATTTTGGTTTAGTGCAACAATTCCTTGGTGCTCTGTCGCATATCGATGCTGTAAAGAGGTCGGCATGCATAGAGGGTGCGTGGATGGCTCTTGCCCGTGTTAAAACATATTGGGCAGGAATGGAGGCCACCGCTATTGCAACCTGGGGTCCGGCGGGAGGCCAGGACCCGGCCGAGCACTATTTTGAAGAAGTCCTAGAAGGCGCCCATTTAATAGAGGCTCAGTGCTGGAAGAGTACCATGTTCGAGTGACATGTATCTGATTTGTAAAAACAATGCTATTTTGATTATAAAGGCTGTGTTTATACTTTCGCCCGAAAGTATTATAGTGCCTCCTGTGCGGTCGTTTATGTATGTATATAACCTGAAAGTTTGCAGTCGTCGGCTTCAGCCCCCACGCATGTAATGCGGGGGTGTTCGGAAAAGCGCATAATCACACTTGATCCAACGTCTTGGTTCGTTAAGGAGGTGATAGCACGGTGAACAAGGCAATCGGACTATATAGCTTTAACACTTTCACTTAGCCATAGGAGTTTGACGGTGGGGCTACTATATAGCCCCTGGTACTTCCGCGTTCATCCAAATACGGTGCACATACGTACATGACCGGGAAACTGGTCCTTCGTTAATGCGGAGGAATCGCAAAGATTCCACTGAGTCATCGAGTGGTTGACCAGTCTCGCGCTTTATCATGACAGTCAGTTTTCGGCTTTCTCTACTGAGGTGCTCATCCAGATGAACCTGTGCACAATCACATTAGTTCTCCCGGTGCCACCTTAGCCAATAGATCGGAACATAAGGTTGCAAAACACGGGACCCGGGCAAACCCAACTATTGACCAAAGACATGATTCGGAGCTGATGCATATAAGGCCAAACTCGCGAAGCCGAACACTCCCTAAGGTATTCAGACTTTACAACATATACTGGGCTGAGTAACACCCTCGATAATGAGCCCTGAATTTCCAGGTACATGCATTAGTCTGGCGTGACGAAATGCCAATAACGCCAGCATCCCTCTCGGTTGTGTTGAGTGCCTGGAGGTGTGAAGCAACAAGAGACATTAAAAAAGGTTTACGTAGAGTCTTAATCTAAAAAGAAACCTTTGAGCGGGGCCCTGCTGCACGTTTGCGCCTTTTTCTCCATTGTGCCGTAACCTGGAAGGGTGTAGCATGATGATTATCTATAAAAAGGAAAAACCCATGTGAGAGACTTCGTGCAAAAAGTTGGTTATTCTTAATGAACCATGACAAGTAATCTATTATTATAGTAGTAGGGTCAAGCCGAACTATGGGCCTTTTTACATGCGGGCAACCCCTAGCACCACCTATGGGGGTATATCCATTGACCCAAGCTCGGGTTTATCTGGGCTGCTACCACTAGTGGTGCGCCGAACTCATCTAACCGTGTTCATGGTCTTGACGACCGATCATTTATTCTGGTTGGAGAGGTCGTTCAGTGTTCGGCTGCTAGAGCCGCCACATATTCTTCCGCACGTAAGGAATGCTCTGTATTTCCGCTAACTGTGATGACGCCACGTTGACCAGGCATCTTAAGTTTAAGATATGCGTAATGTGGTACTGCATTGAAACGAGCAAAGGCTGTTCTTCTGAGTAGTGCGTGATAGCCGCTTTGGAATGGAGCGATGTCGAAGGTTAATTCTTCGCTTCAGAAGTTGTCGGGAGAATCGAATACAACCTCTAGTACTAGAGAAGCCGTGCAGCGGGCCTCTACGCCTAGTATTACTCCTTTAAAGGTAGTACTACTTTGGCTGATTCTTGATGGGTCTATCCCCATTTTGTGGACAGTGTCCTGATATATCAGATTGAGACTACTGCCACCGTCCATAAGGACTCGGGTGAGATGGTATCCGTTAATTATTGGGTCGAGCACCAAGGCAGCCGATCCTCCGTGCCGGATACTAGTCGGATGATCCCTACGATCAAAAGTGATTGGGCAAGCCGACCAAGGGTTGAACTTGGGGGCGACGGGCTCTACAGCGTATACATCTCGGAGTGTGCATTTGCGTCTCCTCTTTGGTATGTGAGTTGCATAGATCATGTTCACTATTTTGACCTCTGGTGGAAATTTTTTCTGTCCCCCAGTGTTTGGCTGGCGAGGCTTATCCTCGTCTTCACTTGGCGTCTCCCTCCCCTTGTGTTCGGCGTTTAGTTTGCCGGCTTGCTTGAAGACCCAACATTCTCTGTTGTGTGATTTGTAGGTTTTTCGTGGGTGCCATGAATCTGACATAATCTATCCAGAATCTTGTTTAGGCTGGACGGTCCATCTCTGCTGCCTTTAAATGGCTTTTTCCATTGACTGGGTCGAGAGCCCCTGAATCCGGTGTTGACCGTCGTGTTGTCTGGGTTGTCTTCATTGTTTCGACGCTTGTTTTTATTGCGTCGCGGCTTCCCGTTGCCATCTCTAACTTCGGATGTGCCTGCGTCGCTGGTGCCGCTACGGGCCAACCAACTGTCCTCACCCACGCAAAAGCGGGTCATAAGGCTTGTTAGGGCTGCCATTGTCCTCAGCTTTTCCTGGCCGAGGTGTTTGGCAAGCCATTCGTCCTGGACACTGTGCTTGAAAGCCTCTAAGGCTTCGGCATCCGGATAGTCGACGATTTGATTCTTCTTAGTGAGAAATCTGTTCCAAAGCTTTCGGGCTGAATCTCCGGGCTGTTGAATTATGTGACTTAAATTTTCTACATCCGGAGGTCGGACATAGGTCCCTTGAAAATTAGCCCTAAAAGCATCCTCAAGTTCTTCCCGACTGCCAATTGAGTTTTCGGGGAGGCTTTTCAACCAGTGCCGAGCTGGTCCTTTCAACTTGAGGGGCGGGTATTTGATGGATCTCCACGCGCCATGTGGATGTGAAGGATAAAGTCCTCAATCCAGACCCCAGGGTCTGTCGTTCTGTCGTATGCCTCTATGTTCACGGGTTTGAATCCCTCTGTAATTCATGATCCAGCACCTCATCGGTGAAACACAGGGGGTGTGCGGCACCCCTGTATTTGGATGTGGCATGGCATTCTTCTGACAGTTGTAGTGTTCCGTTTTGTTTCCGAGCTGTTATTCGGTCGGTATAGTTGTTTTGGCGGCCATGATCTTGTGCCAGAGCGCACTTCCTAGATCCATAGATGGACCTAGCCATACCGGCTTTTTTTTCTAGGTGCTCACGTAAATCGTGCGCTGACTTATGTGCGGCGTCATTAGCCACCCTGTCGCGGCCACGGGGTGGTCGGTCTGGTTGATCGGCCGTTTTATTTTTCGTCTGAATGGGATCTATAGCCTCGTCGTCGAATTCGGGCAGCAGCTTGCGCTTTGGATAGTTCTTTGTGTGGCGATCGCCACCGTATTTTTCTTCAGTGTCGAGTACTTTGTTCCATCTACGGTTGAGCGTATCCTGCGCGGCCTTAAGCCTTTGCTTCCGCTTCTTCAAGCTCCTCGCGGTGGCAATAAGCCTTCTATGGAGGTTCTCTTGTTCCAAGTGCCTTTCTGGGATGATGTGTGCATCGTCGTTCGGACTGTTCTCCTCTCCGGAGACAGGTTGATGAGTTTTACCCTCGGCATCACCGTGATCGGACATCGGCTCCGGACTATGTTCGGCGTCCCCTGGCTCATCCTGCTCCATCACTGGGTCCATGGGGTCGTCATTTCCCTTGGAGTCGACCGGGGTATTATTCTTTCTTCCGTTGTTATCGCTGTTTTTGCTGAGGCAAGATTTGGAGCGGCACCGGTGTCGTCGCTTTGGTTGCTTCTCAAGAGGGTTACCCTCCATTGCATCCTCCAGTTCCTCGCCGTTATTTTCTTTGGGTGTATCCACCATGTATATATTATATGATGAGGTGGCTGTCCAGCGCCCTTTAGGCGGTGGTTCCTGTTCTTCTCCTGCATCGTCGTCCATATCGGCGATGTCTTCGGAGCCGAAAGCAAGCATGTCGGTTAAGTCATCGATAGTGGCTACCAAGTGGGTGGTGGGTGGGGCACGAATTTCCTTGTGATCCGCTTCCCACTCAAGCCGAACATAGTTCGGCCAAGACTCTCCTGACAGAGAGAGAGAGAGAGACATCAGTGAATTTAGCACGTCGCCCAAGGGTGAGTGCTGAAAGATATCAGCGGAGGCAAACTCCATGATTGGTGCCCAATCAGATTCGATAGGCACGGATGCATGTGATTCGGAGCTTATGGCCGGAGAAGAGTCCGAGGGTCCGATGACACAGGCCTCATCGGAGGCGAAGTCTGTGTTCGGCTCTAGAGCCGATGAGTGTGCGGCCTCCATGGCAGGGTCTACCCACCCGTCCTCGGATGGCACGATCTACTCCGGATTAAGAGTCGGGGCAACTGCAGGTGTGATCTCCTGAATACCATCCGATGGCAGATCTAAGTCATGCTCATTGTGACTATTCGGCGCACCTGCCATGGGCTCGAATCCGTCGAAGATCAAGTCTCCGCGGATGTCGGCAGTATAGTTCAAGCTTCCAAACCTGACATGATGGCCACGGGCGTAGATATCGATCTGCTCCAGATGGCCAAACGAGTTGGCCTGCAGTACGAAGCCGCCGAATACGAAGATCTGTCTGGGGAAGAAAACCTCACCCTAGATTGCATCATTGTAGATAGTCGAAGGAGCCATCAAGCCTTATCATGACGACACGGAGGAACTCTCAATGAAAGCACCAATGTCGGTGTCAATACCGGCGGATCTCGGGTAGGGGGTCCCGAACTATGCGTCTAAGGCTAATGGTAACAGGAGGCGGGGGACGCAATGTTTACCCAGGTTCGGGCCCTCTTGATGGAGGTAATACCCTACTTCCTGCTTGATTGATCTTGATGATATGAGTATTACAAGAGTTGATCTACCACGAGATCGTAGAGGCTAAACCCTAGAAGCTAGCCTATGATTATGATTGTTGTTGTCCTACGGACTAAACCCACCGGTTTATATAGACACTGGAGGGGGCTAGGGTTACATAGAGTCGGTTATAGAGAAGGAGATCTACATATCCGAATTGCCAAGCTTGCCTTCCACGCAAAGGAGAGTCCCACCCAGACACGGGACGAAGTCTTCAATCTTGTATCTTCATAGTCCAATAGTCTGGCCAAAGTATATAGTCCGGCAGTCCGAGAACCCCCTAATCCAGGACTCCCTCAGCGCCCTACACCCCTGGGCGCGCCCCCTGGCTTGTGGGTCCCATGGACCTCCTCCGACCCTAACTCCAACTCTATATATTCAGATCCACGGAGAAAAAAATCAGAGAGAAGGATTCATCGCTTATTACGATATGGAGCCGCCGCCGCCTCCTGTTCTTCATTGGGAGGTCTCATCTGGAGTCCGTTTAGGGCTCCGGAGAGGGGGATTCGTAGCCATCATCATCACCAACCTTCCTCCATCACCAATATCATGATGCCCGCCGCCGTGCATGAGTAATTCCATCGTAGGCTTGCTGGACGTGATGGGTTGGATGAGATTTATTATGTAATCGAGTTAGTTTTGTTAGGGTTTGATCCCTAGTATCCATTATGTTCTGAGATTGATGTTGCTATTACTTTGCTATGCTAAATGCTTGTCACTAGACCCCGAGTGCCATGATTTCAGATCTGAACCTATTATGTTTTCATGAATATATTTGTGTTCTTGATCTGATCTTTCAAGTTGTAGACACCTATTACGAGTTATGATCCGCATACCCCAAGGTGACAATAATTGGGATTCTTTCCGGTGATTATCGTAGTTTGAGGAGTTCATGTATTCACTAAGTGCTAATGTTTTGTTCCGGTTCTCTATTAAAAGGAGGCCTTAATATCCCTTAGTTTCCATTAGGACCCCGCTGCCATGGGAGGATGGGACAAAAGATGTCATGCAAGTTCTTTTCCATCAGCACGTATGACTATATTCAGAATACATGCCTACATTATATTGATGAATTGGAGCTAGTTCCGTGTCACCCTAGGTTATAACTATTGCATGATGAATGCCATCCGACACAATTATCTATCATTGATCCATTGCCTACGAGCTTTTCACATATTGATCTTTGCTATGTTACTTTGCCGTTGCCACTATAACAATTGCTACAAAGCTATTACTGTTACTTTTGCCATCATCATCGTTACTTCCATACTACTTTGCTACTAAATATTTTGCTGCAGATATTAAGTCTTTCAGGTGCGGTTGAATTGACAACTCAGCTGCTAATACTTGAGAATATTCTTTGGCTCCCCTTGTGTTGAAGCAATAAATTTGGGTTGGATACTCTACCCTCGAAAACTGTTGCGATTCCCTATACTTGTGGACCCCACTGCCACGGGAGGGTAAGACAAATGATGGCATGCAAGTTCTTTTCCATAAACACGTATGACTATATACGGAATACATGCCTACATTATATTGATGAATTGGAGATAGTTCTGTGTCTCCCTAGGTTATAACTATTGCATGATGAATGACATCCGACATAATTATGCATCACTGATCCAATGCCTACCAGCTTTCACATATATATTGATCTTTGTTAAGTTACCTTTGTTGTGTTGCTGTTACAATCACTACAAACTTGCTATTGTTACTGTTACCACTGTTACCGTTACTTCCATACTACTTTGCTACTAAAAACATTGCTCCCTATATTAAGTCTTTCAGGTGTGGTCGAATTGACAACTCAACTGCTAATACTCGTGAATATTATTTGGCTCCCCTTGTGTCGGATCAATAAATTTGGGTTGAATACTCTACACTCGGAAACTGTTGCGATCCCCTATACTTGTGGGTTATCAAGACCTTTTTCTGGCGCTGTTGCCGGGGACCATAGATCTACTCTTTGAGTCACTTGGGATTTATATCTGTTGATCACTATGACGAATCTGAAAGATAACAAAACCAAGATCTATCCCTCTACTACGAGGGGAGGTAAGGAACTGCCATCTAGCTCTGCACTTGATTCACCTTCTGTTTTGAGTAAGCTAGCGACACCTACACCTACTATTAATTCTGATATGTCGCATGTTATTGATGATGCCACTTCTGCTATGCATGATGCTTATGATGATACTACTTCTTTGTTTGATAATACTATGCCACTAGGTGAATTTCTTGATGAACAACTTGCTAGGGTTAGTGAGAATGAAATTACTGAAACTGATGATATTATCAAAACTAAAGATTATGATTCTCCTCCTAGATATGAATTGCCTAAGGTACCTAAGGGTTATATTATGGATGAAGAAACTGCTAAAGACTTTTTTGCTTGCAATATAGAGATGATCAAACTGTTAGCTAAGCTGAAAGCAAATCTCTGAATGCTAGAATGCAATATGATCCTAAGTTTGCTGCTTCACCTATCTTTGTTACAGATAAGGATTATGAATTCTCTATCGATCTTGAGTTAATTACTTTGGTTGAATCCGATCCTTTCCATGGTTATGAATCTGAAACTGTTGTGGCACATCTTACTAAATTGAATGGTATAGCCACCCTATTTGCTCATGAGGAAAAAATCCGCTATTACTATATTCTTAAGTTGTTTACTTTCTCATTAAATGGTTTAATTCTCTTGCTCCTGGTTGTGTGCGTAGTCCACATGATACTATTTATTACTTCTTTGAAAAATATTTTCCTGCTCATAAGAAACAAGCTGCTTTACAGGAAATATTTAGCTTCGTGCAAACTGAAGAAGAGAGTCTCCCACAAGCTTGGGGGGAGGCTTCTCCAATTACTTACTGATTTGCCTGATCATCCTCGCAAGAAAAATGAAATACTTGATTTCTTTTATAATGGACAACTCGATGCTTCTGGGGACCACCTAGATAGTTGTGCTGGTTGTGTTTTCAGGGAACAAACTATTGAGAGCAAGTTGAAAAACTATTGAATAATATATTGAGTAATGATAATGATTGGACCCTTTCTGAGACACCTCCTAAGCCAACCCCGAAGAAAAGAGGTAGTCTATTTCTCAGTCCTGAAGATATGCAAGAGGCAAAGAAATCTATGAAAGAAAAAGGTACTAAAGCTGAAGATGTTAAGAATTTACCACCTACTGAAGAAATACATGGTCTTAATATTCCGACATAGGTAGTAGAGGTAAATTCTCTCTATAGATTTGATGAAGGTGATATTCCTTATAAAAAGTCTGCTAGTCAATGCTTGGGTGAATTGTTAACTTTATTGTTAAACAACAAAACTTCAATGCTTATGTTAGTAGACAATTGAAATGTAATGCTTATATGCTTGAATGCTTGGGTGATTATATGTGTAGAACTGTTAATGATCTTAAGCTTATTAGTAAACATGCTTCGATGGTAAAAACTCAAGTAGAACAAGTGCTTAAGGCACAAGATGATTTGCTCAATGAGATGAATAGTAAGAACAATGATCATGTTGTTAGACTTATGACTAGAGGTGGTAAAATGACTCAGGAACCTTTGTATCCTGAGGGCCATCCTAAGAGAATTGAGAAAGATTCTCAGAGAGTTAATACTGATGCACTCAGTCCTCCTCGTAATAAAAAGAAAAGGAAAACTGATAAGACTCTGCATGCTTCTAGTGAACCTATTATAGACACGCCTGAGAATCCAAATGATATTTCTATTTCTGATGTTGAAACACCATCAGGTGATGAGCATGATGTTGAGAAACGTAGCATGCTATTTCAAAAAAATTCCTACGCTCATGCAAGATCTATCTAGGAGATGCATAGCAACGAGAGGCGGAAAGTGTGTCCACGTACCCTCTTAGACCAAAAGCGGAAGCATTTGCTTAACACGGTTGATATAGTTGGACATCTTCTTGTTTCGATCGATTGAGTACCGAACGTACGACACCTCCAAGTTCTGCACACGTTCAGCGTGATGATGTCCCTCGAGCACTTGATACAGCAGAGGGTCGAAGGAGTAGATGAGTTCTATCAGCACGACGGCGTGGTGACGGTGATGGTGATGTGATCCGCGCAGGGCTTCGCCTAAGCACCACGAGAATATGACCGGAGGCTTAAACTGTGGAGGGGGCGCCGCACACGGTTTGGAGCAATTGGTGTGTCTTCTAGGGGCGCCCCCTGGAGAGAGGGAGAGGAGGCCATCCCTAGGCGCGCCCCAAGTGGGAGGAGTCCCACTTGAGCTCCTAGTAGGATTCGGCCCACCCTTCCTTTTACCAGAGGGGGGAAGGGGGAAGGAGAGGGAGTAGGAGAAGGACAGGGGGGTGTCGCCCCCACCCCTAGTCCAATTCGGCCTCCTTCCCTATGGGGGGCACGCCACCCCTTTGTGGGCTAGTGTGCCTCCCTCCTATGGCCCATATGGCCCATATTTTTCCCCGAGGGGTTCCGGTAACCCCTCCAGTACTCTGGTATGTACTCGATACATTTCGGAACACTTACAGTGTACGAATACCACCTTCCAATATATCATTCTTACCTCTCGACCATTTCGAGACTCCTCGTCATGTCTATGATCTCATCCAGGACTTCGAACAACTTTTGGTCAGCAAAACACATAACTCATATAATACATATCATCATCGAACGTTAAGCATGCACCCTACGGGTTCGAGAACTATGTAGACATGACTGAGACACGTCTCTAGTCAATTACCAATAGCGGAACCTAGATGCTCATATTGGTTCCCACATATTCTATGAAGATCTTTATCGGTAGAACCGCTATGTCAACATACGTTATTCACTTTGTCATCGGTATGTTACTTGCCCGAGATTCGATCGTCAGTATCTTCATACCTAGTTCAATCTCGTTACTGGCAAGTCTCTTTACTCGTTCCGTAATGCATCATCCCGCAACTAACTCGTTAGTCACATTGCTTGCAAGGCTTCATATGATGTGCATTACCGAGAGGGCCCAGCGATACCTCTACGATACTTAGAGTGACAAATCCTAATCTAAATCTATGCCAACCCAACAAACACCTTTGGAGATACCTGTAGAGCATCTTTATAATCACCCAGTTATGTTGTGACGTTTGATAGCACACAAGGGATTCCTCCGGTGTTCGGAAGTTGCATAATCTCATAGTCGGAGGAATATATATATGACATGAAGAAAGCAGTAGCAGTAAAACTGAACGATCATTATGCTAAGCTAACAGATGGGTCTTGTCCATCACACCATTCTCCTAATGATGTGATCCTATTCATCAAATGACAACACATGTCCATGGCTAGGAAACTTAACCATCTTTGATCAACGAGCTAGTCAAGTAGAGGCATACTAGGGACACGATGTTTTGTCTATGAATTCACACATATCAAGTTTCCGGTTAATACAATTTTAGCATGAATAATAAACATTTATCATGAATAAGGAAATATAAAATAACAACTTTATTATTGCCTCTAGGGCATATTTCCTTCTTGTTTATGACTGATGTTGCTCTCTAGTTGGTCGCTCATCAATCTCTTGCTAATCTTCACTTGTACTAAGCGGGAATACTGCTTGTGCATCCACTTCCATAAACCCAAAGTTGTTCCATATTAGTCCACCATACCTACCTATATGTGGTATTTACCTGCCGTCCCAAGTAAATTTGCATGTGCCAAACTCTAAACCTTCAAATAATAATCTGTTTTGTATGCCCGAATCGCTCATGTACTGACTGGGGCTATCAGTATCTTCCATGCTAGGTGGGTTATTCTCACGATAAGTGTTTATTCAGTTGTCATTCATGAGAAAGTGGCTAGTAATTGGGATGCCCAGTTCCATGCTCAAATCAAATCAAAATTTATTATCAAAAAAACTCCCCCAGGACTGTTGTTGGTTTGGACGGTACCTGTTGTTTCGGACCAACCGTGGAGTGTGCTTGTTGGTGGAGGGGGAGTTAAAAATTTACCATTCTGTTTGGGAACTGCCTATAATGTATCTAGTATGGAAGATACCGAGATCTCTTGGTTGTTATGTTGACAATGAAAGCATACTGCTCAAAATTATATTCATCTCTGTTTTAAAAGCTCGGGCTCTGGCACTCAAATCCCTGCTTCCTCTACGAAGGGCCTATCTATTTACTTTTGTTGTTGAGTCATCGTCCTCTTATATAAAGCAATAGTTAGAGAGCAGCACTGTCATTTGTATGCATTGTTATTAATTGACATTGAGTATGACCATCGCTGGATCTCTTTTACCATGAACTACAATGTCTAGTCAGTCCTTGACCTTCAGGGGTGCGCTGCATTTATGTTTTGCGGTCTCAGAAAGGGCTAGCGAGATACCATTTTGTTATATCATATCATGATTGTTTTGAAAATAAATGTTGTCATCCGAGATTTATTATTATTGCTCGCTAGTTGATTATGCTATTGATATGAGTAAATCTGAGACCTAAATGTTATTGTGAATATGGTTAGTTTATAATCTTTGCTGAAACCTGAATGTTGCTATACAAATTTGCAACAACAAGATCAAATAGAGTTTGTCAAAGTTTTTCTTTATCACTTTCAGTTTATCAACTAAATTTCTTGAGGACAAGCAATGGGTTAAGCTTGGGGGAGTTGATACGTCTCCATCGTATCTACTTTTCCAAACTCTTTTGCCCTTGTTTTGAACTCTAATTTGCATGATTTGAATGGAACTAACCCGGACTGACGCTGTTTTCAGCAGACTTGCCATGGTGTTATTTTTGTGCAGAAATAAAAGTTCTCAGATTGACCTGAAAATTTACGGATAATATGTTTGGAATATATATAAAATACTGGCAAAAGAATCAACCAGAGGGGCCCACCAGGAGACCACAAGGGTGAGGGGCGCCCCCTAGCTTGTGGGTCCCCTGGACCTCCTCCAACCCTAACTCTAACTTTATATATTCACATCCGCAGAGAAAAAATCAGAGAGAAGGATTCATCACGTTTTACGATACGGAGCCGTCGCCGCCTCGTGTTCTTCATCGGGAGGGCTGATCTGGAGTCCGTTTAGGGCTCCGGAGAGGGGGATTCATAGCCATCATCATCACCAACCTTCCTACATCACCAATTTCATGATGCTTACTGTCGTGCGTGAGTAATAACATCGTAGGCTTGCTAGACCATGATGGGTTGGGTGAGATTTATTATGTAATCGAGTTAGTTTTGTTAGGGTTTGATCCCTAGTATCCACTATGTTCTGAGATTGATGTTGCTATGACTTTGCTATGCTTAATGCTTGTCACTAGGGCCCGAGCGCCATGATTTCAGATCTGAACCTATTATGTTTTCATGAATATATTTGTGTTCTTGATCCGATCTTGCAAGTTGTAGACACCTATTACGAGTTATGATCCGCATACCCCAAGGTGACAATAATTGGGATTCTTTCCGGTGATTACCGTAGTTTGAGGAGTTCATGTATTCACTAAGTGCTAATGCTTTATTCCGGTTCTCTATTAAAGGGAGGCCTTAATATCCCTTAGTTTCCATTAGGACCCCGCTGCCACGGGAGTGTAGGAGAAAAGATGTCATGCAAGTTCTTTTCCATAAGCATGCATGACTATATTCACAAAACCTTAGGTTTTAACTGTTGCATGATGAATGCCATTCGACACAATTATCCATCATTGATCCATTGCCTACGAGCTTTTCACATATTGATCTTTGCGATGTTACTTTGTCGTTGCCACTGTTATAATTGCTACAAAACTGTTACTGTTACTTTTGCCATCATCATTGTTACTTCCATACTACTTTGCTACTAAATACTTTGCTGCAGATATTAAGGCCAAGTTCTTTCCCTAGAATGTGGGGATTCTCCCAGAATTCGACCCCTACCCAGCTTCTCCCAGAATCTTTGAGCCCCATTTTTTTACAATTCTATCTAATTATACCCTAACTAGATAGGATTATAAAATAAATGGGCCCAAAGATTCTGGGAGAAACTAAGTAGGGGTCAGAATCTGGGAGAATCCCTAGATTTTGGCAAAAGAACTGGGCCTAAGTCTTTCAGGTGCGGCTGAATTGACAACTCAGCTATTAATACTTGAGAATATTCTTTGGCTTCCGTTGTGTCGAATCAATAAATTTGGGTTGAATACTCTACCCTCGAAAATTGCTGCGATCCCCTATACTTGTGGGTTATCAGACACCAGAAAAAATTAGAAAGCAAGAAGAGGCGACGAATGCCGTTTTGTCCACAACGGTGACACGTTTCACTAATGGAACCATGAGGCTTCTTGTGAGAAGATCTGGTTTGTGAGAAGCTCATACCATAACCTGCCCCAAACGGGACAATATTTTTTACCCCAGCATGTCGATGCCATTCCATGATAGCATGCCAAGGTTCATGAATGTCAAACGGGTTTTGGATTTACTAGAATTACAAAAGCAAGTACCTCAACGTTTGCCGGAGAGCCATAGTGTCGTGGTGTTCGAAATTCATCCCCATTTCTTGCATGTGACATAAGAATAAACCCATGTACACATATATGATTTTACAACCCATTTTGGTGCATCGGAGCATGTTTATGTAGTTTAATTTTGAATTGTGCACCTGAAATGGCTAGAAAACCAAGTTAATGTATAAAAATGTCCAAACGAACCTTGAATAATTCCATTTTTTTACGACACACCTATAGTTGCATGTTCACTGCAGAAAAATTCTAGCAATTCAAACACCCTTCATTGTCGTTGTCCCATTATGTAATTCAAATCAAGATGAAAAATCAAGTAGATCGCACACAATTTATTATCACCAACCATGTGAGATGCAGTACAAAATATCTTGGAGCATCGTCGGAGTATAGTACACCTATGGCTTACGCGCGAAGGTGCGTCGGCTACAGTCCACAGCCAGCGTGTCAAGCACACTAGCTCGCACCCCAAATATCATTTCACTGTTCAATCATCGCTGGTGAAAGATGGGGACGTGGACCCGCGTCATGAGGGCAACTTCTGCGGCCTGCCGCCATGCGCATGCTAACAAGGTGCATGAGCACGACCGCAATCTGTGACCGGGCGGCCAAGGCAGCCCAAACGGCCGTTGTTGCTTCTCAGGTGGCGGCAGCAACATCTGCCTTGGGGATAGCAACTGGCGAGAGCGGCACAACAGTTGTCAGTTCTATAGAGGCGGCCTTAGCTAGCCCTGATGGAGGCCACCCACAACCATGTCGAGGCCGTCCACGCCCAGCTCATGGTGGTCACCGCACGAATCGAACGAAGCTTCTCCGACAACATTCGACAACCCACGGCCGAAGAGTAGGTAAACGTCGAGAGCGTTCGAGCAGCCATCCGTTCCTCCGTCCAGTTGTCGGGGCCGTCCACGCCCACCTCATGGCGGCCTTTTCCAAAGAGATGGCGGACGCGGATGGCGAGATGCTTGCCGAGTATGTTGCAATGGATGCCATGGAGCCCCTTCCCCAGGAGACCATCGGGCGCGAGCTGGACATGTAAGAGGCGGCGAAGATCTACGAGCACCAGCCATAGTAGTACTCTTTTTTTTGTTTAATTAAGAGCGCTGGTCTTTAATTTGTTAGAGTAATGTTTAGGTCAGCTAGCTTTGTTTAATTGCTAAACTTGCTCGATTAAGAAGTGTGGGTGTGCTGTAGTCTCCTTTGTGTACCCAAATTATGCAATGACATGGATGACCACTGTAACGAGGGAAATTCAAACCAAAATTAGCATGTTCAAACTCATCACACACGGGTTAAGCTATATGAATCGTTTGTGATGTTCACATATCGTACACTGTGCTGAATAAGGGACCGTGTCTGATGACACTTTGCACGCTAGTTTTTTCGCTGCACCGATTCAAAATTTTCGGCTTCCACGGAAATATCTACCTCCCCTCCCCTTACCAAAAGCCACATTTCCCCTGTTTCCGCCTTCCTTTCCAAGTTGAAACCTTCACTCCTTGTTTGCAGCGCAACCACCTCGTCGGCAAGCCTCCTTCACGCTGCTCGGCCTCATCTATCCAGGCAGGTAATCCACACCCGACCCCCATCCTCCTCCTCCTTCCACATCCCACATGCCCCGACCGCTAGTGCGACACCTTCCACCCAAATCACCAACCCCTCCCCCAAATAAGTGCCCCCCTAAGCCATGGTGTGCGCAATATAGCCAGGAGCTCAAGGAGCATTTGGTAGCGGAGAAGCAAATCGCAGCCGCATGCGCGGATGAGGTCGCTATGGCTGCCATTCATGTCGACCCCCAGATCTTGGAGGAGCACCTCGCCATTGAGGCCACCGTCGACGCCTCGCGCACCGACGCCGCGACGCGGTTGTCTGCTTTAAACGACATTTCGTGGTGTTTTCTTGAGGCCACCCTCGGTGCCTTCGATAAAGACTACGAGGTGTTTTCTCAGCGTGCCCATGCTTACCTCAACTCGAGAGCCAGCAGGTTGGTGCCCAGAGTGGCTCATGCAACTCACCATGACGACGAGGGCACCCACGATGTGGAGGCCTCGCCATCTTCCATGTCCAAGGAGCCAATCATCATTGATATCTCCGATAATGAAGAGTAGCTTGTCTTATTAGCTCACTATAAGGACCTATGTGTCAGTTTGCTAGCTACGCTGGTTAAGCATGCTTGGTTTACCCGTTGCATGTGCTGCACCTACCTTTACTTAACAAATTCTAGTGAATTATGCTATCTACTTTTACCATGCAATCTATTGCCCTAGTGTATATGTTTTATATGTCATGCAATGTGGTGCTCACTTATTAACTGTTTGCTTAATTAGTTGTCGTCTTCCATTAACTATTTGGTTCAATTCTACACATGTGATGTTCAATTATTCGGGCTGAAATTTTGTATTGTCTTCCATGTGAGAAATAATCCAATTTAGCTTTACAAAATACATGAGAAACAAATACAATTGCTATATTTCCAAGTTGTCAAGCATGCTCGGTTTGGTTAACTGTCTGATCTTCTAGTATGTTATACATTGTGCAATGTGGTGCCCAGTTAACGTTTGGTTCATTTGTTGTGGTGTTTAGTTAACTATTTGGTTCAATTCTGCAATGTGATGTTCAATTGTTATGGGTGCATTATGTTATTATATAGCATGTGAGAAATAAATCAAATTTGGCTATACTAAATACATGTGAAACAAATACAATTGCTATATTTCCAAGTTGTTAAGCATGCTTGGTTTGGTTAATTGTCTGATCTTCTATCAGGAGTATGTTATATTGTGCAATGTGGTGCTTAGTTAATGTTTGGTTCATTTGTTGTGGTGTTTAGTTAACTACTTGGTTCAATTCTGCAATGCGATGTCCAATTGTCGTGGGTAGAATTTTGTACTGTTGTGCATGTGAGGAATAAATCGAATTTGGTTGCACTTAATACATGAGAAACATATACAACTGCTATATTTCCTAGTTCTTAATCATGCTTGGTTTGTATAAATGGGTTTTCCATGTGGCTTGAATTAATCTGATGAATCTGCAATGTACTTATTTTTCGTTAACATATTTTACTGATAGCATGCAAACCTTCACTTAACCTGATCACTAACTACCTTATATATGTTGCAGGGAAAAAATGGGAAGCACTGAGGTTTACAATCGAGGTTTGCACATGCATGGTCCTTTGTCTAATATCACATTGTGAAATTGCAGGAACCATTCTAATATTTAGGTTTTTAACAATTTGGTCTTGCACATGTAGGTCCTGCTGTCAGAGATTTTGTTTAACCCTTTTTGCATATGGGGAAATGAGTTGTCCATGAATATCAGTCAAGTCAAAAAACTCATAAAGATTGTTAGGATAAAGAAATTAGCGACAAAAAACAACATGATCTTTGTCTGCACAATGCAGAAGACATCAGTTCACTACATGATGGTACTAACTGTTATACCTTGCCTTTTTTCTATTCCTTTGCCCCATTTCCAATATAGAGAAGATATTTATTCACGTCCTTGTTTTCAGACCTTTCCAAAGTAGTTCACCAATGATTACCTCTCAAACCACTTGTATGGTTAGGAGGCAAGGAAGGTATTCATACAACACCCACGGTTCAATGTTGAAGTGTTCCTGAAGAGGATGAAGGATGGACTGTCAAGCATCCACATGCACTGGCCTAAAGTCGGAAAGTCCTTCAACATCAAAGAAGGCTCAATATTCGCCTTCCGCTTTAGCAGTTTTCCAGATGAGATTCATCTATCTATGTGCCGTCTATGATGCTAATTTCGAAAGGTTATAGATGTTACATGTGAAACTTGGTGCTGCTGCAGTTGTGTAATGGGGTAGCTGAGTGCTGAAGCTATATGATGTTGTACTCTGATTTATTTCAATTATGAAATTCTACTTCCTTAATGTGGAAATGAAATATATTCTGTGCTTAATATTAAATGTCAATTAGATTAATAAATGGATTATTAATAATAGGACAATTACCCTGCTAATGACCAATTAGCCTGCTAATTAAAATTTTCTATTGCAAAAGGTTATTGAGAAAACATCGTGGGCGGTGACCTCAGGCAACACACACAGTTTCTAGAAATAAACTGTATTGGATCAATAAACAATCACACACGACATCCTCTTAAAAATTGCTTGCGTTAGGCCACCCTAAGAAAACGTTTACCACATAAAAAGTGTGTGTGATGGACAGCTTTGCCACACAGTTTCTTCAACGCACCGTGTGTGATGCATTCAATAACGCAAACCATAAAATTGTTAATATCGTGTGCAATAGCAACACTATCACAAACAATTTGATGGGGGAAATTGTGTGTGATGTACCTGCGAACGGAAATATTTTCCTTGGAGTGACTGTATGGGATGTATATAGGAATAGAAACGTACTTCTTGGATTAACTATGTGGGATGTACATATTAACGGAAACGTGTTCCTTGGAATGACTACGTGGAATGTACATACAAACGGAAACGTTTAGCATGGACTGACTATGTGGGATGTACTTACGACCGGAAACGATTTGGCCTATATAATTGTATTTTTAGCACAACTGTACGTATAACCGTATTTGATCGCTCGCCCGTCGTACACGACCCCATTTTGCCGAGCATGTGTGCCAGGAGGGCCTATCCCCGATGTTTTCTGGGTTGTGTGGGAAGGACCCCCTATCGCAGTCACTCACTTGGCGACCTTTCGAAACGCCTCGTGGAAAGGGGTTAAAAACCGTTTGTATATCACCTTGTTGTACCAGTGACATATCAAGTTGACATGATTACTTGCAACAAGATTTCTCCCATGACCTCAAGAACAAAAGTAACTACTCACAAATGATAATCATGTTCAAGATCATAGGGGTATTAAATAGCATAATGGATCTAAACATATAATCTTTCAGCAAATAAACCATATAGTAATCAACTACAATATGTAATCAACACTACTAGTCACCCACAAGCACCAATCTAAGGTTCCGGTGCAAACATTGAACACAAGAGATGAATAAGGGTTTGGGAGGAGATGGTGTTGTTGAAGATGTTGATGAAGATTGCCCTCCCCAAGATGGGAGAGTTATTGTTGGTGATGATGATGATGATTTCCCCCTTTGCGAGGGAAGTTCCCCCGGCAGAATCGCTCTGCCGAAGGGCAAAAGTGCTCCTGCCCAAGTTCCGCCTCGAGACGGCAGCGTTTCATCCAGAAAGTCCTCTCTTTATTTTTTTTCTAGGTCAAAATGACATATACCAGAAGAGGGGCACCGAAGGTGGGCCGAGGAGGGCACAACCCACCAAGGCGCGCCTGGGCTCCCTGGCGCGCCCAGGTGAGTTGTGCCCATCTGGTGGGCCCCTCTGGTGGTTATTTGCTCCAATATTCCTCATATATTCCAAAACAATTCCCCGTAAATTTTCAACTCATTTGGAGATGTGCAGAATAGGTAACTCTGACGTAGCTTTTCCAGGTCCAGAATTCCAGCTGCCGGTATTCTCCCTCTTTGTGTAGACCTTGCATATTATGAGGGAAAAGGAATTAGAATTACTCCAAAAGGCATTATTATGCATAAAAGCATAGTAAATAACAGTAGGTAAACATGATGCAAAATGGACGTATCAAGGGAGCGAGCAGAGAATTGTTTGTTGGCCCCGAGCCGCCAGGAGGCCTGGTCCAGTTCAGGGCTTGGGTTGTGAAGAGCAACACACTCTGACAGGCTTTCCCACTTGTCTCATTCAGGATGGCAGAAAGCGCGACAAATAGCGAGGCGCCCAAGATCATTTTGGGCAGCCTCAACCAAAATGTGGGGAACTCACATATGATGAAAATAGATGGGAACAGAGTAGCAAACGGACTATCACCTGCCCACCGGTCAAACCAGAAGAGGGTGGATGAGCCTGATCCCACATAAATCGAGGTCCAATGCGTAATACGGGCATGAGTTGGATCACGGATTGCCAGAATTGACAGCCACCCGACCGTTGACAGTCAAGTGCCTAACCCCTCAGTAACTTGGCGTGAATAATAGTGAGCCATAGCACGCCCACATTATTCATTATGCGCCACACTCATTTAGAAAGCAAGGCTACGTCAATCCGTTTGGTGGAGATTATCCCTAGACCGCCTTGATCCTTAGGCTTACACATATTCGCCCATTTCACCATGTGGTATTTCTGCTTGTGCCCTCGCCAGCCCCAAAAGACTTGGATTGATACATAGCAATCTCCTAATGAAGGCTCTCGTGGTGCACATACAAGCCCATGATAAACATGGACAGACTCTACACAGATGAATTAATTAAAATTGTCCTTGCCGCCTTGGAAAGCCACCTACCTTGCCAAGGCTTGACTCTAAGGGCCCGTTCGAAACGTCTCCTGGCTCCCGTGCTAGCCAGCTTCTCGTGGGAGCCAGCGCTAGCCAGCTTCCCATGGGAGCCAGGAGCATTCGGCAACTTTGGCGCCGAAGCTCCTGTAGCACTACACAGTGGTTTGAAAACAGAGAGGTAGGGGAAGGGGAACAGCGGGACGACCTCACAGTTGAACACGTCAAAGCTTCCTGGCGGCGCCGAACTGGCCGTCTGCTCGTTTCTGCGAGGAACTCCGGCGACACTATGTCGGTGTTCATGTGGATGAGGCGTCAGGCTGATGGTCCTATTCCTGGCGAGGTTGATGTGGCGAAGATGCGAGGGTGAGCGGAGGCATACTGGCGGCAGCGGGGTTGGCGGCTGCCTAGGGTTAGCGTGATAGGAAAGGCGAGCGTCGGTCCAACTGGGCGCGCGTGGTCGCTCGAGTGTGGCGAGACGAGAGGCTTCCAGCGATCGAAACGGTACGCGGCACTTCGGAGGGGCATTCCCATGTAAATATGCATCAACTCGTCCTCCTCGTTTTTTAGGAGTTGGGATTCTGCTGCTCCATAAAAATACACTACGCCAGGACGTGCTCCGTGAAGCTGGCTTCTGAGAGTAGGAGCGTTCGTGGTGTTTTCTACGCGGAGTTTGGTGAAGCTGGCTCGTGGAGACGTTCCGAACGGGCCCTAAATTGGATCTTCGTCACCACCGGACAATAGGAAGATGTGGGGAAGGACCCTAGCCGACAATTAAGTTGGACGCCAAAAATCCTCATAGTACCCTAACACCATAACCTCACTCTTATTGAAATGTGTAGCACTCTTGAAAGCAGAGTAGAAGCAATTTAACGTTAATAATATCAATCTCTGTGCCCTCAACTAACAAGATAGTGTTGTCGGCGTATTGGAGGAAAGATACGCCTCCGGAAACTAGGTGAGGTACTACGCCCCGGATATATACACCCAGAAGCCGGAGGTGCTTATCCCGAGGAAATGAATACAGTCTTTGCGGTTTTTTGCCTTAGACTAGCCACAGTGGGAGTAACTTCAGCAGTAACATCGAGTCACACTCAACAAATTTGCTTATGTGGCAATGAGTTAATGAGGAGAGAGGTAGTTATAGTAACTTAGCTAGTTACTGTAACATCACATGCCCCAATGCAATATTATGAGTCTATAACCTAATGAATGAAGTTTTGCATGTTACCACACTTATGTTACTACCCACTATGAAGGTAGTAACAAAGTCTAGGGATATGTGTATGTTACTAGTGCTACTCACCGTTGTGGATGGTCTTAGAAGAAAATGAACCGACAGCCCCTTGCTCCGTGGGCCTAATGTGTTTCTGCCTAGATGCAGCTAGACGCGGCCGTTCCAACGGGCCTGTTTCAGCTCCCCTTGACCACCCAGCTATCACCCGCACACACAGGCCACAGCATAGATAGTTGGTCACTATAGGCCGCTTCCACCGTCTGTCGCCGTCGCGTCCGTCCAGCACGAGCGCTACCGTCGGATCCGTGCTCCCGTCCGCGCACAATGCCGAATGGCGCGTGGACGTGGGATCGGACGAAGGGTCCCAGTTAAAACCAAACTCTGCTGACGCGTCTCTTCTCTTCCCCCCGCCCCCATCCGTATCCCAGCGCCCCGTGACCGTTCCATTTCCACGCTCCTCCTCTTCTCCCCATTCGCCTTCGGTCGGCTCAGCCTTGCTCCGGATTGCAGCGCGGCGGCACACTTCCTTCCTACCAGGTCAGTCTCCTCTGCTCTTCTCATCCCATCTTCCAAGTTCCAAATCCCGCGTCAGACAAGTGGTGCCCAAATGCAACGGTAAACCACCACTGTTCAATGTTCATCACTTGGCTGGTTTCGCCTGTGTAGACTCTAGTGCGATGCGAATGTGCAATGCAGGGAAACCCCCCGTCTGCACCTCGTATTGCCTGCTTCGCCACTCATGCTCTGCTCCCTCCCTCTCACTATGAGTTGCGCTGATTACTTGAGTTTTCTGTAGGCTGGACAAATCTGATAGTGCTATACTGAGTTCTGACCATACCTGTCGAATTATATGGGTCCAAGTCCAACTGTCCAACCCCAAATCTAATAAGCAGTAGTGGTATCAGTTAACATTACTTTCTGTTTTGACATCAGCAGCATATAAATTATGGCTTGGTTTCAGGGCCCAAACCACAACCTTATCTGCAAATATGTAAAGTAGAGTATTGGGCTTAACATGCGCAACATGCTGTCAAAGATGCCGCGCTTACTCTTATCGGCATTACTTATGTTGTAAGGGTTTCAGCTTACTCTGGAAGAGCTTTGTGGTGAAAAGGAAATCTAAAAGGTCTCGCATCACACTATACCATGCGGCGGGTAATTCAAGTGCGGATGACAAAGATCCGCATAGAGTTTCCTACATAAATGGAAAAGCTGATTCACTACGATAGACTTGATATGTGTCATGCACTTTGCAATCTCATCCATATCCCAATCCCAAATACATGTTGTGAAAAACTATTGACTGCAACTGGGTATCTTTTATTCATCAGGCACTTGACTGCAATGACATTGCTTGTACTCTAATGTCCATTGTCAGAGATTAGCTTTTTTGATCCATGCTGATCAACTAGCTTCTAATGTCTAAGTTTTATGGCCCATTCGGGACATTCTTCTGCCTTTTTCATGCGAAAGGTGTCGTGTGGAAGAGTCATATTGCTTTTTTAGAAATGGATATGCCAAACTTCCGTGATCAGATGATATCGTTGCTCCTTTGTAACTGCCAAAACATCTTACATTTGTGAACAGAGGGGTACCTAGTAAAGACGGGTAGGACGTAGTTGTGACACTTTACTTCATTTTAGCACTCGCTTTCAGACCTACTCCCTCCATTGCTTTATATAAGGTGCATTTGTTTTTTGATAAAATTCCACAATGTAAGGTGCATTTCTTCCAATTCTTCAAAAATCCGTTTTTAGCCTCTAGTAAGTATCTTTTCCCCGATTGCGTGTGTCTCTTCTTTTAAAGAGATAAAGGAAAGTACCTCTCTCCTGATTGTGCATATATCTTACTTTCCTAGCTTAAATGATTTACTTGCCACTAATAAATAATTTAGTCAAGGTTAATTTTCTCCCAACTTGTGTATAATTATGTGTCTTGGTCACCGTGCTGAAAATTATACACCTTACATAAAGGAGTGGAGGGAGTATTTTCTAGCCAGAAATACTAATTTGATTGCTTGGTCACATCCTATAGCTCAATCAACACCATACTTTCTAAATAATTCCGCTGCCGTATATAGTAGATAAGTGCTTCTTAAAATGGTCCTGGTAAAGCATAATTTTGGGACAGGTCTAACTGAAGTGTTGAGCTTTGAAGTAGTGTAAAACCAATTTGTTAAGCACACATGTCAAGCCTTAATGCACCCAAAAATGGGAATTTTGGGGCCAAATATTTCTGCTTGAATTTGGTGCCTGTAAACTTGTTCTTTTTTCTGCCTGTTATTATAGCGTCTCCTCTCTTGTTTCTGAACGATGATTACCATTTTAGCATACCCCAAGCACCCGAGATGGCAACTACATTCGCGGCACCAATTCTCTGCAACTTGAGAGCGAACCCACGCCTGAACCACAGCACCAGACAACAGCCACGGCACTTGCACCTGAGCTCGGCGAGAATGGCGCCAACGCTGACAGGCTCAAGAGCACGGAGCGACTTCCGCGCGGCGGCCGTGTACAAGGTGAAGCTGATCGGGCCGGAGGGGAAGGAGAGCGTGATCGAGGTGGCGGAGGACAGCTACATCCTGGACGCGGCGGAGGAGGCCGGCGTGGAGCTGCCCTACTCGTGCCGCGCCGGCGCGTGCTCCACCTGCGCCGGCAAGGTCCTGGAGGGCGGCGTGGACCAGTCGGACCAGTCATTCCTCGACGACGCGCAGGTCAGCGCCGGCTACGCGCTCACCTGCGTCGCTTACCCCACCTCCGACCTCGTCATCCAGACGCACAAGGAGTCCGACCTCTACTAGCATGTAGCAGCAGCACTAGTTTCATTCAATCTTTGACACTCTGTCTGATCTGATCTGCCTGCATATGTAGCTGTCGCCTGAATCTTAGCTAAATTTTATTCTCACTTCGTCGCCGTCAACTTTAACCTGAGCAAGTGCATTTTATTTTGTCGTTCTCTCTACGTTCTCATGTGGATATGTGGAATCTGTCGAGCACATCTTGACGTGGACGGCCGTGGGTATTGCTGTGGCGCGTCAATCGGTTTCAGGTTCGCCGCCGTTCTCGCCACGTCCACGAAACAAGAACGGGTGAATCTTCCCCGGACGAGTGTTGTGCCGCGCGCATTGCATTTGTTGTTATCGCAGCAACAACATCCCATTATCTGGATGCTTTGGCACAGAAAGGTGTGTCACTTGACCTGGGGGTAAAGTATACATACGTAACACACCACCACCGCCACGAAAACATCGATCTCGACAGCGCGAGGAGATGCTTTTTTCAACTCCGAAATTGCTGTGATCTTTGGCGGTATATGTTGGTTGGTGTATACGTACGTTTTTATAAACACGCATGAAAAGACCTTTTGCGGTTTGGTGCGAAGAAAAGAGATGTAATAATAGGGTCGGCACGAAGCGTGCGTGTCCAAAATGGATTCGCGTGTACCTGTACTGGATATCCCATCGGGTTAGGTGCGGCACTGTGGCAGGGAGAGGGCGAGCAAGCGACTGGCCGTCCCTGGTCGTGGTCGTGGGGAGCGCAGTGCGGACAAAAGTTGAGGAAACAAAAGACGATGAACTGGCTCAAGGACGATTTGTAGGGCAAAGATGCCGAATTAAAGGTGCCAAATGGAAGAAAAGGGATCGTCGATCACGATGTTGCTCACATGTAGCGTATCGAATTATTGTTGTCACTACTCACGATTCATAGGATTCAGTCGTGGGTCTGAGCTAATGCGCCAATTCCACAGGCTCGCGCGGTGCCTGGTCCGTCGTGTTACCAAGATTACTGTATGTGGCAAATGTCGGCGTGGACAAGAAAGGAGGCAGCCCGTGACCGGAATGCGGCGAGTCTGACGGACGCGCGATCGGGCGGCGGGCCCGGTCCACGTGCCGCCGAGTCGGAGCGGCGTCACAGGCGGTGTCGGGCGCACCCAGCCGGATCGCGTCGACGGCCACCGCCCCATCACCGCGCACCGATGCCAGCCTGCCGCCTGCGTGGTCCCGCTCTAGGACGGACCCGTCGACTTAACCTTGCTTCCCGTTTGGGAGAAACCATTCATTCTCGGACGTCCAGTACAAAATGCATATGCGTGTGGCCTTCAACTTGCGTCTCGTTGCCTCGCCTGAAACCTGCGGCGTGATTCGTGCCGCTCGGGCCTATTTTTTTGTCTGAGGAAGCATCTCATCAACCGGCCGGCTCGACGGAGGGAGGATTGGGCCGAGAGAAGCACGGAATCACGAGAGGGGAATGCGGGTACCAACCTGCGGGCGCACACGTCGGATCCCGCCCCGAACATGGAATGGTCGGCGCGGCGGAGATACCAGGTCGACACGCGTCGACGGCGCACATGTATAAGGCAGCAGGGCTGTACCTGCCGCCGGACCGGCCCACGCGCACACTCGTTTCCGTCCCGACCTCGCTCTCCCTCATCGCGCTTTCCTGCATCAGGCAGGCACAAAACCCTCGATCCAGAAGCACACGCAACGCAGCGGGGCCTAACCAACGGCTGTAACTGTCGTCGGTCGTCACCTCACCATTGCCGCCCCTTAAATATCCCGAAACACCACCCCAAGCCCCAAAAACGCAAGCAAAACGCAGCGCAGACACACTCCGTCCACACAAACTCGCGAGCATCGAGAGGTCAAGCATTCCCCAGTGCCTGGCTGGAATCGGAGCTTCAAGCTATCTGCGTCCACACTCGTCCGGCCATGGCCGTGCCGGAGCCGTCAAGAACCGGGTCGCCGCCTCGCGTCTTCCTCCTCGTCTTCGCCATCATTCTCACGGCCACAGCAGGTGAGCGCCGCGCAACTTTGGGACTTATACATCCTCGCGTATTCACGCAGCGGGGGAACGTCGTCGTTGCATATTCGCTTCGCACGCTAGCTAGAGAGGGTTTTGCGGGGCACACAGAGAGTTGGATTAGAGACTGTGTACATGATCATTGCATGATGAAGCTCCAAACGGCCTTCCAATTTGTGGTTCACCCGGTAGCTAGAGCGCTAACTCGTTTCGGTTTGGGCTCAAAGCTGCGCTCCTTTATTTTCCTTGTAAATGCTTTGCATGCCATTTGTCTAAACACTCCCCTTGTCTAAACTGATGTTTACCTAGTTCCATTGCCATATGTCAAACTTACACCACATCATTGATCATAGAGCCAAGTGGTCTTTCATTTCTTGTTTCCTCTGTATACAGAGTTTCTGTCTGATATCTGATGCGTTTATTTTACTTTAATTCTTTTCGGAATGCGATCTTTGCTCTCTTTCTTAGTCTCAAAAAGGTTTTTTTCAAGCCCCAAAAAATAAGATTTAATCTTGGCTGCCTGATTTCCCTCAAGTAACAGCATGACATGACGATCTAGCTATCGATAGTGGTTGTTAGGTGTACTTGCTGAGATTATCTTATCACTTATCACGACGTAGTACGTTTTAAACGAATATCCAGGGAGCTCACATGGTCCCTCAAGGTGCTCCATGGCGTAAGGAAGGCTGCCCACTACGTACCACTTGGGAGCATCTCCCAAATCCCAATACCAAATCCAAGCCATTCCGGCACTATTTTCCCTTTGCTTTCCTTCCCAAATTGACGTGGATCCGATCTGGTGCTGAGCTGCGATGACTTTCCCCGTAAAGTATCTCCCAAAGGGTGGCCAAGTGGCTTGCTGATTACAGTTGTTAGCTAAACCTGGTGTACTTTTAGATCGCTTGTGGCCACTGGATGACTGTTACAAAATGAAATACTCTAAAAAGGTGTTTGACAACGTACGTAGTCTTTATATTGGCTTGATTCTTGGTAGGATGCCCCATTCACATGCTCTTTCACATGTGGACCCCAGCTTTCACTGTATCGTGCAATAAACAAGTACTCCCTCATGTTCTAACTTTTTTTTTCTAAATCAGATATATGTAGACACATTTTGATGTATTTGTTCATTCATTTCAGTGTATGCAGTTTATATTAAAATATCCAAAACCTCTTATAACAATGAACGGAGGAAATTACTACCGTGTAGGTAGATGCAGCTTAGATTTTTGTTCATTTTATTTTGAACCTTTGAGGACGTATCTCCAGTTGGACAAAATTGATGGATGTTTTGTACTAATATGATCCAAGCGGCCATAATCAAATTAATCACGACCTCCAATTAGTCATGGATATAGTGAACGTTGTCGTCAAGATCTCCAATTAGTCATCTTCCCGTTTTGCCTGTGCGCGGAATGCAGTTTCTGTCTCTGTGAACTTGATGTCGATGCATGCATGCAGATCGTTGTTTTCTGACTTGTGACAATCGCAGCAGATGAGGCGGTGGCAGCCGGAGGCCTATCGATCGGGATCAACTACGGGCAGATCGCGGACAACCTCCCTTCGCCGTCCCGCGTGTCCATGCTCCTCCGGTCGATGCAGGTGAGCAAGGTGAAGCTCTACGACGCCGACCAGAACGTGCTGAGCGCGTTCCTGGACACGGGCGTGGAGTTCGTCATCGGCATCGGGAACGAGAACGTGTCGGCGATGGTGGACCCGGCGGCCGCGCGGGCGTGGGTCCAGCAGCACGTCCGGCCGTACCTCCCGAGCACGCGCATCACCTGCATCACCGTCGGGAACGAGGTGTTCAAGGGCAACGACACCGACCTCAAGGACAGCCTCCTGCCGGCGATGAAGTCCGTGTACCAGGCGCTCGGCGCGCTTGGGCTGCAGGGGCAGGTGAACGTCACCACGGCGCACTCCCTGGACATCATGGGCAGCTCCTACCCTCCGTCCGCCGGCGCGTTCCGGCCGGACGTCGTGCCGTACATCCAGCCGCTCCTCGACTTCCTGTCGGCGGCGAGGTCCCCGTTCCTCATCAACTGCTACCCGTACTTCGCCTACAAGGACGACCCCACCGGCGTGCCGCTGGAGTACGTGCTGTTCCAGCCCAACGCCGGGGTGACCGACCCGACCACGGGGCTCAACTACGACAACATGCTGTACGCCCAGGTGGACTCGGTGTACGCCGCGATCCAGGCGCTGGGCCACGCCGACGTGGACGTGAAGATCTCCGAGACCGGGTGGCCGTCCAGGGGCGACCCCGACGAGGCAGGCGCCACGCCGCAGTACGCCGGGATCTACATCGGGAACCTGCTGCGGAGGATAGAGTCGAAGCAAGGGACGCCGCTGAGGCCGGCGGTGCCCATAGATGTCTACGTCTTCGCGCTCTTCAACGAGAACCTCAAGCCGGGGCCGGCCTCCGAGCGGAACTACGGCCTCTTCTACCCCGACGGCACGCCGGTCTACAATGTCGGCCTGCGCGGCTACCTCCCGCCGATGGATGAATCGGATGCCACGCGGACGGTAAGGCCCTTCCGGCTCCGTCTTCCCAGATTCTGCAAGTTCGTTGCAAACTTTCTGAATGTGGATCATACGTCGTCCGAGAATATCTGGTGCCTTAACTCTTTACGAGACGGCACTGTCGTCTTTGGCATTTCTACTTTGTGTATATGAGACATGAATCTGACGTGCCTGGAAATGGCCTCTGTCTTTTGCAGGCCATTCACTTCTTGGCGCTCATCGCCTTGGCATTTGTCACTCTCGTCTTATCCTGAGAGTATATACTGCTGACCACTGCAGACTGCAGTAAAGCGAGCGAAGATGTTGATCCCGTGCATCGTAGTTAAACCCAAAGCCCGAGCATCTTTTGCTGCTAGGGTTTTCACTAGCAGATCAGAAGGTGAGAAAGATGGCTGAAAAACCTGCTTTTGGGTAACATTTGCTGCTCCTTTTCACCCAAGCAACGTGCTATTTCGCTGGAAAAAACTAACCGATGTGCTTTGTTTCTCCAGGATGCTCGTGACCATCAGAAACGCACAGAAAGCTGTACTCTTGTCATTTCGGCAGCATACAGGAGCTGTAGCTGTTAACTCCATATACATACATACATACTGAGAATGAAGTTTAACTAACTGCTTGGGCATGATAGATGGCCAATATTTGTACAAACAACAATTATTTGATAGGATTCCTCTTGATTCATTCTAGAGATATCTTCTCTGCACATAAAGCTGTACAGTATTTGTACATAGGACAAAAATATTCAGGAGAAGGCTGCCAATTTGTCAGGTGTACTGTTCTTCTCGTGATGCTTCCTAAAGGCATCTCCAACGACGACCCTCAAATCAGGCACCATCCGTCTGCACACTTGTCCGGACATGGGTCCGGACAGTGGTTCCGGAGTCAACCATCAAAAGATAGATGCAAACGTCCGATCACATTTGATGCAAATTTAAACAAACTTGACAACTTTCATTCAAATTTAGATATTTTTTTACATAAAACCGAATGATTTTCATCTAAACCGGAGCACATTCATTACATTTTTGACATATTTCAACTAAACTATAGCAGACTAAGCTTTCTAACCTAGTCCAAAAGATCGTCGGTTGCCGCCACGCCCGTTTCCCATGACATGTCTTCCTCATGGTCAGCAACAAGCTCACAGGAAAGTCGTGAGCCCCGCAAGATTAACCTTCACGGGATGGGAAGAGTAGCCTCCGCATCCCTGAAGCGGGCAAGCTAATCGGTCGGCGATGAGCCCACCAAATTTAGCTTCAACGGGAGGGGAAGAGTAGTGGTCCCCGCATCTGCGAAGCAGGCAAGCTCAGAGTTGTGCGGCCCGACAAGACGGTGGAGGGGGCCTTCTTGGCACCCAAGCAGCGGCGGCCTCCCACGCTCTAATCTTCCTCACTATCGGCGGAGGCTGTGGACGTGTCGACCTCGTTGTCGTGGTAGCAGGGCGCAGCCGACGTGGAGTTGGCAACCTCTCGGTGTCTCGTCAAATTCCTCCACAATCGTGTCGATCTCCGCGAACATAGCTTCTTTCTCTGCCTATAGGACACGGAGCTGCCATCGCTTGGGGCGGGTTTCGCGGGAGGCGCGGTACGATAGGAGCATCGCCTTTTGCTTGTCCATGTATGCCATGATGCCCGTAATGGCAATTTGCTCCTCCGCAAGCTAGTGCTAGGTGACGAGGCGAATGTTGTACCTCTGGTCGGCATGCGCCTGCCGGAATGCGTAATGGAGTCAAATCCAGCAGATCTCGAGTGGGGGTTACGTGCTGATAGTCTTGGCACGATGGTAACAGGAACATATGAGTTTACTGTAACACCATGATTTTTGGCCTTTTTCTTTTTCCAAAGATCTTTTGGATTTTTTAACAAATTGGCTTTGGATTTGCTTTTTGAATGGCTCCATGGACTCAAATCTTGGGAATAGCTTTCGTTTCCTTTCCCAAGTGAAATATGAAGGAAATATGCCCTAGAGGCAATAATAAAGTTATTATTTATTTCCTTATTTCATGATAAATGTTTATTATTCATGCTAGAATTGTATTAACCGGAAACATAATACATGTGTGAATACATAGACAAACATAGTGTCACTAGTATGCCTCTACTTGACTAGCTCGTTAATCAAAGATGGTTAAGTTTCCTAACCATAGACATGAGTTGTCATTTGATTAATGGGATCACATCATCAGAAGAATGATGTGATTGACTTGACCCATTCCGTTAGCTTAGCACTTGATCGTTTAGTACGTTGCTATTGCTTTCTTCATGAGCTATACATGTTCCTGTAACTATGAGATTATGCAACTCCCGTTTACCGGAGGAACACTTTGGGTGCTACCAAACGTCACAACGTAACTGGGTGATTATAAAGGAGTACTACAGGTGTCTCCAAAGGTACATGTTGGGTTGGCGTATTTCGAGATTAGGTTTTGTCACTCCGATTGTCGGAGAGGTATCTCTGGGCCCTCTCGGTAATGCACATCACTATAAGCCTTGCAAGCAATGTAGCTAATGAGTTAGTTACGGAATGATGCATTACGTAACGAGTAAAGAGACTTGCCGGTAACGAGATTGAACTAGGTATTGGATACTGACGATCGAATCTCGGGCAAGTAACATACCGATGACAAAGGGAACAACGTATGTTGTTATGCGCTTTGACCGATAAAGATCATTGTAGAATATGTAGGAACCAATATGGGCATCCAGGTTTTGCTATTGGTTATTGACCGAGAATAGTTCTAGGTCATGTCTACATAGTTCTCGAACCCGTAGGGTCCGCACGCTTAACGTTACGATGACAGTTTTATTATGAGTTTATAAGTTTTGATGTACCGAAGTTTGTTCGGAGTCCTGGATGTGATCATGGACATGACGAGGAGTCTCTAAATGGTTGAGACATAAAGATCGATATATGGGACGGCTATATTCGGACACCGGAAGTGTTCCGGGTGATTTCGGAGAAAACCGGAGTGCCGGAGGGTTACCGGAACCCCCTCGGGAGAAGTAATGGGCCTCATGGGCCTTAGTGGAGAGAGAGAGGGGCGGCCACGGTGGGCCACGCGCCCCCTCCCCTCTGGTCCGAATTGGACTAGGAGGGGGGGCGGCGCCCCCCTTTCCTTCTCCTTCTCCCCCTTCCTTTCCCCCTCCTAGTAGGAGTAGGAAATGGGGAGTCCTACTCCTACTAGGAGGAGGACTCCTCCTCCTTGGCGCGCCCCGTAGGGCCGGCCGGCCTCCCCCCTTGCTCCTTTATATATGGGGGCAGGGGGCACCCTAGACACACAAGTTGATCTACGGATCGTTCCTTAGCCGTGTGCGGTGCCCCCTCCACCATATTCCACCTCGGTCATATCGTCGCGGAGTTTAGGCGAAGCCCTGCGCCGGTAGAGCATCATCATCGTCACCACACCGTCGTGCTGACGGAACTCATCCCCAACACTTTGCTGGATCGGAGTCCGGGGATCATCATCGAGTTGAACGTGTGCTGAACTCGGAGGTGCCGTGCGTTCGGTACTTGGATCAGTCGGATCGTGAAGACGTACGACTACATCAATCGTGTTGTCATAACGATTCCGCTTACGGTCTACGAGGGTACTTGGACAATACTCTCCCCTCTCGTTGCTATGCATCACCATGATTTTGCGTGTGCGTAGGAATTTTTTTGAAATTTCTACGTTCCCCAACAGTGGCATCCGAGCCTGGTTTTATGCATTGATGTTATATGCACGAGTAGAACACAAGTGAGTTGTGGGAGATACAAGTCATACTGCTTACCAGCATGTCATACTTTGGTTCGGCGGTATTGTTGGATGAAGCGGCCCGGACCGACATTACGCGTACGCTTACGCGAGAATGGTTCTACCGACGTGCTTTGCACACAGGTGGCTGGCGGGTGTCAGTTTCTCCAACTTTAGCTGAATCGAGTGTGGCTACGCCCGGTCCTTGCGAAGGTTAAAACATCACTAACTTGACGAACTATCGTTGTGGTTTTTGATGCGTAGGTAAGAACGGTTCTTGCTCAGCCCATAGCAGCCACGTAAAATTTGCAACAACAAAGTAGATGACGTCTAACTTGTTTTTGCAGGGCATGTTGTGATGTGATATGGTCAAGACGTGATGCTATATTTTATTGTATGAGATGATCATGTTTTGTAACCGAAGTTATCGGCAACTGGCAGGAGCCATATGGTTGTCGCTTTATTGTATGAAATGCAAACGCCCTGTAATTGCTTTAGTTTATCACTAAGCGGTAGCGATAGTTGTAGAAGCAATAGATGGCGTAACGACAATGATGCTACGATGGAGATCAAGGTGTCGCGCCGGTGACGATGGTGATCACGACGGTGCTACGAAGATGGAGATCACAAGCACAAGATGATGATGACCATATCATATCACTTATATTGATTGCATGTGATGTTTATCCTTTATGCATCTTATCTTGCTTTGATTGACGGTAGCATTTTAAGGTGATCTCTCACTAATTATCAAGAAGTGTTCTCCCTGAGTATGCACCGTTGCGAAAGTTCTTCGTGCCGAGACACCACGTGATGATCGGGTGTGATAGGCTCTACGTTCAAATACAACGGGTGCAAAACAGTTGCACACGCGGAATACTCAGGTTAAACTTGACGAGCCTAGCATATACAGATATGGCCTCGGAACACGGAGACCGAAAGGTCGAACGTGAATCATATAGTAGATATGATCAACATAGTGATGTTCACCATTGAAACTACTCCATCTCACGTGATGATCGGACATGGTGTAGTTGATATGGATCACATAATCACTTAGAGGATTAGAGGGATGTCTATCTAAGTGGGAGTGTAATTGAACTTAAATTTATCATGAACTTAGTACCTGGTAGTATTTTGCAAATTATGTTGTAGATCAATAGCTCGCGTTATTGCTTTCATATGTTTATTTTGATATGTTCCCAGAGAAAATTATGTTGAAAGATGTTAGTAGCAATGATGCGGATTGGATCCATAATCTGAGGATTATCCTCATTGCTGCACAGAAAAATTATGTCCTTGATGCACCGCTAGGTGACAAACCTATTGCAGGAGCAGATGCAAACGTTATGAACGTTTGGCTAGCTCAATACGATGACTACTTGATAGTTTAGTGCACCATGCTTAACGGCTTAGAATCGGGACTTCAAAGACGTTTTGAACGTCATGGACCATATGAGATGTTCCAGGAGTTGAAGTTAATATTTTAAGAAAATACCCGAGTTGAGAGATATGAAGTCTCCGACAAGTTCTATGGCTAAAAGATGGAGGGGAATCGCTCAACTAGTGAGCATGTGCTCAGATTGTCTGTGTACTTCAATCGCTTGAATCAAGTGGGAGTTAATCTTCCAGATAAGATAGTGATTGACAGAATTCTCTAGTCACCATCACTAAGTTACTAGAACTTCGCGATGAACTATAATATGCAAGGGATGACAAAAACAATTCCCGAGCTCTTCGTGACGTTGAAATCGACGAAGGTAGAAATCAAGAAAGAGCATCAAGTGTTGATGATTGACAAGACCACTAGTTTCAAGAAAAGGGCAAAGGGAAAGAAAGGGAAACTTCAAGTAGAATGGCAAACAAGTTGTCACTCCCGTGAAGAAGACCAAAGCTGGACCAAAGCCTGAAACTGAGTGCTTACACTACAAAGGAAATGGTCACTGGAAGCGGAAATGCCCTAAATATTTGGTGGATAAGAAGGATGGCAAAGTGAACAAGGGTATATTTGATATACAGGTGTTTGATGTGTGCCTTACTAGTGTTTATGGTAGCCCCTGAGTATTTGATACTTGTTCGGTTGCTAATATTAGTAACTCGAAACAGGAGTTACAGAATAAACAGAGACTAGTTGAGGGTGAAGTGACGATGAGTGTTGGAAGTAGTTCCAAGATTGATATGATCATCATCGCACACTCCCTATACTTTCGGGATTAGTGTTAAACCTAAATAAATGTTATTTGGCGTTTGCGTTGAGCATGAATATGATTTGATCATGTTTATTGCAATACGGTTATTCATTTAAAGTTAGAGAATAAATTGTTATTCTGTTTACATGAATAAGACCTTCGATGGTCATACACCCAATAAACATAGTTTGTTGGATCTCGATCATAGTGATACACATATTCATAATATTGATGTCAAAAGATGCAAAGTTAATAATGATAGTGCAACTTGTTTGTGGCACTGCCGTTTGGGTCATATCGGTGTAAAGCGCATGAAGAAACTCCATAAAGATGG
Source organism: Triticum aestivum (assembly GCF_018294505.1). NCBI lineage: Eukaryota > Viridiplantae > Streptophyta > Magnoliopsida > Poales > Poaceae > Triticum > Triticum aestivum. The sequence continues at coordinate 453,680,434 of NC_057798.1, forward strand.
ATTTTCGGAATCACTTGGTTATGAATCATTTGATGCTTGCGAACCGTGCCTTTTGGGCAAGATGACTAAAACTCCGTTCTTCGAAACAATGAAACGAGCTACTGACTTATTGGAAATAATACATACCGATGTATGCGATCCAATGAGTGTTGATGCTCGTGGCAAGTATCGTTATTTTCTGACCTTCACAAGATGATTTGAGCAGATATGGGTATATCTACTTGATGAAACATAAGTCTGAAATAGTTGAAAGGTTCAAAAATTTCAGAGTGAAGTGGAAAAATCATCGTAACAAGAAAATAAAGTTTCTGCAATTTGATCACGGAGACGAATATTTGAGTTACGAGTTTGGTCTTCAATTAAAACAATGTGGAATAGTTTCACAAACTCATGCCACCTGGAACAGTACAACGTTATGGTCTGTCCGAACATCGTAATCACACTTTACTAGATATGGTGCGATCTATGATATCTCTTATTAGTTTACCACTATCGTTTTGGGGTTATGCATTAAAGACAGCTGCATTCACGTTAAATAGGGCACCATCTAAATCCGTGGAGACGACACCGTATGAACTAAGGTTTAGCAGTAAACCTAAGCTGTCGTTTCTTAAAGTTTGGAGTTGCGATGTTTATATGAAAAAGGTTTTCAACCTGATAAGCTCGAACCCAAATCGGAGAAGTGCGTCTTCATAGAATACCCAAAGGAAACTGTTGGGTAATCCTTCTATCACAGATCCGAAGGCAAACATTCGTTGCTAAGAATGGATCCTTTCTAGAGAAGGAGTTTCTCTCGAAAGAAGTGAGTGGGAGGAAAGTAGAACTTGATGAGGTAACTGTACCTTCTCCCGAATTGGAAAGTAGTTCATCACAGAAATCAGTTCCAGTGATTCCTACACCAATTAGTGAGGAAGCTAATGATGATGATCATGAAACTTCAGATCAAGTTACTACAGAACCTCGTAGGTCTTCCAGAGTACGGTCCGCACCAGAGTGGTACGGTAATCCTGTTCTGAAAGTCATGTTACTAGACCATGATAAACCTACGAACTATGAGGAAGCGATGATGAGCCCAGATTCCGCAAAATGGCTGGAGGCCATGAAATCTGAGATAGGATCCATGTATGAGAACAAAGTGTGGACTTTGGTGGACTTGCCCGATGATCGGCAAAGCATAAGAAATAAATGAATCTTCTAGAGGAAGACGGACGTTGATAGTAGTGTTACTATCTACAAAGCTTGACTTGTCGCAAAAAGGTTTTTCGACAAGTTCAAGATGTTGAATACAATGAGATTTTCTCACTCGTATCGATGCTTAAGTCTGTCCGAATCATGTTAGCAATTGCCACATTTTATGAAATCTGGCAAATGGATGTCAAAACTGCATTCCTTAATGGATTTATTAAAGAAGAGTTGTATATGATGCAACCAGAAGGTTTTGTCAATCCTAAAGGTGCTAACAAAATGTGCATGCTCCAGCGATCCATCTATGGACTGGTGCTAGCATCTCGGAGTTGGAATATACGCTATGAGTTGATCAAAGCATATAGTTTTGTACAGACTTATGGTGAAGCCTGTATTTACAAGAATGTGAGTGGGAGCACTACAGCATTTCTGATAAGTATATGTGAATGACATATTGTTGATCGGAAATAATGTTGAATTATTCTGCAAGGAGTGTTTGAAAGGAGTTCTTTAAAAGAAAGACTTCAGTAAAGCTACTTACATATTGAGCATCAAGATCTATTGAGATAGATCAAGACGCTTGATAAGTTTTTCAATAAGTACATACCTTGACAAGATTTTGAAATAGTTCAAAATGGAACAGTCAAAGAAAGAGTTCTTGCCTGTGTTGCAAAGGTGTGAAATTGAGTAAGACTTGAATCCCGACCAAGGCAGAAAATAGAAAAAAGAATAAAAGTCATTCCCTATGCCTCAGTCATAGGTTCTACAAAGTATGCCATGCTATGGACCAGACCTATTGTATACTCTGCCCTGGTTTGGCAATGGAGTACAATAGTGATCTAGGAGTAGATCACTGGAAATTGGTCAAAATTATCCTTAGTGAGAACTAAGGAAATATTTCTCGATTATGGAGGTGATAAAAGAGCCCGTCGTAAAGAGTTACATTGGTGCAATCTTTTACACCGATCCAGATGACTCTAAGTCTCAATCTGGATACATATTGAAAGTGGGAGCAATTAGCTAGAGTAGCTCCGTGCAGAGCATTATAGACATAGAATGTTTGCAAAATACATACGGTTCTGAATATGTCAGACCCATTGACTAAGCTTCTCTCATGAGCAAAACATGATCACACCTTAGTACTCTTTGGGTGTTAATCACATAGAGATGTGAACTAGATTATTGACTCTAGTAAACCCTTTGGGTGTTGGTCACATGACGATGTGAACTATGGGTGCTAATCATATACAGATATGAATATTGATGTTAAATCACATGGCGATGTGAACTAGATTATTGACTCTAGTGCAAGTGGGAGACTGAAGGAAATATGCCCTAGAGGCAATAATAAAGTTATTATTTATTTCCTTATTTCATGATAAATGTTTATTATTCATGCTAGAATTGTATTAACCGGAAACATAATACATGTGTGAATACATAGACAAACATAGTGTCACTAGTATGCCTCTACTTGACTAACTCGTTAATCAAAGATGGTTAAGTTTCCTAACCATAGACATGAGTTGTCATTTGATTAATGGGATCACATCATTAGTAGAATGATGTGATTGACTTGACCCATTCCGTTAGCTCAGCACTTGATCGTTTAGTATGTTGCTATTGCTTTCTTCATGACTTATACATGTTCCTGTAACTATGAGATTATGCAACTCCCGTTTACCGGAGGAACACTTTGGGTGCTACCAAACGTCACAACGTAACTGGGTGATTATAAAGGAGTACTACAGGTGTCTCCAAAGGTACATGTTGGGTTGGCGTATTTCGAGATTAGGTTTTGTCACTCCGATTGTCGGAGAGGTATCTCTGGGCCCTCTCGGTAATGCACATCACTATAAGCCTTGCAAGCAATGTAGCTAATGAGTTAGTTACGGAATGATGCATTACGTAACGAGTAAAGAGACTTGCCGGTAACGAGATTGAACTAGGTATTGGATACCGACGATCGAATCTCGGGCAAGTAACATACCGATGACAAAGGGAACAACGTATGTTGTTATGCGGTTTGACCGATAAAGATCTTCGTAGAATATGTAGGAACCAATATGGGCATCCAGGTTCCACTATTGGTTATTGACCGAGAATAGTTCTAGGTCATGTCTACATAGTTCTCGAACCCGTAGGGTCCGCACGCTTAACGTTACGATGACAGTTTTATTATGAGTTTATAAGTTTTGATGTACCGAAGTTTGTTCGGAGTCCCGGATGTGATCACGGACATGACGAGGAGTCTTGAAATGGTCGAGACATAAAGATTGATATATGGGACGGCTATATTCGGACACCGGAAGTGTTCCGGGTGATTTCGAAGAAAACCGGAGTGCCGGAGGGTTACCGGAACCCCCCGGGGAGAAGTAATGGGCCTCATGGGCCTTAGTGGAGAGAGAGAGGGGCGGCCAGGGTGGGCCGCGCGCCCCCTCCCCTCTGGTCCGAATTGGACTAGGAGGGGGGGGGGGCGGCGCCCCCCTTTCCTTCTCCTTCTCCCCCTTCCTTTCCCCCTCCTAGTAGGAGTAGGAAAGGGGGAGTCCTACTCCTACTAGGAGGAGGACTCCTCGTCCTTGGCGCGCCCCCTAGGGCCGGCCGGCCTCCCCCCTTGCTCCTTTATATACGGGGGCAGGCGGGCACCCTAGACACACAAGTTGATCTACGGATCGTTCCTTAGCCGTGTGCGGTGCCCCCCCTCTACCATATTCCACCTCGGTCATATCATCGCGGAGTTTAGGCGAAGCCCTGTGTCGGTAGAGCATCATCATCGTCACCACGCCGTCGTGCTGACGGAACTCATCCCCGACACTTTGCTGGATCGGAGTCCGGGGATCGTCATCGAGCTGAACGTGTGCTGAACTCGGAGGTGCCGTGCGTTCGTTACTTGGATCGGTCGGATCGTGAAGACGTACAGCTACATCAACCGCGTTGTCATAACGCTTCCGCTTACGGTCTACGAGGGTACGTGGACAATACTCTCCCCTCTCGTTGCTATGCATCACCATGATCTTGCGTGTGCGTAGAATTTTTTTTTTAAATTACTACGTTCCCCAACAAAATAAACCTTCAACAACTTTCCCAAGTCATGCCACTTCCATCCTAGCCCAACTTCATTACATGTACTAAAGCGGGAAGCTTTCTCATTTCCTGGTATTTTTTACCTTTTTACTTACTGCTACTGTTCAATTTACATGGCCAATGGTGAATAGTACATGTGAACAGCGCCCAGTTCTGAATAGTATTTTTGATGAACAGTGTCCAGTTTTGAACAGTGCTTCAGAGAGAGAAAAATAGCCACGTATTTTAAAAAAAACTGAGATTTTTTAACACATCATTTCTTCCTTCCCTCCCCGACCACCCTTTCGTCCTTATATGGAGGGTTAAGACTTATCATTTTTCTACGTATCATTTCTTTCCACCGGCGTACCGATATAGAGCCGACTCGATCGTTTCCTGCTCCTTTACGAGAGAACAAATAAATGTGGGGTCAGATGGGTCAGCGTGGACCGAATCCAACGTGGCGGGCGTGTCTGGGCGGGCTCCTCCCCATATTCGCCTTAGATTTGGGCTAGATATGAGGGGTGCCGATCAGCCCTGGCATTACGTCCGTATGGGGCGTTCATTTGGGTCGCCTTTTTTAAGCAATCTGTGACCGGACCGTCCGCCCAAAACTGCTTTCAGGCACTTGTAGATGCGTTTTATATTAAGTTAAGAACAAATCCAACAGTTCCCATATCTCTAAAATAACTGCCGTTTACGGAAAGATAGGGCAACAAAACCTCTCCAACCGTTCTCGTAAACTGGCTCTATCTTTAGAGCATCCAATAAAAGAGGCCTCTTCTTCCTTCAGATTTATGGGAAGATGACCTTCCTGTAACTTTTTGGCGGGCTAAAGTTTGATCAACCGCCACGCTCGTAAAACCGCCCACATGCGTCCAATGCCTTTGCTGCCACCCGCCGTCGTCGCGTCCGCGCACACCACCCCACCTGCCCGCTGCTCGCCACCGCGACCCCGCCGCCCGCGCCCTTGCCGCCGCCTGCCACCACGACCCCGCCGCCGCCGTCTCACCCCAGCACACTGTCGTGCTCTTGCCGCCACCTACCGCCGCCTCACCCGCGCACGCTGCCGCACTCCTGCCGCCGCCTAACCTGCGGACGCGGCCGCAGCCCTGCCGCTGCTTGCGCACGTCGCAGTCGTCTCGCCCGCGACGCCGAGCATCTGCTACCGGCCGCGCCGCCGCCGCCCGCCGCCACAGACTCGCCGGCAAACGCACTGCCCACCGGTGCCAATGACCGGTGGGTCCTAGCAATTATCTTTTTTGTTTTAATTAAAAGTAAATCAAAAATGCATTTAGGGGAAGAAGATTAGGAGGACAAAATTTGCTTTCAGAAAACTTCCCCTAAATTTTATGGGAAGGCAAAAAAAAACACTTTTAGGGAAATATTTCTAGGGGGATTGTTGGAGTTGCTCTAAGGTATGTTTTAAAGTCATACATCAAATTAATCACCTTCTAAAAAAAGGTCACGCCTCAGCACCAAGCTAGGATCGGTAATTAGAGGAAGTAAAGAATTATGCCAACAGTGTCCTATTTTATTGTGTTTTTCTCTCTTGATTGTTCTTGGAATAGGTCCAAAACAAACCTTGAATTTATAGACGAAAGCTAAATCGAACCTGAACTTCTAAACCTTTAAATCAATACATCAAATTCTTTGATTCCGATCTATTTTAAACGTCGAGAGATGTTTAGCTGATATTTGCTGACGTGGAAGTAAAATCCTAGATCGTTAACTAGTGGGTTGGATATTAGGACGAATAGGGTTGGTCCATTAGTGCAGTTGCTCGCATTGCTTGTGCGTAGCTGTAGGTTTCCTCACTCTGCTCTTGTTTTCCTTTGTTTTTTTGTCTTTTCTTTGGGTTTCCTTTGTCTTTTCACTAGTTTTCTTCGCTTTTCTTTTTTTCCTTCATTATACTTTTTACTGTTTTTCTTTCGGTTCTTCTTTCTTCATTATACTTTTGGTTTTCCTTTGTTTATTTTTTGTTTTCTATTTTTTTCATTTTTGCTTCTTTGTCGGTTTTAATCGATTTTCTTTTTTGACACATGTCCATTTTTTCTCAGTACACATTGCACTCTTTTAATAACACGTAAAAGAAAATTTATACACCTTGGACATTAGGACGAATCGGGTTGCCAATTAACACAGTTGCGTGCGTAGCTGTAGGTTCGCTCGCTCCTCTCGTTTTCCTTTGTTTTTTATGTTTTCTTTTGTCTTTTTCTTGGGTTTTCTTTGTCTTTTCACTTGTTTTCTTCGGTTTTCCTTTTTTCCTTCCTTATACTTTTTACTGGTTTTCTTTGGTTTCTTCTTTCTTCGTTATACTTTTGGTTTTCTTTTGTTTCATTTTTGGTTTTCTATTGTTTGGTTTTTTTTTCTTTTTTGCTTCTTTGCCGGTTTTAATCTACTTTCTTTTTTGACACATGTCCATTTATTCTCGGTACACAATGTACATTTTTAGCGACACATATTTTTTTATACAACTTGGACATTTTTTAAAAAGTACATGTTTTAAACAATTTTTTGATAAAATAAACATATTTTTAAACTACATGAAGCCACTTGTCTTCTATAAGGAGAAAGAAAAAAATACTGGGAAACCAATGAGCATGAGAGGAATAGAACTTGGGACCTCAAACCCGTGGCATGCGCAGCCAGCCACTAGCCCTGACGAATGCTAGTCATCATAGATAGTGCGACATATATAAGAATAGAAAGCAGGGTTTATATATGATTTCTTTGTTGAAAAAAATCAAAAAACAATTTTGGAAAAAAGAGATTTTTTGTTGGAGTTACGAATATTTTATTGAAACCCAAATATTTGAAGAAATTCCAAAAACATTTTTTAGTGTGACACGTTTTCCAAAAATCCCAAACATTTTTCAAAACACGTGAACAACTTTGGAATTCCGAACAACGTTTTAAATTGCAACCATTTTTAAAAAGTGCAAACAAATTTTGAAAATTCCAAATATTTTTTGGGAAGCATGAGTTTTTAATTTTTTTAGCAAAACAGAAAACATGAACATTTTTTTAACTTATGAACAATTTCTATATGTGCGGACATTTATGAAATTATAAACAAAATTTGAAAATACGGAGATTTTTTGAAAATTTGGATAATAGGAACATTTTTTCTGAAATTTCTAAACAATTTTTCAAAGACACGAACAGTTTTGGATATTCCCATTTTTCTATTTATGAACAAAATTTGTAAGCATGAATGTTTTAAAAATAGAATTTTAAAAGCACGAACAGTTCAAAAACCGGCTACCCTCATGCTGGTATAGTGGGCTGTCCGAAATTGTCGTGGCACCCCCCTTCCTCACTCGCAGCGAACAATCCGGGGTTCGATCTGTGATACGTCCATTTTGCATCATGTTCTCCTACTGTTATTTATGTTTGAAAGGATCGATATAGTTGACTAAAGGGGGGTTGAATAGGCAACTAACAATTTTTAGCTTTTCTTTACCAAATTAAACTTTGCATCAAAGTAGTTTGTCTAGATATGCAACTAGGTGAGCAACTTATATGATGCAGCAACAATAAGCACACAATCAAGCAAAGGATTTAATACAATATAGCTTGCTCAAGTAAAGGTGAGAGATAACCAAAAGTGGAACCGATGGAGACGAGGAAGTGTTACCGAAGTTCCTTTCCTTTGAGGGGAAGTACATCTTCGTTGGAGTGGTGTGGAGGCACAATGCTTCCCAAGAAGCCACTAGGACCACCGTATTTTCTTCACGCCCTCACACAATGCGAGATGCTGTGATTCCACTATTGGTTCCCTTGGAGGCGGCGACCGGACCTTTACAAACAAGGTTGGGGCAATCTCCACAACTGAATTAGAGGCTCCCAACGACACCACGAAGCTTCACCACAATGGACTATGGCTCTGCGGTGACCTCAACTGTCAGGGTACTCAAACACCCAAGAGTAACAAGATCCGCAAGGGATTAGTGGGGGAAATCAAATTTCTCTTGGTGAAAGTATAGATCGAGGCCTTCTCAACCAATCCGTGGAGCTTAGAGCAACAATGGAGCTTGGGGATGGAAGAGGTAGTCAACTCGGAGAAGAAGATTCCCCTTTTATAGTCAAGGGACAAATCCAACCGTTATCCACTTAACCAGCCCGCGACATGCGGTACTACCGCACCAGACAAGCGGTACTACCACAAGGCCTTGCGGTACTACCACAGGGCGGTACTACCACAAGGCCTTGCGGTACTACGGCAGGGCGGTGCGGTACTACCGTACCCACGACAGACACCAGAAGAAGCCCTTTTGCGTTGACGCAGCGAGCGGTAGAACCGCCGGAGCAGTACTACCGTGCGCCCTTGCAGTACTACCGCAAGGCAGGGTTCAACTGGGGCTGGGAAGGCACAGATGAATAAAATTACATCCATGACTACTTCCATTGAGTTTAGATTTGTGCAAAAATCCGACACGGTACTACTACATCCAGGGAGCGGTACTACCGCATAGGGCGTGGATGTAAAAAGTTACATCCGTCCCTACTTCCGCGCGAGTAGCAGTGCTGGACCAGAAGTCACGGTACTACCGCGACCTCGGAGCGGTACTACCGCAAGGAGGAGCAGTACTACCGCATCCTTGGACGGTACTACCGTGAGCCTCTGCGGTACTACTGCTCCCTTGAGCAGTACTACCTCACGCCACATCACACTACCACTTGGAGTCGTTCATTTTGCAAAGACGCGGATAACTGATCGTAGCACCAAGGAGGGAAAGGGAAAGGTGGTGCAAAGGAACAGATGTGTACGTGATGATTCCACCCTAACCTTTCCAAAGCGGACCCCCTCTTAATAGTACGGCTTTCCTACTACTCAAATCCACCAAAAGGAAACGTATAAAAACGTCGTCTTCACTAGGCTCCGAGGGGCATCAAATCGTCTTCTGCCAACACAAGAGATATCTGAAATTCTCAATGCACACGATTAGTCCGCAAAAGTATTGTTATCAATCATCAAAACCACTTAGGGTGAAATATGCCCTTACAATCTCCCCCTTTTTGGTGGATTGATGACAATACGAGATTTGCTCATAAGAGAACACAAATGAATATAAGCTATCCCAACTTCTACAAAGTACAGGCAGGCTCCCCCTAGATGTGTGCACTCTATATGAATGCTTTGGACTGCACGACATACATGCTAGGATCAACACTCACCCTGTATTTTGTAGACGAGGCATTCCTTGCAACGATATAAATAACACTAAGCATAAGAGACAATAAGGTAAGCTTGAGTGCATATGGCTTACACCATATGATAGAATAGGAGGTCTCACAAGCACAAACCAAACCAAACCAACACAAATGAAGTTCCAACGAAACGAAAGCAAAGACACGAATGAAAGCAAATCCTACTCTCTCTCCCCCTTTGGTATCGAGACACCAAAAGGGCAGAGAGAACACCTACGACATAGGTGGTAGCACCCTCTGCAAAGGTCAGTCCACATGCTCCTCATCGGACTCTGTAGCTGGAATGGTCTCCTCCTCAGACTCGGTCCACTGATATCCCTGCTTGGCTATCCAGTCAGCCTCCGGAGTGATGTTCACCTCTGACCCACTCTCCACAATCTCGCCAAAGGTCCTCAAGATCCTTTTGTCGCGCTGGCGACTCTCCTTGGAAGCAACATGGGTCCTATACTGCTCCTTGGCTTGCATACAGAACAGAGTCTTCATCTTGGCCTTCAGCTTCTTAGCCCAAGAGGGCTCAGTAGATGGAGGAGCATACCCAGCAGCCTCAACCTCATCCTCCTCCTCCCCTCAACCTCATCCTCATCCACATTCATCCTAGCAGCCTCAGCCCCAACCCTGGTAGTGGTATTCGCCCACTTGTTCTTGAAACGCAGCTTGATAGGCTTGTGCCGAATCCAGTTTGGTGCAGATAAGTCTTCCTCTGGAAACATCTTGTCCCAAGTCTTCAAGATCAGATGGTGTGGGTAAGGATCATAGATGGGAACTTTGCGATTGAAGACCGCAAACTTGAGCTCATTCCACATGATATGAGAAATGTCCAGGGGCTAGGTAGCATGCTGACGCGCCTTGATACGTCTCCAACGTATCTATAATTTTTGATTGTTCCATGCTATTATATTACCCGTTTTGGATGTTTATGGGCTTTACTATACACTTTTATATCATTTTTGGGACTAACCTATTAACCGGAGGCCCAGCCCAAATTGTTATTTTCTTGCCTATTTCAGTGTTTCGAAGAAAAGGAATATCAAACAGAGTCCAAATGGAATGAAAACTTCGAAAGAGTTATTTTGGGAATAGAAGCAATCCAGGAGACTTGGAGTAGACGTCAGGGAAGCTTCGAGGTGGCCACGGGGGTCAGGGGCGCACCCCCCACCCTCGTGGGCCCCTCATGGCTCCCCTGACCGATTTCTTTCGCCTATATATATATCCATATACCCTAAAAACATCGGGGAGCACAATAGATCGAGAGTTCCACCACCGCAAGCCTCTGTAGCCACCAAAAACCAATCAGGACCCTGTTCCGGCACCCTGCCGAAGGGGGGATCCCTCACCGGTGGCCATCTTCATCATCCCGACACTCTCCATGACAAGGAGGGAGTAGTTCACCCTCGGGGCTGAGGGTATGTACCAGTAGCTATGTGTTTGATCTCTCTCTCTCTCTCTCTCTCTCTCTCTCTCTCTCGTGTTCTTGATTTGGCACGATCTTGATGTATCGCGAGCTTTGCTATTATAGTTGGATCTTATGATGTTTATCCCCCTCTACTCTCTTGTGATGAATTGAGTTTTCCCCTTGAAGTTGTCTTGTCGGATTGAGTCTTTAAGGATTTGAGAACACTTTATGTATGTCTTGCCGTGCTAATCTGTGGTAACAATGGGATATTCATGTGATCTACTTGATGTATGTTTTGGTGATCAATTTGCGGGTTCACCTCGTGAACTTATGCATAGGGGTTGGCGCATGTTTTCTTCTCGACTCTCCGGTAGAAACTTTGGGGCACTCTTTGAAGTTCTTTGTGTTGGTTGAATAGATGAATCTGAGATTGTGTGATGCATATCGTATAATCATGCCCACGGATACTTGATGTGACATTGGATTATCTAGGTGACATTAGGGTTTTGGTTGATTTGTGTCTTAAGGTGTTATTCTAGTACGAACTCTATGATAGCTCGAACGGAAAGAATAGCTTCATGTTATTTTACTACGGACTCTTGAATAGATCGATCAGAAAGGATAACTTTGAGGTGGTTTCGTACCCTACAATAATCTCTTCATTTGTTCTCCGCTATTAGTGACTTTGGAGTGACTCTTTGTTGCATGTTGAGGGAGTGTTATATGATCTAATTATGTTATTATTGTTGAGAGAACTTGCACTAGTGAAAGTATGAACCTTAGGCCTTGTTTCCTAGCATTGCAATACCGTTTACGCTCACTTTTACCACTTGTTACCTTGCTGTTTTTATATTTTTAGATTTCAAATACTCATATCTACCATCCATATTGCACTTGTATCACCATCTCTTCGTCGAACTAGCGCACCTTGATACGTCTCCAACATATCTATAATTTTTGATTTCTCCATGCTATTATATTACCCGTTTGGATGTTTATGGGCTTTACTTTAAACTTTTATATCATTTTTGGGACTAACTACTAACCGGAGGCCCAGCCCGAATTGTTGTTTTTTTGCCTATTTCAGTGTTTCAAAGAAAAAGAATATCAAACGGAGTCCAAACGGAATGAAACCTTCGGGAGAGTTATTTTTGGGACAGAAGCAATCCAGGAGACTTGGAGTGCACGTAAGGGAAGCAACGAGGAAGCCACGAGGCAGGGAGGCGCGTCGTACCCCCTTGGGCGTGCCCCCCATCCTCGTGGGCCCCTCGTGGCTCTCCTGATCGACTTCTTTCGCCTATATATGTCCATATACCCTGAAAACATCGAGGAGCACAATAGATCGGGAGTTCCGCCGCCGCAAGCCTCTGTAGCCACCAAAAACCTCTCGGGAGCCCGTTCCGGCACCTTGCTGGAGGGGGGATCCCTCATCGGTGGCCATCTTCATCATCCCGGCGCTCTCCGTGACGAGGAGGGAGTAGTTCACCCTTGGGGCTGAGGGTATGTACCAGTAGCTATGTGTTTGATCTCTCTCTCTCTCTCTCTCTCTCTCTCTCGTGTTCTTGAGGTGATACAATCTTGATGTATCGCGAGCTTTGCTATTATAGTTGGATCTTATGATGTTTCTCCCCCTCTACTATCTTGTAATGGATTGAGTTTTCCCTTTGAAGTTATCTTATCGTATTGAGTCTTTAAGGATTTGAGAACACTTGATGTATGTCTTGCCGTGCTTATCTATGGTGACAATGGGATATTCACGTGATCTACTTGACGTATGTTTTGGTGATCAACTTGCGGGTTGAATGGACTTATGCATAGGGGTTGGCACATGTTTTTGTCTTGACTCTCCGGTAGAAACTTTGGGGCACTCTTTGAAGTACTTTGTGTTGGTTGAATGGATGAATCTGAGATTGTGTGATGCATATCGTATAATCATGCCCATGGATACTTGAGGTGACATTGGAGTATCTAGGTGACAGTAGGGTTTTGGTTGATTTGTGTCTTAAGGTGTTATTCTAGTACGAACTCTATGATAGATCGAACGGAAAGAATAGCTTCGTGTTATTTTACTACGGACTCTTGAATAGATCGACCAGAAAGGATAACTTTGAGGTGGTTTTGTACCCTACCATAATCTCTTCATTTGTTCTCCGCTATTAGTGACTTTGGAGTTACTCTTTGTTGCATGTTGAGGGATAGTTATATGATCCAGTTATGTTATTATTGTTGAGAGAACTTGCACTAGTGAAAGTATGAACCCTAGGCCTTGTTTCCTAGCATTGCAATACCGTTTACGCTCACTTTTATCGCTTGCTACCTTGCTGTTTTTATATTTTCAGATTACAAAAACCTATATCTACCATCCATATTGCACTTGTATCACCATCTCTTCGCCGAACTAGTGCACCTATACAATTTACCATTGTATTGGGTGTGTTGGGGACACAAGAGACTCTTTGTTATTTGGTTGCAGGGTTGTTTGAGAGAGACCATCTTCATCCTACGCCTCCCACGGATTGATAAACCTTAGGTCATCCACTTGAGGGAAATTTGCTACTGTCCTACAAACCTCTGCACTTGGAGGCCCAATAACGTCTACAAGAAGAAGGTTGCATAGTAGACATCACACCTATACAATTTGCCATTGTATTGGGTGTGTTGGGGACACAAGAGACTCTTTGTTATTTGGTTGCAGGGTTGTTTGAGAGAGACCATCTTCATCCTACACCTCCCACTGATTGATAAACCTTAGGTCATCCACTTGAGGGAAATTTGCTACTGTCCTACAAACCTCTGCACTTGGAGACCCAACAACGTCTACAAGGAGAAGGTTGCGTAGTAGACATCACGCCTCCTCACGCAGAAGCATCATATCCACAAGGTAAGCATGCACCTTATCTTTGTCACTGACGCGAGGAAATAGAGTGTTGCGGAAGATTTGGTGCATGACATCGAGGAAGGGGTTGAGCACCCAAGTCTGAGTGCCATTGGGATGCTTCTTCTCCACCATAAAATGCAAAAGCTTGTCCTTGTTGGCTAACTCGGCGTTGCCGTGAGGGGGGCCAACAGGCACATCAGGCCCATCATCACGGACATTCAGCAACATCATGAATTCCTTCCAAGTGGCAGACAACTTCTTCCCATTGGTCATCCAAGACAAAGATCGCTCCCCATCTGTGTGGAAGTGGACAGAGGCAAAGAACCGTGCCATGAGCTCCGGGTCAAAGTCCATATGGAAAGTGATGAAGTCCTCAATGCCAAACTGCTCCACCAAGTCCAGTGCCTCACCAAAGTAGTCCTGGTTCTTCCTCAGATGAGTCATGTCAATCCACTGCATTGGGACATAGAGGTTGTGCTTGGACTTGGCACATCAATGTATATGAGATTCTGCTGCTTGGTCCAGAACAACTTATTCCCTCTGACATTCTCATGAGGGTTCACATAGGAATTGATTCTCCTTCGAACGATGAAATCAAACAGAGGCATCTCATCCATGCCAAGAGCTTGCTCCTTGTACCTGTTGGCGGTCTTATTGACATTGCGGTGTTGGGTATTGGAACCCTCTGGTGCCTCTTGATTGCGTAGACGCTTCGAGCTCGTATCATGGCTTGGGTTCGAGCGACGGACATTGGAGCCACCACCTATGACACACAACAAAAGAACACACGAGAGAAACACGAAGGATTAATGTAAAGACCATAACCAAAACAAGCAAAACACGTAGACATAAGATTGGGAAGTTGCAACAAGGTAGCTTCGGAGTCAACGGGAGTACCTCACCACTAAGCGGAAATTTTTACTTCCGCTCCAGCCGCGGTAGTACCGCGCCGGGATGGCACGGTAGTACCGCGCGAGACAGATGCGGCCGGAGCGGTAGTACCGCACGGGAGGTGCGGTAGTACCGCTTGGAATCCAATCCAGCACAACATGGATCTAGGCACATCCGCGACATTGGATCGGTACTACGATCAAAAGTACTATGTGGCAACATTCCAAATAGCATATCTACTGCACTACTACTCTCCTACATCCTTCTCTTGCAAAGATTTGGCCTAAAATCTCAAGAGCAACATGCATCTCCCTGAAAACCTATAAGCAAAACTACGAGGCAAAGACAGAGGGATTCGGGGAGAAACCTTGTTCCATGGAAAGAGGGCAAGGTGGGGAACAATCCCACCGATCAGAATGCAAGGAGAGCGGCCGGAGACGGAGATCCAGCGAGGTCCTCCGTGTTGGAAATATGCCCTAGAGGCAATAATAAAATGATTATTATTATATTTCCTCGTTCATGATAATTGTCTTTTATTCATGCTATAATTGTGTTATTCGGAAATTGTAATACATGTGTGAATACATAGACCACAACATGTCCCTACTGAGCCTCTAGTTGACTGGCTCGTTTATCAATAGATGGTCACGGTTTCCTGACCATGGACATTGGATGTCATTGATAACGGGATCACATCATTGGGAGAATGATGTGATGGACAAGAGCCAATCCTAAGCATAGCACAAGATCGTGTAGTTCGTTTGCTAGAGCTTTTCCAACGTCAAGTATTATTCCTTAGACCATGAGATCGTGTAACTCCCGGATACCGTAGGAGTGCTTTGGGTATACCAAACGTCACAACGTAACTGGGTGACTATAAAGGTGTACTACAGGTATCTCCGAAAGTGTCTGTTGGGTTGACACAGATCGAGACTGGGATTTGTCACTCCGTATGACGGAGAGGTATCTCTGGGCCCACTCGGTAATGCATTATCATAATGAGCTCAAAGTGACTAAGTGGTTAGTCACGGGATCATGAATTACGGTACGAGTAAAGTGACTTGCCGGTAACGAGATTGAACGAGGTATTGGGATACCGACGATCGAATCTCGGGCAAGTAACGTACCGGTTGACAAAGGGAATTGAATACGGGATTACTTGAATCCTCGACATCGTGGTTCATTTGATGAGATCATCGTGGAACATGTGGGATCCAACATGGGTATCCATATCCCGCTGTTGGTTATTGGCCAGAGAGTCGTCTCGGTCATGTCTGCATGTCTCCCGAACCCGTAGGGTCTACACACTTAAGGTTCGGTGACGCTAGGGTTGTAGAGATAATAGTATGCGGTAACCCGAAAGTTGTTCGGAGTCCCGAATGAGATCCCGGACGTCACGAGGAGTTCCGGAATGGTCCGGAGGTAAAGAATTATATATGGTAAGTCCAGTTTCGGCTATCGGGAATGTTTCGGGGGTCACCGGTATTGTACCGGGACCACCGACAGGGTCCCGGGGGTCCACCGGGTGAGGCCACCTATCCTGGAGGGCCCCATGGGCTGAAGTGGGAGGGGAACCAGCCCCTGGTGGGATGGTGCCCCCCCTTGGGCCCCCCTGCGCCTAGGGTTGGAAACCCTAGGGGTGGGGGCGCACCCACTTGGCTTGGGGGGCAAGCCACCCCCCTTGGCCGCCGCCCTCCTTGAGATGGGATCTCCAAGGGGGCCAGCGCCCCCCTGGCCCCTATATAAAGAGGGGGGAGGGAGGGCAGCCGCACCCAAGCTCTTGGCGCCTCCCTCTCCCTCTGCAACACCTCTCCCTCTCGTAGTGCTTGGCGAAGCCCTGCCGAGATCGCCGCTGCTTCCACCACCATGCCGTCGTGCTGTTAGATCTCCATCAACCTCTCCCTTCCCTTGCTGGATCAAGAAGGAGGAGATGTCTTCCCCAACCGTACGTGTGTTGAACGCATAGGTGTCGTCCGTTCGGCACTAGGATCATCGGTGATTTGGATCACGACAAGTACGACTCCCTCAACCCCGTTCTCTTGAACGCTTCCGCGCGATCTACAAGGGTATGTAGATGCACTCCTCTATCTCGTTGCTAGATGACTCCATAGATTGATCTTGGTGAAGCATAGAGAAAATTTATTTTCTGCAACGTTCCCCAACAGTGGCATCATGAGCTAGGTCTATGCGTAGTTTCTATGCACGAGTAGAACACAAACTTGTTGTGGGCGTAGATGTTGTCAATTTTCTTGCCACTACTAGTCTTATCTTGCTTCGGCGGCATCATGGGATGAAGCGGCCCGGACCGACCTTACACGTACGCTTACGTGAGACAGGTTCCATCGACTGACATGCACTAGTTGCGTAAGGTGGCTAGCGGGTGTTTGTCTCTCCCACTTTAGTTGGAGCGGATTCGATGAAAAGGGTCCTTATGAAGGGTAAATAGAAATTGGCTTATCACGTTGTGGTTTTACGTAGGTAAGAAACGTTCTTGCTAGAAACCTATAGAAGCCACGTAAAAACATGCAACAACAATTAGAGGACTTCTATTTTTGCAGCATATGCCTTGTGATGTGATATGGCCAAAAGGATGTGATGAATGATATATGTGATGTATGAGATTGATCATGATTCTTGTAATAGGAATCACGACTTGCATGTCGATGAGTATGACAATCGGTAGGAGCCATAGGAGTTGTCTTTATTTTTTGTATGACCTGCGTGTCATTGAATAACGCCATGTAAATTACTTTACTTTATTGCTAAACACGTTAGCCATAGAAGTAGAAGTAATCGTTGGCGTGACAACTTCATGAAGACACAATGATGGAGATCATGATGATGGAGATCATGGTGTCATGCCGGTGACGAAGATGATCATGGCGCCCCGAAGATGGAGATCAAAGGAGCAATATGATATTGGCCATATCATGTCACTATTTGATTGGATGTGATGTTTGTCATGTTTTGCTTCTTGTTTGCTTAGACGACGGTAGTAAATAAGATGATCCCTTATAATAATTTCAAGAAAGTGTTCCCCCTAACTGTGCGCCGTTGTGAAAGTTCGTTGTTTCGAAGCACCACGTGATGATCGGGTGTGATAGATTCTAACGTTCACATACAACGGGTGTAAGACAGATTTACACATGCAGAACACTTAGATTGACTTGACGAGCCTAGCATGTACAGATATGGCCTCAGAACACAAGAGACCAAAAGGTCGAACATGAGTCGTATGGAAGATACGATCAACATGGAGATGTTCACTGATGATGACTAGTCTGTCTCACGTGATGATCGGACACGGGCTAGTCGAGTCGGATCATGTATCACTTAGATGACTAGAGGGATGTCTAAATCTGAGTGGGAGTTCATTAAATAATTTGATTAGATGAATTTAATTATCATGAACTTAGTCTAAAAACCTTTGCAAAATGTCTTGTAGATCAAATGGCCAACGCTCATGTCAACCTCAAATTCAACACATTCCTTGAGAAAACCAAGCTGAAAGATGATGGCAGCAACTATTTGGACTGGGTCCGGAACCTGAGGATCATCCTCATAGCTGCCAAGAAAGCGTATGTCCTAGAAGGACCGCTAGGTGAAGCACCCATCCCAGAGAACCAAGACGTTATGAACGCTTGGCAGTCTCGTGCTGATGATTACTCCCTCGTTCAGTGCGGCATGCTTTACAGCTTAGAACCGGGGCTCCAAAAGCGTTTTGAGCAACACGGAGCATATGAGATGTTCGAAGAGCTGAAAATGGTTTTCCAAGCTCATGCCCGGGTCGAGAGATATGAAGTCTCCGACAAGTTCTACAGTTGTAAGATGGAGGAAAATAGTTCTGTCAGTGAGCACATACTCAAAATGTCTGGGTTGCACAACCGCTTGTCCCAGCTGGAGATTAACCTCCCGGACGAGGCGGTCATTGACAGAATCCTTCAGTCGCTCCCACCTAGCTACAAGAGCTTTGTGATGAACTACAATATGCAGGGGATGGTGAAAACTATTCTTGAAGTATTTTCAATGCTGAAATCAGCAGAGGTGGAAATCAAAAAGGAACATCAAGTGTTGATGGTCAATAAAACCACTAGTTTCAAGAAAGGCAAGGGTAAGAAGAACTTCAAGAAGGACGGCAAGGGAGTTGCCGCACCCGGTAAGCCAGCTGCCGGGAAGAAGCCAAAGAATGGACCCAAGCCTGCGACTGAGTGCTTTTATTGCAAGGAAAAGGGACACTGGAAGCGGAACTGCCCCAAATACTTAGCGGACAAGAAGGCCGGCAACACCAAAGGTATATGTGATATACATGTAATTGATGTGTACCTTACCAGTACTCGTAGTAGCTCCAGGGTATTTGATACCGGTGCGGTTGCTCATATTTGTAACTCAAAGCAGGAGCTGCTAAATAAGCGGAGACTGGCGAAGGACAAGGTGATGATGCGCGTCGGGAATGGTTCCAAGGTCGATGTGATCTCCGTCGGCACGCTACCTCTACATTTACCTACGGGATTACTTTTAAACCTCAATAGTTGTTATTTAGTGCCAGCTTTGAGCATGAACATTGTATCTGAATCTCGTTTAATGCGAGATGGCTACTCATTTAAATCCGAGAATAATGGTTGTTCTATTTATATGACAGATATGTTTTATGGTCATGCCCCGCTGGTCAATGGTTTATTCTTAATGAATCTCGAACGTGATGTTACACATATTCATAGTGTGAATACCAAAAGATGTAAAGTTGATAATGATAGTCCCACATACTTGTGGCACTGCCGCCTTGGTCACATTGGTGTCAAACGTATGAAGAAGCTCCATGCTGATGGGCTTTTGGAGTCTCTTGATTATGAATCATTTGACACGTGCGAACCATGCCTTATGGGCAAAATGACCAAGACTCCGTTCTTCGGAACAATGGAGCGAGCAACCAACTTATTGGAAATCATACATACTGATGTGTGCGGTCCAATGAGCGTTGAGGCTCGCGGAGGATATCGTTATGTTCTCACTCTCACTGACGACTTGAGTAGATATGGGTATGTCTACTTGATGAAACACAAGTCTGAGACCTTTGAAAAGTTCAAGGAATTTCAGAATGAGGTAGAGAATCAGTGTGACCGAAAGATAAAGTTCTTACGATCAGATCGTGGGGGAGAATATTTAAGTCACGAATTTGGTACGCACTTAAGGAAATGTGGAATCGTTTCACAACTCACGCCGCCTGGAACACCTCGGCGTAACGGTGTGTCCGAACGTCGTAATCGCACTCTATTGGATATGGTGCGATCTATGATGTCACTCACCGATTTACCTCTATCATTTTGGGGATACGCTCTAGAGACAGCTACATTCACTTTAAATAGGGCACCGTCTAAATCCATTGAGACGACACCGTATGAATTATGGTTTGGGAAGAAACCTAAGCTGTCGTTTCTAAAAGTTTGGGGATGCGATGCTTATGTCAAGAAACTTCAACCTGAAAAGCTCGAACCCAAGTCGGAAAAATGCGTCTTCATAGGATACCCTAAGGAAACCATTGGGTATACCTTCTACCTCAGATCTGAGGGCAAGATCTTTGTTGCCAAGAACGGGTCCTTTCTGGAGAAAGAGTTTCTCTCGAAAGAAGTAAGTGGGAGGAAAGTGGAACTTGATGAAGTACTACCTCTTGAACCAGAAAGTAGCGCAACTCAGGAAGATGTTCGTGTGGTGCCTGCACTGACTAGAGAGGAAACTAATGATGATGATCAATGTACTCCGGATTAAGTTACTACTGAACTTCGTAGGTCCACGAGGACATGTTCCACACCAGAGTGGTATGGCAACCCTGTCCTGGAAATCATGTTGTTAGACAACGGTGAACCTTCGAATTATGAAGAAGCAATGGCGGGCCCAGATTCCAACAAATGGCTTGAAGCCATGCAATCCGAGATAGGATCCATGTATGAAAACAAAGTATGGACTTTGACAGACTTGCCCGATGATCGGCGAGCGATAGAAAACAAATGGATCTTTAAGAAGAAGACGGACGCGGATGGTAATGTTACCATTTATAAAGCTCGACTTGTCGCTAAGGGTTATCGACAAGTTCAAGGGGTTGACTACGATGAGACTTTCTCTCTCGTAGCAAAGCTGAAGTCTGTCCGAATCATGTTAGCAATTGCCGCATACTATGATTATGAGATATGGCAAATGGACGTCAAAACGGCATTCCTTAACGGTCATCTTAAGGAAGAACTGTATATGATGCATACGGAGGGTTTTGTCGATCCTAAGAATGCTAACAAGGTATGCAAGCTCCAGCGATCCATCTATGGGCTGGTGCAAGCATCTCGGAGTTGGAAAATTCACTTTAATGAAATGATCAAAGCATTTGGGTTTATGCAGACTTATGGAGAAGCCCGCGTTAACAAGAAAGTGAGTGGGAGCTCTGTAGCATTTCTCATATTATATGTGGATGACATACTTTTGATGGGAAATGATATAGAACTTTTGGACAGCATTAAGGCCTACTTGAATAAGTGTTTTTCAATGAAGGACCTTGGAGAAGATGCTTACATATTAGGCATCAAGATCTATAGAGATAGATTGAGACGCCTCATAGGTCTTTCACAAAGCACATACCTTGATAAGATATTGAAGAAGTTCAATATGGATCAGTCGAAGAAGGGGTTCTTGCCTGTGTTGCAAGGTGTGAAATTGAGCTCGGCTCAATGTCCGACCACGGCAGAAGATAGAGAAAAGATGAGTGTCGTCCCCTATGCCTCAGCCATAGGGTCTATCATGTATGCCATGACCTGTACCAGACCTAATGTAAACCTTGCCGTAAGTTTGGTAGGAAGGTACCAAAGTAATCCCGGCATGGAACACTGGACAACGGTCAAGAATATCCTATATGGAGGTGAAGAAGAGCTCGTTGTAAAGGGTTACATCGACGCTAGCTTCGACACAGATCTGGATGACTCTAAGTCACAAACCGGATACATGTATATTTTGAATGGTGGGGCAGTAAGCTGGTGCAGTTGCAAGCAAAGCGTGGTGGTGGGATCTACATGTGAAGCGGAGTACATGGCAGTCTTGGAGGCAGCGCATGAAGCCATATGGGTGAAGGAGTTCATCACCGACCTAGGAGTCATACCCAATGCGTCGGGGCCGATAACACTCTTCTGTGACAACACTGGGGCTATTGCCCTTGCCAAGGAGCCCAGGTTTCACAAGAAGACCAGGCACATCAAGCGTCGCTGCAACTCCATTCGTGAAAATGTTCAAGATGGAGACATAGATATTTGCAAAGTGCATACGGATCTGAATGTTGCAGATCCGTTGACTAAACCTCTTCCGCGAGCAAAACATGATCAACACCAGAACTCTATGGGTGTTTGATTCATCACAATGTAACTAGATTATTGACTCTAGTGCAAGTGGGAGGCTGTTGGAAATATGCCCTAGAGGCAATAATAAAATGGTTATTATTATATTTCCTTGTTCATGATAATTGTCTTTTATTCATGCTATAATTGTGTTATCCGGAAATCGTCATACATGTGTGAATACATAGACCACAACATGTCCCTAGTGAGCCTCTAGTTGACTGGCTCGTTTATCAATAGATGGTCACGGTTTCTTGACCATGGACATTGTATGTCATTGATAACGGGATCACATCATTGGGAGAATGATGTGATGGACAAGAGCCAATCCTAAGCATAGCACAAGATCGTGTAGTTCGTTTGCTAGAGCTTTTCCAATGTCAAGTATTATTCCTTAGACCATGAGATCGTGTAACTCCCGGATACCGTAGGAGTGCTTTTGGTATACCAAACGTCACAACGTAACTGGTTGACTATAAAGGTGTACTACAGGTATCTCCGAAAGTGTCTGTTGGGTTGACACGGATCGAGACTGGGATTTGTCACTCCGTATGACGGAGAGGTATCTCTGGGCCCACTCGGTAATGCATTATCATAATGAGCTCAAAGTGTCTAAGTGGTTAGTCATGGGATCATGCATTACGGTACGAGTAAAGTGACTTGCCGATAACGAGATTGAACGAGGTATTGGGATACCGACGATCGAATCTCGGGCAAGTAACGTACCGGTTGACAAAGGGAATTCAATACGGGATTACTTGAATCCTCGACATCGTGGTTCATTCGATGAGATCATTGTGGAACATGTGGGAGCCAACATGGGTATCCAGATCCTGCTGTTGGTTATTGGCCGGAGAGTCGTCTCGGTCATGTCTGCATGTCTCCCGAACCCGTAGGGTCTACACACTTAAGGTTCGGTGATGCTAGGGTTGTAGAGATAATAGTATGCGGTAACCTGAAAGTTGTTCGGAGTCCTGGATGAGATCCCGGACGTCACGAGGAGTTCCATAATTGTCCGGAGGTAAAGAATTATATATGGGAAGTCCAGTTTCGGCCATCGGGAATGTTTCGGGGGTCACCGGTATTGTATCAGGACCACCGGAAGGGTCCCGGGGGTCCACCGGGTGGGGCCACCTATCCCGGAGGGGCCCATGGGCTGAAGTGGGAGGGGAACGAGCCCCTGGTGGGCTGGTGCGCCCCCCTTGGCCCCCTCTGCGCCTAGGGTTGGAAACCCTAGGGGTGGGGGGCGCACCCACTTGGCTTGGGGGGCAAGCCACCCCCCTTGGCCGCCGCCCCCCTTGAGATGGGATCTCCAAGGGGGCCGGCGCCCCCTGGCCCCTATATAAATAGGGGGGAGGGAGGGCAGCCGCACCCAAGCTCTTGGCGCCTCCCTCTCCCTCTGCAACACCTCTCCCTCTCGTAGTGCTTGGCGAAGCCCTGCCGAGATCGCCGCTGCTTCCACCACCACGCCGTCGTGCTACTGGATCTCCATCAACCTCTCCCTCCCCTTGCTGGATCAAGAAGGAGGAGACGTCTTCCCCAACCGTACGTGTGTTGAACGCAGAGGTGCCGTCCGTTCGGCACTAGGATCATCGGTGATTTGGATCACGACGAGTACGACTCCCTCAACCCCGTTCTCTTGAATGCTTCCGCGCGATCTACAAGGGTATGTAGATGCACTCCTCTATCTCGTTGCTAGATGACTCCATAGATTGATCTTGGTGAGCGTAGAATTTTTTTATTTTCTGCAACGTTCCCCAACACTCCGGCGCCGTTCTTGGGTAGGAGAGAGAGAGAGACGGGGTGGGGAAACAAGGTTGAATGGGTATGGGGTAGAAAATCCCCCTGCCCGTACTTGACCCCCACTCGCTCGCGACGACGCGGTAGTACTTCCCGGGCGGAAGTACCACACTCAGGGCAGTAGTACCGCTCTTCTAGTGGCTGTAGAAAATTACTGCCATGATGGAAGCGGTAGTACCGTGCTCTTCTCCTGCGGTAGTAACGTGGCATGCCGCGGTAGTACCGTAGACCCAAGGAAGTGCTCGTTTCGACAAAACAGAGAAACACGGTCTTTGCACAAACACCTCCAAGCGATCGGACACGCAACCGCACCCACGCACACACGCGAGGCAACGCAGACATAACCATGGCACAACAAGAAGGCAAAAGACAACAAGGAACAAGCACAAGAAAAACCTCTCCAGAAGAGAGGGCGGTGGCTGAAGCCACCTATGTTTGAGTCAATTGGTATGGCACCGCAAATAATTATCCTTGGGCCCATGAACAAAACTCGTCTTTGAAGCACATGTATCATCAAGAATGGCTAATGTGAAAGAGATGATCAATTTATGCATAATGGGGGGAGGGAGAGTTCATTGAGAGAACAACAGCCCCCTATGTCCATGCCTACATCTAA
This sequence comes from Triticum aestivum, assembly GCF_018294505.1. Classification (NCBI taxonomy): domain Eukaryota; kingdom Viridiplantae; phylum Streptophyta; class Magnoliopsida; order Poales; family Poaceae; genus Triticum; species Triticum aestivum. Next base: position 453,704,841 of record NC_057798.1, read on the forward strand.
ACAATATATCAAGTTGAGTATGGTGGGGTGTGCAAGGGTTCAAGCTACATTGCTTGAATCAATGATATTTAGCTCATGCCTTAACTCGCGAAATCTTGCTTCATCCAAGGGCTTCATGAAAATATCTGCAAGGTTATCATGAGTGTTGACATACTTGAGCTTGATCTCCCCTCGCCTAATGTGATCCCGGATGAAGTGATACCGAATCTCAATATGCTTCGTCTTGAAGTGTTGCACCAGGTTGAGAGAGATCTTGATGGCACTTTCATTATCACACCAAAAAGGCACTTCATCACAAATGACGCCGTAATCCTTCAAAGTTTGCCTCATCCATAGAAGTTGAGCACAACAACTACTGGCAGCAACATACTCCGCTTTGGTGGACAAGAGAGACATAGAACTTTGCTTCTTAGAAGACCAACTCACCAAAGAGCAACCAAGAAATTGGCACCCTCCGGAGGTGGACTTCCTATCCGCTCTGTCTCCCGCCCAGTCTGAGTCTGAATAGCCCAAAAGATTGAAGTTGGCTCCACTTGGGTACCATAAGCCAAAGTTTGGGGTATGAGCCAAATATTGAAAGATTCGCTTCACCACCTGATACATCTCCATCATATCTACTTTTCCAAACACTTTTTCCCTTGTTTTGGACTCTAACTTGCATGATTTGAATGGAACTAACCCAGACTGATGCTGTTTTCAGCATAATTGCCATGGTGTTATTTGTGTGCAGAAATAAAAGTTCTTGGAAAGACCTGAAACTCCACGGAGAAAGTTTTTGGAATTAATAAAAATATTGGCAAATGAATCAAGGCCAGGGGGCCCACACCCTGTCCACAAGGGTGGGGGCGTGCCTACCCCCTGGGCACGCCCCCTGCCTCATGGGCCCCCTGGTGCTCCACCGACCTCAACTCCAACTCTATATATTCACGTTCGGGAGAAAAAAATTAGAGAGAAGGATTCATCGCGTTTTACGTTACGGAGCCGCCACCAAGTCCTAATCTCTCGGGAGGGCTGCTCTGGAGTCCGATCGGGGCTCCGAAGAGGGGAATCCGTCGCCTTCGTCATCATCAACCATCCTCGATCACCAATTTCATGATGCTCACCGCCGTGCGTGAGTAATTCCATCATAGGCTTGCTGGACGGTGATGGGTTGGATGAGATTTATCATGTAATCGAGTTAGTTTTGTTAGGGTTTGATCCATAGTATCCACTATGTTCCGAGATTGATGTTGCTATGACTTTGCTATGCTTAATGCTTGTTACTAGGGCCTGAGTGCCATGATTTCAGATCTGAACCTATTATGTTTTCATGAATATATGTGAGTTCTTGATTGTATCTTGCAAGTCAATAGTCACCTACTATGTGTTATGATCCGATAACCACGAAGTGACAATAATCGGGACCACTCCCGGTGATGACCGTAGTTTGAGGACTTCATGTATTCACCAAGTGTTAATGCTTTGGTCCAGTACTCTATTAAAAGGAGGACTTAATATCCCTTAGTTTCCAATAGGACCCCACTGCCACGGGAGGGTAGGACAAAAGATGTCATGTAAGTTCTTTTCCATAATCACATATGACTATATTCGGAATACATGCCTACATTACATTGATGAACTGGAGCTAGTTATGTGTCACCCTATGTTATAATTGTTGCATGAGGAATCGCATCCGACATAATTATCCATTACTGATCCAATGCCTATGAGCTTTTCACATATTGATCTTTGCTTAGTTACTTTACCGTTGCCACTGTTACAATTACTACAAAACTGCTACTGTTACTTTTGCTACTGTCACCGTTACTTCCATATTACTTTGCTACTAAATACTTTGTTGCAGATATTAAGTTATCCAGGTGTGGTTGAATTGACAACTCAACTTCTAATACTTGAGAATATTCTTTGGCTCCCCTTGTGTCGAATCAATAAATTTGGTTTGAATACTCTACACTCGAAAACTGTTGTGATCCCCTATACTTGTGGGTTATCAAGACTATTTTCTGGCGCCGTTGCCCGGGAGCATAGCTCTATTCTTTGAGTCACTTGGGATTTATATTTTTTGATCACTATGAGGAACTTGAAAGACGAGAAAACCAAGATTTATCCCTCAACTACGAGGGGAGGTAAGGAACTGCCATCTAGCTCTGCACTTGATTCTCCTTCTGTTTTGAGTAAACTTGCGACACCTAAACCTGCTTCTGCTATTAATTCTGATGTGTCGCATGTTATTGATGATGCCACTTCTGCTATGCGTGATGCTTATGATGAAACTACTTCTATGCTTGATAATACTGTGCTATTAGGTGAATTTCTTGATGAACAACTTCCTACGGCTAGAGAGAATGAAATTATTGAAAGTGATAATACTGATGAAAGTGATGATGAAGATTCTCCCCTAGATATGAATTGCATGTTGTGCCTGAGGGTTATGTTATGGATGAAGAAACTGCTAGAGATTTTCTTGCTTGCAATGATAGATCTGATCTTAAGAAATTATTAGCTAAGCTGAAAGAAAAGTCTTTGAAGGCTAGAATGAAATATGACCCTGCTTTTGCTACTTCACCTATCTGTATTACTAACAAGGATTATGATTTCTCTGTTGATATTGAGATAATTACTTTGGTTGAATCTGATCCTTTTTATGGCTATGAATCTGAAACTGTTGTGGCACATCTTACTAAATTGAATGATATAGCCACCCTATTCACTCATGAGAAAAAAATTTGTTACTACTATATCCTTAAGCTATTTCCATTCTCACTAAAGGGTGATCTAAAACATGGTTTAATTCTCTTGATCCTGGTTGTGTGCGTAGTCCCCAGGATATGATTTATTACTTCTCTGCTAAATATTTCCCCGCTCATAAGAAACAAGCTGCCTTAAGGGAAATATATAATTTTGTGCAAACTGAAGAAGAGAGTCTCCTGCAAGCTTGGGGGAGGCTTATCCGATTACTTAATGCTTTGCCTGATCATCCTCTCTAGAAAAATGAAATACTTGATATCTTTAATAATGGACTAACCAATGCTTCCAGAGACCACCTGGATAGTTGTGCTGGTTGTGTTTTCAGGGAAAGAACTGTTGATCAAGCTGAATTGTTATTAAATAATATGTTGACTAATGAAAACAATTGGACACTTCCTGAACCAACTCCTAAGCCAACTCTGAAGAAAAGAGGTGTTCTATTTCTCAGTCCTGAAGATATGCAAGAGGCAAAGAAATCTATGAAAGAAAAGGGTATTAAAGCTGAAGATGTTAAGAATTTACCACCTATTGAATAAATACATGGTCTTGATAACCCGACACAGGTAGTAAAGGTAAATTCTCTCTATAGATTTGATGAAGGTGATATTCCTCGTTATAAGTCTTCTAGTCAATGCTTGGATGAGTTTGGTAATTTTGTTGTTAAACAAGAAAACTTCAATGCTTATGTTGGTAGACAATTGAAATGTAATGCTTATATGATTGAACACTTGAGTGATTATATGTCTAGAGTTAAAGGTGAACTTAAACTTATTAGTAAACATGCTTCTATGGTTACCACTCAAGTAGAACAAGTGCTTAAAGCTCAAAATGATTTGCTCAGTGAATTAAATAACAAGAAAAATGATAATGCTGTTAGAGTTGTGACTAGAGGTTGTAGAATGACTCAGGAACCTTTGTATCTTGAGGGCCACCCTAAGAGAATTGAGCAAGATTCTCAGAGAAATAATGTTGATGCACCTAGTCCTTCTAAAAAGAAGAAAAAGAAAAATGACAGGACTTTGCATGCTTCTAGTGAACCTGTTGTAGACACACCTAAGAATCCCAATGATATTTCTATTTCTGATGCTGAAACACAATCTGGTGATGAACATGAACCTAGTGATAATGTTAATGGTAAAGTTCATGTTGAGGCTCAACCTAGCAATAACAATGATGTAGAGATTGAACCTGCTGTTGATCTTGATAACCCACAATCAAGGAATCAACGTTATGATAAAAGAGACTTCATTGCTAGGCAGCACGGTAAGGAAAGAGAACCATGGGTTCATAAACCCATGTCTTTTCCTCCTAAACCATCCAAGAAAAAGGATGATGAGGATTTTGAGCGCTTTGCTGAAATGATAGACCTATCTTTTTGCATATGTGTTTTACTGATATGCTTAAAATGAATCCTTATGCTAAGTACATGAAAGATATTGTTACAAATAAAAGAAAGATACTGGAAGCTGAAATTTCCACCATGCTTGCTAATTATACTTTTAAGGGTGGAATACCTAAGAAACTAGGAGATCCAGGAGTACCAACTATACCATGCTCCAATAAAAGAAACTATGTTAAAACTGCTTTATGTGATCTCAGAGCCGGTGTTAGTGTTATGCCTCTCTCTTTATATCGTAGACTTGACTTGAATAAGTTGACACCTACTGAAATATCTTTGCAAGTGGCCGATAAATCAACCGCTATACCTATTGGTATTTGTGAGGATGTGCCTGTTGTGGTTGCAAACGTTACTATCTTAACGGACTTTGTTATTCTTGATATTCCCGAGGACGATAGTATGTCGATTATCCTTTGTAGACCCTTTTTGAATACTGTAGGGGCTGTTATTGATTGCAACAAAGGCAATGTCACTTTTCATGTTAATGGTAATGAGCATACGGTACACTTTCCGAGGAAACAACCTCAAGTTCACAGTATGAATTCTATTGGAAAAATTCCATCGATTATTATTGGAGGTTTTGAATTTCCTCTTCCTACTGTCAAGAAGAAATACGATATTCTTATTATTGGGGACGTGCATATCCCCGTTGACGTAACCTAGTGTTATTCGAAATTTCTCCAGTTCCATGTTATTCGAAAAGAGTTTGTTAACAAGACTTGATCAACCTTGTTAGTGGATTCCTTTTGATGAGCATCAGATGGAAGAAGTTAGAAAGCACAACTCTCTGTACCCTCCTTTTAATTTCTGTTATTTAGATTAAATAAAGCAAAAATAGTATTTTCTGTCTGTTTTCTGATTTATCTGTGCAATAAAAAATACCCAAAAATAAAAGTTCTCCAAATGTCCCGAAAATGAAATATGATTTTTCTAGAATATTTAAGAATTATTGGCACTGAGAACACACCAGAGGGGGCAACCACCTGGCCACGAGGGTCTAGGGTGCGCCCACCTCCCTGGGCGCGCCCCCTACCTCGTGGGCCCCTGGTGGCCCCCCTCCACTTATTCTAGCACCCACACACTCCTTCTTCCTCCCAAAAAAATCACCAACCAGCTCAAGCACGAGTTCTAGCTCATCTTGCTGCCGTTTTCGATCTCCTTGCTCAAAGCTCCACTCACAAAACTGCTTTAGGGGATTGTTCTTCGGTATATGACACCTCCAATGGTCCAATTAGTTTTTGTTTTAATGCTTTATTCATTGCAAATTTTTGCTGCTAAGGTGACCCTATTCTTGAGCTTGCATGTCAAATTTATATGGTCCCAAGTAGTTATAATGCATGATATAGTCTCCAGGCACTTGTGAGAGTAGTTGCTATCAATTTTGTTGAGTTTGGTTCACTTTTATCTTGAGTTACTAAATTTTTTAGAAATTTTTCAGAGGAAGATGTTTAGGAAAATGTACCAAGGTGGTTCTTTAAGGAAGCAAGGACCCATGCCCGCAATACGTGAGCCGAACGATGAACCACCAAGGGAAGCTCAAGTGCGGCCTAGTGAATGGCCGTCAGAGGAGTTTATGGTCCAAGCAGGCATCAAGGATGAATTTGATGCATATGTGCGTAATGCTGATCTTGAGGACTTCGTGTCAGATAAGTGCCTACAGTACTACTACCTTATTGATTCCTTTGTGAGAAGGTTTAAATTTATATCTTCACGCAATTCTCACACTGTTTTATTTGATCTTTATGATAAATCATATACCATGGACCTAGAAGGTTTTAATACTGCTTGTAAACTCCCACAGTGGGGCAATGTTAGTGAACCTCATAAATATGAATATAAAGACTTTCTTGCTAGTATCACTGTCGGTGTCAAAACTGGCGGATCTCGGGTAGGGGGGTCCCGAACTGTGCGTCCAAGGCTAATGGTAACAGGAGGCGGGGGACACAATGTTTACCCAGGTTCGGGCCCTCTCGATGGAGGTAATACCCTACTTCCTGCTTGATTGATCTTGATGATATGAGTATTACAAGAGTTGATCTACCACGAGACCGTAGAGGCTAAATCCTAGAAGCTAGCCTATGATTATGATTGTTGTCGTCCTATGGACTAAATCCTCCGGTTTATATAGACACCGGAGGGGGCTAGGGTTACACAGAGTCGGTTACAGAGAAAGGAATCTTCATATCCTAACCGCCAAGCTTGCCTTCCACGCAGAGGTGAGTCCCATCCGGACACGGGACGAAGTCTTCTATCTTGTATCTTCATAGCCCAACAGTCCAGCATATGCATATAGTCCGGCTGTCCGAGGACCCCTTAATCCAGGACTCCCTCAGTAGCCCCCGAACCAGGCTTCAATGATGATGAGTCCGGCGCGTAGATTGTCTTCGGCATTGCAAGGCGGGTTCCTTCTCTGAATTCTTCAAAGTACCTATTGTAAATAGCAGTGCCCGGTTTCCCATTTAATGTTACGCTCATCGGCTTCTGCACCTTCATAGTCTCAGCCTCCACGTGTCGAGCGAATGCGAGAAGTTGGGGCATTTTTACATTTGCCACCCTAACCATGTAAATAAATTGTCTATTAAAGAGTCAGGGATCTTCAGATCCAATCCACACCATCTTCCCCAAGCGAGGAATCATCAGAGTGTGCCCGAAAAAACCACTCCAACATGGCCAGCGCTCGCAGCTCTTCCTCCCGCTCTCGCAACACCAAGACGGGCGATTGGGAGAAGTGTACCATATACCACGGCCGATTAGTGAAGTTGCAGACCCAAGGGTTTCTACCTCCTACATACTTAGTCCCCGTTCGAGCCGGATTGGCTTCCTTCGATGGCGGGGAGCAAGCGGAGAACTTTCCCAACCCATCCAGGGGGGAGCGATTATGCCTTGTTTCCTACTTACTAAGGGGTGTCATATTTCCAATCCATCCGTTCCTCCGTGGGCTTCTGGAGTTTTACGACCTCCACTTCACAACTTCACACATGCCTGCATCCTGCACATCGCAGGTTACGTCGCTCTTTGCGAGCTATTTCTGTGTTGCGAAGCTCATTTTGAGTTATGGAAGAAGCTCTTCTGCCTCGTCCCCCGTAATCAAGGGGGATCGATATTCCAAGTGGGCGGAGCCGAGATATGGCGCATCGCTGGGACCGGATACTTATCCGGCACACCGAAGAAGGCACCTGAAGAATGGCCTTCCGAGTGGTTTTATATTGAGGACGTCTCCCTTCCCGACCCAATCTGAATGGGTCTTCCTGAGTTTACAAATGTTCCGCTGAGGAAATGTCTCAACTGGCGTCCCCGGAGCCTCAGGGAGGAAGATAGCAGGGAGGTCCTTCAATTGATGAGCAAGATAAGAATACTCGCTTAGTCCGGATTATCAATAGTCGAGGTTATGGCGATGTCCATAATGCGGGGGGTTCAGCCACTCCAATACCAAGGGCATCCCATGTGGCACTTCAATGGAGAAGACTAGGCCACCCGTTGCGGTCGGAAGGGTCCGGACTCCACCACTGCTCTGGTGGAAATACTGTCCGGTTTATACAAGGGAGAAAGAGAGGAGTTCATCTGCATTAAGCCATGGGATGTATTTTCCATCTACAATCCTCCCAGCTGGGTGAGCTGCCATCCACTACTCTACTCTATTCATTCCCCGAGTCTTTGTTTTCATAAACATTTACTCCGTCTACTTATAACAGGAATGGCGGAAAATAACTAGGGATTTCCATAGCCCGACACCACAGCCAGAGGACCATAACCGGGCCCTTGACCCCGGATTCGAAGAGGATCTGAATATATTCATGGAGCTCGTGGAAGGGGTGTTTCACCAGGCGAGCTGTGACGGCACAGAAGTGGCCATCATTGCTGACTATCCCGGCCTCCTCCCTGCATCGCACGTAAGTAAACAAGAGACTTATCTTCTGGAAAGGATTTACTCCTTCCGTCTTACCCACCGCACAATTCTTATGCTCTAAAGGGAAGACGATCGGTGCGCCAAGCCGAACCCAAGGCGAGTCGTGCTGGGTAGGCCTTCAAAAATAAAGGCGAACAGAAACATGGCGGAGCCGTCATCAAGGAGGTATGGCTTTAAACACGCCTTGTGGTTGTCCTCTTAAAGTATGATACTATCCGTTGTGTTTTAGCAGAAAGAACATCTGCCGGACTATGTCCGGGGATCCTGCCAACCATGCCTCTACTAGCGGGATTCCAGACCCGGTCTCGAGGATGGAGGTCAACATGGAAGCGACATCGGACTATCCTCATACAGTGGATTCAGATAGAATGTCCATTACAAATTCTGAAGTGGATAGCGCCAGGAATCATCGGCACTGACGGGCCGCACTCCACGACCCTGGTTTTTCAGAAGAGGCTTTTAATGCCTTCAACTCGGGTGATGCGTACATCCGAGCCGCTCAGGATGGCCTTTCTAGAGCCACAGACCAATATTTGAAAGATATACGGGTAAGTATAAAAATCTGATAATTATGTAAATCAGTAACCCCCGAGACTTGAAGCAGTTGGTACAACTGATTTAAGGATCATTGTACTAATAGGTTCTCTCAGAGAAGAACAACCTGTTGTCTCAAGAGATGGAAGAGTGTCGAACCCAGCTAACGGCCGCTATGGCCAAGCTAGCAAGATCCGAAGAGGCATCGACTGGTATGTATTCCCGAATTGAGAAAAAACAATATTGTGTGTATAAACCAGTAACACTAACAATATATGATGACCAAAATCCTCAGATAATCCGGAACAGAGTCCGAGAATCCCACAAGAGGGTGAACAAGGGCTGCAAAGGCAAGCAGCCGCTGGCGAGCGTGTACTTACACGGGTCATATAGAGGAAAAACAAGCTCCAAGATGCTAATACCCAGCTGGGTGAAGAATTGAAAGATGTTCAGGCCCAGCTGGCTGACTCTGTGAAGGAAAATAAGAGGCTTCAATGCGGCTTTTTTAGTATGTTCTCAAACAAATAGTTATATAGTTCGTCAAAGATAGGAACTAACAGAGTAATGTCTGTAGGTATGCTGACTGGCCGTCCCGAAGAGGAGATGCCCGGATCCTCAGGCGATCTGCTACAAGAGCTTTTGCAACTGCACGAGCAAGTTTGGCAGGTCATGCGGAGTGTCGCCAAGGCCTTGTGGCCATCCGCCTCCCTACCAGGAAGTATGGGGGAGCTTGCACAGCTTTTCAAGGGAGCGCGATGGCATTTCCGACTGTGGAAGATATCTGCCTGTCGAGAAGGTGCGAGGAAGGCTTGGGCCATGGTGAAAACACGGTATACCAAGCTCGATCCGAATCATATGGCCCGGGTCGGACCTGTAGGGTCAGATGGGAAAGAAATTCCCATTAGTCTGGTATATGACCAGGTATGATTAGCCGCAAAATATTCCCAATAGGATTGTAAGCTAGACAACCTGTTGGATGGTATAGAAGAAGAATCATTTGAGTCTAAATGACTATGTACTTCAATTGACATATTTGTCCCTAGCCAGATTGCAAAACATTTGTCATGGCGGACCTTTTCGCTTCAGCCTCTGGACCCGACAGTCCAGAGTGTTTTCGAATACCCGCTTAGTAATATAAACCGGGGTACGCGTGGAAACCAGGCGTAGGGGTCATAATTTCTTGAACAAACAAGTACCCAACTAGCTATGTTATATTACATGGATAGTAAGAAACATCTTCCAGAGAGAATAGTTCCGTTAAGGGTTCCTTTCCCTGGGTACGCATGCATTAACGTGCATGTCCGAACTGCGATCAAAAAGCACAGTATATGTAACATCTGAGGGTTTATATTGTGATAGGTAAAAACATCTTTAGTCCACCTACTGAATATTCCCTTAAGAACGCTAGCTTTCGGCTTCACCCAGTCTGAGGTACACGTTCGAAGTACCCGGCAGTAACAATCCCAGAGGTGCTCCCTTATGCCCTAGCCGAACTAACGAGAACGTAGGGCATAAGCACATGAGCGAGGCAACCCAGCTTAGCCAAAACTTAAGTCATATCGATGCATATAATGGCGAAGAAAAGGTACATATGGAAAAAGGACGCATATGCAGTGGGCTTGATGCCCGGAGGATAATTATATTAAGCTTCTGTATAAGAAGCCCCCAGGTATAATGAGCGCACACACTTGAAGATTAGTGCGTCACACATGTGTATTCTAGCCACACTAAAGCTTTAGAGTTTTTCAAAAAAATAAAAGGCGAGAAGAGAGCTGAAAAGTAAATAAAAAGGAACGAAGGGAAGGAGACGAACAGGGAGTTCGGTGCTAGGAGTAGAATCTTCAGAGTCTGGTCGCGTTCCATGGGTTCGGCTCGAGGCGATGATTGGATGCATCACACAGTCGGTACGCTCCTCCGGTTAGAACTTTGTTAATAATGAAGGGACCCTCCCACTTGGGCTTAAGTTTGTCCTTTTTCTTCTCCGGTAGACGTAGAACGAGTTCGCCAATATTATAGGTCTTGGCCCATACTTCTCTGCTTTGATACCTGCGAGCCTGTTGTTGATAGAATGCAGAACGGGCTTTTGCGACGTCGCGCTCCTCTTCCAAGGCATCTAAACTGTCGTGCCGATTGAGCTCGGCCTCTCTCTCTTCATACATGCGCACTTGAGGTGAGTCATGAATAATATCGCAGGGCAGCACAGCCTCTGCTTCGTACACCATGAAGAAGGGTGTGTATCCAGTAGTGCGATTTGGCGTGGTCCGTAGCCCCCAGAGTATGGAGTCAAGCTCCTCAACCCAGTGCGTGTCTGATTCTTTTAAGGATCGCACTAGTCTAGGTTTAATGCCGCTCATAATAAGACCATTGGCTCGTTCGACTTGACCGTTTGTTTAAGGGTGATAGACGGAGGCGTAATCGAGCTTAATGCCCATGTTGCCGCACCAAGTTTTCACCTCATCGGCTGTGAAATTGGAGCCGTTCTGGGTGATGATGCTGTGGGGGACACCATAGCAGTGTACAACACCCGATATGAAGTCTATCACGGGTCCGGATTCGGCCGTTTTAACCGGTTTGGCTTCTATCCATTTGGTGAATTTATCCACCATGACCAACAAGTATTTTTTCTTATGGCTTCCTCCTTTAAGGGGTCCAACCATATCAAGCCCCCAGACCGTGAAAGGCCAAGTTATGGGGATTGTTTGTAGGGTGGTGGGTGGCATATGGCTTTGGTTGGGGAAAAGCTGGCATCCGACGCAATGTTGGACAAGGTCTTGTGCGTCTGCTCAGGCCATCGGCCAGTAGAAACCTGTACGGAAGGCCTTGCTTACAAGGGCCCGAGCTACAGCGTGGTGACCGCCGAGGCCGGCATGAATTTCAGCCAAGAGCTGCCGCCCTTCCTCCTCGGAGATACATCTTTGAAGTACCCCGACAGTGCTTTTCTTATAGAGCTCTCCCTCATGGACTTTGTAGGCTTTAGAGCATCGCACAATGCAGCGTGCCTCATTTTGATCCTCGGAGAGTTCATGCCTGCTAAGGTACGCCAAGAAGGCTTCGGTCCATGGGGCGATAACAGCCATCATGAGATGGGCCGAGGGTGTTATTTTGGTGGCAGAGCCCACGATTATGTCAGTGTGTTCGGAATCTGGGGTTGTGGTCAGATCCAGACTGATGTTGCCGGTCTCTCCTTGCCATACCACGGATGGCTTGAAAAGCCTTTCCAAAAAGATGTTAGGTGGGACGGGGTCGCGCTTAGTACCGATGCGGGCGAGGACATCCGCTGCTTGATTGTTTTCTCGAACCACATGATGAAATTCGAGCCCCTCGAACCAAGCTGACATCTTAAGGACGACATTATGATAGGCCACCGTTTTCGGATCTTTGGCGTCAAAGTCTCCATTTATTTGAGATATTGCGAGGTTTGAATCCCCACGCACTTCTAGGCGCTGAATGCCCATGGAGACGGTCATCCGAAGACCATGCAACTGTAGGGTTTCGTAGTAATTTCAAAAAAATTCCTACGCACACGCAAGATCATGTGATGCATAGCAACGAGGGGAGAGTATTGTCTACGTACCCAACGCAGACCGACTGCGGAAGCGATGACACGACGTAGAGGAAGTAGCTGTACGTCTTCTCGATCCAACCGATCAAGCACCGAAACTACGGCACCTCCGAGTTCGAGCACACGTTCAGCTCGATGACGATCCCCGGACTCCGATCCAGCAAAGTGTCGGGGAAGAGTTTCGTCAGCACGACGGCGTGGTGACGATCTTGATGAACTACAGCAGCAGGGCTTCGCCTAAACTCCGCTACAGTATTATCGAGGAATATGGTGGCAGGGGGCACCGCACACGGCTAAGGAATAGATCACGTGGATCAACTTGTGTCAACTTGTGTGTTTAGAGGTGCCCCTGCCTTCGTATATAAAGGAGCCAAGGGGGGAGGGTGCGCCGGCCAAGAGGGAGAGGCGCAGGAGGAGTCCTACTCCTACCGGGAGTAGGACTCCCCCCCCCCCCAATCCTATTCCAACTAGGATTCCCAAGGGGGAAAGAGGGAGAGGGGTGGCCGTCCACCTCTCCTAGTCCTAATAGGACTAGGGAAAGGGGGGAGGCGCGCAGCCCCTTTGGGCTGCCCCTTTCTCCTTTCCACTAAGGCCCATGATGGCCCATATGGTTCCCGGGGGGTTCCGGTAACCCTCCCGGTATTCCGGTAAAATCCCGATTTCACCCGGAACACTTCCGATATCCAAATATAGGCTTCCAATATATCAATCTTTACGTCTCGACCATTTCGAGACTCCTCGTCATGTCCGTGATCACATCCGGGACTCCGAACAACCTTCGGTACATCAAAATGCATAAACTCATAATATAACTGTCATCGTAACCTTAAGCGTGCGGACCCTACGGGTTCGAGAACAATGTAGACATGACCGAGACACGTCTCTGGTCAATAACCAATAGCGGGACCTGGATGCCCATATTGGCTCCTACATATTCTACGAAGATCTTTATCGGTCAGACCGCATAACAACATACGTTGTTCCCTTTGTCATCGGTATGTTACTTGCCCGAGATTCGATCATCGGTATCCAATACCTAGTTCAATCTCGTTACCGGCAAGTCTCTTTACTCGTTCCGTAATACATCATCTCACAACTAACATATTAGTTGTAATGCTTGCAAGGCTTATGTGATGTGTATTACCGAGAGGGCCCAGAGATACCTCTCCGACAATCGGAGTGACAAATCCTAATCTCGAAATACGCCAACCCAACATCGACCATTGGAGACACCTGTAGTACTCCTTTATAATCACCCAGTTACGTTGTGACGTTTGGTAGTACCCAAAGTGTTCCTCCGGTAAACGGGAGTTGCATAATCTCATAGTCATAGGAACATGTATAAGTCATGAAGAAAGCAATAGCAACATACTAAACGATCGGGTGCTAAGCTAATGGAATGGGTCATGTCAATCAGATCATTCTGCTAATGATGTGACCTCGTTAATCAAATAACAACTCATTGTTCATGGTTAGGAAACATAACCATCTTTGATTAACGAGCTAGTCAAGTAGAGGCATACTAGTGACACTTTGTTTGTCTATGTATTCACACATGTATTATGTTTCCGGTAAATACAATTCTAGCATGAATAATAAACATTTATCATGATTATAAGGAAATAAATAATAACTTTATTATTGCCTCTAGGGGATATTTCCTTCAGTCTCCCACTTGCACTAGAGTCAATAATCTAGATTACACTGTAATGATTCTAACACCCATGGAGCCTTGGTGCTGATCATGTTTTGCTCGTGGAAGAGGCTTAGTCAACGGGTCTGCAACATTCAGATCCGTATGTATCTTGCAAATCTCTATGTCTCCCACCTGGACTAGATCCCGGATGGAGTTGAAGCGTCTCTTGATGTGTTTGGTCCTTTTGTGAAATCTGGATTCCTTTGCCAAGGCAATTGCACCAGTATTGTCACAAAAGATTTTCATTGGACCCGATGCACTAGGTATGACACCTAGATCGGATATGAACTCCTTCATCCAGACTCCTTCATTTGCTGCTTCCGAAGCAGCTATGTATTCCGCTTCACATGTAGATCCCGCTACGACGCTTTGTTTAGAACTGCACCAACTGACAGCTCCACCGTTTAATGTAAACACGTATCCGGTTTGCGATTTAGAATTGTCCGGATCAGTGTCAAAGCTTGCATCAACGTAACCTTTTACGATGAGCTCTTTGTCACCTCCATATACGAGAAACATATCCTTAGTCCTTTTCAGGTATTTCAGGATGTTCTTGACCGCTGTCCAGTGATCCACTCCTGGATTACTTTGGTACCTCCCTGCTAAACTTATATCAAGGCACACATCAGGTCTGGTACACAGCATTGCATACATGATAGAGCCTATGGCTGATGCATAGGGAACATCTTTCATATTCTCTCTATCTTCTGCAGTGGTCGGGCATTGAGTCTTACTCAATTTCACACCTTGTAATACAGGCAAGAACCCTTTCTTTGCTTGATCCATTTTGAACTTCTTCAAAATTTTGTCAAGGTATGTGCTTTGTGAAAGTCCAATTAAGCGTCTTGATCTATCTCTATAGATCTTAATGCCTAATATGTAAGCAGCTTCACCGAGGTCTTTCATTGAAAAACTTTTATTCAAGTATCCCTTTATGCTATCCAGAAATTCTATATCATTTCCAATTAGTAATATGTCATCCACATATAATATCAGAAATGCTACAGAGCTCCCACTCACTTTCTTGTAAATACAGGCTTCTCCGAAAGTCTGTATAAAACCAAATGCTTTGATCACACTATCAAAACGTTTATTCCAACTCCGAGAGGCTTGCACCAGTCCATAAATGGATCGCTGGAGCTTGCACACTTTGTTAGCTCCCTTTGGATCGACAAAACCTTCTGGTTGCATCATATACAACTCTTCTTCCAGAAATCCATTCAGGAATGCAGTTTTGACATCCATTTGCCAAATTTCATAATCATAAAATGCGGCAATTGCTAACATGATTCGGACGGACTTAAGCATCGCTACAGGTGAGAAGGTCTCATCGTAGTCAATTCCTTGAACTTGCCGAAAACCTTTTGCGACAAGTCGAGCTTTGTAGACAGTAACATTACCATCAGCGTCAGTCTTCTTCTTAAAGATCCATTTATTCTCAATTGCTTGCCGATCATCGGGCAAGTCAACCAAAGTCCATACTTTGTTCTCGTACATGGATCCCATCTCAGATTTCATGGCTTCAAGCCACTTTGCGGAATCTGGGCTCACCATCGCTTCTTCATAGTTCGTAGGTTCATCATGATCTAGTAGCATGATCTCCAGAACAGGATTACCGTACCACTCTGGTGCGGATCTTACTCTGGTTGATCTACGAGGTTCAGCAGTATCTTGATCTGAAGTTTCATGATCATTATCATTGGCTTCCTCACTAACTGGTGTAGGTGTCACTGAAACAGTTTTCTGTGATGAACTACTTTCCAGTAAGGGAGCGGTTACAGTTACCTCGTCAAGTTCTACTTTCCTCCCACTCACTCCTTTCGAGAGAAAACCCTTCTCTAGAAATGATCCATTCTTAGCAACGAATGTCTTGCCTTTGGATCTGTGATAGAAGGTGTACCCAACAGTTTCCTTTGGGTATCCTATGCAGACACATTTCTCCGATTTGGGTTCGAGCTTATCAGGTTGAAGTTTTTTTTTACATAAGCATCGCAGCCCCAAACTTTAAGAAGCGACAACTTTGGTTTCGTGCCAAACCACAGTTCATAAGGCGTCGTCTCAACGGATTTTGATGGTGCCCTATTTAACGTGAATGCGGCCGTCTCTAAAGCATATCCCCAAAATGATAGCGATAAATCAGTAAGAGACATCATAGATCGCACCATATCTAGTAAAGTACGATTACGACGTTCGGACACACCATTACGCTGTGGTGTTCCGGGTGGCGTGAGTTGCGAAACTATTCCACAGTTTTTCAAATGTACACCAAACTCGTAACTCAAATATTCTCCTCCACGATCAGATCGTAGAAACTTTATTTTCTTGTTACGATGATTTTCAACTTCACTCTGAAATTCTTTGAACTTTTCAAATGTTTCAGACTTATGTTTCATTAAGTAGATATACCCATATCTGCTTAAATCATCTGTGAAGGTGAGAAAATAACGATATCCGCCACGAGCCTCAACATTCATCGGGCCACATACATCGGTATGTATGATTTCCAACAAATCTGTTGCTCTCTCCATAGTACCGGAGAACGGTGTTTTAGTCATCTTGCCCATGAGGCACGGTTCGCAAGTACCAAGTGATTCATAATCAAGTGGTTCCAAAAGTCCACCAGCATGGAGTTTCTTCATGCGCTTTATACCGATATGACCTAAACGACAGTGCCACAAATAAATTGCACTTTCGTTATCAACTCTGCATCTTTTGGCTTCAACATTATGAATATGTGTATTACTACTATCGAGATTCAATAAGAATAGACCACTCTTCAAGGGTGCATGACCATAAAAGATATTACTCATATAAACAGAACAACCATTATTCTCTGATTTAAATGAATAACCGTCTCGCATTAAACAAGATCCAGATATAATGTTCATGCTCAACGCTGGCACCAAATAACAATTACTTAGGTCTAATATTAATCCCGAAGGTAGATGTAGAGGTAGCGTGCCGACTGCGATCACATCGACTTTGGAACCGTTTCCCACGCGCATCGTCACCTCGTCCTTTGCCAGTGCCCGCTTATTCTGTAGTCCCTGTTTCGAGTTGCAAATATTAGCAACAGAACCAGTATCAAATACCCAGGTGCTACTGCGAGCTCTAGTAAGGTACACATCAATAACATGTATATCACATATACCTTTGTTCACCTTGCCATCCTTCTTATCCGCCAAATACTTGGGGCAGTTCCGCTTCCAGTGACCAGTCTGCTTGCAGTAGAAGCACTCAGTTTCAGGCTTAGGTCCAGACTTGGGTTTCTTCTCTTGAGCAGCAACTTGCTTGCCGTTCTTCTTGAAGTTCCCCTTTTTCTTCCCTTTGCCCTTTTTCTTGAAACTAGTGGTCTTGTTAACCATCAACACTTGATGCTCCTTCTTGATTTCTACCTCCGCAGCTTTCAGCATTGCGAAGAGCTCGGGAATAGTCTTGTTCATCCCTTGCATATTATAGTTCATCACGAAGCTCTTGTAGCTTGGTGGCAGTGATTGGAGAATTCTGTCAATGACGCAATCGTCCGGAAGATTAACTCCCAATTGAATCAGGTGATTATTATACCCAGACATTTTGAGTATATGCTCACTGACAGAACTGTTCTCCTCCATCTTGCAGCTATAGAACTTTATTGGAGACTTCATATCTCTCAATTCGGGCATTTGCTTGAAATATTACTTCAACTCCTGGAACATCTCATATGCTCCATGACGTTCAAAACGTCGTTGAAGTCCCGATTCTAAGCCGTAAAGCATGGCACACTGAACTATCGAGTAGTCATCAGCTTTGCTCTGCCAGACGTTCATAACATCTGGTGTTGCTCCAGCAGCAGGCCTGGCACCCAGCGGTGCTTCCAGGACGTAATTTTTCTGTGCAGCAATGAGGATAATCCTCAAGTTACGGACCCAGTCCGTGTAATTGCTACCATCATCTTTCAACTTTGCTTTCTCAAGGAACGCATTAAAATTCAACGGAACAACAGCACGAGCCATCTATCTACAATCAACATAAACAAGCAAGATACTATCAGGTACTAAGTTCATGATAAATTTAAGTTCAATTAATCATATTATTTAAGAACTCCCACTTAGATAGACATCCCTCTAATCCTCTAAGTGATTACGTGATCCAAATCAACTAAACCATGACCGATCATCACGTGAGATGGAGTAGTTTTCAATGGTGAACATTGTTATGTTGATCATATCTACTATATGATTCATGCTCGACCTTTCGGTCTCCGTGTTCCGAGGCCATATCTGCATATGCTAGGCTCGTCAAGTTTAACCTGAGTATTCTGCGTGTGCAAAAACTGGCTTGCACCCGTTGTAGATGGACGTAGAGCTTATCACACCCGATCATCACGTGGTGTCTGGGCACGACGAACTTTGGCAACGGTGCATACTCAGGGAGAACACTTCTTGATAATTTAGTGAGAGATCATCTTATAATGCTACCGTCAATCAAAGCAAGATAAGATGCATAAAAAGATAAACATCACATGCAATCAATATAAGTGATATGATATGGTCATCATCATCTTGTGCTTGTGATCTCCATCTCCGAAGCACCGTCATGATCACCATCGTCACCGGCGCGACACCTTGATCTCCATCGTAGCATCGTTGTCGTCTCGCCAATCTTATGCTTCCACGACTATCACTACCGTTTAGTAATAAAGTAAAGCATTACATCGCGATTGCATTGCATACAATAAAGCGACAACCATATGGCTCCTGCCAGTTGCCGATAACTCGGTTACAAAACATGATCATCTCATACAATAAAATTCAGCATCATGCCTTGACCATATCACATCACAACATGCCCTGCAAAAACAAGTTAGACGTCCTCTACTTTGTTGTTGCATGTTTTACGTGGCTGCTACGGGCTTAAGTAAGAACCAATCTCACCTACGCATCAAAACCACAACGATAGTTTGTCAAATAGACTCCGTTTTAACCTTCGCAAGGACCGGGCGTAGCCATACTTGGTTCAACTAAAGTTGGAGAGACAGTCGCCCGCAAGCCATCTCTGTGCAAAGCACGTTGAGGGAACCGGTCTCGCGTAAGCGTACGCGTAAGGTTGGTCCGGGTCGTCTCGTCCAACAATACCGCCGAACCAAAGTATGACATGCTGGTAGGCAGTATGACTTGTATCGCCCACAACTCACTTGCGTTCTACTCGTGCATATAACATCAACATAAATAACCTAGGCTCTGATACCACTGTAGGGTTTCATAGTAATTTCAAAAAATTTCCTACGCACACGCAAGATCATGTGATGCATAGCAACGAGGGGAGAGTATTGTCTACGTACCCAACGCAGACCGACTGCGGAAGCGATGACACGACGTAGAGGAAGTAGTTGTACGTCTTCTCGATCCAACCGATCAAGCACCGAAACTACGGCACCTCCGAGTTCGAGCACACGTTCAGCTCGATGACGATCCCCGGACTCCGATCCAGCAAAGTGTCGGGGAAGAGTTTCGTCAGCACGACGGCGTGGTGACGATCTTGATGAACTACAGCAGCAGGGCTTCGCCTAAACTCCGCTACAGTATTATCGAGGAATATGGTGGCAGGGGGCACCGCACACGGCTAAGGAATAGATCACGTGGATCAACTTGTGTCAACTTGTGTGTTTAGAGGTGCCCCTGCCTCCGTATATAAAGGAGCCAAGGGGGGAGGGTGCGCCGGCCAAGAGGGAGAGGCGCAGGAGGAGTCCTACTCCTACCGGGAGTAGGACTCCCCCCCCCCCAATCCTATTCCAACTAGGATTCCCAAGGGGGAAAGAGGGAGAGGGGTGGCCGGCCACCTCTCCTAGTCCTAATAGGACTAGGGAAAGGGGGGAGGCGCGCAACCCCTTTGGGCTGCCCCTTTCTCCTTTCCACTAAGGCCCATGATGGCCCATATGGTTCCCGGGGGGTTCCGGTAACCCTCCCGGTATTCCGGTAAAATCCCGATTTCACCCGGAACACTTCCGATATCCAAATATAGGCTTCCAATATATCAATCTTTACGTCTCGACCATTTCGAGACTCCTCGTCATGTCCGTGATCACATCCTGGACTCCGAACAACCTTCGGTACATCAAAATGCATAAACTCATAATATAACTGTCATCGTAACCTTAAGCGTGCGGACCCTACGGGTTCGAGAACAATGTAGACATGACCGAGACACGTCTCTGGTCAATAACCAATAGCGGGACCTGGATGCCCATATTGGCTCCTACATATTCTACGAAGATCTTTATCGGTCAGACCGCATAACAACATACGTTGTTCCCTTTGTCATCGGTATGTTACTTGCCCGAGATTCGATCGTCGGTATCCAATACCTAGTTCAATCTCGTTACCGGCAAGTCTCTTTACTCGTTCCGTAATACATCATCTCACAACTAACATATTAGTTGTAATGCTTGCAAGGCTTATGTGATGTGTATTACCGAGAGGGCCCAGAGATACCTCTCCGACAATCGGAGTGACAAATCCTAATCTCGAAATACGCCAACCCAACATCGACCATTGGAGACACCTGTAGTACTCCTTTATAATCACCCAGTTACGTTGTGACGTTTGGTAGTACCCAAAGTGTTCCTCCGGTAAACGGGAGTTGCATAATCTCATAGTCATAGGAACATGTATAAGTCATGAAGAAAGCAATAGCAACATACTAAACGATCGGGTGCTAAGCTAATGGAATGGGTCATGTCAATCAGATCATTCTGCTAATGATGTGACCTCGTTAATCAAATAACAACTCATTGTTCATGGTTAGGAAACATAACCATCTTTGATTAACGAGCTAGTCAAGTAGAGGCATACTAGTGACACTTTGTTTGTCTATGTATTCACACATGTATTATGTTTCCGGTAAATACAATTCTAGCATGAATAATAAACATTTATCATGATTATAAGGAAATAAATAATAACTTTATTATTGCCTCTAGGGCATATTTCCTTCAGCAACAGAGCCTCATATTCGGCTGCATTGTTGGAGTCCGTGTATAATATTTGGAGTACGTATTAGACCGTATCTCCAGTGGGGGATGTGAGGACAACGCCTGCTCCCAGACCTGCCAGCATTTTAGAGCTGTTGAAGTGCATGATCCAGTTGGAGTATGTGCCGTACTCTTTAGGGAGTTCGGCCTCTGTCCATTCGGTGACAAAGTCCGCCAGTACTTGGGATTTAATGGCTCGCCGTGGTTTATATGTGATGTCGAATGGGAGGATCTCTATGGCCCACTTGGCAATCCGGCCCGTGGCATCGCGGTTGTTTATTATTTCATTAAGTGGTACTTCAGAGGACATCGTGATTGAACACTCTTGAAAGTAGCGTCGTAGTTTCCGGGATGCCATGAAGACCGATGCTATTTTTTGATAATACGGGTACTGGGATTTGCATAGAGTGAGGACAGTAGATACGTAGTATACCGGCTTCTGAACCAAAAATTTGTGTCCGTCCTCCTCTCGTTCGACGACGAGCACCGCACTCACAACTCGGTGTGTTGCAGCTATGTATAGCAACATGGGTTCGCCAACGTTCGGCGCGGCCAGGATTGGGTTGCTTGCTAAAAGAGCCTTTATTTCCTCCAGTCCGGCCGTCGTCGCGTCCGTCCACTCGAAGTGTTCGGTTCGTCGAAGAAGGCGATAAAGTGGCAGTGCCTTTACTCCCAATCTGGAGATGAAGCGGTTTAAAGCTGCCACACATCCAGTGAGTTTCTGTATTTGTTTGAGATCTGTTGGGGAAGCCAGCTGTGACAAAGCTCGGATTTTAGCTGGGTTTGCTTCAATTCCTCTATTGGAAATGATGAAGCCCAATAGCTTTCCGGCGGGAACACCGAAAACATATTTTTTCGGATTGAGCTTAATGTCATATGTTCGGAGGTTATCGAACATGAGCCTTAGATCGTCTATTAAGGATTCGGCATGTCTAGTCTTGATGACTACGTCGTCGACGTATGCTTCAACTGTTTTGCTGATTTGTTTCTCTAGGTATGTTTGAATCATGCGTTGGTAGGTGGCACCAGCGTTTTTGAGCCCGAAAGGCATAGTGTTGAAGCAGAAAGGCCCGTATGGGGTGATACATGCCGTTGCGGCTTGATCGGACTCCGTCATCTTGATTTGATGGTATCCGGAGTATGCATCAAGGAAACACAATAAATCGTGTCCCGCAGTAGCATCAATAATCTGATCGATGCGCGGGAGAGGGAAGGGATCCTTAGGGCAAGCCTTGTTGAGGTCTTTGAAATCGACACATAGGCGTCAGGATTTATCCTTCTTCAGTACCATCACGAGGTTTGCTAGCCAATCCGGGTGTTTTATTTCTCTAATGAATTCGGCTTCAAGTAATTTGGCTAGTTCCTCTCCCATAGCTTGTCGTTTGGGTTCTGAAAAGCGCCGTAGTGTTTGCTTGACCGGCTTATATCCCTTCATTATGTTGAGACTGTGTTCGGCCAGCCTACGTGGGATCCCCGGCATATCAGAAGGGTACCAGGTGAAGATATCCCAGTTCTCGCGTAGAAACGCCCGCAGTGCGGCGTCGATTGTGGGGTCTAGCTGTGCCTCGATGGATGCAGTCTTTGTGGAGTCCATTGGATGGACTTGGAATTTGACTATTTCGTCCACTGGTTTAAAGGAGGTGGACTTGGATCGCTTATCGAGTATCACGTCGTCCTTATCCACTGTGGAGCGTAATGCAGTTAATTCTTCGGTCGCGAGGGCTTCGGACAATGCTTCGAGGGCCAAGGCGGCTGTTTTATTTTCGGCGCGGAGTGTTGTGTCTGGATCACTGGCAAGAGTGATAATTCCATTGGGCCCAGGAATCTTGAGCTTCATGTACCCGTAATGGGGTATAGCTTGGAAGCTCGCAAACGCATCCCACCCTAACAAGGCGTGATATCCACTAGTGAATGGGGCCACCTGAAAGGTTATCTCTTTGGACCGATAATTCTCCCGCGTGCCGAATACCACATCGAGTGTGATTTTTCCCACACATTGTGCCTCCTGACTGGGAATAATTCCTCGGAAGGTTGTGCTGCTTTGCTCAATGTGGCTCCTGTCTATTTCCATTTTGTTGAGAGTTTCCTCGTAGATGAGGTTTAGTCCGCTACCGCCGTCCATGAGCACTTTGGTAAGCCGGAAGCCATCCACGATTGGACTGAGGACCAAAGCGGCTGGTTCCCGGATTGTTTTGAATTGCGGCTCGTCACTGGCACTGAAAGTTATGGCCGTGTCGTTCCAGGGGTTTATTGCTGCAACTTGGCAAACATCGGAAGGCCGTGGAGTGCTCTCTTGCACCTATTACCTGAGGCGAAAGTCTTGAAGACTGTCAATACTATAGTGTTGTGTTCTATGGGATGTTGCTCTGCAGTGTTTTTTATGAGGAGATCCTCACCGCTTTTGGCCACCTGCCGAAGTATCCAACATGCTCTAAGGTTGTGTGTTGCTACGGTATCCGGTGTGGTGTGTATTTTGCATGGCCTATCGAGCCATCCCTCCAAAACGGTTGCGCACCCTGTAGTGGGCTTCGATTTCTTCGTGATTGGATCGGGCGACCTACAAGGGTACACCCTTTTTGTTCGGACGAGGGGTTTAGCGAGAGCCAGTGGATCCCAAAAGGCTGCATGAGTTTTCTAGGCGCTTTCCATCGCGCAGTACTTTTGTATTATGATGCCAAGTCATCGAAGCGTGATACGTGACGACGATTTATGGCGTTAAGGTGTCCCTTGTTCGTGCAATTTTTGCAGAATAATGAGATTGCATCTTCATCGCAACAGTCTTTGACCTTGTCCTTGACAAGGAGGAATCTGGCCCAAAAGTGATGTACCGTCTCTTGGGACTGTTGTCTGATGCGGGAAAGATCGCTTGAGTCTGGGTGGGTGGGTGGATTTAAGTCTGAACCTGATCCGATCTATGACCCAGAGCTTGAGGAGTTTCTGAGCTTAATAGTTCGGGTTCCGGGATGTCAACCAATTTTTCTGACCCATAGTCCGATTCTAAGTTCGGAGTTCGGGGCACGTCTTCCCGCGGGAAGGTATCCGGCTCGGTGAGCTCGGAAATCCGGACATATTTCGTCCTCAATATAGGGAAAGAGTTGTTGCGTTGCTACTCCACCACCCCTATCTGATGGGTGATCGGCGGAGATTCAATCTCTCTCTGATCGGGTTTAAGCCCAATCCGATCGTAATCCGAAGCGACTCCCAGAGCGGCGATGCGATCCAAGAGCCCGTTTAGAGATGATAACTCCGTTGGATCCATCTGCTCAACGTATTTCGAGCTGACATGGAGACGATTTTTGAAGACCTGAGAAGTCATGGTCGGCCCGACGGCCGAACGGGCGGTCAAGATGAAGCCGCCCAGCCGGAGGGTTTGGCCTAAGGCCAGAGCTCCCCTTGAGGTGATGTTGTCATTGATAACAAGGCGAGCCATCAACCCTATCTTCGACGTCACAGTGGAACTCTCAATGAAAGCACCAATGTCGGTGTCAAAACTGGCGGATCTCGGGTAGGGGGTCCCGAACTGTGCGTCTAAGGCTAATGGTGATAGGAGGCGGGGGACACAATGTTTACCCAGGTTCGGGCCCTCTCGATGGAGGTAATACTCTACTTCCTGCTTGATTGATCTTGATGATATGAGTATTACAAGAGTTGATCTACCACGAGACCGTAGAGGCTAAACCCTAGAAGCTAGCCTATGATTATGATTGTTATCGGCCTACGGACTAAACCCTCTGGTTTATATAGACACCGGAGAGGGCTAGGGTTACACAGAGTCGGTTACAGAGAAAGGAATCTTCATATCCTAACCTCCAAGCTTGGCTTCCACGCAAAGGTGAGTCCCATCTGGACACGAGACAAAGTCTTCTATCTTGTATCTTCATATCCCAACAGTCCGGCATATGCATATAGTCCGGCTGTCCGAGGACCCCTTAATCCAGGACTCCCTCAATCACTGTGGGTGAATCCAGAGAAATCACACAAGCTACCATAGGGAGCATTCATTTCCCCTCCATACATTATTTTGCTCTCTTTGTAGGTAGATGCATTAACGATAAAGATGAAGCTTGTCACATGTGCGTTCCTGATCTTAGTGTCCTCAAGAGTGCGGTATTAGGTGATAAACAATAAAACTTGGGGGCCATTGTTGCACGAAGGCTGCATCTTAATGGTACATGTGGAGATTTGTTTGGTGGGATTTATGCAACTCGTGTAGCTAATTATATTGGTGTACCCATACATGGAAGTGACATGGAGTTGCCTCCTGCTTATCTAGATTATAGTGCCATGGTTAGCCATCAGTTTCTTGAGAGGAATGAACAGTTCCTCCAGTACCAACTAATCTTTGACAGATGACGTACTGGCCATGTTGCTTTCCCTGCCCCCACTTTCTTCGACTTTCAGGCAAAAAGGAGATACTTTGTAACCAGGGAGGAGGCAAACGAATATGAGAGGAGCACAGAGGCAGCTCGCCTCCAAGCTACAGCTCGTCAGGTAGTAGCTGCTGCATCTCAGTACAACCCCGACTACGACTTTGGATATCCGCCAGGCCGGCAGTGGCCATAGACCAACTTAGGCCAAAAGCTTAAGCTTGGGGGAGTACGTATTTCTCACCGACATTACATTCATGTTCACACACTCATTCTAGTTGTCGGTGCTCATACTTTTTCATTGTACCATCCATGCTAGTTTATTTTCTTTTCTAAGCCTTCTTCTTGTGTGTTTGAAAAACCTTAAGAAAAACAAACAAAAAAATTAGCTAGTTTACTTTCCATGCCTATAGTAGTAGTAATTAAAAGAAAATCCAAAAAGATTTCTCGTTCTTCTTTTGCTTGTTGGGAGCTTTCCCGTGTAAATAGTTTTATTTCTTTTCTTTTCTTTGGGGGTCGAGAGGAGAAGACCATGATGAAAATGTTGAGTGGCTCTCATATGCATTATTGTTGATTTAACCAAGAGCCCATATTACCTCGTCTTCTCCCTTGAATTAAATGCTTGCAGATTCCAGCTTAGTCCAATGCACATGCACTATTATTATTATCCACACCGTTCGGTCGTGCAAGTGAAAGGCAATAATGATGATATATGATGAAATGATTGAGATGAGAGAAGCTGGTATGAACTCGACCTATCTTGTTTTTGTAAATATGATTAGTTCATCGTTCCTGATTTAGCCTATTATGAATAAACATGTTTGCAATGACAATTAGAGATTATAGTTGCTTATGCCATGCTTAATTAGCTAGGCGTTTATAATGGTTTACCTTGCGTGCCAACATGCTATTAAAATGGATGTGATGTGGTATGATAGGGTGGTATCCTCCTTTGAATGATTCGAGTGGCTTGACTTGGCACATGTTCACGCATGTAGTTGAAACAAAATCAACATAGCCTCCATGATGTTTATGTTCATGGTGGACTATATCCTACTCATGCTTGCACTCAATGTTTATTAATTTTAATGCATGTTCATGACCGTTGTCGCTCTCTAGTTGGTCGCTTCCCAGTCTTTTTCTAGCCTTCACTTGTACTAAGCGGGAATACTGCTTGTGCATCCAAAATCCATAAAACCCAAAGTTATTCCATATGAGTCCACCATACCTTCCTATATGCGGTATCTACCTGCCGTTCCAAGTAAATTTGTATGTGCCCAACTCTAAACCTTCAAATGAAATTCTGTTTTGTATGCTCGAACAACTCATGTATGAACTAGGGTTTTCTATATCTTCCATTCTAGGTGGGTTATTCTCAAGAGGAGTGGACTCCGCTCATCACTCACGAGAAAATGGTTGGTCACCGGGATGCCCAGTCCCATGCTCAAACCAAATCAAAATAATTGCAAACAAAACTCCCCCAGGATTGTTGTTAGTTGGAGGCACCCATTGTTTCGGGCAAGCCATGGATTGGTGCTTGTTGGTGGTGGGGGAGTATAAACTTTACCATTCTGTTTGGGAACCGCCTATAATGTGTGTAGCATGGAAGATATCGAGATCTCTCGGGGTTTATGTTGACAATGAAAGTATGCCGCTCAAAATATTATTTATCTCTGGTTCAAAACTCGAGCTCTGGCACCTCTACAAATCCCTTCTTCCCTCTGCGAAGGGCCTATCTATTTACTTTTATGTTGAGTCATCATCCTCTTATTAAAAAGCACCCGTTGGAGAGCACCGCTGTCAATTGCATGCATTGCTATTAATTTATATTGAGTATGACTATGACTGAATCTCTTTTACAATGAATTACAATGTTTAATCAGTCCTTGATCTTCAGAGGTGCTCTGCATTTATGTTTTGCGGTCTCAGAAAGGGCTAGCGAGATACCATCTTGTTATATCATATTATGATTGTTTTGAGAAATTGTTGTCATCCAAGATTTATTATTATTGCTCGCTAGTTGATTATGCCATTGATATGAGTAAACATGAGACCTAAATGTTATTGTGAATGTGGTTAGTTCATAATCTTTGCTGAGAACTTGAATGCTGGCTTTACATATTTACAACAACAAGAGCAAACAGAGTTTGTAAAAGTTTTTCTTTATCACTTTCACTTTGTCAACTGAATTACTTGAGGACAAGCAAAGGTTTAAGCTTGGGGGAGTTGATACGTCTCCATCGTATCTACTTTTCCAAACACTTTTCCCCTTGCTTTGGACTCTAACTTGCATGATTTGAATGGAACTAACCCGGACTGACGCTGTTTTCAGCAGAACTGCCATGGTGTTATTTTTGTGCAGAAATAAAAGTTCTCGGAATGACCTGAAACTCCATGGAGAATATTTTTGGAATTAATAAAAATACTGGCAAAAGAATCAAGGCCAGGGGGCCCACACCCTGTCCACGAGGGTGGGGGCGCGCCCCCTGCCTCGTGGGCCCCCTGGTGCTCCACCGACCTCAACTCCAACTCTATATATTCACGTTCAGGGAGAAAAAAATCAAAGAGAAGGATTCATCGCATTTTACGATACAGAGCCGCCGCCAAGCCCTAATCTCTCTCAGGAGGGCTGATCTGGATTCCGTTCGGGGCTCCGGAGAGGGGAATCTGTCGCTAAACCATTCTCCATCACCAATTTCATGATGCTCACCGCCATGCGTGAGTAATTCCATCGTAGGCTTGCTGGACGGTGATGGGTTGGATGATATTTATCATGTAGTCGAGTTAGTTTTGTTAGGGTTTGATCCCTAGTATCCACTAAGTTCTAAGATTGATGTTGCTATGACTTTGCTATGCTTAATGCTTGTCACTAGGGCCCGAGTGCCTTGATTTCAGATCTGAACCTATTATGTTTTAATGAATATATGTGAGTTCTTGATCCTATCTTGCAAGTCAATAGTCACCTACTATGTGTTATGATCCGGTAACCCCGAAGTGACAATAATCGGGACCACTCCCGGTGATGACCGTAGTTTGAGGAGTTCATGTATTCACCAAGTGTTAATGCTTTGGTCCGGTACTCTATTAAAAGGAGGCCTTAATATCCCTTAGTTTCCAATAGGACCCCGCTGCCATGGGAGGGTAGGACAAAAGATGTCATGCAAGTTCTTTTTCATAAGCACGTATGACTATATTCGGAATACATGCCTATATTACATTGATGAACTGGAGCTAGTTCTGTGTCACCCTATGTTATAACTGTTGCATGAGGAATCGCATCCGACATAATTATCCATCATTGATCCATTGCCTACGAGCTTTTCACATATTGATCTTTGCTTAGCTACTTTACCGTTGCCACTGTTACAATTACTACAAAACTGCTACTGTTACTTTTTCTACTGTTACCATTACTTCCATATTACTTTGCTACTAAATACTTTGTTGCAGATATTAAGTTATCCAGGTGTGGTTGAATTGACAACTCAACTGCTAATACTTGAGAATATTCTTTGGCTCCCCTTGGATCGAATCAATAAATTTGGGTTGAATACTCTACCCTCGAAAACTGTTGCGATCCCCTATACTTGCGGGTTATCACCACCACATAGTGGCTTTGCTTAGGTGCGGCTTGAAACCATGCACAAATTCCCACACTCAACATGATATCCGGTCTAGATGCACAAAGGTAAAGCAAGGAGCCAATCATGGAGCGATATACCTTTTGATCCACCGCTTTACCATTGGGATCTATGTCAAGTTGGCATTTGATGGGCATTGGAGTGGAGGCCGGCTTGACATCACTTAGCTTGAATCTCTTGAGCATGTCTTGAGTGTATTTTGCTTGGTTGATGAATGTGCCTTCTCTTCCTTGCTTGATTTTGAACCCGAGAAAGAACTTCAACTCTCCCATCATGGACATCTTGAACTTTGAGGTCATGAGAGCAGCAAATTCCTCATTGAAAGCATTGTTAGGGGAACCAAAGATAATAGCATCAACATATAGTTGGCATACAAACAACTCCCCTTTGACCTTCTTAGTAAAAATAGTGGGGTCGATTTTCCCAATTTCAAACCCACGATCTTGCAACAACTCGGTAAGATGCTCATACCACACACGTGGGGTTTGTTTAAGGCCATAGAGTGCCTTGTCGAGTTGGTACACATGATTGGGGAAATAGGGATCCTCGAACCCCGGGGGTTGTTTGACATACACCAACTCATTAATAGGACCATTGAGAAAAGCACTCTTCACATCCATTTTTTGCAGCTTGAAGTTATGATGAGAAGCATAAGCAATCAACAAACGAATAGATTCAAGGCGAGCAATAGGAGCAAAGGTTTCACCGTAGTCGATACCCTCGACTTGGGAGTAGCCTTGTGCTACCAAACGAGCCTTGTTGCAAACAATAATCCCGTGAGCATCTTGCTTGTTCTTGAATATCCACTTGGTTACAATGACTTTATGGTCCCCCGATGGCCTTGGCACCAATCTCCACACCTTGTTGTGCTTGAAGTTGTTGAGTTCTTCATGCATGGCATTGAGCCAATCCGGATCCTCGAGCGCCTCATAGACCTTTTGGGGTTCGACACAAGAAAAAAACGCGTGATGTTCACAATAGTTTGCTAATCTTAGCGGCACGATGCTCCAATTCCTCCTCAGGAGTGAGATGAAGAGAGGAAGCTTGATCATCTTGAGCATCTTCTTGAGCTTGTTCTTGATCTTGAGCTTGCTCTTGATCTTGAACTTGCTCGGAGGGGAGAACTTGACCTTGGGCATCACTTGGTGGTTCACCACCATCTTGAGGTTGATCTTGCACTTGATCTTGTTTACTTGGTTGAGTGCCTTCACTTTGTTCTTCGGAACTGTGTGGGTCTTGGGTTGGTGATGGCTCCACTTGAGTGGAGCATTGTCCTTCTCTTTAGGCCACAAGGGGTTCCTCAATGGGTAGGATATGACCAACACCCATTCTTCTTATGGCTTGGGGAGGAATTTCATCACCTACATCACAAGTACCACTTTGCTCCACTTGGGAGCCGTTATTCTCATCAAACTCCATGTTACACGTCTCCTCAATAAGTTCCGTGGACTTATTGAGGACATTGTAAGCATGAGATTTTATAGCATAACTAACAAATATGCCCTCATGAGCTCTAGCCTCAAATTTAGAGAAACGAACACCTTTCTTTAGAATGAAACACTTACAACCAAACACCCGAAAGTACTTGAGGTTGGGCTTGTTACTGGTAAGTATCTCATATGGAGTCCTGTCCAAGCCTTTGTGGAGATAGAGCCAATTGGATGCATGGAAAGCGGTGTTGATGGCTTCGGCCCAGAAGTTGTAGGGAGACTTGAACTCCGCCATCATGGTTCTTGCCGCATCCATCAACATCCGGTTCTTCCTCTCTGCTACACCATTTTATTGGGGGGTGTATGGTGCTGAATATTGATGCTTGATCCCCTCATCACTAAGGAACTCATCCAAGGTGTAGTTCTTGAACTCGGTGCCGTTGTCACTTCTTATTGTCAAGATCTTTGCATCGTGTTGATGTTGAGATTCATTTGCAAAGTCGATGACGGTTTGTCGAGTTTCACTCTTCCTCTTGAAGAAATATACCCAAGTGCATCTTGAATAATCATCGACAATCACCAAGCAATACTTCCTACCCCCAACACTATCAAAGGATGGAGGCCCAAAGAGATCCATGTGAAGGAGCTCCAAGGATCTCTTCGAGTAGATGATAGTCATGGGAGGGTGAGACTTCTCATGTAACTTTCCTTCGATACAAGCACTGCAAGCATGATCTTTGGCAAAGCTAACATTTGTTAGTCCACGGACATGGTCCCCCTTGAGAAGACTTTGCAAAGATCTCATATTGACATGGTCTAGACGGCGATGCCAATGCCACCCCACAACAAATTTAGCCATTAGGCATGTCGCAGTCTTAGTGGGTCGCTCCGACAAGTTAATCACATAAAGACCATTCTCGACATGCCCAACAAAGTCTACTTTAAGAGTCTTGCTCCACAAGAGAGCCACGGTATCAATATCAAAGAATGTGGCAAAGCCCATGAGTGCAAGTTGACGAACGGAAAGTAAATTGTATGCAAGGGACTCAACAAGCATGACTTTCTTGATCGTGAGATCATGAGAAATGACAACCTTGCTAAGACCCAATACCTTGGAAGATGAGGCATCACCCCACTCGAAATTGGTGGGCATAGATGGAATCTTGTGCACGTCCACCACCAAGTCCTTGCTTCCGGTCATATGATTTTTGGCTCCACTATTGAGCAACCATGATCCCCCACCCGAAGCAAACACCTACAAGAGATCAATGCTTGGTTTTAGGTACCCATTTTGTAATGGGTACTTTGATGTTAGTAACAAGGGTCGTAGGAATCCAAATATACCATTCAATGTACTCATAAGTAGAACCAACAAATTTAGCATAAACATGCCCATCACTAGCACGACATAACACATAAGGAGGGTTAAAGTCGCTGGCTTTGTTGGAAGGGGTGGAACTGTCCTTCTTGACATCACCACCCTTCACATTGTTCTTCTTATCCTTAGAAGCACCCTCTCCCTCCTTGACAAAAGTTTGCTTGATAGGGGGAGGTCATTTGGCCTTGTCATTCTTCTTCTTGTTTTTGGACTTGGGTGCAAACCCAACTCCCTCCTTGGCCACAACTTCCTTTTGATTGCTCAAAAGGTTGTTGAGATTCTTCTCACCTTGTAAGCAAGACACAAGGCCTTTCTCAAGTTGCTCCTTCAACTTGGCGTTCTCCTCCACAAGATGCACATGCTCACAGCACGGGTTAGTAGCATTTGCATTATCAATTAAGACCACATGAGGAAAAATGGCTTTCTCCTTCGTTAGCTTCACTTGGAGTTGATCATGAGACTCTTCGAGGCTAGCATGAGCACCCTTCAAGGCCTTGTGAGCCTTGTCGAGTATACCAAACTCCTCCTTGAGTCTAGCATGGTCAACCCCAAGTTTAGCCTTCTCGGAATCGAGCACACGAGATACAACAAGAGCATGATCAAGATCTTTCTTTAATTTAGCATGGTCATTGTTGTGTGACTCCTCAAGAGCCAAACAATGAACACGCTCTTCCTCAAGTGCATTAGAGAGATCCGATATCTCATCGGCATAGTCATGACTATGACCTTCCATCTTAGAGATGGTTTCTTCATGAGCCTCGATCATGTCATTGGCTTCACCAAGTTGTTCCAAGATAGCAACAAAGTGCTTCTTGGATTTTCCTTTGAGCTTACTCATAAAAGACTCAAATTCATTTACTTACTCATTAGACCCCTCACTTCCTCATTAGTAATGATGGTAGTTTTGATGTTGGGGGTTACCTTGTTGGTGGCTTTGTCCATGAGGCACTTGGCGGTGATGTTCTCGTTGGGTGAATCGAAGAGAGACACCCATGGAGTTGTGGCAATGGCAATGGAGGCCATGGCCATGGCTTCACCTTATTCATCATCTTCATCATCCTCATTGTATTCTTCTTGTGCTACCAACCCTTTGGTCGGAGTCTTCTTGGTGAAGTTGTTCTTGTTAGGGAAGGACTTGGCTTTGTCTTTTCGAATGAGCTTGCCACCATTGTCTTCACGCTTCTCTTAAGGGCACTCCACAACAAAGTGGCTCACATTGCCACAATTGTAACATGTTCTCACACATTGCTTGCCCTTGAAGCCACTTGAGTTGTTCTTGTTGAAATTGGACCTTGAGTTCTTCTTGCTCCAAAATTACCTTGAAGCAAGGCCGTGTGCTCATGGTAATCATATTTTGTATCTTCGGGGTTGCTCTCCTCATCTTCCTCTTCATCCTCTTCTTCCACACTAGCCTTGGCCTTCAAGGCAGGGTTGGGTTTCTTTGCTCTTTGAGAACGTAACACCACATTGTCGGCGGTCTTGTCCAAGATCCTCATCGCCACAAACTCATCCAACACTTCACTTGAGGACAAGGTGTGGACGTCCGGCCTTTGACAGATGACGGAGGACATGGCCTTGTGGTAAGGCATCATGGCCTTGAGGAATTTGCGCTTGATCCAATTATCATCCGTATCCTTGCTCCCATGATCTCGGAGAGAGACTGCGAGAGTGGTTAATCTTCGGTAAAGCTCACGAGGTTCTTCATCTTCATTCATTGCAAACTCATCAGCTTCATCTTGCACCACTTCATAGTTGGAGCATTGAATGCTTGCGCTTCCCTTGTAAATGAAAACAACATGGTGCTATGCTTCCTTGGCCATGGAGAAAGGTCGGAGATGTGCAATATCTCGGATGGAATTGCATCTTAGATGATGAAGAGAGCATTCTCGTTGAATTGATGGTTCGCGGCTTCTCTCGGGGTGAAGTTGCTTGGGTCATGCGGGTAGAAACCTTGCTCAATAATTCTCCAAAGATTAGTATTAACATGGTTTAAATGACGTTTAAAGCGATAGACCCAAGAGTCAAAATCCTCATTTTTCACAATCTTAGGAGGAGGACCAACATGATTCAAATGAGTGGAGGGAACCGGTCCTCCATAAGTAAGTGGAGGTTCAACTTGGGCAAAGATGTCGCTACCATTTATACCACTAGATAAAGGAACTTTATCACAAGAAGCTTCCCCCTTATCGGAGTTAGCATCCGCCACCTTGTTAGTGGGAGCAGCCACTTCCAAAGGTGCGGTGGATAATTTAAGGCCATCAAGAAACTCTTTGAACATGCCTTTGACCTCGGTCGTCATGAAGGTTTTCAATGTGTACAAAGCCACATTGAATTCCTCGTGTGAGACCGGGGATCCCCCATCGGCCGTAGACGAAGACAAATTCACACCCGGGTGCTCCTCCTCACTGTTTATGGTGTCAACCATACTCTTTGGACGGTAAAGTTCTTTATAAAGAGACGAGGCTCTGATACCAATTGAAAGGATCGATATAATTGACTAGAGGGGAGGGGTGAATAGGCAACTAACAATTTTTAGCTTTTCTTTACCAAATTAAACTTTGCATCAAAGTAGGTTGTCTAGATATGCAACTAGGTGAGCAACCTATATGATGCAACAACAATAAGCACACAATCAAGCAAAGGATATAACACAATATAGCTTGCTCAAGTAAAGTTGAGAGATAACCAAAAGTGGAACCGATGGAGACGAGGAAGTGTTACCGAAGTTCCTTCCTTTGAGGGGAAGTACGTCTCCGTTGTAGTGGTGTGAAGGCACAATGCTCCCCAAGAAGCCACTAGGGCCACCGTATTCTCCTCACGCCCTCACACAATGCGAGATGTCGTGATTCCACTATTGGTGCCCTTGGAGACGGCGACCGAACCTTCACAAACAAGGTTGGGGAAATCTCCACAGCTGAATTGGAGGCTCCCAACGACACCACGAAGCTCACCAAAATGGAATATGGCTCCGCGGTGACCTCAGCCGTCTAGGGTGCTCAAACACCCAAGAGTAACAAGATCCGCAAGGGATTAGTGGGAGGAATCAAATTTCTCTTGGTGGAAGTGTAGATCGAGGACTTCTCAACCAATCCCTAGAGAATCAACAAGTTTGATTGGCTAGGGAGAGAGATGGGGCGAGAATAGAGCTTAGAGCATCAATGGAGCTTGGGGTTGGAAGAGGTAGTCAACTCCGTGCTCTTAACCTTGTGGTCGTGGGTTCGAGCCCCACGGTGGGCGCCAACTATTGTGGAATTGTCACGGCAGATGTCCTAGTGAAAGGACTTATTCATGGAGCCATCGCAACTAGGAAGCTTAAAGGGGTTAAAACGGGACAATGGACACGAGAGTTTATACTAGTTTGGCCCCTTGCGGTGAAGGTAATGGCTTAATCCGGTTTGAGGTGGGATTGCTTATGTCTCGGTTATCAGGGAGCGAATCCGCTTGACCTGGTTTTTGATTTGATCTTACTTGTCCTGAACCACCGCCGGGTCGTCCCTTTATATACAGAGGTCGACGCCCAGCGGCTCACAGAGTCCCGGTCGGCTCATAAACAGTGTCTGGCTCGGTCTCTATCTATTCCTACCTTACAATACAAGTCATACATATATGGCGGTTTATCTCACGGGCTTTAAGTCGCCTTTGGGCCTTGGGCCCTTAACTGAACCGCCATCTTCAAGTATTGACTTGGGCTTCATGAATCGCCATAGGTATAACCCGGCCCCTCCTGGGCGGGTCATACCTAATAGTTATATCCCCAACAACTCCCCTTTTATAGTCAAGGGACAAATCCAACCGTTATCCACTTAACCAGCCCGCGACATGCGGTACTACCACACCAGACAAGCGGTACTACCGCAAGGCCTTGCGGTACTACCGCAGGGCAGTGCGGTACTACCGCACCCACGGCAGACACTAGAAGAAGCCCTTTTGTGTTGACGCAGCGAGCGGTAGAACCGCCGGAGCGGTACTACCGTGCGCCCTTGCGGTACTACCGCAAGGCAGGGTTCGACTGGGGCTGGGAAGGCACGGATGAATAAAATTACATCCATGACTACTTCCGCTGAGTTCAGATCGGTGCAAAAATCCAACACGGTACTACCGCATCCAGGGAGCAGTACTACCGCATAGGGCGTGGATGTAAAAAATTACATCCGTCCCTACTTCCGCGCGAGTAGCAGTGCTGGACCAGAAGTCACGGTACTACGCGACCTCGGAGCGGTACTACCGCAAGGAGGTGCGGTACTACCGCATCCTTGGACGGTACTACCATGAGCCTCTGCGGTACTGTTGCTCCCTTGAACAGTACTACCGCTCACCATAACACACTACCACTTGGAGTCGTTCATTTTGCAAAGACACGAATAACTGATCGGTGCACCAAGGAGGCAAAGAGAAAGGTGGTGCAAAGGAACAAACGTGTACGTGATGATTCCACCCTAACCTTTCCGAAGTGGACCCCCTCTTAATAGTACGTCTTTCCTACGGCTCAAATCCACCAAAAGGAAACGTAGAAAAATGCCGTCTTCACTAGGCTCCGAGGGGCATCGAATCGTCTTGTACCAACACATGAGATATGTGAAATGCTCAATGCACACGATTAGTCCGCAAAAGCATTGTCATCAATCACCAAAACCACTTAGGGTGAAATATGCCCTTACATTGTTATTTTATTGTATAATAATGCTTTTTTGAGTAATTCTAATGCCTTTTCTCTCATAATATGCAAGGTATGCACAAAGGGGGAGAATTCTAACAGTTGGAAATCTGGACCTGAAAAAGCTACGTCATGCTGCCTATTTTGTACAACTCCAAATGAGCTGAAACTTCCCGATGATTTTTAATGGAATATTTAAAGATTATTGGAGCAAATAAGTACCAGAGGGGGCCACCACGTGGGCACAACCCACCTGGGCGCACTAGGAGGCCCAGGCGCGCCCTGTTGGGTGTTGCCCTCCTCGGCCCACCTCCGATGCCCATCTTCTGCTATATAAGTCATTTTGACCTAGAAAAAAATCAAGAGAGGACTTTCAGGACGAAGCGCCGCCGCCTCGAGGCCAAACTTGGGCAGGAGCACTTTTGCCCTCCGGCGGAGCGATTTCGCCAGGGGAACTTCCCTTCCGGAGGGGGAAATCATCGCCATCATCATCAACAACTCTCCCATCTTGAGGAGGGCTATCTTCATCAACATCTTCAACAACACCAACTCCTCTCAAACCCTAGTTCATCTCTTGTGTTCAATCTTTGTATCAAAACTATAGATTGGTGCTTGTGGGTGACTAGTAGTGTTGATTACATCTTGTAGTTGATTACTATATGATTTATTTGGTGGAAGATTATATGTTCAGATCCATTATGCTATTTAATACCACTCTGATCTTGAGCATGATTATAATTTGTGAGTAGTTACTTTCGTTTTTGAGGTCACGGGAGAAATCATGTTGCAAGTAATCATGTAAACTTGATATGTGTTTGATATTTTGATGATATGTATGTTGGCATTCTCTTAGTGGTGTCATGTGAACGTCGACTACATGACACTTCACCATATTTGGGCCTAAGGGAATGCATTGTGGAGTAGTTATTAGATGGTGGGTTGCGAGAGTGACAGAAGCTTAAACCTCAGTTTATGCGTTATTCCGTAAGGGACCGATTGGATCCAAAAGTTTAATGCTATGGTTAAAATTTATTCTTAATACTTTTCTCGTAGTTGTGGATGCTTGCGAGAGGGTTAATCATAAGTAGGAGGTTTGTTCAAGAACAACACCTAAGCATCGGTCCACCCACATATCAAATTATCAAAGTACCGAACACGAATTAAGCCAACATGATGAATGTGACTAGATGAAATTCCCGTGCACCCTCAAGAACACTTTGCTTATCATAAAAGACCGTTTTGGCCTGTCCTTCGCCTCAAAAGGATTGGGCTACCTTGCTACACTTTTGTTACTACTATCATTACTTGCTCGTTACAAATTATTTTGCTATCAAACTAATCCGCTACTTACAATTTTAGCACTTGCAGATATTACCTTGCTGAAAACCACTTGTCATTTCCTTCTGCTCCTCGTTGGGTTCGACACTCTTACTTATCGAAAAGGCTACAATTGACCCCATATAATTGTGGATCATCAATCTGCCACGTCGAGAATCCCTGTTTGGGAACGTCCTCAATATTCAAAATAGACTGGGATCAGAAAGTTCGATGTGCTGATTTAATTTGGTGGTTAGAAATTCAGGGTTAGATTTAGTTTTCGTCTGCAAGTTTAATGTTTGTTTTGGACTTTTTCTGATTGTTCTTCAAATGGAATGTATGGCGCAACACCTTGGAGTCAGGGCCTCTTCATCGGTAAAAAGGGAAAAGCCCATTTAAACCCTCAATTCGTAGATGTTAGGCGAAACGAACCCCCACATTGAAATCCTTGTCGATTGCACCCTGAGCAATACAATCCCGGTTTAAAACGAACCCTGGGGTCTTTTGGAACACGGGGATTATGGACGTGCCCAGGATTGGCTGCATGGGGGGGGGGGGGGGGGGGGGGAATTGGACGAGCCCAGCCTGGCTTAGCGCGGTGTCCACTTCGTGCAGTTTGTGAGGCCCAGCAACCTACGGGAGAATGCAAAAGGAAAAGATGGTCAACTATTAATTTGCTAGTAGCAATAACCGAACTGCATTGGTGTACGTTGACAGCCGTTGCCATTAACCACTACGTCAGCTTCACTTAGTTGTACATTGCTGCAAAAATATGACTATGTGACCGTTCTTCAGTTCACGAAATGAAAAAAAAACTGCAGAAATTCGAAATAATTCAGGGAAATAAAAAAGATCATGAATTTGGCCAAAAAAATACGAATTTGAAAAAAGTTCATGGATTTAAAAAAGTTCACGGATTATAAAAATTCCATGAGTTTCCTAAAAAGTACACAAATTAAAAAAACATATTGAAAAAAGTTTCACGCATTAGATAATTCTTTTATGGATTATGTAAAAAATAAAAAGGTAAAAAAATCACACATTAATTTGTTTTCGCGGATT
Organism: Triticum aestivum; assembly: GCF_018294505.1. Lineage (NCBI taxonomy): Eukaryota > Viridiplantae > Streptophyta > Magnoliopsida > Poales > Poaceae > Triticum > Triticum aestivum. The sequence goes on from NC_057798.1 coordinate 453,743,545, forward strand.
ATATAAAAATTAAAAATAAAAAAGCTTCCTGCATTAGATACTTTTAGCAGTGTAACAGACAAAGTGGGCCGGCCCAGCGTGGGGACGGGTGCACACCGTGGTCAACACTGCAGCTTAAGTTCATCAATTTAAAAATGTTAATTGTGTACAATTTAAAATGTTCATCGTATATTAAGAAAATGTTCAGTGGATATTACAAAATCTTCAGTCCATAATATTCACAAATGTTCAAAAGAAGTTCGATACATAATGTTTCGCGCCGTGAATCGAACTCACTAGTTCGTTGGCGAGTTCCAGCAGCTAACAAGACTGAGGTGGTGAGTTCGAGTCGCTCCCGCAGACCTTTTCCAGATTTTTTTTGCATGCCTGCTATTCAATAGCTCCAAATGAGCCGGTTTTTATATACTTTAAAATAATTTGAGCATTAAAAAACATTTACGGGATTTGAAAACAATAGGCTAATTTGAAAAAAGTTCGTAGATTTCAGATAAGGTGTCCTGGTGGTTTGTAGCTTTGATCAACAACAAGTGATTTTCTGTTCGAGCTACCACCGCGTGCTAATTTTTTAACGAAAAAAAACTAAAGCAAGCCGGTCCAGCGGGGAGCAGGGTGTGCGCCCTTTGGAAAAAAATTGAACAAAAAATTACTCTAGAGGGCCGGCCCACCAGAAGAATCCCAGTTCAAACGATGTCAGGGTTCGATTTAGACCGGGATTGCAGAGTTCAGGGTGCAATCGACCGGGATTTTGACCTGGGGGTTCATTTCGTCTGACCTGTACAAGTTCAAGTTTTAAAATAGACATTTTCCTCGGTAAAAATGTTAGTGCTGAATGTGAGAAATAATGGGCATGCAGGTGTAGTCGTTTGCGCATGCATCGCTAATCTTATCATCTCCATGTTCTTGTACTTTGTACTAGTTACATCGTGTACTTTGTGATCCGTGTAGTTCTCCTGCATATGCATGTAATCTTGTGAACAGTGTGTCCTGATGGCCTGATGCTTTGCATGTATACTATTATGTACTCCCTCCGTTCCTAAATGTAAGTCTTTGTAGAGATTCTATTATAAACCGCATACGAATGTATATAGATACATTTTAAGTTTAGATTCATTCATTTGGCTCCGTATATAGTCCACCTAGTGGAATCTCTACAAAGACTTATATTTAGGAACGGAGGGAGTATAGTATTAAAATTCACCAAGATTTGCCAAAAAAATAAAGACAAACAGCACCATGGACCGACCTTAGCCTCCCCCACTAAGCGATCATGGGGCGGCAAATGTGAAGTACGTAAATCCAGAATCCCGTGGTTAGCATTGGAAGTGGCCGGACATGTCACATATTTGGCCTGCCATAGGCTCTACCCCCTATTCAATTATTCCCTTGACTACTGTTGATCACTTGATCTTGCTGGAGTCAACTTTTTGCGCCTGCTGAAAGTGGTAGGCAGTGCAATGCCAGGCCTGCATGGATTAACTTATGAATGTCAACCTCTTAGACTTAGAGGACAAGGCGCGTCTATTATTTCATCCACGATTCCTTCCAGAACGTGACATGGTCCCTGGAGCTTGCAGTGTCTCGAATAGTGTGATATATTCCCGTAGATAAGTGACGTTTTCTGCCACTTGCACGTCTCGGTTCTAGCTAGTGATGGGTCTTCGTCTCACGGTGCTGTCCAAACTCAAAAGTAACGGGTGTTCTTGTTTCCTTTTCATTCAGTTGTGTCATTGCCTGCTGTTTGGATTAATCGCAGGGCTTTATAGTTGATCCGCCATGATCGATGGAGCTGGAGGTATATAGACATTTTCTCTAGGGACGGAGATATGTAGACATTGACGACGCGGAGGAACGCACGTGCATCACATATCTACACCTACATGCATGTGTGGCAAATCTAGGGAAAAATGAACACGGTGAGACAAGGCAGAATAAACGGCTCTGGTGTCTCGCGCACCCGGCTTGTCTGCCCCCGAAGTGATCACGATCTACTTTTCAAAGAGCGCGGGAAAAATTGATGTCTGCCAAAGGGCCTGAGCCGCGCGCCTCTGGAGTATACACGACGTGGAGGACGTAGTCAGAAACATGGCCGAGCCTTGAGGGTGTGGAGGACGTGGCCCAACAATCTCCGAAGCACGACTCGTGCATGCAGCATGCACGGTGAAATTGCTGACCACGCACGTACGTGCTACTATTACCGCGGGGAGCACTAGCCACCACTCCTCCCACGCGCACCGTAACTCTCTGCAGGAGTGATGGGCCACATCGTCAAGTGGCGACCTGACCTGACCTGACCTGCCCCGCCCTGTGTATATATAGGAGACGCGAGCTAGCTAGCACCTTCACCGGCAGCGCGCGTTCTTGCTCGGGTCTCGTCTCGGAAGAAAGATTCCAGCACCGAGAGCTCGAGGCCGACGACTCACCTTTTGGAAAGGCGGGGTTCTTCTGAGGTGACGGTGTGTGGCCATCAGCATCCCGGCCTACGACCTCATCTCATCTCCATCGAGGCCCTGCATGATTACGCTCTTTTGCGCATGATCTTGTGATGGGTATAGGGAATCGCCGAATCGCCTCACCTTCCGTCTGTCTTTTTGCAGGACCTTGCATCTCCAGTAGATCGGGCGCGTCCACTGTTCCCAGGACCAGAGCATCGCACTTGGCAAAGCAGAGGTAGGCGGAGCTCGGGCCGGCCGATGGCCATCACAATGCCACAATTAAGCCCCATCTATCTATCTATCTATCTATCTATCTATCCGCTCCCTATTTATTTGTGCATTCTACCTGCGGCTTAACTTCAAACCCACCCATTGCAGGAGAAGATGGACGCTCGCGGCGGAGACGCATCGGCCATTGCCCTGCTGCTGTGCGCTTGCTTTCTCACCGCCCTTGCATGTGACAGCAGTACGTTAATTCTTCGTCCTAGCACATTTGCAGTTCGGATTTCACTGTGTTTTTTTATGTATGATATGCCCAACCATCCTTGATGCGTAGCAGATGGTGCCAAGTTTGCGTACAGCGGTCCTCTTGGCCCCGATCACTGGGGGGGATTGGACCCCAACTTCACGCGCTGCGCCATGGGGACGTACCAGTCTCCGGTTGATATCAAGACCAGCGACGTGGTTTACAACCCGATGCTGGGGCCTCTTCACAGGGAATACACCGCTGCGAATGCTACCCTCGTAGACAACATCTTCAACATCGCGGTAATTTTGCTCTTAACCAAACGCCGCTTACCTGCCTTCTGCGCATTCAACAGTTTGCGTTTCATCCTCTCGCTGCGTTTCACTGTGTTCTTGTTCTGTGTGATCGATCGATGCAGCTGCGATGCGAGGATGCTGCTGGGACGGTGCAGATCGACGGGGTGAAGTACAAGCTGGACAATATCCATTGGCACTCTCCTTCAGAGCACACCATCAACGGCGAGAGGTTTGCGGTGGAGCAGCACATGGTTCACTTCAGTGACGACGGCAACATATCCGTTGTGTCGATCCTGTACCGGCTCGGCAGGCCAGACCCTTTCCTCATGCAGGTAAGTTTTGATCCTCAAAGAGTTTATATGCCTTGACTGCAGATTCATTTCTAGATTTAACCATTTGGTCCGTTGATGGATGGCAGCTGCAGGATAAGCTATCGGAGCTCTACGTGGAGGCCTGCAGGGCCGAGAAAGGTGCTCCGATCCCCACCGGAGTAGTAAACATGTGGCAGCTGCGGCGTTACGCCAACATGTACTACCGGTACGTCGGGTCGCTGACCACGCCGCCGTGCACCGAGAACATCATCTGGAACATCCACGGCAGGGTACGTCGTCTCCGGCCTCCGAACCAGTTAACTTCTTTTACTTTCGAAAAGGAGGATTAGCCCTGAATCGCAGCTTGTGCTCTGAATTCGTCTGATGTTTGAACCTGGGAGAAACCTGGTGCAGGTGAGGGAGATGGCGTTGGGGCAGGCTGCCGCCCTGATCGCGCCCCTGGAGGAAGGCTACCGGCGCAACAACAGGCCGACGCAGCCGCTCAACGGCCGCACCGTGCAGTTCTACCGCAGGTTCTGGAAGAAGAAGGGGAGCGGGAAGCCGTAAGGGCTGGTCGATGCGCCTCGATCGATGTTTGGAGATGATGATGATGCTGCAGTCTCTCTCGTCTTTGCTCTCGGTTCAGGACAAAGTTATAGTAGTCGTTTATCTATCTGCAAGTCGTGTTAGCATATAGGTCTGCTTTATAGGTTTGCTTTATCGCTTATCGGTCTTACTCTGAATTTGGTTAAGTGTTAGGTCTTTCGTGTCTGTAAATGCGTCCGGGAGGGTTGATGTGATCGATCCTTCTTTTGTCTACAAAAAAAGTTAAGCTAATCAAGAAAGTTTCACTTCATGAGCCAGTGATGGTCACAAACACTGTGCGTCTTGCTCCGACTTCGCAGAGACGTTGAAAGAGCATCGGGCCAGTTGCAACTGGTAACGAGAAATTCCCCCTAAATAGTAATTTGACGTCTTGGATGAAACCCTTGACGATGCGCTCTTCCACGCGGGGCGTACGGCGTACTTATGCGCTCTTATGTAGTTTTACTAGTTTGATTAAAAGAAAAAATGTTGACCAAACGTGTTATCAGAATGAATATCATTGTCCACACCTGTTTGTGCTTGCTCATTTTCCTGGAATTGCTGAGGTAATGACACTTGCTTTTGAACTTCATCGGAAATTTGAACTTGGTTATCCTTGGTAACAACTGGAGTAGGAATGACTCTGATATGGTCGTCAAATAAAGAACTTGTAATTACCTCACTGTTAACTTGGAGTGTGCGATTGCCAGGATGGATTTAAATGGTTCCCTGAGAACATTTCTGTTGCTGGCTCCAGACAGAAGAACAATTGGATTCGTGGTTGAAGTGCTAGCATCATTGACTTGGCTGCTAGAATTTTGCTGTAAAGACAGGACAGTTGCTTTGAGTTCTGCTAGCATACTCTGTACATGCTCTTCATGGAACTTCTTCCAAATGACATCATGTTTTGCAACTATTTCAGAGACTATCTTCATAACCTATTAGTTTGAGCAAACAGAACAGATATATGTGTATTAGTTTCTGGTATGAAAGTAAAGTGAGAACACTAATATCTATTTAGAAAAGAAAAAAAAAGCAGGCCAACATACTTCTGGATTGTTGTTCGAAGTAGATGCAACATTTTCTCTGTCATTTTGGTTTGGAATGTCATTTTCATCATTATGAAAAGACTCTGGCGCTTTGGACCACTTCTCCTCAGCCAATACAATTGCACGAGCACTGTAAGGTGTCGTAGAGATGTCTTTCAACTGCACACAAAAAATTGCAATTGAAAAGGATTATAAATGACAAGATTTGCTCCTTCTAGATTGCTTGTAGAAGAATTTTTTTTGCTAACTTGAAAAATGAACAACAACAAATTTATACAAGAAGCTTACTGGTAAGAAACCCAATGCAAAACTCTTCTTGGAAGCTCTGTTCAGATCCACTGTAGCTAGATAGTCAAAGTCTTCATTCTGAACATGTGCAATTCTAGGGACTCCATAATTGATGTTTCGTTGTTTAGAAGCTTTTGTGAAGTCTACAAAGTCCAGATACACAATCTAGGAAGGTTGTGAATCATAAGAGAAGATATAAGAGGTAAACAGTGACTACAAAAAAAGATTGCAGAACTAAAGTCTATGTAAAAAATTGAAAATGACAGAGAAAAGAAAACTTACAGCAGCCAAGGGTAAACATCCACCAACATAGATTGAATCATTCAATGGAACTTCAGTTCTATTGAAGAGTTTAGTGCTGAAGATATCAATTTCATTGTTCAGGCGATCAATGCACAACTGAGCCAAATCAAATGTCTTCAGCTTGGTAATGTCATCCAACCCATAAAGAAGTTTCCGGTTTGCATAGTTCCGAGTGGTTGGACATAAAACAGATGCTATGAACATAAACATGAAGCTCCATATGAAGCCTTCCTCAGTCTCATCATTTTTCATCTTGGTGATTATGTTATCAAATGAAATGTTCTTCTCCCCAACACCAAGATACTCAGACCTAAGTTCCAATACGCTAGCCACGATAACTTGATCTGTGCTGTCCATAGGAAAAGGCACGGAACCAGAACGAATACCAAAAACTTGAATTACCATTTCCCTTCTCAGATGAATTATCTTTTGACCCTTCCTGAAAACTCCTGTTCCATTACAATTTAAGTGGTTCGCAATCCATTGCAGTACTGGAATTGGAATCATTAAATGAGGGTGAATGTTCAGGAGATGATCAAGCTCATATTTGGTAACATATGACTTCTGGATGTCAGTTAAATCAGCAACTGCCTTACGCCACCTAATGGTAGAGAATCTGTGTTTGATACTACCCGGAGGGTATTTGTAAAGTTTAGGCATTTTGACAGTTGAGTGAGAGCTGTATAAAAATAATAAAAAGTAAGGTGCTGAAATTTCAGGTATAAGAAAATAGTTCATGTAAATGTAAGCTGCTGAAACAAAAATTAATTCTGCAAAACAGAAGAGAAGTACATAGTATCACTCATAGTTACATTATACACAAAAAAGCAGAAGATGCCAACTGATTGCCAAGAAAGCAGAAGTGATGAAGGACTAATTCCAATGCAAGAAGGATATGTAGCCCTAACACCCAATTTTTCTAAAATTTATTTTCTAAATTTTATTTTCTTCCTCTTCTGTTTCCTTGTTTTTATAAATTTTCTAAACAATTCACATTATTTTATTTTCTGAATTTTTCTAGAACAATTTTTCAAATTGGCGAACATTTTTTGATCCTCAATTTCAGAAAATGTTCATCCATGTCAAAAAGTTCAAAAAAAATTGATGTTATAAAATTTACATGTGATGTAGTACAAGAACAATTATTTGAGTGAACACACAATGTTCAAACAATTTTACACATTACAGAAACTAACAAGTGTCCTATCATCATCAACATAAACACACACACAAAATTTCCAAGGGCAACCGCATGAAACAGACAACCTCCTACCATCATTATGCTGCATTCATAACCTGATTCCAAATTCTGAATCACATCCGGGAAACCAAAAGTGGCCACAAGAAACCAGCAAGAACTTGAATGCAGCAAGTTGCAGTCTGATAGGATCTAGAATTGACAGCAAGTTGCAGAGGACACGTACCAGCTTGACAAGAACACATAAGAGGGAACTGGGGACATTACCTTGAAGATGACGAACTTGACGAAGATCGATGGAACCCTAGACGACCCGATCTTGACGGAACCCTAGACGACGCCGACGCCGACGAGGAAGCAGTGACCACCTGCAAAAAAGCATCCATCATGACGACGTCCGCCAGATCTAATCAGCGATGCCTCGGACGAGCCGACGGGAAAGAGGTCCGTCGGCTGCTTACCAGGGTGGCGACCTCTTACCGGAGCGGGATCCCCACAGGAAAAAGCAGACGAAGAGGGAGGAAGTGGGATGCGGGACGAGGGAGGAAGAGCACGGCGCACGGCGGATGCGGGACGAGTGATGAAGAAGACGGGAGATGCGGGACGAGGAAGAGGAACGGGGAAACAGTGACTCGAGGAAGAGGAACGGGGAAACAAAGAACAAGTACTAAAACGGCCGGCCCAAATCAGGCGAAGGGGTGTGCGGCGCGTCGACAGTTTGACGCAAAATGCGTCAAATAGGATATTCCACCGGGAGCCATGGGAAGAGCCACCACGCCAAAGGTTAGAGAGGCACGGCCTGTTTTTTGGCTGCTATAGGGCCATTTGGCCCAAATTAACCAGAGACGCCCAAAAAAGTGGCTAGAGCAGCGGCCCAGCACAGTTTGCGGTCGTGTTAATAGCGCAGGAAACCTGATCAGGTGCGATTCACAAAGAATCTAGCGGCCCAGAATGCTCAGAACTGACAATCGGATGGCTGAGGACGCTGATGGCCTGAGAGGGCAGGAAAAGTGCCCAGTTATAATATATCTAAATTATAGGAGTAGCACGTTATGTAGGCGTAGCATTGTTGGCCGCAAGACGATGCCGTGGGGATAAGAGCATCTCATAACATAGCATCGCAAACGAGAGTGCATACTTTTGATGACCGGAGCTCGGTATTTTTCAAAAAAACAGAAAGCATGTTTAAATGTTTTAAAAAATCGATAAAAACATATATGTGTCCCACACGAACATTTGGAATTTTGTTTAAAAATATTACAATTTGTAGGGTGCAAGAAAACAAAATTCCAGCTCAACAACAAAAGTAAATGGCACATTTTGAAAGTACTTATTTGTCTTTGTTATGTACGCAGCGTGTAAAAGTATAATGTTGTGAATTTTGCACATACGTAGTATACATGTGTATGTGTGCTCACAAAAGAATTAAAAGATCACGTTGTGGAAAATTTCAAAACGAGCTCCTTTGGCATTTTTTGCTCGCCCTTATACATTAAGTATAAGTATTTATATTTTAGGAGTTAAATAAAAATGGTTCCTAGCCAGACCCCTAAAACTTAACTCCTTAACACAAAATCTTCGTCAATCTCTCTAAGTTTCTGTTTACATACTACTCCTTCCATTCCAAAATAGTACAAAGTCGAGTCATCTATTTTGGAACGGAGGGAGTACATATTAAATCCAAACATGATGATAGAAGTTGACAAGACAAATTATTCAACTTTAAACACACGAAAGGTTCCAAATGAATTAATGAGTATGAGAGCATTTTCAATAGATGATGTAAAATATGTTGGGGCCACTTTTTACATCACCAGTGGAAAAACACTGCTCCAATAGATGATATAGACGCAAATATTTTTACCTGAGGGATAGGGTGTGATGTAAAATAAGCCACCAACTGATGCCAATTTGCATCACTTGATGTTGTCGAGCAAATTTTATATCACCAAGGGATCACACTGCTGGAGCAAAATTTGTATCATCAAGTGTTAGTTTTACATCACCAAGTCCTCCAACAGATGATGTCAAACATGGCACCCACAAGAAGACAACCGTGATGTATTTTGCAACACCTATTTTACATCATATGTTGGACTTGTAGGTTTTTTATGATATATAAAGATCACTTTTTGGTGATATAAATTTTACTCGAAGCATAATTTGATGATGTATTTTACATCATCTATTGGAGATGGTCACATAGAAACACAACAATCAAGTGCTATGAAGTAGCCATTGATGCTCAGCAAGATCATCTTGGAGCTGGGTATGACCTTATTGGTTTTCGATGCTTCGATGCGCTGCGAGGAATCTTTATATCCTATTTGCGTCGCCCTCAAGTACTCCGCCCCATATATTTGCCGGTGTAGCCTATTAGTTATAGTTGCAAGCTTATAAACATATCAATGGTGGAAATATTCCCTCATGAACATATGTTGATGAACTAAAAAACACTAATTAAACCTTCACACACATAGATCATTAATTGAGCGGCAAATACGTTCCGATGCAATCATAGTTAATATTTTTCTTAAAATGCTATTGCTAATTTTGTCGGGCAATGATGAAAATCGATTTGTTCACCTAAGAAATTATGATTGCAAAATCACAAAACATTTCAATAGAACAAAAAAGGTGCAAGCTGAATCACCAGTGTATTTATTCCAATACAAAGCACTTCACATGAAATACGTTGTATAATTTGTATCAAGTCATTGACAAATTATATTCGTCCGTTTCTTTTACACGTGATGCATCCATGACACACATTTTCATAAGAAATTTATGTTGCATCTTTTTATCAACTAAGAATATGAGATTGTTTTCACATTTTGGTATTTTTGTTTGCATGTTAGAGATGGATATGCTCATAAAAATAGAAATGTTTCTCTTCGACCGAGATGATGCTATCTTGAAGCTGGCATGTTCCGTCAGTGTTATACAAAGCTTCCTTTTATTATGAACTGAAGAATGGCCCAACTCACTGCAAACGAACTTATTGCCAATAAAATCATATATGTTGGAAAATGCTAAAACTTTTGTTTTGTTTAATTTCTCTTGATGAAGTATAGTGTAGTTGATACTAGTTCAACTAACATACAATTTTCCTTAAATCTTCATGGAAAGTCCCACGTTGACCTTTTGCATGCATGTATGATTCTCTTTACCGTTCTTCCCCTTCCCCTTAAGTAGTGAGGTCGTTGTCATGTGGGGTCGATTGTCGTGGGTAGCTAGTTCTTCCTATGTTTAATATCTCTTGATGAATTGCAGTGTAGTTAATTCTAGTTCAGCTAACATATTGTTTTCTCTACATCTTATGGAAAGTCACAGGTTGGCATTTTGCATGTATGATTCTCTCTGCCATTCTTCCCCTTCCCCTTAAGTGGTGTGGTCGCTGTCTTGTGGGGTCGATTGTCGTGGGTAGTTGGTTCTTCCCATGTTTGTTTAGATCAGTGGATCGTTAGGCATTTGTGTGGTGGGCAGTGTTCGTTCTAGTCAATCTACGTGTTATAGAGATTAAAAAAATAATAATTGAAGCACAGAGTTTTGAGGTTGAAGGCATATTTTTAGTCTCTTTGGGAGAGACTAATCCGCACACTGAGATGGTAAAACCCGAACTTAGAATCAAACTTCATGCCATCGAGACTGTTAAAAAATTGCTGGAAATGCAAATTCAAGGTTTAAAACATACTTTAATTTTTTTGTTGTATAAATGTAAAACATTGTCAAGTAGAACTAAAAAAGGATGTTGAATTAGTAGTGTATATATTCCAATACAGAGCAATTCACAGGAAATAAGTTGTATAATTTGTATCAAGTCGTTGCCAAGTTATATTATGAAGGAAATATGCCCTAGAGGCAATAATAAAGTTGGTATTTCATATTTCCGTATTCATGATAAAGGTTTATTAGTCATGCTAGAATTGTATTGATTGGAAACTTAAATACATGTGTGAATACGTAAACAAATACCGTGTCCCTAGTAAGCCTCTACTAGACTAGCTCGTTGATCGAAGATGGTTGAGGTTTCCTAACCGTGGACATGAGTTGTCATTTGATAACGGGATCACATCATTAGGAGAATGATGTGATGGACAAGACCCATCCGTTAGCTTAGCATAATGATCGTTCAATTTTATTTCTATTGCTTTCTTCACGTCAAATACATATTCCTTCGACTATGAGATTATGCAACTCCCGGATACCGGAGGAATGCCTTGTGTGCTATCAAATGTCACAATGTAACTGGGTGATTATAAAGATGCTCTACAAGTATCTACGAAGGTGTTTGTTGAGTTGGCATATATCGAGATTAGGATTTGTCACTCCGAGTATCGGAGAGGTATCTTTGGGCCCTCTCGGTAATACACATCATAAGCTTCTAAGCAAACGACTAAGGAGTTAGTCACGAGGTGATGTATTACGGAACGAGTAAAGAGGCTTTCCAGTAACGAGATTGAACTAGGTATGAAGATACCGACGATCGAATCTCGGACAAGTAACATACCGATGGACAAAGGGAATTATGTATGTTGTCATAACAGTTTGACCAATAAAGATCTACGTAGAATATGTAGGAGACAATATGGGCATCCAGGTTCCTATATTGGTTATTTACTGTAGAGGTGTCTCGGTCATGTCTACATAGTTCTCGAACCCGTAAGGTTCACACGCTTAACGTTCAATGACGATATAGTATTATATGAGATATGTGATTTGGTGATCGAATGTGGTTCGGAGTCCCGAGTGAGATCACAGATATGACGAGGAGTCCCGAAATGGTCGAGAGGTAAATATGATATATAGGACGAGGGTATTCGGACACCGGAAGTGTTTTGGGGGGTACCGGGAACTAATCGGGTCACCGGAAGGGGTTCTAGGCACCCCGGACAAAAGATATGGGCCTTATGGGCCAAGAGGGGAAACGCATCAGCCACAAGGGGCTGGTGTGCCCCCCATATTGGCCGGCCAGAGGAGAAGGAAAGAGGGGAATAGAATTCCCCCTTCCTTCCCTCTCCCCCCCTCTTTCCTTCCCCCTCCGACAAACATGGTAGAGGGGGGGGGCAAGGGCAGGAGCCCAAGTAGGATTCAGACCTACTTGGGGTACCCCTCGGCCTCTCCCCTCTCCCTCTCACCTATATATATGAGGAGGGGGGCTCCTAGCACACACCAGACAATTGCCTAGCCGTGTGCGGCGCCCCCCTCCACCATTTACAACCCCGGTCATATTTTTGTAGTGCTTAGGCGAAGCCCTGCGGAGATCACTTCACCATCACCATCACCACACTGTCGTGCTGAGGGAACTCATCTACTACCTTGACGTCTTGCTGGATCAAGAAGGCGAGGGACGTCACCGAGCTGAACGTGTGCAGAATGTAGAGGTGTCGTGCGATCGGTACTTGATCGGTTGAAGCGCAAAGAAGTTCGACTACATCAACCGCATTTTGAAATGCTTCGGCTTATGGTATACGTGGGTACGTAGACACACTCTCCCCCTCGTTGCTATGCATCTCCATGGATAGATCATTGCGTGTGCATAGAATTTCTTTTTTGTTTTCCATGCAACGTTTCCCAACAGATTCTTCCCTTGATTTACATGTGATGCATCCATGATACTCATTTTTGTAAGGAATTTATGACGGATTTTGTGATCAACTAAGAATACGAGATGGTTTTCACATTTTTGGTATTTGTTTTGCATGTTAGAGATGCATATGCTCATACAAAATAGAGATGCTTCTCTTCGACCAAAATGATGCTACCTTCAAGCTTGCATGTTTTATTAGTGTTATACAGAGCTTCCTTTCATTATGAACTGGAGAACGGTGCAACTCACTATAAATGAACTTATTATTGCCAACCAAATCATATGTGGTGGGAAATGCTGAAACTTTTGTTTTGTTTAATCACTCTTGATGAATTATAGTGTAGTTGATACTGGTTCATCTAACAAATGTTTTCTCTACATCTTCATGGAAAGTCCCACATTAACATTCTGCATGTATGATTCTCTCTACCACTCTTCCCCTTCCCCTTAAATGGTGTCGTCACTGTCTTGTGGTGTTGATTATTGTGGGTAGCTAGTTCTACGTTTGATTCTTTAGGGCATCACCAACGCGGTCCGGACGTGTTTTGTCATCCAACGTGGTCCTGTATCCATCTGCGAGCTGTTCCGGACATCCTTTTTCTTGCAAACCAGAAGCAAACCAAGGGGCTCTGCGGGTGTCCACGCCGCTTCCACACATGCACCTGGCAACCTGACCCCACCCAAAACCCTTTCCTTCGCCCGTGCCCTTTCCCGCCCAAAGAAGTCAGCATCGTTCTAGAGCGTCAGTGCTGCATTCATGCCGTCACAAATCGGACACGACCTATCACTGGAGCCGACATTGAAGCGGCACGCCGGCCGAGCGCGCCGCCCACACCGCTTCCCTATGCATGTGCCTTCTCCGTGTTCAAATGACAACCCGTCCATTCGTCTCCCTCCATTAATCATGTGCGCTTCGTGTTCAAGCGACTATCGTCCATTCGTCTCCCTCATGAGTGTTATTTTTACACTCATTTCAACCTTGTTTAAACTGATATATTTCAAGAAAAGAGAGATATTTGCTCTGATATTGCCACTAATGACTAATTGATACGTCTCTGTTGTATCTACTTTTCCTAATGCTTTTCCTCTTGTTTTGGGCTCTAATTTGCATGATTTGAATGAAGCTAACCCCGGACTGACGCTGTTTTCAGCAGAACTACCATGGTGTTGTTTTCATGCAGAAATAAAAGTTCTCAGAATGGAATGAAACTTTGCAAGGATTTTTTATATCAATCAAGAGAATTTCTGGAGACAAGAGCCACCTGAGGGAGGCACCTGGGTGGGCACAACCCACCAGGGCGTGCCTGCCCCCCCCCCCAAGCGCGCCCAGGTGGGTTCTCGCCACCTAGTGGCCACGATGACCCTAAAATCAACGTTATAAAATCACATTATTCCAGAAAAAATCAGGGAGAAAGAATTATCGCGTTTCACAAGACAGAGCCGCCTCCGTCTCCTGTTTTTCATCGGGAGGCCAGATCTGGAGTCCGTTTGGGGCTCCGGAGTGGGGGATCTTCGATCTTCGTCATCACCAACACATCTCCATCGCCAATTCCATGATGCTGCCCACCGGGAGTGAGTAATTCCCTCGTAGGCTCGCTGGTCGTGAGGAGTTGGATGAGATTCATCATGTAATCTAGTTAGTTTTGTTAGGGCATGATCCCTAGTATCCACTATGTTCTGAGATTGATGTTGCTATGACTTTGCCATGCTTAATGCTTGTCACGTTGGGCCCGGATGCCATGATTTCATATCTGAACCGTTTATGTTATCACCATTATATTCATGTTCTAGATCCGATCTTGCAAGTTATGGTCACCTACTACGTGTTATGATCCGGCAACCCCGGAGTGACAATAGTCGGGACCACTCCCAGTGATGACCGTTGTTTGAGGAGTCCATGTATTCACCGTGTGCTAATGCTTTGTTCTGGTTCTCTATTAAAAGGAGGCCTTATATCCCTTAGTTTCCAATAGGACCCCGCTTCCAGAAGAGGGTAGGACAAAAGATGTCATGCAAGTTCTTTCCATAAGCATGTATGACTATTTACAGAATACATGCCTACATTATATTTATGAACTGGGGCTAGTGTCGTATCGTCCTAGATTATAACTGTCTCATGATGAATATCATCCAACGAGTCACCGATCCAATGCCTACGAATTTACCTTATATTGTTCTTGCTAAGTTACTACTGTCGCTACTGCTATCATTACTTGATACAAATGACTGCTATCACTGTTACTGTTACTATTGCTGCCGTTACCATTATCATCGCTTTGCTACTGATCACTTTGCCGCAAATAATTAATCTCCAAGTGTGGTTGAATTGACAACTTGGCTGCTAATACCTTCAAATATTCTTTGGCTCTCCTTGTGTCAAATCTATAAATTTGGGTTGAATACTCTACCCTTGGAAACTGTCGCGATCCCCTATACTTGTGGGTTATCAAGACCTTTTTCTAGCGCCGTTGCCGGGGAGCATAGCTATATTTGTTGAGTCACTTGGGATTATTATCATATTATCACTATGAAGAATTTGAAGGATGCTAAGACTAAGATTTTTCCCACTAAGACGAGGGGAGGTAAGGAACTGCCATCCGGCTCCGCTTTAGATCCCCCTTCTGTTATAAGTAAACTTGCAACACCACCACATGCTATTAATTCTGGTATGTCGCAAGTCATTGATGATGCTACTTCTGCTATGAATGCTACTCATGATGATGCTAGTACCTTGCTTGATGATGATGTGCCACTAGGTGAATTTCTAGATGAACAAATTATTAGGGTAAGACAACATGATATTGTTGAATCTGATGATGAACTTGAAACTGAAAATCTTGAAACACCTACTAGAACTACTTCTCCTGGATATGTGATACGTCACCAACATATCTATAATTTTTGATTGTTCCATTCTATTATATTATCCATCTTGGATGTTTTATATGCATTTATATGCTATTTTATATAATTTTTGGGACTAACCTATTAACCTAGAGCCCAATGCCAGTTTCTGTTTTTTCCTTGTTTTTGAGTTTTACAGAAAAGGAATACCAAATAGAGTCCAATTGGCGTGCTAATTTTTGATGATTTTTATGGACCAAAAGAAGCCCCCAAAGTAAAGAGTTGGGCCAGAAGAGTCCCGAGCCATCCACGAGGGTGGAGGGCGCGCCCGCTGCCTCGTGGATGACTCGGAGACCCACCTAACTTGTTCCTGACGCCAAAAACTCTTATAAATAAAAAAAACCCCGAAAAGAAACCTAGATCAGGAGTTCCGCCGCCGCAAGCCTCTATAGCCACCAAAAACCAATCTGGACCCTGTTCTGGCACCCTGCCGGAGGGGAGATCCATCATCGGTGGCCATCTTCATCATCTCGGCGCTCTCCATGACGAGGAGGGAGTAGTTCACCCTCGGGGCTGAGGGTATGTACCAGTAGCTATGTGCTTGATCTCTCTCTCTCTCTCTCTCTCTCTCTCTCTCTCGTGTTCTTGATATGGCACAATCCTGATGTACCGCGAGCTTTGCTATTATAGTTGGATCTTATGATGTTTCCCCCCCCCCTCTACTTCTTGTAATGGATTGAGTTTTCCCTTTGAAGTTATCTTATCGGATTGAGTCTTTAAGGATTTGATAACACTTGATGTATGTCTTTCATGTGCTTATATGTGGTGACAATGGGATATTCACGTGATCTACTTGATGTATGTTTCGGTGATCAACTTGCGGGTTCTGTGACCTTGTGAACTTATGCATAGGGGTTTGCACACGTTTTCGTCTTGACTCTCCGGTAGAAACTTTGGGGCACTCTTTGAATTTTTTTGTGTTGGTTGAACAGATGAATCTGAGATTGTGTGATGCGTATCGTATAATCATACCCGTGGATACTTGTGGTGACATTGGAATATCTAGGTGACATTAGGGTTTTGGTTGATGTGTGTCTTAAGGTGTTATTTTACAATGAACTCTAGGGTTGTTTGTGACACTTATAGGAATAGCCCAATGGATTGATCGGAAAGAATAACTTTGAGGTGATTTCGTACCCTACAATAATCTCTTCGTTTATTCTCCATTATTAGTGACTTTGGAGTGACTCTTTGTTGCATGTCGAGGGATTATTACATGATCTAATTATGTTATCCTTGTTGAGAGAACTTGCACTAATGAAAGTATGAACCCCAGGCCTTGTTTTGAAGCATTGCAATACCGTTTGTGCTCACTTTTATCATTAGTTACCTTGCTGTTTTTATAATTTCAGATTACAAAAAGCTATATCTACCATCCATATTGCACTTTGTGACGCCCCCAATTCAATCGTACACTAATCATGCACGCAAATGTGTATGATCAAGATCAGGGACTCACGGGAAGATATCACAACACAACTCTAAAAGTAAAATAAGTCATACAAACATCATATTTCAAGCCAAGGGCCTCGAGGGCTCGAATACAAGTGCTCGAACATAAACGAGTCAGCGGAAGCAACAATATTTGAGTACAGACATAAGTTAAACAAGTTGCCATAAGATGGCTAGCACGAACTAGGATACAAATCGAAAGAGGTGCAAGCCTCTTGCGGTCCTGCCTGGGATCCTCCTAAACTACTCCTGGTCGTCGTCAGTGGCCTGCACGTAGTAGTAGGCACCTCCAGTGTAGTAGGAGTCATCGTCGACGATGGTGGCTGATACGTCTCCAACGTATCTATAATTTTTTATTGTTCCATGCTATTATATTACCCCTTTTGGATGTTTATGGGCTTTATTTTATACATTTATATCATTTTTGGGACTAACCTACTAACCGGAGGCCCATCCCATATTGCTGTTTTTTTGCCTATTTCAGTATTTCGAAGAAAAGGAATATCAAACGGAGTCCAAACGGAATGAAACCTTCGGGAGCATGATTTTTGGAACGAACGTGATCCAGAGGACTTGGAGTGCAAGTCAAGAAGCGTCCGAGGCTCCCACGAGAAAGGAGGCCCCCCCTATAGGGCGCGCGCCCCTGTCTCATGGGCCCCTCGGGCGTCCACCGACGTACTTCTTCCTCCTATATAAGCCTACATCCACCACCGTAACCATCTGTATCCGCGAGATCTCATCTTGGAGCCTTTGCCGGCACTCTGCTGGAGGGGGAATCGACCACGGAGGGCTTCTACATCAACATCCTTGCCCCTCCATGAGTGGTGAGTAGTTTGCCACAGACCTACGGGTCCATAGTTATTAGCTAGAGAGTAAAATGCAAGCGCGGTCCTAATTCTTTCCCAAAAGTGTCGACTGGGTCCTAATTCTTTCAAAATGCACATCTGGGTCCTAAATCTTTCTAAGTTGTTCACCCGAGGTCCTAATTTCGACTGTCCGCCGCTGACCAGCTCGCGTGGCGCTTTGACCGCTGCCACGTCGACTCGAGGGCCCACGCGGGATAACGACCAGCCATGCATTTTTTCAAAAGAGCCCCCAACCCTAATCTCTCCACAGCTGTAGTCCTTTCCTATCCTCTTCCCCACCTCTCTCTGCTCTGGCGAAACAGGGGAGATCGACGGCGGCGGTCTGGTGAGAAGAGGCAGGCGGCCATCGTAGGCGCTTGTCCGGCGGCGGAGCCGCTAGGATGGCGCCCGTGCATCGGTGACCTGGAGATCCTCCTCCACGATACGGTCAGTGTGTTGCCCATAACCCTAACCCTCGATCCTCTTTTTCCGTGGATTTCGATTTAGCTCGAATCGATGGTAGTATTTGACTGAATCCCTCGATACCTAGGAGCACAAGAGGAGGTTTTTACCGTAGAAATCAACTATGGTGGATTTTTCTGCGGATTTGGCCGATCGAAGACGTATGTCGATGGTAAAGTTGCTCTGTTCGATGGTTGCTAAGTAGATACATGGTCTCCTCTCTGGCTCACTGGTTTTATGCAGAAACTGGGATATAGTGACCAATCTAAGCATGTTATTTACTGGTTACTGCCTGGAAAGAATTTAGCCGACGGACTGCGGATTGTGGACTGTGACACTGACACTTTGCACATGACAACAGTTGTTCCAAAATTCCAGTTGTTTCAGTTGTTTGTTGATCACAAAGATATGGCCTTTGACAATGTAATGGATGATATTCATGTTAGTGGTACACCTGAGCTACCTCTTGTACTAAGCCCTAAATCTCATGGGTTTAGCAGTGGAATAAGAGGAAGTCCCAGGTTTAAGGTGAAAGCTCACAAAGGCAGACTGAACCAATGTCATGCAGGCAGCAGCAATGAAGGGAGTAGCAGTGTTCCACCAGTGGGACTAAATGTTGGACATGAGCTTAGAAGAAGCAGGAGGAAACTTGTGGTAGAAGAAGAAAATGACAGTGACAGTGATAGTGATGACAGTGAATGGGATTCAGACTGGGTAGACTCTGACAATGAAGTAGGCAAAGATGATGATGATCTATATGAAGAATGGGTTGATGAAAAATTTGAGAAGAAAAAAAAAGAAGAAATCTGAATGGGAGCAGGACAATGACTATGATACAGATGAACTGCAGGAGCTACAAGGTTCAGAGCTTGAAGATAGTGATTCAGCAGAGGAAGTGGAAGTAGTAGATGCACAAGGAAGGAAAAAAATGAAAAAGAAAGTGAAGCTGAAAAGGTGGAGGCCTGAGAACATGAAAGAAGTCAATTTTCACATAGGCATGGTGTTCTTGTCTGTCATTGAACTAAGAGCAGCAATTCAGGAGTACATTGTGAAGCAAAGAGTGCAAATTCATTACATAAAAAATGATAAGCAGAGGATATGGGCAGGTTGTGTTGGAGATTGTCCCTGGTTCTTATTTGCTGCACCTGACAGCAGGACCAAAGCATGGGTTGTGAAGAAGTATGTGGGTGAGCATACATGTGAAAGAGAGTGGGCACTCAAGCAATTTACAGCAAGATATTTGGCTGGCAAGTATGTGGAAACATTTAGAGCAGATGAGAAGATGACACTGCAAAACTTTGGCAGACTTGTTCAATTGGACTACAACATGCAACCTACTAGAAGTAAGCTAGCTAGAGCAAGGAGGATTGCACTAAAGATAATTCATGGAGATGAACTTGAGCAGTATAATTTACTGTGGGACTTTGCAGCTGAAATCAGAAGATCAAATCCTGGCAGTACCATGCTTGTGCATGCAAACAATGGAAAGTTTGATAACTGCTACATGTCCTTAGATGCATGCAAAAGGGGTTTTCTGCTAGCTTGTAGGCCCATTATATGCATTGATGGGTGTCACATTAAGAACAAGTATGGTGGAGTGATGCTGACAGCTGTTGGAGTTGATCCTAACGATTGTATCTTTCCCATTGCAATTGCCATAGTAGAAGTGGAAGATACTGTCACATGGAAGTGGTTTTTGAACACATTGAAGGAGGATCTGAACATACAAAACACAGCACCATGGACATTGATGAGTGATAGGCAGAAGGTAGTAAGAACATTGTAGCATTTCATACTGTAGCATTTCATACTGTAGCATTTCATATTATCATACTGTAGCATTTCATTTGTTTGTTCTACAATGTATGTAGGGCTTGATCAATGCTGTCAATGCAATGTTTCCTGATGCACAACATAGATTTTGTGTGAGGCATCTGCATCAAAACTTTGCAAAAAACTGGAAAGGTGATGTATTCAAGAATAAATTGTGGCAAATTGCAAGAGCTACACATGAGGCAGACTGGAAGAAGTACATGCAAGAGATGAAAGAGTTGGATCAGGGGGCCTATGAGTACTTGGATGCAATTGACCCAAGGCAGTGGTGCAAGGCCTATTTCCATGAACTCCCAAAGTGTGATTTGCTTCTTAACAACAGCTGTGAAGTGTTCAACAAGTAAGTTGTCAGTACTGTAGCATTTCAGCTGTGAAGTGATTTCATATTGTCAGTACTGTAGCATTATCTAACTGTAGTTATTTCATAGGTATATACTTGATGCCAGAGAAATGCCTATAGTTACTTGTCTTAAGAAGATCAAGGACCAATTAATGACTAGGTTTTATAGCAAGAATCTGGAATCTGAGGAGATGTGTGGTCAAATTTGTCCAAAAATTAGAAAAAAACTGGACAAAAATATTAACATGTCCAACAACTGCACTGCATTACCAACTGGACAACACATATTTCATGTTAAAGGCATGGTTGGGGAGTATGATGTGAACATACAGAAGGAGGAGTGTTCTTGTAGGGCATGGCAGCTCTCTGGAATTCCATGTAGACATGGAGTTGCATGTTTAAGACATGAAAGAATTAAACCAGAGGATGTTGTCAACAAGTGCTACAGCATAGATGCTTTCAGAGCTGCTTATGGCAAGATCATAATGCCATGTAGTGATCCTAGAGTGTGGCCTAAAACTAATGGGCCTCAAATGCTGCCACCACACTATGAGAAGAAAGTTGGTAGGCCTGGAAAGAAGAGAAAGAAGAACCCACTAGAGGAGGACAATGGAACTAGGATGAGCAGACATGGCATTATTGGACACTGCAGTGTGTGCAATCAACCAGGACACAACAAAAGAAAGTGCCCTGAACTAGGTAGAGGACAACCAACAGCAGCACATGAGGCAGGAGCAGAACAAGATCCAGCAGCAGAACAATATCCAGCAGCAGAAGAGGAAGCAGCAGAACATGTGCAAACAACAGAACATGTGCCGATTCAGGTTGTGCTTCCAGAAACACAACAAAGAACTAAACTACCAGTCAAGAGAAGGCCCAGTTGCAAGGTGCATTTCCCTTAAATGTTTCCCTTAAATGCCGTTGAAAACTAAAATTGCAATAGTCAACAACATTTCTTATTTTTTTTGCAGAAAAAGGCATGTCCACAAGTGGGCAGAAGTACATCTAATATGATATCTTCTTCTATGAATTATGATCTTGCTTCATCTACTATGATTGAGATTTTACAGGACCAAGTGAGAGCTTTTTATTTAAATGAAATGTTAATAAATGCAATGCCATCTGTTCTTCCAGAAATTCACCTACATTACTAAATACATGTTGGTTGGTTTGTAGGCTATAGCTACTCAACAATCTCAAACAGCAGTGCCAGCTCCTCTACCAGAAAGCCAGTTCATTGCAAACTGCAGAGATGCCCTGCCAGCTCCAAGAAGCCACACTACTGCTACACTAGGTTTGAAGAGAAGGAAGAAAGTGAAAAAAACTAAGGAGAACAAAGCCCCAACAACTCAGAAGTGAAGAGCTACAAAGATGTTATGGAAAGAAGCAGTGTAGGATGTTTTTCTTTTGCTTAGGAAACAAGGTGGTTTGTAATGAAACCTCATGCTAAGATGTGGCTTTGGGTTTCACACAAACCATGGAAATGTAATACTTTTGTTGCACAACTTCAAGACCTTGTAATGTTGGGTCCATCTATCTATCTTTCAGACTGCTTTGAAGTTCAGTTAGTAAAAGAATGGCCTTGCATATTACTGTTTATTTGTGTTGTCAATGCTAGTAAAAAAATGGTGCCAAAGTACAGAAAAACAACCAAAATGCTGCCAAATTTTAGTTCAATTTCATTGCAACAGTAAATCATCAACATCTGGATACACCAACAAGCATTGATCACTGGATACATCATACTAACACATCACTTCTTAAATCCTACATACACCACAACTACAATCAGTACAACAAGTGCACTGAGAATACTCCTACAGAGAAAAATGAGCTCATTCATCTTCTGCATTGCTTCTGCATATGCCACAGTCTCGACAGTGCTATGCATTGCTCCTGCACAAGCATCTTGCACCTCTGTTTCTTCACTTGCAATGACACCAGCCGAATCTAAACTGCTCAATCCACGGCTGACATACCCAGCTCTCACCAAAAAATCAAAATAGTTGTCTGGTCCATCTTCCCAATAGTAATGTTGGCAAGGATTTGGTTGAATCTGATAGAAATTGAGCAAAAAAAATTCAGTCAAAAAGAAACACAGAAACATCAAATCGATTGGGCACTTGTAAAAGATCTTACATGGTGATTGGGGCACTTGTAGAAAATCCTGCCAGGATTTGCCTTCGATTTTGACACAAGACGAATTGTAGATCGAATGCGGCAGCTAGGGCATGGTACCAACGGCAGCATACCCACGGCAGCCGGTGATGAGATGGGCGGCGAGAAAAGGGCTAACGCCGGAGGTGGAGCAGGCGCTTGGGCAGCCTTCTTCCCGCGGTGCTTCACGGCAGACGAGCTAGCGGCGGCGGACATGGCGGCGACGGCGTGGCGCCAGAGAGAGGGAGAGAGCAAGCAGAAGACCTAGGGACCGGGGAATGAAGAGAGGACAAACTCCAGGGGCCAAACTGCTTAAATTACCAACCTCCAACTGCGGGAACTATCCTGCGTGGGCCCTCGAGTCGACGTGGCAGCGGTCAAAGCGCCACGCGAGCTGGTCAGCGGCGGACAGTCGAAATTAGGACCTTGGGTGAACAACTTATAAAGATTTAGGACCCAGATGTGCATTTTGAAAGAATTAGGACCCAGTCGACACTTTTGGGAAAGAATTAGGACCACGCTTGCATTTTACTCTTAGCTAGATGGCTTCTTCTCTCTTTTTGGATCTCAATACAATGTTCTCCCCCTCTCTTGTGGAGATCTATTCGATGTAAACTCTTTTTGCGGTGTGTTTGTCGAGATCCGATGAATTGTGGCTTTATGATCAAGTTTATCTATGAATAATATTTGAATCTTCTCTAAATTCTTTTATGTATGATTGAGTTATCTTTGCAAGTATCTTTGAATTATCAGTTTGGTTTGGCCTACTAGATTGATCTTTCTTGCCATGGGAGAAGTGCTTAGCTTTGGGTTCAATCTTGCGGTGTCCTTACCTAGTGACAGAAAGGGTTGCAAGGAAAGTATTGTATTGTTGCCATCGAGGATAACAAGATGGGATTTATATCATATTGCTTGAGTTTATCCCACTACATCATGTCATCTTGCTTAATGCGTTACTTTGTTCTGATGAACTTAATACTCTAGATGCAGGCAGGAGTCGGTTGATGTGTGGAGTAATAGTAGTAGATGCAGGCAGGAGTCGGTCTACTTGTTGCGGACGTGATGCCTATATACATGATCATGCCTAGATAATCTCATAATTATTTGCTTTTCTATCAATTTCTCGACAGTAATTTGTTCACCCACCGTAATACTTATGCTATCTTGAGAGAAGCCACTAGTGAAACCTATGGCCCCTGGGTCTATCTCTTATCATATTTGCTTCCAATGTACTTTTATTTGCATCTTTACTTTTTGCATCTATATTATAAAATACGAAAAATATATTTATCTTATCATACTATCTCTATCAAATCTCACTTTTGCAAGTGGCCGTGAAGGGATTGACAACCCCTTTATTGCGTTGGTTGTGAGTTCTTTGTTTGTTTGTGTAGGTGCGTGGGACTTTTGAGGATCCTCCTACTGGATTGATACCTTGGTTCTCAAAAACTGAGGGAAATACTTATGCTACTATTGTTGCATCACCCTCTCCTCTTCTAGGAAAACCAACGCAAGCTCAAGACATAGCAGCATCTCGATCCTGGGCTCTAAAGTCTGGTTGCGGCATCCGAGGAGAAGAGGAAAAAGGGGGGAAAGAGGGAGCAAAGCAACCATAAGTACTCATCCAAAGTACTCGCAAGCAAGGATCTACACTACATATGCATTGGTATATGTGTAAAGAGGCAATATCGGTGGACTGAAATGCAGAATGCTAGAATAAGAGGGGGATAGCTAGTCCTATCGAAGACTACGCTTCTGGAAGCCTCCATCTTGCAGCATGTAGAAGAGAGTAGATTGAAGTCCTCCAAGTAGCATCGCATAGCATAATCCTACCCGGCGATCCTCCCCTCGTCGCCCTGTGGGAAAGCGATCACCGTGTTGTCTCTGGAACTTGTCAGGGTGTGTTTTATTAAGTATCCGGTTCTAGTTCTCATAAGGTCAAGGTACAACTCTGGGTCATCCTTTTACCGAGGGACACGGCTATTAGAATAGATAAACTTCCCTGCAGGGGTGCACCACATAACCCAACATGCTCGATCCCGTTTGGACAGACACACTTTCCTGGGTCATGCCCGGCCTCGGAAGATCAACACGTTGCAGCCCCACCTAGGCACAACAAAGAGGTCAGCACGCCGGTCTAACTCCTATGGCACAGGGGTCTGGGCCCATCGCCCATTGCACACCTGCACGTTGCGAGGGAGACCGGAAGCAGACCTAGCCTCCTAAAAGAACATGTGGTGCCCCCATGTTTGGTTTTGGTAATTGATGACAGTCTCTATGGACTAATGGTTATCTTGAGTTATATTTGAAGGATTTGTCGATAGGCTTTTCTTGAAGTCCATGTGTTGGTTTCAAGGAGTTTATGAGTTGACCAAGGTGCTATGAAGGAATTATCCAAAGATCGGTCATTGGAATGTTGAGCTTATTGCAAGCATGTCTTGAACAAGAAGATTGTGTGATCATTCATGTTTACCTTCAAGACATCATCCAAATGAAGAGAGTTGGAAAGATTCAAGGTTGATCAAGACTAAGTCAAGAGTGAATCAAGTTGATCAACTCACAAAGCATAGAAGATGTACTGAGAGGGATCAAGTGATCCCATGGTATGGTAAGCATTGTCCATTGTGGTTTGTGTACTAACCCATGGTCTATGTGAGAGTTCTATGTGGGGTTAGGTACGTATTCATGGGCTTGGGTCAAGAGGAAGATATCACTCAACCCATGAAGAGGATGACATCAAGTGGTGATCGTCTTCATTATTGCCATGTGCAAGTTCAAGTGGAGCATGACAAAGAGATCAAGTGCTTGAAGCTTGTCGTCAATTGTGGTGTCAATGGACTTGTGAAGATGTGCCGAAGGGTGGCTCACCCATAGTGGAGTATGGGGCAGCAATCATCTAGTCTTCATTGACCCAACACAAACAAGAAAGGTGGTCCATCTTGAGGAGGACAATATCGTCATCATCTATCTCAAGTGGATCATGCGCAAGGCAAAGGTTTGCCCTTGATAGGTTTTCTATTTTTCCGGTCTCATGGTGGTAGTTTGGAGACCAGGTTATAGGATCGATAGCCGTACTATCAAGGGGGGCTCTCAAGTGAGTAGCTTGATCGTATCATTCGTCGAGAGCTCAAACCATTGCATCCTTTCATCATATTTCTTGATTCTTATTTGTATGTTCTTTTGTGGTTTTAGAGCTTGTGTTTATCTTCGTGACAAGCTCTAGTTCATCGAAAACGGATTTCATATGCTTCTTCTTTTGCGTTTTCGGTGTTGGAGGTTTTACCGGTCTTATTTGAGGAAGAGTTCTCACCATTTTCTCATGGGACTGTTCTAATTTCCTTATTTTTTTAGTTCTATCAATATTGTGTTAGCCCTTGTTGCTAGCTTTCCAACAAACTTGGTTTCGTTGAATTCGGAGTCCGTTTGCAGAAGTTGTGGCCGTTTTGGTGTTCTGAAAAGGCTGCAGCAGTACTACCGCGGACAGGAGCGGATGTAATTTTTTACTACCGCTCCAGAGCGGTACTACCGCGGCTTCTACAGTAGTAGTACCGCTCCGGACCAAAAACTCGTCACAAGTCCAGCGGTGGTAGGCACGGATGTATTTTTTTAGTACCGCTCGCAAGCAGTAGTACTGCTACCCTTTGAGGTAGTACCGCTACCCCTAGCGGTAGTACCGTGAGGTCGAGTGGTAGTACCGCTCTGTGCGGGCTGTGAGCATAACGGTTGGATTTTCCCCACCTATAAAAGGGGGTCTTCTTCTCCAATGGACCTTATCTCTTTAGCTCGTGTTCTTCCCCCATTGTTGACCTTCTTCGAGCTTGCTAACTCTCAGTCCCTCCAATGATTCTTGCTAGTTCTTGGGGGAAAAGAGAGAGAAGATCTAGATCCACGTTTCCACCAATCACTTTCTCCTCTAAGTGAGGGGAACCCCTTGGATCTAGATATTGGAGTTCTTCGTGTTCTTCTTTCGTTCTTCCTCTCATTTTCCTCCCTAGCATTAGTTGCTTTGGTGAGATTTGGGAGAGAAGGACTTGGGCACTCCGTGTGCCCTTGTCATTGCATTTGGTGCATCGGTTTGAGTTCTCCACGGTAATACGTGGAAGTGAAGTTTGAGAAGCTTATTACTCTTGGGTGTTTGGGCACCTAGAGCTTGTTCCTTTTGGGTGCCTTGGTGCCTTAGACGGTTGGTGTTGTTCGGAGCTCAATCATTATGGTGTAAAGCTCCGGGCAAGCGTCGGGGTCTCCAATTAGGTTGAGGAGATCGCCCTGAGCAATTTGACGAGTACCGGTGACCGCCCCCAAGGGTTGCCAAAGTGTACGGGTTCGGTGACCACCCTCAAGGGTCCCTTAGTAGAATCACGGTATCTTGCATTGTGCGAGGGCGTGAGGAGATTACGGTTGCCCTAGTGGCTTCTTAGGGAGCATTGTGCCTCCACACTGCTCTAAACGGAGATTAGCATCCACAAGGGTGTGAACTTCGGGATACATCGTCGTCTCCACGTGCGGTTATCTCTTACCCGAGCCCTTTAATTATGCACTTTACTGTGTGATAGCCATATTGCTTCGTGTCATATATCTTGCTATCACTTAGTTGTTTATCTTGCTTAGCATAAGTTGTTGGTGCACATAGGTGAGCCTAGTTTTTGTAGGTTTTGTGCTTGACAAATTAACCGTTAGGTTTTTTCCGCATTTGTTCAAGCCTAAACCATAATTATTTTAAAGCGCCTAGTCATCCCCCTAGGCGACATCCATGATCTTCCACCGCCCTAATACAAGAGCAGGCGTTCCAGTCCAATCCGGCGCGCCGCTCAGTCGCTAACGTCAAGAAGGCTTCGGCTGATACCACGACGTCGAGTGCCCATAATTGTTCCCGCGTAGTTGGTTAATGCGTATAGGCCAGTGGCCAGACTTAGATCAAATACCAAGATCTCGTTAAGCGTGTTATTATGGAGTAATCGCGAACGCCGACCAGGGACAAACCCACCTCTCGCCTAGGTGGTCTCAACCTGCCCTGTCGCTCTGCCACAAAGATCCACACAGAGGGCCGTCGGGACAAATGTCCTTTCAACCCCCGATCCATGAATCACTCGCGGGTAGTCTACGAGCCAACCCGACTTTATTTATCATCTATAATATGTATATATGTATAGTATAAACTCGTGATCACCTCCCGAGTGATCACGACCCGATAGTATAGCAAGGCAGACTGACAAGAATGTAGGGCCACTGATGATAAACTAGCATCCTATACTAAGCATTTAGGATTGTGGGTAAGGTATCAACAACTGTAGCAACAATGACATGCTATGCAACAGAATATGATTAACCAGAATAGTAACATGCTACACTACTCTAATGCAAGCAGTAAAGGGTAAAATAGGCGATATCTGGTGATCAAGGGGGGGCTTGCCTGGTTACTCTGGCAAGGAGGGGTCGTCAACTCCGTAGTCGAACTAGGCAGCAGCAGCGTCGGTCTCATAGTCTACTGGAGAGAAGAGGGGGAAGAAAAAATAAATACAATGCAAACATAAGAATGATGATGCATGACATGACAATGAGCAATGCTAGGTGTGCCCTAACGTGGTAGTAGGTGATACCGGCGAAAGGGGGAAACATCCGGGAAAGTATCCCCGGTGTTTCGCGTTTTCAGACAGATGAACCGAAGGTGAAATGTTGCAGGTTCACTATGCTAGGGACGCATGGCGGACGAATGGGCTGCGTATTCGGATTCGTCTCGTCATTCTGAGCAACTTTCATGTACAAAGTTTTTCCATCCAAGCTACGGTTTATTTTATATTAATTTTAAAAGATTTAATCATTTTTAGAATTTATTTAATTATTTCACATCAACATTATCCAGAATAGTGTATGCTGACATCATCATGATGTCAGTAGTCAACAGGGCGTTGGATGGGTCAAACTGACGTGTGGGTCCCAGCTGTCATTGACTGTTAACTAACCTAACACATTAATTAACTAACCAGGATTAATTAAGTTAATTAAGTAATTAATTAATTTCTTAATTATTATTTTTTATTCTCTTTTTTTAATAAAACGTTTAGGGGGCGGGGCCCAGCTGTCATAGGCCCCTGGGGCCATAGCGGGCATGGGCGAACGGGCGACGGGCACCAGTGCCCGCGTAGAACCAGGCGCGCTGGGCGCGGTGATGCAAGCCGGCGTGGCCGGGCGGAGCGGGGGTGTCGCGGCGGATGTGGTGGCTGAACGGGGCGGCACCGGGAAGGAGAGAGCCCGGGGTGGACGCCGGAGTTGGCGGGCGGCACGGCGATGGCCCGCAGGGCCAGAGGCGGAGGCGGGGCATGGGGCGAGTGGTGCAGGCGCGCGGGCCGGTGGCCGCAGGGACGGGCCGCAACAGGAGGCAAGCGGGAGCGGCGTGTCGGGGTTGTGCAGAGCAGCAGCAAGGGAGGTCCGCGGGCGAGCGACGCAGGTGGGTGGCGAGCGCGCATGAGTGCGGGAACGCAGAGGTGGCAGTAGAGGCTGGAGGTGAGCGGGGAGGGGGCGCGAGGTGAGTGCGTCGACTGTCGCGGGGTAGTAGCAGCCGCCGCTGCAACCGCAGCAGCAGCGCAGCGGGCAAGCGGCAGGGGCGAGGGCGCAGCCGACGAGCCAGCGGGGCGTGGCACGACAGAGATGGAGCGCGGTGAGCGCGGGGTGAGGGAGAGAGGAGGACCGGGGTCCTCACCGCGAGGCGTAGGGACGGGGTAGTGGGGCGCGAGGTAGAGGTCGGAGACGTCGCACGCAGGGGAGGCAGGCCGGCGGGGAGGTCCGGCGAGGTCCTCGGGCGGCAGCAAGCGCGGTCGATCCGGGCGGCGGGGTCGTTTCTCCACGATCCTGATCTGGATCGGGGATGAGGAGGCGAACATGGAGGGGGGAAGTAGGGGTGACGGGGGTTAGGGTTTGCGCAGGGGAGGGGGGTGAAGGGATAAGGGAGTGGGGACGCGGACGGTTGGGCCAGGTAGGCCGGCCTGGTTGGCCCGATGGCCAGCTGGGCCGAGGCCTGGTGGGAGGGGTCCTCTTTTTTTCTTTGGCTTTTTTTTATTTCTTTTCTGTTTTAATTCATTTTAAGTATTTAGACATTTTCTAAAAATGTGTTTAGTTCACCATAATTACTTATGCAATAATTGGCACAGTCCGAACATTTTGTTTTAATGTTTGAAAACTTTGTCTGTTCGCCATATTTTGAATTTGATTTTTGAACAGGTTTTGGACTAACGGGAGATTAGCAACAGTAATGGAGGTGACGTGGCATCATTAGCAGAGTTTCACTGTAGCTTAATTATCTGGGCGTTACAAATCTCCTCCACTACAAGAAATCTCGTCCCAAGATTTTAAGAGGTGGAGTAAGGGGGGAAGTTCTGGTTATGAAATTCTAACGGATCTGCTCATTTTTGGTTGCTCTTCTCGAAGAAGTTGACCGCTTCCGTTGATGTCTTCATTCCTTTGCTTCAAGTTATCAGGATAAGTCATCAGCCTTACTTGGTGAAATCCATCGTACTTGCAGATAGGAAAGGGGCAGCTCGACAATGATAGAAGGCTATAAGAGTAATCATCGGGGGTTATCCCATGAATGATCACATGAGTATCTCTCAAATTGGTGAAATGAAACACATCGAGAGCCGAGCGAAAAGGCACGGTAAGAAGTTTCAAGCGGTTAGTCAATCGTTTGATGTCTTGATCAAGGCATGAAAGGGGTTCAGAGCAGCGGGAATAGGTATGGTATCTGATACCAAAATTGATCATCTCTAGGAGGTGACACGTGAACTACATACGGGGTCAAACGTGAGGAATACTTTGGCAACAGGGGTGTACAGGAGATTTAGGTTTCGATCCTGTGGAACTATGGGTTATGGTCCCACCATGTTGGTTAAAAGTAGAAAGAGCGGTGATATCTTGCACGGTTATGATAGCAAGGCACGTCAGAGAATAACCTGTCAGTTATGTCGGCAACAATGTCGGTAACAAGGGCGAGGGACGAAGAGAACCATTTGCCTGCTCGTTGAACGAGGCGGACCAATAGGAAAAGTTCTCGTCCATGTGTGGCTACCGGAATGTCATCACCAATAGTAATAGGGTCTTGCTAACAGAATTGTACACCAAGGTGTTAACATAAGCAGGAGAATATTACTGGTTAGATCTCACAGATCACAAGAAAGGTTAAACCAAAAAATGGAAAGGAAAATATGGTTATCAGACTAAGCAGAACAATGGAAAGGAAAATGTGTTTAAACACATATTTCAGGGGTATATCCCTCCCAAGGACAAGCAGAGCATGATATCCATGGCTAGATATAAATAGAAAACCCTTTAGATGAGGGGAGAGAAATTTCATGACATTATCCATACAACAGTGTTTGGATAATTGATAAGGAATTTTTTGCATTGTGCTTCAAATGCTCTTATTGAAAATCGGATTACCACACACATGCTTCGAGATAGCATTGACATGGTCTTCAAGCAAAGGTCATACTTCGGATACAAAAAGGGTCCATCAGGAACAACTTATAGAATAAGTCATATTATTTCAACAAGGAAAAGATGAGGATGTGGCCGTTGGGTTCAGCAGCAATTCATAGAGATTTCCATAAACATGGATTTTTCACAATTAAGTGACCAAGGTGATAGCATTGGTCACATCAAAGTAAATAATGAATTATGATCGAGGAGAACATCGAAAATTAAACATTGAACGAAAGTGCACCTGGAAATATGGACCAAGTAGCATGATTGATGTTAGAATGGTGCACATAGGTGAGCCTAGTTTTTGTAGGTTTTGTGCTTGACAAATTAACCATTAGGTTTTTTCCGCATTTGTTCAAGCCTAAACCATAATTATTTTAAAGCGCCTAGTCACCCCCCCCCTAGGCGACATCCATGATCTTCCACCTCCCTAATACAAGAGCAGGCGTTCCAGTCCAATCCGGCGCGCGCCGCTCAGTCGCTAACGTCAAGAAGGTTTCGGCTGATACCACGACGTCGAGTGCCCATAATTGTTCCCGCGTAGTTGGTTAATGCGTATAGGCTAGTGGCCAGACTTAGATCAAATACCAAGATCTCATTAAGCGTGTTATTATGGAGTAATCGCGAACGCCGACCAGGGACAATCCCACCTCTCGCCTAGGTGGTCTCAACCTGCCCTGTCGCTCTGCCACAAAGATCCACACAGAGGGCCGTCGGGACAAATGTCCTTTCAACCCCCGATCCATGAATCACTAGCGGGTAGTCTACGAGCCAACCCGACTTTATTTATCATCTATAATATGTATATATGTATAGTATAAACTCGTGATCACCTCCCGAGTGATCATGACCCGATAGTATAGCAAGGCAGACTGACAAGAATGTAGGGCCACTGATGATAAACTAGCATCCTATACTAAGCATTTAGGATTGTGGGTAAGGTATCAACAACTGTAGCAACAATGACATGCTATGCAACAGAATAGGATTAACCAGAATAGTAACATGCTACACTACTCTAATGCAAGCAGTAAAGGGTAAAATAGGTGATATCTGGTGATCAAGGGGGGGCTTGCCTGGTTGCTCTGGCAAGGAGGGGTCGTCAACTCCGTAGTCGAACTAGGCAGCAGCATCGTCGGTCTCATAGTCTACTGGAGAGAAGAGGGGGAAGAAAAAATAAATACAATGCAAACATAAGAATGATGATGCATGACATGACAATGAGCAATGCTAGGTGTGCCCTAACGTGGTAGTAGGTGATACCGGCGAAAGGGGGAAACATCCGGGAAAGTATCTCCGGTGTGTCGCGTTTTCAGACAGATGAACCGAAGGTGAAATGTTGCAGGTTCACTATGCTAGGGACGCATGGCGGACGAATGGGCTGCGTATTCGGATTCGTCTCGTCATTCTGAGCAACTTTCATGTACAAAGTTTTTCCATCCAAGCTACGGTTTATTTTATATTAATTTTAAAAGATTTAATCATTTTTAGAATTTATTTAATTATTTCACATCAACATTATCCAGAATAGTGGGATGGGTCAAACTGACGTGTGGGTCCCAGCTGTCATTGACTGTTAACTAACCTAACACATTAATTAACTAACCTAAGTGATTAGGTTAATCTAATCAGGATTAATTAAGTTAATTAAGTAATTAATTAATTTCTTAATTATTATTTTTTATTCCCTTTTTTTATAAAACGTTTAGGGGGCGGGGCCCAGCTGTCATAGGCCCCTGGGGCCATAGCGGGCATGGGCGAACGGGCGACGGGCGCCAGTGCCCGCGTAGAACCAGGCGCGCTGGGCGCGGCGATGCAAGCCGGCGTGGCCGGGCGGAGCGGGGGTGTCGCGGCGGATGTGGTGGCTGAACGGGGTGGCACCGGGAAGGAGAGAGACCGGGGTGGACGCCGGAGTTGGCGGGCGGCGCGGCGATGGCCCGCAGGGTCAGAGGCGGAGGCGGGGCATGGGGCGAGCGGTGTAGGCGCGCGGGCCGGTGGCCGCAGGGACGGGCCGCAACAGGAGGCAAGCGGGAGCGGCGTGTCGGGGTTGTGCAGAGCAGCAGCAAGGGAGGTCCGCGGGCGAGCGACGCAGGTGGGTGGCGAGCGCGCATGAGTGCGGGAACGCAGCGGTGGCAGTAGAGGCTGGAGGTGAGCGGGGAGGGGGCGCGAGGTGAGTGCGTCGACTGTCGCGGGGTAGTAGCAGCCGCTGCTGCAACCGCCGCAGCAGCGCAGCGGGCAAGCGGCAGGGGCGAGGGCGCGGCCAACGAGCCAGCGGGGCGTGGCACGACAGAGACGGAGCGCGGTGAGCGCGGGGTGAGGGAGAGAGGAGGACCGGGGTCCTCACCGCGAGGCGTAGGGACGGGGTAGTGGGGCGCGAGGTAGAGGTCGGAGACGTCGCACGTAGGGGAGGCAGGCCGGCGGGGAGGTCCGGCGAGGTCCTCGGGCGGCAGCGAGCGCGGTCGATCCGGGCGGCGGGGTCGTTTCTCCACGATCCTGATCTGGATCGGGGATGAGGAGGCGAACGTGGAGGGGGGAAGTAGGGGTGACGGGGGTTAGGGTTTGCGCAGGGGAGGGGGGTGAAGGGATAAGGGAGTGGGGACGCGGACGGTTGGGCCAGGTGGGCCGGCCTGGTTGGCCCGATGGCCAGCTGGGCCGAGGCCTGGTGGGAGGGGTCCTCTTTTTTTCTTTGGCTTTGTTTTATTTCTTTTCTTTATTTTTCTTTTCTGTTTTAATTCATTTTAAGTATTTAGACATTTTCTAAAAATGTGTTTACTTCACCATAATTACTTATGCAATAATTGGCACAGTCCGAACATTTTTGTTTTAATGTTTGAAAACTTTGTCTGTTCGCCATATTTTGAATTTGATTTTTGAACAGGTTTTGGACTAACGGGAGATTAGCAACAGTAATGGAGGTGACGTGGCATCATTAGCAGAGTTTCACTGTAGCTTAATTATCTGGGCGTTACAAATCTCCTCCACTACAAGAAATCTCGTCCCAAGATTTTAAGAGGTGGAGTAAGGGGGGAAGTTCTGGTTATGAAATTCTAACGGATCTGCTCATTTTTGGTTGCTCTTCTCGAAGAAGTTGACCGCTTCCGTTGATGTCTTCATTCCTTTGCTTCAAGTTATCAGGATAAGTCATCATCCTTACTTGGTGAAATTCATCGTACTTGCAGATAGGAAAGGGGCAGCTCGACAATGATAGAAGGCTATAAGAGTAATCATCGGGGGTTATCCCATGAATGATCACATGAGTATCTCTCAAATTGGTGAAATGAAACACATCGAGAGCCGAGCGAAAAGGCACGGTAAGAAGTTTCAAGCGGTTAGTCAATCGTTTGATGTCTTGATCAAGGCATGAAAGGGGTTCAGAGCAGCGGGAATAGGTATGGTATCTGATACCAAAATTGATCATCTCTAGGAGGTGACACGTGAACTACATACGGGTTCAAACGTGAGGAATACTTTGGCAACAGGGGTGTACAGGAGATTTAGGTTTCGATCCTGTGGAACTATGGGTTATGGTCCCACCATGTTGGTTAAAAGTAGAAAGAGCGGTGATATCTTGCACGGTTATGATAGCAAGGCACGTCAGAGAATAACCTGTCAGTTATGTCGGCAACAATGTCGGTACCAAGGGCGAGGGACGAAGAGAACCATTTGCCTGCTCGTTGAACGAGGCGGACCAATAGGAAAAGTTCTCGTCCATGTGTGGCTACCGGAATGTCATCACCAATAGTAATAGGGTCTTGCTAACAGAATTGTACACCAAGGTGTTAACATAAGCAGGAGAATATTACTGGTTAGATCTCACAGATCACAAGAAAGGTTAAACCAAACAATGGAAAGGAAAATATGGTTATCAGACTAAGCAGAACAATGGAAAGGAAAATGTGTTTAAACACATATTTCAGGGGTATATCCCTCCCAAGGACAAGCAGAGCATGATATCCATGGCAAGATATAAATAGAAAACCCTTTAGATGAGGGGAGAGAAATTCCATGACATTATCCATACAACAGTGTTTGGATAATTGATAAGGAATTTTTTGCATTGTGCTTCAAATGCTCTTATTGAAAATCGGATTACCGCACACATGCTTCGAGATAGCATTGACATGGTCTTCAAGCAAAGGTCATACTTCGGATACAAAAAGGGTCCATCAGGAACAACTTATAGAATAAGTCATATTATTTCAACAAGGAAAAGATGAGGATGTGGCCGTTGGGTTCAGCAGCAATTCATAGAGATTTCCATAAACATGGATTTTTCACAATTAAGTGACCAAGGTGATAGCATTGGTCACATCAAAGTAAATAATGAATTATGATCGAGGAGAACATCAAAAATTAAACATTGAACGAAAGTGCACCTGGAAATATGGACCAAGTAGCATGATTGATGTTAGAATGGTGATTCAATAACCAAAAGACTTGAAATGAAACTATCGACCATTCACTTCAAAGCAATAGGGTTGCTAGAAGTTTTGAATTCACACATCATAGTTAAATGTCCGGTATTCCGGTTAGAAACAACACGGGGACGTAGAAATGAATGTAGATGGCGAAATGTATCACTTGTATCAAGAGTTCTTACGAGGAGGTGAAATTCTCACAACATTCTTGATATATTAGATGGCAATACTCCAAGTTAGGTCATAAGATAAGCTGGATAGTCAGGAACTCAAGGTACAGCCACAACACGAACAAGTTTGTGTTGGAAAGAATGCAAGGAAGTAGTCGACGACAACACAAAGTACCGGGGGCAAGGATGGTAATCCCCATCAGAAATTCGATGAATATCCTCGAAATGCTCAGATTGTTGATGATGATCACGACACAATTGTCGAGAAATTTCATGAAGATGTAATCGATCGGCGACGACATCACACCAAGGGAATGGTGAAACAAAAGGTTACTGTAACCATGGGTACGACACAAACTCGAAAGCAAGTTTGCTATTCAAGGAGAAAAGATATGACAAGGGAGATTGATGTAAGATCAGCTCACCATCAAAATTTGTGCTCCGGGAAGAAGGACCAAGTTGCACAATTAAAATTAGCACGATAATGGTGTAGCCGAACAGGCTAGGAATGACATGATCGGGTACAAACACATAAGTAAGAAGAGAAGTTGTTGAACCGTAGTGAGGACTCGGTTCAGTTATCGGTGTCTTTGAGTGTTTAATAACTTAGAGCCCACGAAAAATTTGAATCAGTGAGAATGGAGTACTTGATGAAGAACTCATAAGAAGTTATGCAGTTCCATGATAATCTCGAGATACCAGGGGGTAATACTTGATGTCAGATCAAAGTAGAGGTTGGACTAGGGTATTGCTCTGCAGAAGACAAGTGCTTAAACTTGTCCGAGAAATGGGATCAAAGAAGAACAATATGGTCGGAAACCACGATTGCAAAAGTCCATATCCCAGATATAAGATGAAATTATATCAAGGGGATAATTATTATTATGAGAAGTTTCCATGTCAAGATCTACATCGTGTCCATGGGCATGACCACAAAGTTCAAGGTCGACTCCCACTTCTTCAATGTATAACCTTCCATTCACCTCTCGTTTTTTTGAAAAATTGACATTAGTTGTTGAAAGTTTTACCTGGTGCAATACCAAATAAGTATGACCCGTGAAATCTTTCGGGTTCACATAGAATAGTGAAGGCGTTGGTTCATCCCATCGGGGCATCTTAGGAACATATGCCACAAGCTTCAATAATAAATATCACAATCTCTAAAGTAGAGCATGGTTGGCCAAAAATCAAAGAATAGGATTTACCAATGGCATTATGTATCAGTGAAGGAACTTCCAAAGTGATTGAATGTAAAGGATGCTGTCAGATAAAACCCAACAAAGGATCCGATGGTCCTCAAGGGATCTGATGTGAGCATTGGCACTCAATCAGAGGAAGAAAGAATGTAAGGAGATCAGATTATAGAAATAACTGGCTAATTCAAAGCTCAAATGCAAAAGAGTTATGATTTCCAAATGAAGGGATCAGAAGCACACGCTCTGATTAAGGATGAATAAGTTGAGTAGGATTAGGGGTACAATCGATGGTAATTTGATTGGTCGAGAATCAGCTCATGTTCAAAATGACATCTGAATTGTAAGGATGAATTCTAGGATTCGAATGAGGATTGCAAGCATTCACAACATATTGAATCAACGGACTCAAAATGATAATGACAAAGGATGCCAATAAGATTACTAGACTTATGG
The DNA here is from genome assembly GCF_018294505.1 of Triticum aestivum. Lineage (NCBI taxonomy): Eukaryota > Viridiplantae > Streptophyta > Magnoliopsida > Poales > Poaceae > Triticum > Triticum aestivum. The sequence continues at coordinate 453,780,765 of NC_057798.1, forward strand.
AATTAACCACAATGCAAGTAAGCAAGAATTTCAAGATCAAAAGGCTCCTAAGGATTTTTGGAAGATCGAAAGGTATTTTGAAGACTATTGTGAAACACATGAACAACTAGGCATGAGCGGATACTCGACAAGTGCGAGGATTTATCCATAGGGGTATTCACATGACAAAGAACTGCAAGGCAGTAGGCACAAAGTATTCTCGAAGCAATAGAGAGTATTTTGGGGTATCTGGTAATAATAAGATCACCGGGGATGATCATATGAATGAAACATGTACCTGGTCATCCATAGTTTATCACTCGAAGGGAATTGCAAAAGCAACGGGCACAAGGCCTAGAGAGAACATTGAAGAGTATCTTCAGAATCTTATGGGGCACTAAGCAATCATTTGGAGTGAGGGGCTCTCCGGGAGGAAGTAGTTATGAGAACCTAGAGTCAGAGTTAGTAAAAATCATGTAACCGGAATAGAAGAGAGATCAGAGTCCCAGAGTATAAACGAGGAGTAAAAGATCCTAATACCACCAAATGGCGACATGGGCCCATAGGCCACATAGCCATGTTAGTAAAAGTTTTGCAATGACTAGGCTCGACTTCGGCCATGGAGTTTGGAAGGGGGATTCCTACAGGCAGTCGGCTCTAATACCAACTTGTGACGCCCCCGATTCAATCGTACACTAATCATGCACACAAATGTGTACGATCAAGATCAGGGACTCACGGGAAGATATCACAACACAACTCTAAAAGTAAAATAAGTCATACAAGCATCATATTTGAAGCCAGGGTCCTCGAGGGCTCGAATACAAGTGCTCGAACATAAATGAGTCAGCGGAAGCAACAATATCTGAGTACAGACATAAGTTAAACAAGTTGCCATAAGATTGCTAGCACAAACTGGGATACAGATCAAAAGAGGCGCAGGCCTCCTGCCTGGGATCATCCTAAACTACTCCTGGTCGTTGTCAGCGGCCTGCACGTAGTAGTAGGCACCTCTAGTGTAGTAGGAGTCATCATCGACGGTGTCGTCTAGATCCTGGGCTCCAACGTCTGGTTGCGGCATCCGAGGAGAAGAGGAAAGGGGGGAGAGGGAGCAAAACAACCGTGAGTACTCATCCAAAGTACTCGCAAGCAAGGACCTACACTACATATGCATTGGTATATGTGTAAAGAGGCAATGTCGATGGACTAAACTGCAGAATGCCATAATAAGAGGGGGATAGCTAGTCCTATCGAAGACTACGCTTCTGGCAGCCTCCATCTTGCAGCATCTAGAAGAGAGTAGATTGAAGTCCTTCAAGTAGCATCGCATAGCATAATCCTACCCGGCGATCCTCCCCTCGTTGCCTTGTGGGAAAGCGATCACCGGGTTGTCTCTGGAACTTGTCAGGGTGTGTTTTATTAAGTATCCGGTTCTACTTGTCATAAGGTCAAGGTACAACTCCGGGTTGTCCTTTTACTAAGGGACACGTCTATTCGAATAGATAAACTTCCCTGCAGGGGTGCACCACATAACCCAACACGCTTGATCCCCTTTGGCCGGACACACTTTCCTGGGTCATGCCTGGACTCGGAAGATCAACACGTCGCAGCCCCACCTAGGCACAACAGAGAGGCCAGCACGCCGGTCTAACTCCTATGGCGCAGGGGTCTGGGCCCATTGCCCATTGCACACCTGCATGTTGTGAGGCGGCCGGAAGCAGACCTAGCCTCCCTAATACAAGAGTAGGCGTTCCAGTCCAATACGGCGCGCGCCGCTCAGTTGCTGACGTCAAGAAGGATTTGGCTGATACCACAACATCGAGTGCCCATAACTGTTCCCGCGTAGTTGGTTAGTGCGTATAGGCCAGTGGCCATACTCAGATCAAATACCAAGATCTCGTTAAGCGTGTTATTATGAAGTAATTGCGAACGCCGACCAGGGCCAGGCCCACCTCTCGCCTAGGTGGTCTCAACCTGCCATGTCGCTCTGCCACAAAGATCCACATAGAGGGCCGTCGGGACAAATGTCCTTTCAGCCCCCGAATCACTCGCGGGTATTCTACGAGCCGACCCGACTTTAGTCATCATCTGTAATATGTATATATGTATATTATAAACCCGTGATCACCTCCCGAATGATCACGGCCCGATAGTATAGCAAGGCAGACTGACAAGAATGTAGGGCCACTAATGAGAAACTAACATCCTATACGAAGCATTTAGGATTGTGGGTAAGGTATCAACAACTGTAGCAACAATGGCAGGCCATGCAACAGAAGAGGATTAACCAAAACAGTAACATGATACACTACTCTAATGCAAGTAGTAAAGGGTAGAATAGGCGATATCTGGTGATGAAGGGGGGGGGGCTTGCCTGGTTGCTCTGGCAAAAAGGAGGGGTCATCAACTCCGTAGCCGAGCTGGGCAGCAGCAGCGTCGGTCTCGTAGTCTACCTGAGAGAAGAGGGGGAAGAAACAATAAATACAATGCAAACATAAGCATGACGATGCATGACATGACAATGAGCGATGCTAGGTGTGCCCTAACGCGGTAGTAGGTGATACCGGCGAAAGGGGGAAACATCCGGGAAAGTATCCCCGGTGTTTCGCGTTTTCGGACAGATGAACCGGAGGTGAAATGTTGCAGGTTCACTATGCTAGGGACGCGTGGCAGACGAACGGGCTGCGTTTTCGGATTCGTCTCATCGTTCTGAGCAACTTTCATGTACAAAGTTTTTCCATCCGAGCTACGGTTTATTTTATATTAATTTTAAAATATTTAATCATTTTAAAATTTATTTAATTATTCTACATCAACATTATCCAGAATAGTGTATGCTGACATCATCGTCAGCAGTCAACATGGCGTTGGCTGGGTCAAACTAACGTGTGGGTCCCAGCTGTCATTGACTGTTAACTAACCTAACAAATTAATTAACTAACCTAAGTGATTAGGTTAATCTAATCAACATTAATTAAGTTAATTAATTAAGTAATTAATTAATTAATTTCTTAATTATTATTATTTTATTCCAATTTTTATAAAACATTTAGGGGGCGAGGCCCAGCTGTCATAGGCCCCAGGGGGCGGGGCCCAGCTGTCATAGGCCCCTGGGGCAATAGCGGGCATGGGCGAACAGGCGGCGGGCGCCGGCGCACGTGTAGAACCAGGCGCGCTGGGCGCGGAGATGCAAGCCGGCGTGGCCGGGCGGAGCGGGGGTGTCGCGGCGGATGTGGTGGCTGAACGGGTCGGCAGCGGGAAGGAGAGAGCCCGGGGTGGGCGCCGGAGTTGGCCGGCGGTGCGGCGATGGCCCGTGAGGCTAGTGGTGGAGGCACTGGGCGAGCGGTGCAGGCGCGCGGGTCGGTGGCCGCGGGGACGGGCCGCAAGAGAAGGCAAGCGGGGGCGGCGTGTTGGGGTTGTGCAAAGCAGTCATACGTCTCCAATGTATCTATAATTTATGAAGCATTCATGCTATTTTATTATCTGTTTTGAATGATTACGGGCTTTATTATACACTTTTATATTACTTTTGGGACTAACCTATTAATAGGAGGCCCAGCCCATATTGCTGTTTTATTGCCTGTTTTAGTATTTCGAAGAAAAGGAATATCAAACAGAGTCCAAACGGAATGAAACCTTTGGCAGCGTGATTTTTTGGAAGATTATGGCCCAGGAGACTTGGAGTTGAAGTAAAGGGAGCATCGAGGGAGCCACGAGATAGGGGGGCGCGCCCACCCCCTGGGCGCGCCCTACCCTCTCGTGGGCCCCTCGAGGCTCCCCCGACCGACTTCTTTCGCCTATATAAGCCTACGTACCCTAAAAACATCGAATACGAAGATAGATCGGGAGTTCCGCCGCTGCAAGCCTCTGTAGCCACCAAAAAACCTCTTGGGAGCCCGTTCCAGCACCCTGCCGGAGGGGGAACCCATCACCGGTGGCCATCTTCATCATCCCGACGCTCTCCATGACGAGGAGCGAGTAGTTCACCCTCGGGGCTGAGGGTATGTACCAGTAGCTATGTGTTTGATCTCTCTCTCTCTCTCTCTCGTGTTCTCTCTATGGCACGATCTTGATGTATCGCGAGCTTTGCTATTATAGTTGGATCTTATGATGTTTCTACCCCTCTACGCTCTTGTGATGAATTGAGTTTTCCTCTTGAAGTTATCTTATCGGATTGAGTCTTTAATGACTTGAGAACACTTGATTTATGTCTTGTCGTGCTTATCTGTGGTGACAATGGGATTTCAGGTGCCACTTGATGTATGTTTTGGTGACCAACTTGCGGGTTCGGCCCATGAACCTATGCATAGGGGTTGGCACATGTTTTCGTCTTGACTCTCCGGTAGAAACTTTGGGGCACTCTTTGAAGTACTTTGTGTTGGTTGGATGAATCTGAGATTGTGTGATGCATATCGTATAATCATGCCCATGGGTACTTGAGGTGACAATGGAGTATCTAGGTGACATTAGGGTTTTGGGTGATTTGTGTCTTAAGGTGTTATTCTAGTACGAACTCTTGAATAGATTGACCGAAAGAATAACTTTGAGGTGGTTTCGTACCCTACCATAATCTCTTCGTTTGTTCTCCGCTCTTTGTGGCTTTGGAGTGACTCTTTGTTGCATGTTGAGGGATTGTTATATGATCTTTCTATGTTACTATTGTTGAGAGAACTTGCACGAGTGAAAGTATGAACCCTAGGCCTTGTTTCCTATCATTGCAATACCGTTTACGCTCACTTTTATCATTAGTTACCGTGCTGTTTTTATATTTTCAGATTAAAAAAAACTTATATCTACCATCCATATTGCACTTGTATCACCATCTCTTCGCTAAACCAGTGCACCTATACAATTTACCATTGTATTGGGTGTGTTGAGGACACAAGAGACTCTTTGTTATTTGGTTGCAGGGTTGTTTGAGAGAGACCATCTTCATCCTACAACTCCCATGGATTGATAAACCTTAGGTCATCCACTTGAGGGAAATTTGCTACTGTCCTACAAACCTGTGCACTTGCAGGCCCAACAACGTCTACAAGAAGAAGGTTGTGTAGTAGACATCAAGCTCTTTTCTGGCGCTGTTGCCGGGGAGGCTAGGTAAATGGCACTCACACCCCGTCAACTAAGCTCTTTTCTGGCGTCGTCGCCGGGGAGGTGAGTGCTTAAAGGTATATCTTTAGACCTTGCAATGGAATCTTTTTGTTTCTTGTTTTATCACTACTTTAGTTTATAAAAGAAAACTACAAAAAAATGGAGTTGAGTTTGTCTCATACGCTTTGTCTTTTTAATATCTTTAGTGAGTTTGATGAAAAGGAAAATTGTGCTCAAGTGCTAGAAGAAGAATGCATTAAAATGCTTGGTACTAAATCTTTGTATGATGAGCATGATTGCAATGTTGTTAGTATGAATTCCTTGAATATCCATGATGCTAATGATATGCAAAGGCCCAAGCTTGGGGAAGCTATGTTTGATGAGGATGAAATATTTGAGAATATATTTGCTGAAATTAATGTTTGTTCCAAGCTTGGGGATGCTATGTTTAATGAAGATGATATTTTTAGCCTCCCAAGTTTTGATATGCAAAGTTGTTATGATGATAGCATGCCTCTTACCTATGATGATTATATTGATGAAAGTGGGTTTGGAAGAGTGTCAACTTTAGGAAGTAGTGATCCCACTATTTTGGAGGATGTTGAATTTTATTGTGATGAATACGAAAGTGGATTTGGAAGAGTGTCAACTTTATTTAGTGATTCCACTATCTTGGGAGAGGTTTCAATCGATTATGATGAGAATGAAGTTGCTACTTATGATGATTATTGTGATGAAACTTATGCTATAAAAAGTAGTGATTATTATATTTACAAATCTTGTCATGATTATGATTACCCTTTTTCTGAACATTACTCTTTTGATGTGGAAACAATTTTTAGTGTTCAAGTCTCTTATGATACTCCCACTATTCCGAATGAGAAGAATTTTGCTTATGTGGAGAGTAGTAAAAATTCTATGCTTGTAGATCATGAAAGGAATGCTTTAGGTGCTGGTTATATTGTTGAATTCATTCATGATGCTACTGAAAATTATTATGAGAAAGGAACATATGCTTGTAGGAATTGCAATAACGTCAAGTTTCCTCTCTACGTGCTTAAAATCTTGAAGTTATGCTTGTTTTACCTTCCTATGCTAGTTGATTATTGTTAAAATAAGTTGTTTTCTCACAAAATCCCTATGCATAGGAAGTGGTTTAGGCTTAAATGTGCTAGTCATGTGCTTCATGATGCTCCCGTTACGTTTCAATTCTTATCTTTTATGTGAGCATCATTGTCATCATCATGCCTAGCTAGAAAGGCATTAAAGTAAAGCGCTTGTTGGGAGACAACCCAATATTTACACTTACTGTTTTTGTGTGTTCACATTATTATGCTACTGTAGTAATCATGTTTTATAGTTTTTGTCTCAATAAAGTGCCAAGTAAGACCTTTAGGATAGCTTACGGTGATAGTTGTGTTGACCCCGCTGAGAATCAGAAACTTTTGGACCCAGTAAATTAGTTTTGTTAATTCACATAAACGTGCTCTTGATCTGATTCTTTTTGATCTGGATTGGTACACAAATTTCTTAGGACTTCCTAATTTGGTAGAAGTTTTGGAGTTCCAGAAGTATACGTTTGATACAGATTACTACAGACTGTTTTGTTTTTGACAGATTCTGTTTTTTATGTGTTGTTTGCTTATTTTGATGAATCTATGAGTAGTATCGGACGGTACGAACCATAGAGAAGTTGGAATAAAGTATATATTACACCAATATAAATTTAGAATGAGTTCATTACAGTACCTAAGTGGTTGTTTTATTTTATTATACTAACAGAGTTTACGAGTTTTCTGTTGAGTTTTGTGTTGTGAAGTTTTCAAGTTTTGGGTAAAGATTCAATGGACTATGGAATAAAGAGTGGCAAGAGCCTAAGCTTGGGGATGCCTAAGGCACCCCAAGGTAATATTCAAGGACAACAAAGAGTCTAAGCTTGGGGATGCCCCGGATGGCATCCCCTCTTTCGTCTTCGTTCATCGGTAACTTTACTTGGAGCTATATTTTTATTCACCACATTATATGTGTTTTGCTTAGAGCGTCATTTTCTTTTGTTAGTTTTGCTTGATGTTATTTAGAATAATGTTTTGCATTTTTATTTTTAATAAAAATGTCAAGGATAGCCTTTACCATGCTTATTTTGCTAGTATACATGTTGCTGTTTGAGAACAGAAAGTTTACCGCTGTTGCAAAAATTCCCTAGAAAAGTCAGAGCATGATATAATGTTGAAACTTTTTGCATAATGAGCTCTGATAAATATTCTACAGCGTAGAATTTTTCTCATAATTTTTGGAGTTAGGTAAGTATGATGAATCTTGCATTCTTTAAAGACTCTACTGTTTTGGCAGATTGCTGTTATGTTTGCATTGTTTGCATATGTTTGCTTGTTTAATGATTCTATTTGAGGATAGGAGTATTAAATATGCACAGGAATTTAGTATGCAATGTTGAATAATATTTTTAGTGATTTGATACAGTAGAAAATGATAAGGTTTTGCATTGGTTTATACTAACCTATCTCACGAGTTCTTGTTGAGTTTGTTGTGGATGAAGCTTTTGATAAAAAGAGAAACCATGATATGTGAGGAATTAAGGAGACACAAAATTTCAAGCTTGGGGATGCCCAAGGCACCCCAAGATAATATTTCAAGAAGTCTCAAGCATCTAAGCTTGGGGATGCCCCGGTAGGCATCCCACCTTTCTTCTTTAACAACTATCGGTTAGTATCGGTTGAACCTAAGTTTTTGCTTCTTCACATGAGTTGTGCTATCCTTGCAATGTCATTTTATTTTGTTTTACATTCTGTTTGAATAAGATACCAAGATCTGAAATTCTTAAATGAGAGAGAGGCTTCACATAGTTACACAATTAGTTAGCTACTCATTGATCTTCACTTATATCTTTTTGGAGTAGTTTTTCATTTACTCGTGTGCTTCACTTATATCCTATGAGTAAATGGTTGAATGAGTTGAATGTCATAAATCTGAAATTATATATGCCTCATTTGCTTATCCCATGGGGAGTATTGACTTCACATCTAAGAGGTAGAGGGTGTAAATTTATTGAAGGTTAGCAAGCATCGTATTGGCCATTTGAACAATTCATGAAAGAATATTGAAGGAAGAGAGATTCCACATATAAATACACTATCCTAGACATCTTTTATAATTGGGAGCACTCATTAAGTATGACATGCTAAAGAGTTGATGTTGGACAAGGAAGACAACGTAATGGGTTATGTTTTCGCACATCTCAGTTAAAGTATATTGTCATGGATCATTCAAACATGTTGAGTTTGCCTTTCCCCCTCATGCTATCCAAAATTCATTGCACCAAGTAGAGATACTACTTGTGCTTCCAAACATCCTTAAACCCAGTTTTGCCATGAGAGTCCACCATACCTACCTATGGATTGAGTAAGATCCTTCAAGTAAGTTGTCATCGGTGCAAGCAATAAAAATTGCTCTCTAAATAAGTATGATATTTTGGTGTGAAGAAAATAGCTTTATACGATCTTGTTATGGAAGCAATAAAAGCGACGGACTGCATAATAAAGGTCCATATACAAGTGGCAATATAAAGTGACGTTCACTCACATTAAGATGTGCATCCAACCCTAAAAGCGCATGACAACCTCTGCTTCCCTTTGCGAAGGGCCTATCTTTTTACTTTATGTCTTTTACTTTTATGCAAGAGTCAAGGTGATCTTCACCTTTCCCTTTTTCATTTTATCCTTTCGCAAGCACCTCGTGTTGGGAAGATCCTGATATATATATATATATCCAATTGGATGTAAGTTAGCATGAACTATTATTGTTGACATCACCCAAATGTGAATACATTGGGAGGCAACACTATAAGCCCCTATCTTTCTCAGTGTCCGATTGAAACTCCATCACCATTAGTATTGCGTGAGTGTTAGCAATTGTAGAAGACTATAAGATAGTTGAGTATGTGGAGTTTGCTATTCCTGAAAATAAGATGAATTGCAATTTTTTGATGACTGAGAATGAAGTTTGCTAGTTTTTAAGAAAGTTTATGGTCTATGCTTTGACATGTGAATTGCTTGTTACTTTATCGTGAGAAGTTTTATGAGATGAACTACTGTTATGACACATATAATCATGCTAGAAAAGGTGATTGAAATTATCATTGATCAAACTTGTGCACCTTCTAGCATTCACACTTCATAAATTCTTTCTTTTATCATTTACCTACTCGAGGACGAGTAGGAATTAAGTTTGGGGATGCTGATACGTCTCCAACGTATCTATAATTTATGAAGCATTCATGCTATTTTATTACTGTTTTGAATGATTACGGGTTTTATTATACACTTTCATATTACTTTTGGGACTAACCTATTAACTAGAGGCCCAGCCCATATTGTTGTTTTATTGCCTATTTCAGTATTTCAAAGAAAAGGAATACCGAACGGAGTCCAAACAGAATGAAACCTTCAGCAGCGTGATTTTTGGGAAGATTATGACCGAAGAGACTTGGAGTTGAAGTAAAGGGAGCATCGAGGAAGCCACGAGATAGGGGGGTACGCCCACCCCCTGGGCGCGCCCTACCCTCTCGTGGGCCCCTCGAGGCTCCCCCGACCGACTACTTTCACCTATATAAGCCTACGTACCCTAAAAACATCGAATACGAAGATAGATCGGGAGTTCCGCTGCCGCAAGCCCTTGTAGCCACCAAAAAACCTCTCGGGAGCCCGTTCCGGCACCCTGCCGGAGGGGGAACCCATCACCGGTGGCCATCTTCATCATCCTGATGCTCTCCATGACGAGGAGGGAGTAGTTCACCCTCGGGGCTGAGGGTATGTACCAGTAGCTATGTGTTTGATCTCTCTCTCTCTCTCCCGTGTTCTATCTATGGCATGATCTTGATGTATCGCGAGCTTTGCTATTATAGTTGGATCTTATGATGTTTCTCCCCCTCTACTCTCTTGTGATGAATTGAGTTTTCCTCTTGAAGTTATCTTATCGGATTGAGTCTTTAATGATTTGAGAACACTTGATGTATGTCTTGCCGTGCTTATCTGTGGTGACAATGGGATTTCACGTGCCACTTGATGTATGTTTTGGTGACCAACTTGCGGGTTCTGCCCATGAACCTATGCATAGGGGTTGGCACACGTTTTCGTCTTGACTCTCCGATAGAAACTTTCGGGCACTCTTTGAAGTACTTTGTGTTGGTTGGATGAATCTGAGATTGTGTGATGCATATCGTATAATCATGCCCACGGATGCTTGAGGTGACAATGGAGTATCTAGGTGACGTTAGGGTTTTGGTTGATTTGTGTCTTAAGGTGTTATTCTAGTACGAACTCTTGAATAGATTGATCCGAAAGAATAACTTTGAGGTGGTTTCATACCCTACCATAATTTCTTCGTTTGTTCTCCGCTCTTAGTGGCTTTGGAGTGACTCTTTGTTGCATGTTGAGGGATTGTTATATGGTCTATCTATGTTATTATTGTTGAGAGAACTTGCACTAGTGAAAGTATGAACCCTAGGCCTTGTTTCCTATCATTGCAATACCGTTTACGCTCACTTTTATCATTAGTTACCTTGCTATTTTTTATATTTTTCAGATTACAAAAACCTATATCTACCATCCATATTGCACTTGTATCACCATCTCTTCGCCGAACTAGTGCACCTATACAATTTACCATTGTATTGGGTGTGTTGGGGAGACAAGAGACTCTTTGTTATTTGGTTGCAGGGTTGTTTGAGAGAGACCATCTTCATCCTACACCTCCCACGGATTGATAAACCCTAGGTCATCGACTTGAGGGAAATTTGCTACTGTTCTACAAACCTGTGCAATTGCAAGCCCAACAACGTCTACAAGAAGAAGGTTGTGTAGTAGACATCAAGCAGCAGTAGGGGAGGTCCGTGGGCGAGCAACGCAGGTGGGTGGCGAGCGCGCATGAGTGCGGGAACGCAGCGGTGACAGTAGAGGCTGGATGTGAGCGGGGAGGGGCGCGAGGTGAGTGTGTCAACTCCCCATAGGCCATACATCCATGTTAGTAAAAGTTTTGCAATGACTAGACTCGACTTCGGCCAAGGAGTTTGGAAGGGGGATTCCTACAGGCAGTTGGCTCTAATACCAACTTGTGACACCCCCGATTCAATCGTACACTAATCATGCACACAAATGTGTACGATCAAGATCAGGGACTCATGGGAAGATATCACAACACAACTCTAAAAGTAAAATAAGTCATACAAGCATCATATTTCAAGCCAAGGGCCTCGAGGGCTCGAATACAAGGTGCTCGAACATAAACGAGTCAGTGGAAGCGACAATATCTGAGTATAGACATAAGTTAAACAAGTTTCCATAAGATGGCTAGCACAAACTGGGATACAGATCGAAAGAGGCGTAGGCCTCCTACCTGGGATCCTCCTAAACTACTCCTGGTCGTCGTCAGTGGCCTGCACGTAGTAGTAGGCACCTCTAGTGTAGTAGGAGTCGTCGTCGATGGTGGTGTCTGGATCCTGGGCTCCAACGTCTGGTTGCGGCATCCGAGGAGAAGAGGAAAAAGGGGGGAAAAGAGGGAGCAAAGCAACCGTGATTACTCATCCAAAGTACTCGCAAGCAAGGATGTACACTACATATGCATGGGTATATGTGTAAAGAGGCAATATCGATGGACTGAACTGCAGAATGCCAGAATAAGAGGGGGATAGCTAGTCCTATCTAAGACTACACTTCTGGCAGCCTCCATCTTGCAGCATGTAGAAGAGAGTAGATTGAAGTCCTCCAAGTAGCATCGCATAGCATAAACCTACCCGGCGATCCTCCCCTCATCGCCCTGTGGGAAAGCGATCACCGGGTTGTCTCTGGAACTTGTCAGGGTGTGTTTTATTAAGTATCCGGTTCTAGTTGTTATAAGGTCAAGGTACAACTCCGGGCCGTCCTTTTACTGAGGAACACGACTATTCGAATAGATAAACTTCCCTGCAGGGGTGCATCACATAACCCAACACGCTCGATCCCCTTTGGTCGGACACACTTTCCTGGGTCATGATCGGCCTAGGAAGATGCTAAACCTAGACTTATTAGATGGGTTCTCCTACTTCAAGAATTTGATATGCATATTATTGATAGAAAGGGAGCTGAGAACCCCGTTGCAGACAACCTGTCTAGGTTAGAGAGTGTTCTTGATGACTAACTACCTATTAATGATAGCTTTCCTGATGAACAATTAGCTATCATAAATGTCTCTCGTACTGCTCCTTGGTATGCTGATTATGCTAATTACATCGTTGCTAAATTTATACCACCTAGTTTCACATACCGGCAAAAAAAAATTTCTATGATTTAAGACACTACTTCTGAGATGACCCACACCTTTATAAAGGAGTAGATGGTGTTATTAGACATTGTATACCTGAGCATGAATAGGAACAGATCCTACGCAAGTGTCACTCCGAGGCATATGGAGGACACCACGCTGGAGATAGAACTGCACATAAGGTATTGCAATCCGGTTTTTATTGGCCTACTCTCTTCAAAGATGCCCGTAAGTTTGTCTTGTCTTATGATGAATGCCAAAGAATTGGTAATATTAGTAGACGTCAAGAAATGCCTATGAATTATTCTATTGTTATTGAACCATTTGAAGTTTGGGGCTTTGATTATATGGGACCGTTTCCTGCCTCTAATGGGTATACACATATTTTAGTTGCTATCGATTACGTTACTAAGTGGGTAGAAGCTATTCCAACTAGTAGTGCTGATCATAACACCTTTATTAAGATGCTTAAAGAAGTTATTTTTCCAATGTTTGGAGTCCCTAGATATTTAATGACTGATGGTGGTTCACATTTTATTCATGGTGCTTTTCGTAAAATGCTTGCTAAGTATGATGTTGATCATAGAATTGCATCTCCATATCACCCACAGTCTAGTGGTCAAGTAGAGCTGAGTAATAGAGAGATCAAATTAATTTTGCAAAAGACTATTAATAGATCTAGAAAGAATTGGTCCAAGAAACTTGATGATGCATTATGGGATTATAGAACTACATATAAGAATCCTATGGGTATGTCTCCCTATAAAATGGTTTATGGAAAAGCATGTAACTTACCTCTCGAAATAGAACGTAAGGCGTACTAGGCCATTAAAGAGCTCAATTATGATTTCAAACTTGTCGGTGAGAAGAGGTTATTTGACATTAGCTCACTTGATGAATGGAGAACACAAGCCTATGAGAATGCCAAACTGTTTAAAGAAAAAGTTAAAAGATGGCATGACAAAAGGATACAAAAGCGTGAGTTTAATGTAGGTGATTATGTGTTGCTTTTCAACTCTCTTTTAAGATTTTTTGCAGGAAAGCTCCTCTCTAAATAGGAAGGCCCTTACGTTATCGAGGAGGTCTATCGTTCTGGTGCCATAAAAATCAACAACTTCGAAGGTACGAATCCGAAGGTGGTGAACGGTCAAAGAATCAAACATTATATCTCAGGTAACCCAATAAATGTTGAAACTAATGTTATTGAAATCGTAACCCCAGAGGAATACATAAGAGTAACTTTCTAGAACGTTTCAGACTTCGAAAAGGAATAGGTATGTGGTATGGTAAGTAAGCAGACTCCAAAACAGTTCTAATAGCATTTTTTCTCCGTTTTGGAATATTTAAGAAAATAGGAAGATAAGAAGTAGTCCCGGAAGGACACGAACCGTCCACGAGGGTGGAAGACGCGCCCTACCCCCTGGGCACGCCCCCTTGACTCGTGGGCAGCTCATGTGCTCTCCGGACTCCGTTTTCTTGCACGTTACTTCTTTCGGTCGGTAAAAATTCATTATATAATCTCTCGAAGATTTTGACCACCGTATCACGCAAAAATCTTCTGTCTTTGTTTTGAGCTATTTTTCTGACAGATCTAGAGCACCATGACGTCTTCAAGTGCCCCCAAGGACAATTTTTTCGAGAGGGTCATCAACCCCTACCTCGCGGAGGTGCTGCATCACCCTCAAACCATTGAGATGCGTGAGGGGGTGCTGCACATCTGCGATGTTGAGGGACCAAGGAGTACCGGAATCATGGAGACAAAGCTCGAAACAATTGAACAACAAGTTTTCAAGTGCCAAGGGATGGTGGAACGCGGACTCAACGCCAACCAGATGATGACCGCGGAGTTCACAAACAACCACAAGCTGGACGACAAAAACATTGGGGAGACAATCTTCAAGCTTCATGAGAAAATCAAGCACCTCCAAGCCCAGATCTATGACTTGCAAAATCAAAACTGTGAGTATGAATATAGATTCAAGAGGATGAGTTTGGATGCAAATTTGAGGGTCCCGGAGACTCGATCATCCTTCTATGATGGTGAGCCTATGCCTTGGAAGACGGACGACAAGCCTACATCATCAACAACTCCATCATCACCACCTCCGAGGAACTAATTACATGGGTATGGGCACTCCTCTTGGCAACTGCCAAGCTTGGGGGAGGTGCCTCGGTATCGTATCACCATCACACTCCTATCTTTACCGTTTTAATTAGTTCGATCCTTTTGGTAATATCTTGATCTAGTAGAATAAAGTTTTTGGTATGATCTAGTCTTGAGTTTTGCTTTATGATCCCTCTATGTAATCGAGTCCGCGAGCTATATAATAAAGATTAGTGTTGAGTTAAGGGCTTTCCAATCTTGATATGATCTTGAGGGAATAAAAGAATAAAAAGAAATAAAAGAGATCATATGGATCTTATGGAGAGTATGATGATTAAAAGTTGTTGAGAGTTGGCAAACATAGTTTTTGTCATCATTGCAATTAATAGGAAGTAATAAAGAAAGAGAGGTTCTCACATATAAATATACTATCTTGGACATATTTTATGATTGTGAGCACTCATTAAAGTATGACATGCTAAAGAGTTGATCTTGGACAAGGAAGACAACATAATGGGATATGTTTTCTCACATCTTAATTAAAGTATATTGTCATGGATCGTCCAACATGTTGAGCTTGCCTTTCCCCCTCATGCTAGCCGAATTCCTTGCACCAAGTAGAGATACTACTTGTGCTTCCAAATATCCTAAAACCAAGTTTTGCCATGAGAGTCCACCATATCTACCTATGGATTGAGTAAGATCCTTCAAGTAAGTTGTCATGCTGCATGCAACAAAAATTGCTCTCTAAATATGTATGACTTATTAGTGTGGAGAAAATAAGCTTTATACAATCTTGTGATATGGAAGAAATAAAAGCGACAGACTGCATAATAAAGGTTCATATCACAAGTGGCAATATAAAGTGACGTTCTTTTGCATTAAGATTTCGTGCATTCAACCATAAAAGCACATGGCAACCTCTGCTTCCCTCTGTGAAGGGCCTTGCTGCGTCTTGAGCTTGCGTTGGTTTTACTCGAAGAGGAGAGGGTGATGCAGCAATAGTAGCGTAAGTATTTCCCTCAGTTTTTGAGAACCAAGGTATCAATCCAGTAGGAGGCTCCTCAAAAGTCCCACGCACCTACACAAACAAACAAAGAACTCGCAACCAACGCAATAAAGGGGTTGTCAATCCCTTCATGGCCACTTGCGAAAGTGAGATCTGATAGAGATAGTATGATAAGATAAATATATTTTTGGTATTTTATAATATAAATGCAAAAAGTAAAGATGCAAATAAAAGTAGATTGGAAGCAAATATGATAAGAGATAGACCCGGGGGCCATAGGTTTCACTAGTGGCTTCTCTCAAGATAGCATAAGTATTACGGTGGGTGAACAAATTACTGTCGAGCAATTGATAGAAAAGCGAATAATTATGAGATTATCTAGGCATGATCATGTATATAGGCATCACGTCCGCAACAAGTAGACCGACTCCTGCCTGCATCTACTACTATTACTCCACACATCGACCGACTCCTGCCTGCATCTAGAGTATTAAGTTCATAAGAACAGAGTAACACATTAAGCAAGATGACATGATGTAGAGGGATAAAATCAAGCAATATGATATAAACCCCATCTTGTTATCCTCGATGGCAACAATACAATACGTGCCTTGCAACCCTTTCTGTCACTGTGTAAGGACACCGCAAGATTGAACCCAAAGCTAAGCACTTCTCTCATGGCAAGAAAGATCAATCTAGTAGGCCAAACCAAACTGAGAATTCGAAGAGACTTGCAAAGATAACTCAATCATACATAAAAGAATTCAGAGAAGATTCAAATATTATTCATAGATAAACTTGATCATAAACCCACAATTCATCGGATCTCGACAAACACACCGCAAAAAGAGTTTACATCGAATAGATCTCCACAAGAGAGGCAGAGAACATTGTATTGAGATCCAAAAAGAGAGAAAAATCCATCTAGCTAATAACTACGGACCCGTAGGTCTGTGGTAAACTACTCACAACTCATCAGAGGGGCAAGGATGTTGATGTAGAAGCCCTCCGTGGTCGATTCCCCCTCCGGCAGAGTGCCGGCGAAGGCTCCAAGATGAGATCTTGCGGATACAGAAGGTTACGGTGGTGGAAATTGTGTTTCGCCTGCCCCCTGAATGTTTTCGGGGTACGTAGGCTTATATAGGAGGAAGAAGTACGTCGGTGGATGCCCGAGGGGCCCACGAGGCTGGGGGCGCGCCCTATAGGGGGGGGGCTCCTATCTAGTGGGAGCCTCGGCTGCTTCTTGACTTGCACTCCAAGTCCTCTGGATCACGTTCGTTCCAAAAATCATGCTCCCGACGGTTTCATTCCGTTTGGAGTCCGTTTGATATTCCTTTTCTTCGAAATACTGAAATAGGCAAAAAACAGCAATATGGGCTGGGCCTCCGGTTAGTAGGTTAGTCCCAAAAATGATATAAATTTGTAAAATAAATCCCATAAACATCCAAAAAGGGGTAATATAATAGCATGGAACAATAAAAAATTATAGATACGTTGGAGATGTATCAAGCATCCCCAAGCTTAATTCCTGCTCGTCCTCGAGTAGGTAAATGATAAAAAGAGAATTTTTGATGTGGAATGCTACCTAGCATAATTCTCAATGTAATTTTCTTTATTGTGGCATGAATGTTCAGATCCAAATGATTCAAAAGAAAAGTTCATATTGATAAGAGAAATAGTAACACTTCAAGCATACTAATCAAAGTAATCATGTCTTCTCAAAATAACATGGCAAAAGAAAGTTCATCCCTACAAAATCATATAGTTAGGCTATGCTCCATTTTCATCACACAAAGATGTTCCCAACTTCTATACCCCCGATGACAAGCCAAGCAATTGTTTCATACTTAAATAATCTCAAACTTTTTCAACCTTCACGCAATACATGAGCGTGAGCGATGGATATAGCACTATGGGTGGAATAGAATATGATGATGGGGATTGTGTGGAGAAGACAAAAAAGGAGAAAGTCTCACATTGAAGAGGATAATCAACAGGCTATGGAGATGCCCATCAATTGATGTCAACATGAGGAGTAGGGATTGCCATGTAACGGATGCACTAGAGCTATGAATGCTCAACAAAAGAAAACTAATGGGTGTGCATCCAACTTGCTTGCTCACGAAGACCTAGGGCATTTGAGGAAGCCCATCGTAGGAATATACAAGCCAAGTTTTATAATGAAAAATTCCCACTAGTATGAAAAAGACAACTTATGAGACTCACTATATGAAAAACAAGGTGCTACTTTGAAGCACAATATATGAGACTCACTACATGAAGAACAAGGTGCTACTTTGAAGCACAAGTGTGGAAAAAGAGATAGTGACATTGCCCTTTTTATTTTTTTTCTTTTTTTTTCTTTTTTTGGGCCTTTCTTTTTCTTCTTTTTTTGGCCTTTATTCTTATTTTTTCTTTTTTTTTCTTTGGGCAATGCTCCAATAATGATGATCATCACACTTCTATTGATTACAACATATGAATTACAACTCGAAACTAGAACAAGATATGACTCTATATGAATGCCTCCGGCGGTGTACTGGGACGTTGCAATGAATCAAGAGAGACATGTATGAAAAATAATGCATGGTGGCTTTGCCACAAATACGATGTCAACTACATGATCATGCAATGGCAATATGAAAAAAGTAAAGTATGTCATGATGATGATGAACGGAACGGTGGAAAGTTGCAAGGCAATATATCTCGGAATGGCTATGGAAATACCATAATAGGTAGGTATGGTGGCTGTTTTGAGGAAGGTATAAGGAGGTTTATGTGTGATAGAACGTATCGTATCACGGGATTTGGATGCACTGGCGAAGTTTGCACCAACTCTCAAGGTGAGAAAGGGCAATGCACGGTACCGAAGAGGCTAGCAATGGCAAAAAGGTAAGAGTGCGTATAATCCATGGACTCAACATTAGTCAAAAGAACTCATATACTTATTGCAAAAATTTAGAAGTCATCAAAAATCAAGCACTACGCGCATGCTCCTAGGGGGATAGATTGGTAGGAAAAGACCTTCCCTCGTCCCCGACTGCCACTCATAAGGATGCACAAGCCAGGTACACTTCATGTTTCAAATTTGTTACACAACTTTAACCATACATGCATGCTACGGGACTTGCTAACTTCAACACAAGCATTCTTTAAATTCATAATCACCCAACTAGCATGACTTTAATATCACTACCTCCATATCTCAAAACAATTATCAAGTATCAAATTGATCATAGCATCCAATTCACTTCCTATGATAGTTTTTATTATACCCAACTTGGATGCCTACCATTCTAGGACCAATTTTATAACCATAGCAAATACCATGATGTTCTAAAAGACTCTCAAAATAATATAAGTGAAGCATGAGAGACTAGTAATTTCTATAAAAATAAGTCACCACCGTGCTCTAAAATATATAAGTGAAGCACTAAAGCAAAAACTACCAAGCTCAAAAGATATAAGTGAAGCACATACAGTATTCTCGCAAATTCTAATCAAACAGGCTTCTCCCAAAAGGTGTGTACATCAAGGATGATTGTGGTAAACTAAAAAGCAAAGACTAATATAATACACGATGCTCCAAGCAAAACACATATCATGTGGCGAATAAAAATATAGCTCCAAGTAAAGTTACCAATGAACGAAGACGAAAGAGGGGATGGCTTCCCGGGGCATCCCCAAGCTTAGGATTTTGGCTATTCTTGAATATCTTTGGGTGCCTTGTGCATCACCAACCTTAGGCTCTTGCCACTCCTTATTCCATAGTCCTTAAAAGCTTTACCCAAAACTTGATAACTTCACAACACAAAACTCAACAGGAAATCTTATAAGCTCCGTTAGTGAAAGAAAAGAAAACCACCACATAAGGTACTGTAATGAACTCATTCTTTATTTGTTTTGGTGTTAAACCTACTGTATTCCAACTTATCTATGGTTTATAAACTATTTTACTAGCCATAGGTGCATCAAAATAAGCAAACAACACATGAAAAACAGAATCTGTCAAAAACAGAACAGTCTGTAGCAATCTGTAACTAACGCAAACTTATGGAACTCTAAAAAGCCTACCAAAATAGGAAGTCCTGGAAAATTTGTTTATTGATCAGAATCAAAAAGAATAAACGCAAAATCACGTTTCTGTGATTTAACAAAATTATATTCGTGCGTGCAAAGTTTCTGTTTTTTAGCAGAATCAAATCAACTATCATCATAGGTTATCCTATAGGTTCTACTTGGCACAAACACTAATTAAAAGATAAAACACATCTAAACAGAAGGTATATGCAAGATTTATTACTAAACAGGAGCAAAAACAAAAAAACATAAAGAAAATTGGGTTGCCTCCCAACTAGCGCTATAGTTTAACGCCCCTAGCTAGGCATAAAAGCGAAGATAGATCTAACGAGTGCCATCTTTGGCACTAAATTCATAAGTAGCCCGCATGATAGATTCATAAGGTAATTTGACTCTCTTTCTTGGAAAGTTCTCCATGCCTTTCTTTAATGGAAATTGGAATCTAATATTTCCTTCCTTCATATCAATAATCGCACCAATCGTTCTAAGGAAAGGTCTACCAAAAATAATAGGGCAAGAAAGATTGCAATCTATATCAAGAACGATAAAATCCACGGGCACCAAATTTCTATTTGCAACAATGAGAACATCATTGATCCTTCCCATTGGCTTTTTAATGGTGGAATCCGCAAGGTGCAAATTTAAAGAGCAATCATCAAGATCATGGAAACCTAGAATATCACATAAAGTTTTCGCAATCATGGAAACACTAGCATCCAAATCACACATAGCAAAACACTCATGATATTTAATTCTAATCTTTATAGTAGGTTCCCACTCATCATTAAGTTTTCTAGGTATAGAAACTTCCAAATTAAGTTTTTCATCATAAGATTGCATCAAGGCATTAACGATATGTTTGGTAAAAGCTTTATTTTGACTATAAGCATGAGGAGAATTAACAACAGATTGCAACAAGGAAATACAACCTTCTAAAGAACAATTATCATAATCAAAATCCTTGAAATGCGAGATAGTGGGTTCAATGCTATTTAAAGTTGTGACCTCTCCAATCCCACTTTTACCAAATTTAGCATCAAGATCTAAAAACTCCGAATTCTTGGGATGCCTTCTAGGCAAAGTTGACTCATCATCAGTCCCGTAGTTATCAAGATTCATATTGCAAAACATAGATCTAATAGGAGACACATCAATAACTTTAAGATCTTCATCACTATTTTCGTGGAAACTAGAAGAACACGCCTTTATAAAGCTATCTTTTTTAGCACGCAATCTAGCGGTTCTTTCCTTGCACTCATCAATGGAAATTCTCATGGCTTTGAGAAACTCATTGATATCATGCTTAGGAGGATAAGATCTAAGTTTAAGAGCATCAACATCAAGCAAAAGTCTATCAACGTTCCTAGCCATATCATCAACTTTGAGCAATTTTTCTTCAAGCAAAGCATTAAAATTCTTTTGAGAAATCATAAATTCTTTCACACTATTTTCAAAATCAGAGGGCATCTTATTAAAATTAAAATAAGAATTATTGTAGGAATTTCCATGATTATTAGAGGAATTAATAGGGAACGGTCTAGCATTAAAGTTTCCTCTATAAGCATTGTTTCCAAAACTATTCCTACCAACAAAATTCACATCCATAGATTCATTATTATTCTCAATCAAAGAAGACAAAGGAATATCATTGATATCAAGAGGAGTATTTTTAGTAGCAAACAATTTCATAAGTTCATCCATCTTTCCACTCAAAACATTGATTTCTTCTATAGCATGCAATTTTTTACTGGAAGATCTTTCGGTGTGCCATTGAGAATAATTAGCCATAATATTATCAAGAAGTTTTGTAGCATCTCCTAACGTGATTTCCATAAACGTGCCTCCCGCGGCCGAATCTAAGAGATTTCTAGAAGCAAAGTTCAAACCGGCATAATTTTTTTGTATGATCATCCATAAATTCAAACCATGAGTAGGGCAATTGCGAAGCATCAATTTCATTCTTTCCCAAGATTGGGAAACATGCTCATGATCAAGTTGTTTAAAATTCATAATATCGTTCCTAAGAGTGATAATCTTAGCGGGAGGAAAATATTTAGAGATAAAAGCATCTTTGCACTAGTTCCAAGAATCAATACTATTTTTAGGCAAAGACGAAAACCAAACTTTAGCATGATCTCTAAGTGAAAACGGAAATAATCAATACTATTTTAACAATATTGTTATCCGTATCTTTCTTCTTTTGCATATCACACAAATCAACAAAGTTGTTTAGATGAGTAGCGGCATCTTCGCTAGGAAGGCCGGCGAATTGATCTTTCATAACAAGATTCAGCAAAGCAGTATTGATTTCATAAGACTCAACATCATTAAGAGGAGCAATCGGAGTACTAAGGAAATCCTTATTATAGGTATTCAAGAAATCACACAATTTGTTATTATCTTGCACCATGGCAACAAGTAATCCAACACACAAGCAAACAGAAAAAGGCAAGCGAAAAGAGAGGAGGAGATTGGGAAAGAGAGGGCGAATAAAACGGCAAGGGTGAAGTGGGGGAGAGGAAAATGAGAGGTAAATGGCAAATAATGTAAATGCGAGGGAGATGAGTCTGTGATGGGTACTTGGTATGTCTTGACTTGAGCGAAGACCTCCCCGGCAACGGCGCCAGAAATCCTTCTCGCTACGTCTTGAGCTTGCGTTGGTTTTCCTCGAAGAGGAGAGGGTGATGCATCAATAGTAGCGTAAGTATTTCCCTCTGTTTTTGAGAACCAAGGTATCAATCCAGTAGGAGGTTCCTCAAAAGTCCCACACACCTACACAAACAAACAAAGAACTCGCAACCAACGCAATAAAGGGGTTGTCAATCCCTTCACGGCCACTTGCGAAAGTGAGATCTGATACAGATAGTATGATAAGATAAATATATTTCTGGTATTTTATAATATAGATGCAAAAAGTAAAGATGAAAATAAAAGTAGATTGGAAGCAAATATGATAAGAGATAGACCCGGGGGCCATAGGTTTCACTAGTGGCTTCTCTCAAGATAGCATAAGTATTACGGTGGGTGAACAAATTACTGTCGAGCAATTGATAGAAAAGCAAATAATTATGAGATTATCTAGGCATGATCATGTATATAGGCATTACGTTTGCAACAAGTAGACCGACTCCTGCCTGCATCTACTACTATTACTCCACACATCGACCGACTCTTGCCTGCATCTAGAGTATTAAGTTCATAAGAACAGAGTAACACATTAAGCAAGATGACATGATGTAGAGGGATAAACTCAAGCAATATGATATAAACCCCATCTTGTTATCCTCGATGGCAACAATACAATACGTGCCTTGCAAACCTTTCTTTCACTGGGTAAGGACACCGCAAGATTGAACCCAAAGCTAAGCACTTCTCTCATGGCAAGAGAGATCAATCTAGTAGGCCAAACCAAACTGATAATTTGAAGAGACTTGCAAAGATAACTCAATCATACATAAAAGAATTCAGAGAAGATTCAAATATTATTCATAGATAAACTTGATCATAAACCCACAATTCATCGGATCTCGACAAACACACCGCAAAAAGAGTTTACATCGAATAGATCTCCACAAGAGAGGGGAGAACATTGTATTGAGATCCAAAAAGAGAGAAGAAGCCATATAGATAATAACTATGGACCCGTAGGTTTGTGGTAAACTACTCACAACTCATCGGAGGGGCAAGGATGTTGATGTAGAAGCCCTCCATGGTCAATTCCCCCTCCGGCAGAGTGTCCGCGAAGGCTCCAAGATGATATCTCGCGGATACAGAAGGTTACAGTGGTGGAAATTGTGTTTCATGTGCTCCCTGGATGTTTTTGGGGTATGTAGGCTTATATAGGAGGAAGAAGTACGTCGGTGGACGCCCGAGTGGCCCACGAGCCAGGGGGCACGCCCTGTAGGGGGGGGGGGGGCGCCCTCCTATCTCGTGGGAGCCTCGGCTGCTTCTTGACTTGCACTCCAAGTCCTCCGGATCACGTTCGTTCCACAAATCACGCTCCCGAAGGTTTCATTCCGTTTGGACTCCGTTTGATATTCCTTTTCTTTGAAATACTTAAATAGGCAAAAAAACAACAATATGGGTTGGGCCTCCGGTTAGTAGGTTAGTCCCAAAAATGATATAAATTTGTAAAATAAAGCCCATAAACATCCAAAAAGTGGTAATATAATAGCATGGAACAATAAAAAATTATAGATACATTGGAGACGTATCAGGCCTATCTTTTACTTTTACATTATGCAAAGAGTCGTGGTGATCTTCACCTTTCCCTTTTTACATTTTATCCTTTGGCAAGTACCTCGTGTTGGAAAGATCCTGATATACATATCCAATTGGATGTAAGTTAGCATGAACCATTATTGTTGACATAACCCTTGAGGTAAAAGGTTGGGAGGCAGCACTATAAGCCCCTATCTTTCTTTGTGTCCGATTAAAACTCCATAACCATAAGTATTGCGTGAGTGTTAGCAATTGTGAAAGACTAAATGATAGTTGAGTATGTGGACTTGCTGAAAAGCTCTTATATTGATTCTTTCCGATGTTATGATAAATTGCAATTGCTCCAATGACTGAGATTATAGTTTGTTGGTTATCAATGAATTTTCTGATTCATACTTGACATTGTGAATAGATTGTTACTTGAGTATAAGAAATCATATGACAAAATATATATATGTTGCTGTTATAAGAATGATCATGATGCCCTCATGTCCGTATTTTATTTTATTGACACCTCTATCTCTAAACATGTGCATATATTTTTCGATATCGGCTTCCGCTTGAGGACAAGCGAGGTCTAAGCTTGGGGGAGTTGATACGTCCATTTTGCATCATGCTTTTATATCGATATTCATTGCATTATGGGTTGTTATTACACGTTATGTCATAATTCTTATGGATATTCTCTCTTATTTTACAAGGTTTACATGAAGAGGGAGAATGCCGGCAACTGGGATTCTGGCTGGAAAAGGAGCAAATATTAGAGACCTATTCTACACAGCCCAAAAGTCCTGAAACTCCACGAAAGTCATTTCGGAAATTAATAAAAAATATTGAGCGGAAGAAGTACCATAGGGGGCCCACACCCTAGCCACGAGGGTGGGGGCGTGCCCCCCTGCCTCGTGGGCCACCTGGCAGCCCTCCGGTGCCCATCTTCTGCTATGTGAAGTCTTTTACCCTGGAAAAAATCATAAGCAAGCTTTCGGGACGAAACTCCACCGCCACGAGGCGGAACCTTGGCGGAACCAATCTAGGGCTCTGGCGGAGCTGTTCTGCCGGGAAACTTCCCTCCGGGAGGGGTAAATCATCACCATCGTCATCACCAATGATCCTCTTATCGGGAGGGGGTCAATCTCCATCAACATCTTCACCAGCACCATCTCCTCTCAAACCCTAGTTCATCTCTTGTATCCAATCTTTGTACCAAAACCTTAGATTGGTACCTGTGGGTTGCTAGTAGTGTTTATTACTCCTTGTTGATGCTAGTTGGTTTATTCGGTGGAACATCATTTTTCAGATCCTTAACGCATATTAATACCCCTCTGATTATGAACATGAATATGCTTTGTGAGTAGTTACGTTTGTTCCTGAGGACATGGGTGAAGTCTTGCTATTAGTAGTCATGTGAATTTGGTATTCATTCGATATTTTGATGAGATGTATGTTGTCTCTCCTCTAGTGGTGTTATGTGAACGTCGACTACATGACACTTCACCATTGTTTGGGCCTAGAGGAAGGCATTGGGAAGTAATAAGTAGATGATGGGTTGCTAGAGTGACAGAAGCTTAAGCCCTAGTTTATGCGTTGCTTCGTAAGGGGCTGATTTGGATCCATATGTTTCATGCTATGGTTAGGTTTACCTTAATACTTCTTTTGTAGTTTTGGATGCTTGCAATAGGGGTTAATCATAAGTGGGATGCTTGTCCAAGAAAGGGCAGTACCCAAGCACCGGTCCACCCACATATCAAATTATCAAAGTAACGAACGCGAATCATATGAGCATGATGAAAACTAGCTTGACGATAATTCCCATGTGTCCTCGAGAGCGCTTTTCTCATTATAAGAACTTGTCCAGGCTTGTCCTTTGCTACAAAAAGGATTAGGCCACCTAGTTGCACCTTATTTACTTTCATTGCTTGTTACCCGTTACAAATTACCTTATCACAAAACTATCTGTTACCGATAATTTCAGTGCTTGCAGAGAATACCTTACTGAAAACTGTTTGTCATTTCCTTCTGCTCCTCGTTGGGTTCGACACTCTTACTTATCGAAAGGACTACGATAGATCCCCTACACTTGTGGGTCATCAGGGACCCCATCGTAATGTCAATAGAATGAGCAGAGGAGGAGCGTCGAACACAGCCACAACCCATTCATCACCATCTTCATCCAAAAACCCTAGCCGCCGCCATTTTCACCTCCATAGCCATCTCCACCACCATAGCCCTCTCTCGACTAGTTTATACTTGTAATCGTGCATCGCACAAGGCATATATTGTAAGATGATATGTATTTGTTGTTGGGGAACGCATTAACTTCAAAAATTTCCTACGATCACGCAAGGGCTATCTAGGTGA
The DNA here is from genome assembly GCF_018294505.1 of Triticum aestivum. Lineage (NCBI taxonomy): Eukaryota > Viridiplantae > Streptophyta > Magnoliopsida > Poales > Poaceae > Triticum > Triticum aestivum. The sequence continues at coordinate 453,806,918 of NC_057798.1, forward strand.
TGCATAGCAACGAGAGGGGAGAGTGTGTCCAGGTACCCTCGCAGACCGAAAGAGGAAGCGTTTCAATAATGCAGTTGATGTAGTCGAACTTATTTGCGATCCAACCGATCAATTACCAAATGTACGACACCTCCGCGTTCAGCACACGTACAGCTCGATGACGTCCCTCGTGATCTTGATCCAGTTAAGGACTAGGGTGATTTCCGTCAGCACGACGGTGTGGCGACGGTGATGATGACGCTGCGGCGCAGGGCTTCGCCTAGGCACTATGATGGTATGATCGAGGTGTGTAACTGTGGAGGGGGGCACCGTACACGGTTAAGAGAAACTTGTGTGTTCTAGGGTGCCCCCTACCCCTGTATATAAAGGAGCAAGGGGGAGACCAGCCAGCCCCTAGGGCGCGCCCAAGAGAGGAGGAGTCCTACCAGGACTTCCTAGTCCTAGTAGGATTCCACTTCAAGGAAGGAGGGGGGGAAGGAAAGGAGAGGGAGAGGGAGCAGGAAAGGGGGGGCCTTCCCTTGTCCTATTCAGACTCAAGGGGGGCGGCCCTCTTGCGGCCCTCCTCTCTCTCCACTAAGGCCCATGGCGGCCCATTAGTTCCCTGGGGGGTTCCCGTAACCCCTCCGGCACTCCGGTTTTACCCGAAACATCCCAGAACTCTTCTGGTGTCCGAATAACATGGTCCAATATATTCATATTTATGTCTCGACCATTTCGAGACTCCTCGTCTCATCTGTGATCTCATACGGGACTTTAAACAAACTTCGGTCATCAAAAACACATAACTCATAATACATATCGTCATCGAACGTTAAGCATGCGGACCCTACGGGTTCGAAAACTATGTAGACATGACCGAGACACATCTTCGATCAATAACCAATAGCAGAACCTGGATGCTCATATTGGCTCTTACATATTCTACGAAGTTCTTTATCGATCAAACCGCATAACAACATACGTTGTTCCCTTTGACATCCGTATGTTACTTGCCCGAGATTCGATCATCGGTATTATCATACCTAGTTCAATCTCGTTACCATCAAGTCTCCTTACTCGTTCCGTAATGCTTCATCCCGCAACTAACTCATTAATCACATTGCTTGCAAGGCTTATAGTGATGAGCATTAGCAAGATGCCCTAGAGATACCTCTCCGATACACAGAGTGACAAATCATAATCTCGATCTATGCCAACCCGACAAACACCTTCGGAGACACCTGTAGAGCATCTTTATAATCACCCAGTTACGTTGTGACGTTTGATAGCACACAAGGTGTTCCTCCGGTATTCGGGAGTTGCATAATCTCATAGTCTGAGGAACATGTATAAGTCATGAAGAAAGCAGTAGCAATGAAACTGTAACGATCATAATGCTAAGCTAACGGATGGGTCATGTACATCACATCATTCTCCTAATGTTTTGATCCCGTTCATCAAATGACAACACATGTCTATGGTTAGGAAACATAACCATCTTTGATTAACGAGCTAGTCAAGTAGAGGCATACTAGGGACACTATGTTTTGTCTATGTATTCACACATGTACTAAGTTTCCGGTTAATACAATTCTAGAATGAATAATAAACATTTATCATGAAATAAGGAAATAAATAATAACTTTATTATTGCCTCTAGGGCATATTTCCTTCATCCGTCGTATCTATAATTTTTGTTTGTTTCATGCCAATATTCTACAACTTTCATACACTTTTGGAAACTTCTTATACTATTTTTGGGACTAATATATTGATCTAGTGCCCAGTGCCAGTTCCTGTTTGATGCATGTTTTTTATTTCGCTGAAAATCCATATCAAACGAAGTCCAAACGCGATAAGAACATACGGAGATTTTTTTAGAATATATATGTTTTCGGGAATTGGAATCAACGTGAGATGATGCCCGAGGCGGCGACAAGGCAGGTGGGCATGCCCCAGGGGTAGGGCGCGCCCTGGGCCCTTGTGGCCACCCCATAAGGCAGTTGATGCCCTTCTTCGACTGCAAGAAATCTAATATCCATATAAAATTGTGTTAAAATTCCAGCCCAATTGGAGTTACGGATCTCTGGAAATTTAAGAAATGGCGAAACGCCAGAATCTGGGAGCGCAGAAACAGAAGGAAACAGAGAGAGAGAGAGAGAGAGAGAGAGAGAGAGGGAGAGAGAGAGAGAGAGAGAGAGAGAGAGAGAGATCCAATCTCGGAAGGGCTCTTGACCCTCCGCCGTCGTGGAGGCCATGGACCAGAGGGGAAACCCTTCTCCCATCTGGGGGGAAGGTCAAGGAAGAAGAAGAAAAGGAGGGGGCTCTCTCCCCTTCTCTCCCGGTGGCGCCAGAACGCCGCCGGAGCCATCATCATGACGATGATTGATACGTCTCCAACGTATCTATAATTTTTGACTGTTCCATGCTATTATATTACCCCTTTTGGATGTATATGGGCTTTATTTTACACATTTATATCATTTTTGGGACTAACCTACTAGCCGGAGGCCCAGCCCGTATTGCTGTTTTTTTGCCTATTTCAGTATTTCGAAGAAAAGGAATATCAAACGAGTCCAAACGGAATGAAACCTTCGGGAGCGTGATTTTTGGAACGAACATTATCCAGAGGACTTGGAGTGCAAGTCAAGAAGCAGCCGAGGCTCCCACGAGATAGGAGGGTGCCCCCCTATAGGGCGCGCCCCCTATCTCGTGGGCCCCTCGGGTGGCCACCGACGTACTTCTTCCTCCTATATATACCTACGTACCCCGAAAACATCCAGGAGCACCACGAAACACAATTTCCACCACCGTAACCTTCTGTATCCGCGAGATCCCATCTTGGAGCCTTCGCCGGCATTCTGCCGAAGGGGGAATCAACCATGGAGGGCCTCTACATCAACATCCTTGCCCCTTCGATGAGTTGTGAGTAGTTTACCACAGACCTACGGGTCCATAGTTATTAGCTAGATGGCTTCTTCTCTCTTTTTAGATCTCAATACAATGTTCTCCCCCTCTCTTGTGGAGATCTATTCGATGTAAAGTCTTTTTGCGGTGTGTTTTTCGAGATCTGATGAATTGTGGGTTTATGATCAAGTTTATCTATGAATAATATTTGAATCTTCTCTGAATTCTTTTATGTATGATTAAGTTATCTTTGCAAGTTTCTTCGAATTATCAGTTTGGTTTGGCCTACTAGATTGATCTTTCTTGCCATGGGAGAAGTGCTTAGCTTTGGGTTCAATCTTGCGGTGTCCTTACCCAGTGACAGAAAGGGTTGCAAGGCACGTATTGTATTGTTGCCATCGAGGATAACAAGATGGGGTTTATATCATATTGCTTGAGTTTATGCCTCTACATCATGTCATCTTGCTTAATGTGTTACTCTGTTCTTATGAACTTAATACTCTAGATGCAGGCAGGAGTCGATCGATGTGTGGAGTAATAGTATTAGATGCAGGCAGGAGTCGGTCTACTTGTTATGGACGTGATGCCTATATACATGATCATGCCAAGATAATCTCATAACTATGCGCTTTTCTATCAATTGCTCGACAGTAATTTGTTCACCCACCGTAATACTTATGCTATCTTGAGAGAAGCCTCTAGTGAAACCTATGGCCCCCGAGTCTATCTCTTATCATATTTGCTTTCAATCTACTTTTATTTGCATCTTTACTTTTTGCATCTATATTATAAAATACCAAAAAAAATATTTATCTTATCTTACTATCTTTATTAGATCTCACTTTCGCAAGTGGCCGTGAAGGGATTGACAACCCCTTTATTGTGTTGGTTGCGAGTTCTTTGTTTGTTTGTGTAGGTGTGTGGGACTTTTGAGGAGCCTCCTATTGGATTGATACCTTGGTTCTCAAAAACTGAGGGAAATACTTACGCTACTATTGCTGCATCACCCTCTCCTCTTCGAGGAAAACCAACGCAAGCTCAAGACGTAGCAAGAAGGATTTCTGGCGCCGTTGCCGGGGAGGTCTTCGCTCAAGTCAAGACATACCAAGTACCCATCACAAACCCATCTCCCTTGCATTTACAATATTTGCCATTTGCCTCTCATTTTCCTCTCCCCCACTTCACCCTTTCCGTTTTATTCGCCCTCTCTTTCCCAATCTCCTCCTCTCTTTTCGCTTGCCTTTTTCTGTTTGCTTCTGTGTTGGATTACTTGTTGCCATGGCGCAAGATAATACCAAATTGTGTGATTTATCGAATACCAATAATAATGATTTCCTTAGTACTCCGATTGCCCCTCTTAATGATGTTGAGTCTTGTGAAATCAATTCTACTTTGCTGAATCTTATTATGAAAGATCAATTAGCCAGCCTTCCTAGTGAAGATGCCGCTACTCATCTAAACAACTTTGTTGATTTGTGTGATATGCAAAAGAAGAAAGATACGGATAACAATATTGTCAAATTTAAGTTATTTCCGTTTTCACTTAGAGATCATGCGAAAGTTTGGTTTTCGTCTTTGCCTAAAAATAGTATTGATTCTTGGAACAAGTGCAAAGATGCTTTTATCTCTAAGTATTTTCCTCCCGCTAAGATTATCACTCTTAGGAACAATATTATGAATTTTAAACAACTTGATCATGAGCATGTTGCCCAATCTTGGGAAAGAATGAAATTGATGCTTCGCAATTGCCCTACTCATGGCTTGAATTTATGGATGATCATACAAAATTTTTATGCCGGTTTGAACTTTGCTTGTAGAAATCTCTTAGATTCGGCCGCGGGAGGCACGTTTATGGAAATCACGTTAGGACATGCTACAAAACTTCTTGATAATATTATGGCTAATTATTCTCAATGGCACACCGAAAGATCTTCTAGTAAAAAAGTGCATGCTATAGAAGAAATCAACGTTTTGAGTGGAAAGATGGATGAACTTATGAAATTGTTTGCTACTAAAAATACTCCTCTTGATCCCAATGATATGCCTTTGTCTTCCTTGATTGAGAATAATAATGAATATATGGATGTGAATTTTGTTGGTAGGAATAGTTTTGGAAACAATGCTTATAGAGGAAACTTTAATTCTAGACTGTTCCCTAATAATTCCTCTAATAATTATGGAAATTCCTACAATAATTCTTATGGTAATTTTAATAAGATGCCCTCTGATTTTGAGAATAGTGTGAAAGAATTTATGATTTCTCTAGAATTTTAATGCTTTGCTTGAAGAAAAATTGCTCAAAGTTGATGACTTGGCTAGGAACGTTGATAGACTTCCGCTTGATGTTGATGCTCTTAAACTTAGATCTTATCCTCCTAAGCATGATATCAGTGAGTCTCTCAAAGCCATGAGAATTTCCATTGATGAGTGCAAGGAAAGAACCGCTAGATTGCGTGCTAAAGAAGATATCTTTATAAAAGCGTGTTCTTCTAGTTTCCGTGAAAATAATGATGAGGATCTTAAAGTTATTGATGCGTCTCCTATTAGATCTGTGTTTTGCAATATGAATTTTGATGATTATGTGACTGATGATGAATCAACTTTGCCTAGAATGCGTCCCAAAAATTCGGAGTCTTTAGATCTTGATGCTAAATTTGGTAAAAGTGAGATTGGAGAGTCCTCAACTTCTAATAACATTGAACCTACTATCTCGGATTTCAAGGAATTTGATTATGATAATTGCTCTTTAAAAGGTTGTATTTCCTTGTTGCAATCCGTTGTTAATTCTCCTCATGCTTATAGTCAAAATAAAGCTTTTACCAAACATATCGTTGATGCCTTAATGCAATCTTATGATGAAAAACTTAAGTCGGAAGTTTCTATACCTAGAAAACTTAATGATGAGTGGGAACCTACTATAAAGATTAGAATTAAAGATTATGAGTTTTTTGCTTTGTGTGATTTGGGTGCTAGTGTTTCCATGATTCCGAAAACTTTATGCGATATTCTAGGTTTCCATGATCTTGATGATTGCTCTTTAAATTTGCACCTTGCGGATTCCACCATTAAAAATCCTATGGGAAGGATCAATGATGTTCTCATTGTTGCAAATAGAAATTTGGTGCCCGTAGATTTTATCGTTCTAGATATAGATTGCAATCTTTCTTGCCCTATTATTCTTGGTAGACCTTTCCTTAGAACGATTGGTGCGATTATTGATATGAAGGAAGGGAATATTAGAGTCCAATTTCAATTAAAGAAAGGCATGGAGCACTTTCCAAGAAAGATAGTCAAATTACCTTATGAATCTATCATGCGTGCTACTTATGAATTTAGTGCCAAAGAGGGCAGTCGTTAGATCTATCTTTGCTTTTATGCCTAGCTAGGGGCGTTAAACGATAGCGCTAGTTGGGAGGCAACCCAATTTTCTTTATGTTTTTTGTTTTTGCTCCTGTTAAGTAATAAATCTTGCATCTACCTTCTGTTTAGATGTGTTTTTATCTTTTAATTAGTGTTTGTGCCAAGTAGAACCTATAGGATAACCTACGATGATAGTTGATTTGATTCTGCTAAAAAACAGAAACTTTGCATGCACTAATATAATTTTGTTAAATCACAAGAACGTGATTTTGCGTTGATTCTTTTTTCTTATGTTCAATAAACAAATTTTCCAGGACTTCCTATTTTGGTAGGATTTTTAGAGTTCCAGAAGTTTGCGTTAGTTACAGATTGCTACAGACTGTTCTGTTTTTGACACATTCTGTTTATCATGTGTTGTTTCCTTATTTTGATGCATCTATGGCTAGTAAAATAGTTTATAAACCATAGAAAAGTTGGAATACAGTAGGTTTAACACCGAATTAAATAAATAATGAGTTCATTGCAGTACCTTATGTGGTGGTTTTGTTTTCTTTCACTAACGGAGCTTATAAGATTTCCTGTTGAGTTTTGTGTTCTGAAGTTTTCAAGTTTTGGGTAAAGCTTTTATGGACTATGGAATAAAGGGTCGCAAGATCCTAAGCTTGGGGATGCCCATGGCACCCCAAGATATTCAAGAATAGCCAAAAGCCTAAACTTGGGGATGCCTTGGGAAGGCATCCCCTCTTTCGTCTTTGTTCATTGGTAACTTTACTTGGAGCTATATTTTTATTCGCCACATGATATGTGTTTTGCTTGGAGCGTCGTGTATTATATTAGTCTTTGGTTTTTAGTTTAACACAATCATACTTGCTGTACACACCTTTTGGGAGAAGCCTACTTGATTAGAATTTGCTAGAATACTCTATGTGCTTCACTTATATCTTTTGAGCTTGATAGTTTTTGCTCTAGTGCTTCACTTATATCTTTTAGAGCACGGTGGTGTCTTAATTTTGAGGAAATTACTAGTCTCTCATGCTTCACTTATATTATTTTGAGAGTCTTTTAGAACAGCATGGTATTTGCTATGGTTATAAAGTTGGTCCTAGAATGATGAGCATCCAAGTTGGGTATAATAAAAACTATCATAGAAAGTGAATTGGATGCTATGATCAATTTGATGCTTGATAATTGTTTTGAGATATGGAGGTAGTAATATTAAAGTTATGCTAGTTGGGTGATTATGAATTTAAAGAATGCTTGTGTTGAAGTTTGTGATTCTCGTAGCATGCACGTACGGTGAACCGCTTTGTGATAAAGTTGGAGCACAATTTTATTTATTGATTGTCTTCCTTATGAGTGGCGGTCGGGGACGAGCGATGGTCTTTTCCTACCAATCTATCCCCCTAGGAGCATGCGTGTAGTGCTTTAGTTTTTGATGACTTCTAAATTTTTGCAATAAGTGCATGATTTCTTTTGATTAATGTTGAGTCCATCGATTATACGCACCCTTTCACCCTTCGGCCATTGTTAGCCTTTCTTGTACCATGCAACTTTCGCCGGTACCATACACCCACCATATACCTTCCTCAAAACAGCCACCATATCTACCTATTATGGCATTTCCATAGCCATTCCGATATATATTGCATGCAACTTTCCACCGTTCCGTTCATATGACATGAAAGTGCTAGCTATCGACTAGAGGGGGGGGGGTGAATAGGCGATTTTTATGAAAGTCTTCAAAACATGGAAGTTTCGAAGACAAACAATAGAAATGACCTAATTGATATGCAGCGGAAGATAAACTACAACAAGCAAGCCATAGTCAAGTATGCAAGAATGTGAAAGTACAAAGACTAATAGCAGCTTAGTAGTAAGGATCAGGATGGAAGATAGTATGAAGCCAACCAATGATAGTAGTCAAGCAATGAAGTCAAACAGGTATGACAAGTAGGAAATGACTTCACGAAGACAAACGTTAAGTAAAGGAAGGGAAAGGATAGAACCAGTCACTTGTTGAAGACACATGATTTGTTGGACCAGTTCCAGTTGCTGTGACAACTGTACGTCTTGTTAGGGAGGCTGAGATTCAACTCAGAAGACCGCGTCTTCACCTTATTCCCCTTGAGCTAAGGACACACAGTCCTCGCCCAATCACTCTGGTAAGTCTTCAAGGTAGACTTCCAAACCTTCACAGACTTCGTTCATCGGCGATCCACAATGACTCTTGGATGCTCAGAACGCGACGCCTAACCGGCTGGAGGATTCATAGTCCTCAAGTGTAATAAGTCTTTAGGTCACACAGACAGAAAGACTTCAGTGATGCCTAACACTCTTTGGATCTGGGTGTTTGGGCTTTGTCCTCACAAGGATTTCTCTCTCTCAAAGGCTTCGAGGTGGGTTGCTCTCAAACGACAAAAGCCGTGCACTAACTCTGAGCAGCCACCAATTTATGGTGTAGGGGGTGGGCTATTTATAGCCATAGGGCAACCCGACATGATATGTCCGAAATGACCCTGGGTCACTAAGGAACTGACACATGTTCCAACGGTCAGATTTCAAACACACACGGCAACTTTACTTGGGCTACAAGCAAAGATGACTCATCCAGCTCTGGATAAGATTTGCTCTCATTGTCTTCGCTCGAAGACATAGAATTTGGGTTGAGCATCACTTCAGTCATTCTGACTTAGTTCACTTGGACCCCACTTAACAGTGCGGTGGTTCCTATGACCCAACAAAGAAGAAAAAGGAAACAGCGAAACTACACAGTCTTCGCACTCCATAATCTTCACTCAATGTCTTCTCATGTCATAGTCTTCAATATGAATATCTTCACATACCACCATTGTCGTCAATGTCTTCATACATTTTTAGCGGTCATCTCCGGTAGGTAAACCGAATCAATGAGGGACACTACCTGCGTTATCCTGCAATTCTCACAAACGCATTAGTCCCTCAACCAACTTTGTCGTCAATACTCCAAAACCAACTAGGGGTGGCACTAGATGCACTTACAATCTCCCCCTTTTTGGTGATTGATGACAAACTGGTTGAAGTTTTCAACGGGGATAAAGTATGTGAAATTGTAAAGGATAGGGTATTGTCTTCATAAGTGGAAAAGGCTCCCCCTGAAGATGTGCATATAAGTAATTTGCTTTTGGAATGCAAATGCACATGGCAGGTTGTACTTATGGAGATCCTCTTCAACTTATGAAGATAATTCATCATGCATGAAATGATATAACTAAGAGAATGACATGCATAATGAAAAATGGACGTCTGGAGAATGATCTAAGTGCGGAAGTTATCATCGCACACGCGGAATTTATCATTGCATCACAAAAAAGCAAATAAGTAGCACACGACCATCGAGTTTAAGTGTTACAACTCAAAGAACCAAATGTATCAAAAGCGAGAGTTGTAAACACGAGGCAAAATATAAAGCAACCGCCCATATGAACCCGCTTGAAGACTATCAAACTCATACGCTTCTCCCCCTTTTGTCAGTAAGGACCAAAAAGGTTTGAAGACATAGAGCATCTACTCGTTCTCATGAGTAGGTGAAGCAGCAGGGTTGTCGTTGTTGTTTGGCGGCGCAGACGTACTTGGTGCAGTGTCGATGCGTGCAGAAGTAGGGGGCGGTGAAGTAGCATCATCTTCATCATCGATCACTTTGGCATTCACAGTTGCCGCGGAGGAAGAATAGTCAGAGTCTTCAAGGGATGGAGTTCGACGTAGGACAACATTCCGTAAAGGAGTGGAGTCAAACTTGAATCTTTCAGTGAAGCCATCGTCTTGAAGATCTACTTCAGTAGTAAGCAGCATCAAACTCTTCCATGATCGCCGACAGGTCTCGTGAGTGACAAAAGCATTCTTGGTGGCAAGATTTCGAATGCGATTGACGTCCACCAAGAGGCTTTGCATCTGTCGCTTGAGCCAAAAATGATGCTTGTCTTGTTTCTGATGAAGTGCCACAAGAAGTTCTCGGTCATTTAGGACACGAGAGCGCTTCTTAGGCCTTTGGGCAATTGTGCTCTCAGTAGCTTCAGTTTGTGCACGATGAGGCAGACGAGTGTTCCCAACCATTGGATAGACACAAGTTACTGCTTGGACTCCTTTCATGGGTTGAGTGAAGCTTTGGTGATCAACATTTTGAAGACAAAGAGGCTTCTTGGCAGGCTCAGGGTATATGGCTTCAACTGACATATCAACCTCTGGTAGAAAGATCAGATGATTGCGAGCAGAGGGCTGATATTTGATAGTAGAGTGTAGCTTGATTAGGTGCATGACCCATGGAGCATGGAATTTCAGGCCAAAAAGATCAGATCCAGACGCAGCCAGTTGCCGGATGAAGAATTCTTGTGCATTGAAGCTGATGCCATTGAGGATGTAAAAGACCAATGTCTTCATTGTTCCTTCAAGTTTTGCAGCTGATGAATGCCCTTTGATAGGCCATAGAGTTTGCCTGATGATGTGATATATTGTGCGAGGCAGATACTCAAGGTCATCAACAAAGAACTCCTTTGGGTATTCAGCGTCAGGTGGCAGAGGCTTCATCATGCTCAACATCTGGCTCATGTTGGGCTCTGGCTTGTGGAAGATGCTCTCCAGTGCATTGCAGTGGAGTTGACAATCAGGTTCGAACAGCTCTCCGGGAGTGGGTAGGCCTGTAAGCTCAATGACGTCAAGAGCTTTGGCTTCATGATGAACATTTCTTGTCATCCACTCGAGAACCCATGTCTTTGTATCCCTGTTGTAGCCGCGAATGTGGAGGGTAGCATAGAATTGAAGCAAAAGTTCCTCATTCCAATGTTCTTTGTCTGTCACAAAGCTGAGCAGACCTGCATCACGAAAGCAGTCAAGTGCTTATTCTAAGCATGGCAGTCTAGCAATGGCTTCAGTGTCGAGGCGCATATGAGGGAAAATGGGCCCTTGATCATACAGAATGCATGAGTAATAGCTTTGCTGCTGATAGCTCCAGAAACGATCAGATGATATTCTTGGCTTTGAGTAGGGGTTCTTTGCGCTGTCAAAGAAGGTGTTGTGGCTTTTGAAACCATTTGCATTGAAGGACCCTGTAGAGTTTGCAGTACCTGGGAACCTTGGCAGTCTTGGCACTAGCTTCTGGACCTGAGGCCTATGCTCAATATGATAATCAAACTGAGGACCAGAGGCATTAGGCGGAGGGACCAGAATGGGCCATTTGACAGTGATTAGCTGGCCATGGTTGTATGCTTGTCCAATCGTATGAGGCCTTGGTGGCGGAATATGAGCAGTGGCAACAACAGAGGCGTCAGGCTGCACAACAGATGCTTCAGGAGTAGTTGCATCATTGGCTTCGAGCACATTGGTTGGTGCAGGCTCCACATATGCTTCAGCCATGACTACATCATTGGCTTCATTTGTGTTGCTGATGGCAGCCTCAAGATTTTCAACCTCCACTTGATGAGCTGGAGGGTCGGGCACTGGCACGTTCACATCAGGAACAACTTCTTCAATAATGGGGGGAGTAGGGACACGTTCTTCTTCTTGATTGTCATTGGCTGATGCAGTCGGATTGTCTTCAGCAGCTTTGGCTTCAGACACAGAGACATTCACAGTCGAAGTGGCTTCTGGAAACACTTGACGTGCAATAGGTTGGTGGTGCACTTCTCCTTCTGGAACGCTCGAAAGAGGGACTTAAGGCCTTGGTCCTTTGTGAAGCCTGCGTATACGCCTTTGGAGATGGAGTTGGCTGGGCCTCAAAGTCTTCTTCTTCTACGTGCATAGGTGGTGTGACTTGTTGTTGTTGGTGATCAACCCATGATGCATCCTGAGCAATTGGCGTCAGAGGACGACCAATGCTGATGAGTTCGCTGTTTGTGAGAACAGGCGATGATACCAGGTTGTGTTCGATCTGAGGAAGAACTTCATCATCTTCAACATTGTCATGGTGACCAATGTCTTCAGCAGCGGTGGGATCAACTGCTGGAATGTCTTCAGTTTCATGAGCCTCTGTGGTAGCAGGCTCATGAACTATCATCAGTCGTTCTTGGTGTTCAGATGCAGGGCGAACCACTGAGATAGGTTCAACAACTAAGGGCTCTGTGGGAGCAGCCCGATTCTTCTTGGTTTTGCGCTTCTTCTTGGAGGGAGCAGCATCAGAGGCTTCAGTATTTTTCCTTTTCCTGGCTTCAGCCTCGGCAGTCCTCGTCTTCTTCAGTTCTGAAGTGGTTGACATGACCTTTGGCTTCGAGCCAGTCATGCTACTTGGGAAGATTATGCGAGGTGCTTCCTGCCTTGAAGGTGTAGATTGGGCAGTTGATAGCTTCTTCTTCTTTGCAGCCATTCTGGGGTCAATGCCAGGACGACCAAGAGCCTTGCGCTTCTCAGCCTGATTGTAGGCTAGCACACACTTGTCAGCCAGACTCTTCATACGCTCATGAGAGCCTTGAGCTTCTTCGCACTTCTTGAGAAAGGCTTCTTTAAGCTCGTGCAGCATGATCTTGAAGTTTTTGACATCTTGCACGCTGAGCTTTGCCACATGCTTCTTGAACTGAGCTTTCTCATAGTCGATCTTGTGCTTCAGTTCAACGATGCGCTGAGCAAGAGCTAGCTCAGAAGCAATGGCACCATTGAAGGAGATGCTGAGGCCAATGGGAAGTTGCAGATCTTCAAAGCTGAGATTTGGGGTGTCAAACCACTCATCAATGAAGTTATGGATGATTGCCACATCAAAGAGAGGCAAATTATTGAAGATCTCTGCTTCTTCCTTTCTCTTGATCAGTTGCTCAAGGGCATCATCTGCAAGATCTTCATCACTGGACAGATCAATGTGCTCTTCTCGCAGAATGGCAGCAGGAGTCAAGGTCTGATCAATATGCTTGACGATTTTCTTTTTCTTCTCCGTCTTCTTGGAGATACGTGAGAGATCTTCAGACTGCCCACTGTCTTCAGGAGGTGCAGTGGCCAGTGGCTTTGCACGTGAAGCTTTTGGAGGAGCAGCTGATCTTGAAGCCTTAGCCTTCTTTAGCTTCTGTGGCTTTGGAGGAGGAGCTGGGGCTTCATTAGTGTCAGCATCATTATCAGAATGATCCACTTTGGCACCTTGGACCAAGATGTAAGTAATGAGGCCATCAAGGTTGGAGAAGGGGCCGATGACATTGGGTTCTGCATCACGTGAGCCGTCAGCACGGGGAGTAGAGGGACCAGGGTTGAAGTCTAATCCCAATGACTTCTTGTTTTCCTTGGCCGATGCCTTTGCGTGCTGGAAGTTGCGCTTGAAGAGAGTATCGTCACGACACCAGAGCAATGATGATGGGTCGGCTTTTTCAGGCTGAGGTCCACGGACCATACAAGGATAGAAACCCTATGCAATAGCTTCAGCTCGGTTCTTGGGTTGAAGGCCTCGATAGAGAATATCACCCCAAGTACTTTTGATAGCATTCTTCTCAGCGTAGTCCTGGGTCACGAACTTGTATTTGAACCATTGTTCAGCCCAATATCGTCGAATCCATTGGATTCATGTCTTGCGCTGATGATAATTCTCTTTAGGATCTGTCTTGTAAAGCTCTGCGAGGTCATCATACAAATCTTTTGATGTTCCCCCACCACGCTGTCTGCCACCCTTCCTTACTGATTTCTCTGCAGCCATGAACTTCAAACTGAATGGTTTCAGCACGTTCAAAGGCTTCAAAGGCTTTCGCTTGCTGGACAAACATGAACTGGCTTCGGGAGAGTTAATGTGATGCTGTAAGAATTCTGCAAACGAATGCAGACTATGAGAACCATGGGATTCTCCCACGGACATGTACCTGTGACAGCATTAGATATGCGAGGGAAGGGGAAGAGGTCATATGCATTCTCAGAAGATTTTGAAGATAAATCAGTTTGAAGATATTGACCTCATGATGCGAAGATATTCACTTATATGTTGAGAGTTGGTTCCAGATTTGTACGAATCCGTGAATAAGTACAAGTGAGGAATCAAGCTAGATATGAAGTTTAAGTGAATATACTAGGCAGGATGAGATGCAGATAGAATGAATCTAACATTGTATAGGCAGAAACCAATTTTGGTACATATGATGAATCTTTGAAGATCAAAAAGATGGTAAAAATAGAGTTATATTTACCACACGAAGAACTGCTAGATGGGATGAATAGGAGACCGAGCAGTTCAATCCATCGTGCCCTAACTTGGCGACGGAGGACACCTACAGCGGCGGCGGAGAGGACGATGTCCGCGGCCGGCGTGAGGACGGCGTCGGAGAAGTCGCGACAGCTAAGCGCTTCGTCGCCGGCGTCATCGAGAGCTAGCGGTGGCGCTAGGGTTTGACGAGGTGGAGAGGTGGAAGAAGGTTTTCTTTACCGCAGGGGACATGTATTTATAAGGAAGTGTGCGGCACAGCGCAATTATGCAGGTGCCCCTGGCGGTTCACATCTGAAGGTCACGTGGCAAGCATGCAACATACTCAGAGTTGTCCCACGTTCCCACGCCCACCAAGTTTGTCGGATGGTTGTTCCGGCTTCTCCGGATTTCAAACAATAAGGATGAATCATTTAAAACAGACTTAATGTTTGTCTCTGTGTCTTCTTCTGACAAGGACGCAGAGAAGACATTCGACAGTTTCAATAGAATGCATATGATTTGGACAGATAGAGTTTGAGATAGAAAGCATAGAGAGATTAGGGTCCGATCACATTCACTTAGTTCAAAAGATTCAACTAGGAAGACATAGCTATAAGTGAATGCTATAGAGGACAGAACACTAGTATATATATATATATATATATATATATATATATATATATGTATATATATATATCAGAAAGCAATCAAATCAACATAGTGAAGAAAATCATGAAGATAAATTGAAATTGAAGACAAACCAAATGCGAAGACATTGCAAAAATAACGCCATGCGTGAAACACTTCAAACCAAGAAATTTGGTGGTGGCGTTACCCACCGTATAGGAAGTATTGGACCCAGACACGACGCACAATTATCGTGGCGCTCCGAAGTCAAATTCCACGTCA
This sequence comes from Triticum aestivum, assembly GCF_018294505.1. NCBI lineage: Eukaryota > Viridiplantae > Streptophyta > Magnoliopsida > Poales > Poaceae > Triticum > Triticum aestivum. The sequence goes on from NC_057798.1 coordinate 453,822,186, forward strand.
ATGTATTCACACTCAGAATGTAAGTCTTCATTGATTGAAGATATACTTTACTTCTTGTGTTGCACATCTAAGTCATCAACATGCATAAGTGTTAGGATGTGTGCCTGATCACAGGACATTTGAGGATTCCAAGATATTTAGCTCACACCGTAACTTGCAAAACCTTTTCTCATCCAAGGGCTTTGTGAAGATATCTGCCAGTTGCTCTTCATTGTTGACGTGAATGATGTCAATATCTTTCTTCATGACATGATCTGTGAGAAAGTGATGACGAATTTCAATGTGCTTTGTCTTCAAGTGCTGGACTGGATTGTTTGCAATCTTGATGGTGCTTTCGTGGTCGCAGAACAGAGGTACTTGTGTCAGATTGACGCCATAGTCCTTGAGAGTTTGCTTCATCCATAGAAGCTGAGCGTAGCAAGATCCAGCAGCAATGTATTCAGATTCAGCAGTTGAGAGTGATACACAGTTCTGCTTCTCTGAAGACCAATAGACAAGTGATCGTCCCAGAAAGTGACATGTGCCTGATGTAGATTTGCGATCCACCTTGTCACCAGCATAATCAGCATCCGAGAATCCAACCAAATCAAATTTTGAGCCCTTTGGATACCATAATCCGAGTGTTGGGGTGTAAGCCAAATACCGAAGAATTCGCTTCACAGCTAAGTGATGCGATTCCTTTGGTGCCGCTTGGAATCGAGCACACATGCAAACACTAAGCATAATATCTGGCCTAGATGCACATAGGTAAAGTAAGGAACCAATCATGGAGCGGTATGCCTTTTGATCGAACTCTTTACCATTGTCGTCGGGACCCAGATGGTGTTTGGCTGGCATTGGCGTTGTGTAACCTTTGCAATCTTCCATTCCAAACTTCTTCAGACAATCTTTGAGGTATTTTTCTTGAGATATGAAGATGCCATTCCTTTGCTGACGAATTTGAAGACCAAGGAAGAACTTCAGCTCACCCATCATGGACATCTGATATTGCTCTTGCATCATGTATCCAAACTCATCACTATACTTCTGGTTGGTGCAGCCGAAGATAATGTCATCCACATATATTTGGCACACAAACAGTTCACCATCATAGTCTTCGTGAAGAGTGTGGGATCGAGGGATCCGGGTTTGAAGCCTTTGCTCTTCAGGAAGACTTTGATCGTATCATACCAAGCGCGAGGAGCTTGTTTGAGGCCATACAGTGCTTTGTTTAGCTTGTACACCATATCAGGATGTTTTGGATCTTCAAAGCCAGGTGGTTGAGCGACATATACTTCTTCTTCAATCTTGCCGTTGAGAAATGCACTCTTCACATCCATTTGGTAGAGCAAGATGTTGTGGTGGTTAGCATAGGCTAGCAGAATGCGAATAGCTTCAATCCTAGCAACAGGAGCAAATGTTTCATCGAAGTCAATTCCTTCACCTTGAGTATATCCTTGAGCCACAAGACGTGCTTTGTTTCTGTAGACTTGACCATGCTCATCTTGCTTGTTTCGATATATCCATTTTGTACTAATAATGTTATGCTTGCGAGGGTCAGGACGCTTGACAAGTTCCCAAACATTGTTCAGCCTGAACTGTTGAAGTTCTTCTTGCATAGCTTGTATCCATTCAGGTTCCATAAAGGCTTCAGCAACTTTCTTGGGTTCTGATATTGACACAAACAAAAAGTGCCCACAGAAATTTGCTAACTGTGTTGCTCTTGAGCGAGTAAGTGGACCAGGTGCATTGATGCTATCAAAATATCTTCTCAATTTGTACTTCATTTGCAACTCGAGGATGAACTGGACGAAGACCTTGCTCTTGCTGATCATTGTCATCATTGGGAGGATTGTCTTCAGTCTGAGCATTGTCTTCAGGTTGGTTAGGTGCAGAAATGATAAGTTCCTCTTCAGGCTGTGCTTCAGAAGGCATGATTACACCAGTTCCCATCAGCTTGATAGATTCACTGGGCGGAGCTTCGTCTAGTGTACTTGGCAGAAGCTCTCTTTGTGAACCATTGGTTTCATTAAATCGCACGTCCACAGTTTCGACGATTTTCTAGAGATAGAGGTTGAAGACTCTGTAAGAGTGCGAGTCCTTTCCATAACCGAGCATGAATCCTTCGTGAGCTTTAGGTGCAAATTTTGACTTGTGATGGGGATCCTTGATCCAGCACCTAGCTCCAAATACTCTGAAGTAGCTGACGTTTGGCTTCTTTCCAGTAAGGAGCTCATAGGATGTTTTGTTCAGAAGCTTATGGATGTAAACACGGTTGATGATGTGACGTATTGTATCAATAGCTTCAGGCCAGAACTTTCTTGGTGTCTTGTATTCGTCGAGCATTGTTCGAGCCATCTCAATGAGGGTTCTGTTCTTGCGCTCTACGATGCCATTTTGCTAAGGTGTGTATGGAGCAGAGAACTCATGAGTGATTCCCATTGTATCCAGACAAAGATCAAGTCCGGTGTTCTTGAACTCAGTGCCGTTGTCACTTCTGATGTGCTTGATCTTGACGCCATAACTGTTCATGGCTCGATTGGTGAAGCATCTGAAGACATCTTGCACTTCAATCTTGTAGAGAATTATGTGCACCCATGTATATTTGAGTAGTCATCAACAATGACGAAGCCATAGAGATAAGCAGTTGTTGTGAGGGTAGAGTAGTGAGTAGGGCCAAATAAGTCCATGTGTAACAGCTCGAAGGGTTGAGATGTCGTCATGATTGTCTTTGAGGGGTGCTTTGCCCTAGTCATCTTTCCAGCTTCGCAGGCACCACACAGATGATCCTTCTTGAACTTGACACCCTCGATGCCTATGACATGCTTCTTCTTGACGAGTGTGTGTAAGTTGCTCATGCCAGCATGCCCCAGCCTCCGATGCCAGAGCCAGCATTCAAAAGCTTTTGTAAGAAGACATATGACAAGCTGTGGACCTGCTGAGAAATCTACCATGTATAGATCATCTTTTCGATACCCTTCAAAGACTAGAGACTTGTCAGATTCCATTAGTACAAGGCAACGATATTTTCCGAATAGCACAATCATGTTCAAGTCACAAAGCATTGCGATAGACATTAAGTTGAAACCAAGGGATTCAACAAGCATCACTTTATCCATGTGTTGATCCTTTGAGATTGCAACTCTACCTCGACCCAATACCTTGCTTTTACCAGTGTCAGCAAATGTGATGTGACTCTTGTCTGATGGACGTAAGGTTGAGTCCATGAGAAGACTTCGATCACCAGTCATATGATTAGTGCATCCGCTGTCCATAATCCATTTTGAAGCATGAGGTGTCATACCCTACAGTGCAGTTAGGAGGATAGGCTTCACAAAGAGTGTTGTGAAGCATAAGCATTTGATGCACACGAGGATTATCATAGCTTAGATCAAGGTTAGGACTCATAGTATGACTGGTAAGCAATTCAGATGTGAAATACATAGTAAGGCCATTTTATCATGCGTCCCTTAATGTGTTTTAGGTCCCTAGCAATAGCATCGGACGCCTTTGATTACAGGCTGGAGACCTTTCTCTGCAAAAGAAAGTTAATTCTTCTTCACCACCCACATCTTCAGGGGTGGCTTAGAAGCAATGAGTCTAAGTGCAGCATCTGAGAACTTCGGCTTTGGAGCCCTAGCAAATAGCCTTGCAGGAGATGAATGATACTCATATGAATAAGCAGAAAAGTTCTTAGTTCTATGAACATAGCGGTTTGAAGACACACGCTCATATTCATAAGTCTGAGTATGGTTTCCCTGCAAAACATTGGCATTAGGGTGATTCAGGTGAGTCCTGTATCTGCATGAAGCCTTTGGGCCATATGAAGCCATAGGTCTGGGGTTTGTCTTCTTCCTTGGTGGTGTCATGATGACATTCACAGGAAGATTCTCAAGACAGCTTTTGGGAACCTAGATCTTCTTCATAGGTGGTCCATTCCTGAAGTTAGTACCAATATACCTAGCAAACACTTCACCATTCTAATTCTTGAACAACTTATAGTTTGCATCAAGGGATTCATCAATGATAATAGGATTAGCACAGGTAAAACCAGATAAGGTGGATGGATCTACTGAAGGTTCCTTTGCAACAACCCATGTGGTTTTTGGATACTTCTCAGGCTTCCAGTACGACCCATCAACATTCATTTTCCTCTCGAACCCAACACCCTCTTTCCTAGGGTTTCGGTTCAGAATCTGCTTTTTGAGGACATCGCAAAGTGTCTGATGTCCTTTCAGACTTTTATACATCCCTGTTTCAAGCAATGTCTTCAACCTAGCATTTTCATCAGCAATAGTAGTGGTATCCTCCGCAGAGGGGTTAGTTACCACATCAGTAGTTGAAGACAATGCAATAGTAGAAGCAGTGGAACATTCAGCAACAGAGGTAGCATTATCACGCTCAATGCATTTTAGACATGGTGGTTCAAATCCATCCTGAGCGGGACTGATCTGTTGAGCGCGAAGTGACTCATTCTCTTTTTGAAGATCTTCATGAGCCGTTCTCAATTTCTCAAGCTCTTTCTTCCTTTGAAGATAATCATAGGAGAGCTTTTCATAAGTGGTTGAGAGCGTTTCATGACGACTTTCAAGTTCTTGGTACTTAGCATGAAGATTTTTTATGTCTTCAACTAAGGACTGTGAACGTGTCATTTCCGCATCCAACAGGTCATCGCTTTTGTCTAACAGTTTTTGAGTATGTTCCATAGCTTTTTGTTGTTCAGTTGCAATTTTAGCAAGTGTTTTGTAGCTGGGTTTGGATTCACAATCAGAGTCATCTTCACTTGATGTTTGAAAGTAAGCATCATGTGATTTTACCTTGGCACCACGTGCCATGAAGCAGTAGGTGGGAGCAGGGTCGTCCTTGTCATCAGCTTCAGCGTTGGTGTGGAAGTCATTGTCTTCAGTGTTGAAGATGGACTTGGCAACATAGGCTGTGGCTAGAGCCAGACTTGCAACGCCAGGGTCAGACTCCTCTTCAGACTCCACCTCCGCCTCCTCAGAAGCAGACTCCTCCTCTGAATCCATTTCCTTGCCAACAAAAGCACGAGCCTTGCCAGATGAGCTCTTCTTATGAGATGAAGACTTTGATGTGGACTTGGAAGAAGACTTTGAAGATTTCTTCTTCTTGTCATCAGAATCATATTCCTTGATCTTCTTCTTCTTCTCATTGTCCCACTATGGACACTTAGAGATATAGTGTCCAGGTTTCTTGCACTTGTGACATGTTCTCTTCTTGTAGTCATGAGTGGAAGCTTCATCATTTCTTGAGCTAGATCGTGAAGACTTTCTGAAGCCCTTCTTCTTAGTGAACTTCTGGAACTTCTTCACAAGCATAGCAAGTTCCTTTCCAATGTCTTCAGGATCATCAGAACTGCAGTCAGATTCTTCTTCCGATGAGGAAACAACTTTTGCCTTCAAAGCGCGAGTTCGGCCATAGTTGGGACCATAAATATCTCTTTCTCAGAAAGCTGGAACTCATGTGTGTTGAGCCTCTCAAGTATATCAGACGGATCGAGTGTCTTGAAGTCAGGGCGTTCTTGTATCATGAGGGCAAGGGTGTCAAAGGAGCTGTCAAGTGATCTCAGTAGTGTCTTGACGATTTCATGCTTGGTAATCTCAGTGGCGCCGAGAGCACGAAGCTCATTTGTGATGTCGGTGAGGCGATCAAACGTGAGCTGGACATTTTCATTGTCGTTTCTCTTGAAGCGGTTGAAGAGATTGCGAAGAACACTGATCCTTTGATCTCTCTGGGTTGAGATGCCTTCGTTGACCTTGGATAGCCAGTCCCAGACTAGCTTCGACGTTTCCAGAGCACTCACACGGCCATACTGTCCTTTGGTCAGATGACCACAGATAATGTTCTTGGCAGTAGAGTCCAGTTGAATGAACTTTTTGACATCAGCAGGGGTGACACCTTCACCAGTTTTGGGAACGCCGTTCTTGACGACATACCAGAGGTCGACATCAATGGCTTCAAGATGCATGCGCATCTTATTCTTCCAGAAGGGATATTCAGTTCCATCGAACACGGGGCAAGCAGCGGAGACTTTGATTATCCCTGCAGTCGACATAGCTAAAACTCCAGGTGGTTAAACCGAATCACACAGAACAAGCGAGTACCTAGCTCAGATACCAATTGAAAGTGCTAGTTATCGACTAGAGGGGGGTGAATAGGCGATTTTTATGAAAGTCTTCAAAACATGGAAGTTTCGAAGACAAACAATAGAAATGACCTAACTGATATGCAGCGGAAGATAAACTACAACAAGCAAGCCATAGTCAAGTATACAAGAATGTGAAAGTACAAAGACTAATAGCAGCTTAGTAGTAAGGTTCAGGATGGAAGATAGGATGAAGCCAACCAACGATAGTAGTCAAGCAATGAAGTCAAACAGGTATGACAAGTAGGCAATGACTTCACGAAGACAAACGTTAAGTAAAGGAAGGGAAAGGATAGAAACAGTCACTTGTTGAAGACACATGATTTGTTGGACCAGTTCCAGTTGCTATGACAACTGTACGTCCGATTAGGGAGGCTGAGATTCAACTCAGAAGACCGCGTCTTCACCTTATTCCCCTTGAGCTAAGGACACACAGTCCTCACCCAATCACTCTGGTAAGTCTTCAAGGTAGACTTCCGAACCTTCACGGACTTCGTTCACCGGCGATCCACAATGACTCTTGGATGCTCAGAATGCGACGCCTAACCGGCTGGAGGATTCACAGTCCTCAAGTGTAATAAGTCTTCAGATCACACAGATAGAAAGACTTCAGTGATGCCTAACACTCTTTGGCTCAGGGTGTTTGGGCTTTGTCCTCGCAAGGATTTCTCTCTCTCAAAGGCTTCGAGGTGGGTTGCTCTCAAACAACAAAAGTCGTGCACTAACTCTGAGCAGCCACCAATTTATAGTGTAGGGGGTGGGCTACTTATAGCCACAGGGCAACCCGACCTGATATGTCCGAAATGACCCTGGGTCACTAAGGAACTGACACGTGTTCCAACGGTCAGATTTCAAACACACAGGACAACTTTACTTGGGCTACAAGCAAAGCTGACTCATCCAGCTCTGGATAAGATTTGCTCTCATTGTCTTCACTCGAAGACATGGAATTTGGGTTGAGCATCACTTCAGTCATTCTAACTTAGTTCACTTGGACCCCACTTAACAGTGCGGTGGTTCCTATGACCCAACAAAGAAGAAAAAGGAAACAGCAAAACTACACAGTCTTCGCGCTCCATAGTCTTCCCTCAATGTCTTCTCATGTCATAGTCTTCATTATGAATATCTTCACATACCACCATTGTCGTCAATGTCTTCATACATTTTTAGGGGTCATCTCCGGTAGGTAAACCGAATCAATGAGGGACACTACCTGCGTTATCCTGCAATTCTCACAAACGCATTAGTCCCTCAACCAACTTTGTCGCCAATACTCCAAAACCAACTAGGGGTGGCACTAGATGCACTTACATGACACGCATTACTTTTGTCATATTGCTTTTTGCATGATCATGTAGTTGACATTGTATTTATGGCAAGGCCACCTTCATAATTTTCATACATGTCACTCTTGATTCATTGCATATCTCGGTACACTGCCGGAGGCATTCATATAGAGTCATTTCTTGTTCTAGCTTTGAGTTGTAATTCTTGAGTTATAAATCCATAAAAGTGTGATGATCTTCATTATTAGAGCATTGTTCTAGTGAGGAAAGGATGATGAAGACTATGATTCCCCCACAAGTCGGGATGAGACTTCAGACTTTACAAAAGAAAAAAAGAAAAAAAAGAAAAAGGCCAAAAATAAAAAAGGGGGAGGGCCAAAGAAAAAAGAAAAAAGAAAAAAAAATAAAAAAAATAAAAAATTAAAATGAGAGAAAAAGAGAGAAGGGACAATGCTACTATATCTTTTTTCCACACTTGTGCTTCAAAATAGCACCATGCTCTTCATGATAGAGAGTCTCATATGTTGTCACTTTCATATACTAGTGGGAATTTTTCATTATAGAACTTGGCTTGTATATTCCAATGATGGGCTTAATCAAAAATGCCCTAGGTCTTCGTGAGCAAGCGAGTTGGATGCACACCCACTTAGTTTCTTTTGTTGAGCTTTCATATATTTATAGCTCTAGTGCATCCGTTGCATGGCAATCCCTACTCACTCACATTGATATCTATTAATGGGCATCTACATAGCCCGTTGATACGCCTAGTTGATGTGAGACTATCTTCTCCTTTTTGTCTTCTCCACAACCACCATTCTATTCCACATATAGTGCTATGTCCATGGCTCACGCTCATGTATTGCGTGAAAGTTGAAAGAGATTGAGATTATTAAAGTATGAAACAATTGCTTGGCTTGTCATAGGGGTTGTGCATGATTAAATACTTTGTGTGATGAAGATAGAGCAACGGCCAGACTATATGATTTTGTCGGGATAACTTTCTTTGGCCATGTTATTTTCAGAAGACATGATTACTTTGATTAGTATGCTTGAAGTGTTTCTATTTCTTTTATCAATATGAACTTTTATTTTGAATCATTTGGATCTGAACATTCATGCCACAATAAAGAAAATTACATTATGAATTATGCTAGGTAGCATTCCACATCAAAAATTCTCTTTTTATCATTTACCTACTCGAGGACGAGCAGGAATTAAGCTTGGGGATGCTTGATACGTCTCCAACGTATCTATAATTTTTGATTGTTCCATGCTATTATATTACCCCTTTTGGATGTTTATGGGTTTTATTTTACACATTTATATCATATTTGGGACTAACCTACTAACCGGAGGCCCAGCCCATATTGCTGTTTTTTATGCCTATTTCAGTATTTTGAAGAAAAGGAATATCAAATGGAGTCCAAACGGAATGAAACCTTCGGGAGCGTGATTTTTGGAACGAACGTGATCCAGAGGACTTGGAGTGCAAGTCAAGAAGCAGCCAAGGCTCCCACGAGATAGGAGCCCCCCCTGTAGGGCGCCCCCCTATCTCTTGGGCCCCTCGGGCGGCCACCGACGTACATCTTCCTCCTATATATACCTACGTACCCCGAAAACATCCAGGAGCACCACGAAACACAATTTCCACCACCATAACCTTCTATATCTGCGAGATCCCATCTTGGAGCCTTCGCCGGCGTTCTGCTGGAGGGGGAATCAACCACGGAGGGCCTCTACATCAACATCCTTGCCCCTCCGATGAGTTGTGAGTAGTTTACCACAGACCTACGGGTCCATAGTTATTAGCTAGATGGCTTCTTCTCTCTTTTTGGATCTCAATACAATGTTCTCCCCCTTTGTTGTGGAGATCTATTCGATGTAAACTCCTTTTGCGGTGTGTTTGTCGAGATCCGATGAATTGTGGGTTTATGATCAAATTTATCTATGAATAATATTTGAATCTTCTCTTAATTCTTTTATGTATGATTGAGTTATCTTTGCAACTCTCTTTGAATTATCAGTTTGGTTTGGCCTACTAGATTGATCTTTCTTGCCATGGGAGAAGTGCTTAGCTTTGGGTTCAATCTTGTGGTGTCCTTACCAAGTGACAGAAAGGGTTGCAAGGCACGTATTGTATTGTTTCCATCGAGGATAACAAGATGGGGATTATATCATATTGCTTGAGTTTATCCCTCTACATCATGTCATCTTACTTAATGCGTTACTCTGTTCTTATGAACTTAATACTCTAGATGCAGGCAGGAGTCGGTCAATGTGTGGAGTAATAGTAGTAGATGCAGGCAGGAGTCGGTCTACTTGTTGTGGATGTGATGCCTATATACATGATCATGCCTAGATAATCTCATAACTATGCGCTTTTCTATCAATTGCTCGACTGTAATTTGTTCACCGACCGTAATACTTATGCTATCTTGAGAGAAGCCTCTAGTGAAACCTATGGCCCCCGGGTCTATCTCTTATCATATTTGCTTTCAATCAACTTTTATTTGCATCTTTACCTTTTGCATCTATATTATAAAATACCAAAAAAATATTTATCTTATCTTACTATCTCTATTAGATCTCACTTTCGCAAGTGGCCATGAAGGGATTGACAACCCCTTTATTGCGTTGGTTGCGAGTTCTTTGTTTGTTTGTGTAGGTGCGTGGGACTTTTGAGGAGCCTCCTACTAGATTGATACCTTGGTTCTCAAAAACTGATGGAAATACTTACACTACTATTGCTGCATCACCCTCTCCTCTTCGAGGAAAACCAACACAAGCTCAAGACGTAGCAGCGATCTACACCAACAACTTCGCCACCGTAATCACCAACTCTCTCCCCCTCTATGCAGCGGTGTAACACCCCTTCTCCCCGCTGTAATCTCTACTTAGACATGGTGCTGGATGCTATATATTATTTCCCAATGATGTATGGCTATCCTATGATGTTTTAGTAGATCTATTTTGTCCTATGGGTTGATTAATGATCGAGATTGGTTTGAGTTGCATGTTTTATTATTGGTGCTGTCATATGGTGCTCTCCGTGTTGCACAAGCATGAGGGATCCCCGCTGTAGGGTTTGCAATATGTTCATGATTTGCTTATGGTGGGTGGCATGAGTGACAGAAGCACAAACCCGAGTAAGTAGGTTGTATGTGTATGGGAATAAAGAGGACTTGATACTTTAATGTTATGGTTGGGTTTTACCTTAATGATCTTTAGTAGTTATGGATGTTTGTTAGTATTCCAATCATAAGTGTGTATGATCCAAGAAGAGAAAGTATGGTAGCTTATGCCTCTCCCTCATATAAAATTGCAACAACTATTACTGGTCTAGTTATCGATTGCCTAGGGACAAATAACTTTCTCGTGACAAAAAGCTCTCTACTAAAACTAACTTAGTTGTTTCTTTATCTAAACAACCCCTAGATTTTGTTTACGTGCTCACCTACAAAGTACTTCTAGTTTCATAATTGTTCTAGGTAAACTGAACGTTAAGCATGCGCAGAGTTGTATCGATGGTTGATAGAACTTGAGGTTGTATTTGTTCTACCTTTATCTCCTCGTTAGGTTCAACACTCTTATTTATCGAGAAAGGCTACAATTGATCCCCTATACTTGTGGGTTATCAAGACCTTTTTCTGGCGCTGTTGCCGGAGAGCAATAGCGTGGGGTGATATTCTTGTGTGTGCCTGTTTGCTTTATCGCCAAATAGATTTTATCTTGACTCTTCTTTTCTACCTTTAGTTATGGGTAGGAAACGTAAAATACCAAAAAAAATAGTTGTACCTATTAAACCAATGGTTGAAGAACCACCCAAAATCTATCATACCCCTGAAGCTTTTTACTTGGATCATCTTTGATCCCTATGTGCTCGTGCTGAAAACCCAACTAGCGCTGGAACAGTGAGGTGCTATACAAACGGTTTTTAACCCCTTTCCTCGATGGCACTTGGATCCGTCGCCAAGTGAGTGTGGGCGATAGGGGGGTCCTTCCCACACGACCCAGAAACCATCGGGGATAGGGAGCCTTGATGCATACAGTTGCCCCTATATAACCGTTTCTGATGTCTCGCATATCGGAAACGCTTCATCCTTGCTACTCGTTTGTATTCGCATTGCCATCGCAGTCGGAGTTTTGTGATTTTACCTAAAACCAGGCAGATTCCAGGCATGGGAGTTTTCTAGGCATTTACCAAACTGGCTCTACGTTTATGATGCCTGGCACATCACAAACAGTTCATGATTATAAACCGTGTACGATAGGTAGACACTCACACACATTTAGTTTCCCCACACCGTATGTGATAGTGTCTGACATCACACATGCTTTGCAAACAGCAACTGTGTGTATTGTTACACACGTTTCCATTCCGTGAACCGTGTCGGATTATGATGTATATCGCACATGCTTTGCTTTATTAACCGTGTGTGCCATAATGACCTACACACCGTAATTTTGCCCTAATTTAATTGCTGCTATTTAAAATTGTACCTAATTTAAACTTGAAAGTAGGCTATAGCTTTATTCATATCCATCAGGTTCAAACAACTAATGCATTATTCAATTCACAGGTACATATGTTTAAGAATTACATAAGCACCAAATAAATAATGATGAACCAGGGTTCTATACTTGTACTATTACAAATGGTAAAGAAAGAGCCGACATACATTCTGGTTGTTAAACAAGGTGAAGCGGAATGGCCCTATTGTGCTCTCCTGGATGCAGATGGCACGCATGACCCTAGTCCAACCCCTTGTGATGGCCGGCCGCCAATCATGTAGTTTGAGAGGTAATCTTGAGTAAACTGCTTCAGGATCCAGTGCAAAGGGGAAAAGATCCAGACATTGTCATCTAACACAACTCATTACGTGCAGTAAAAAGAAGGCTACATGGTTCTTACTTACCATCCTGCAGTTCACTGATGTCTTGCATAAAATGTAAACATATAGTTCGATTGACATCGTTTGACCCATTTTAATAACAATCTTTATCAGTTTCCTCACTTGATGTTGGTTCATGAATATCTCATTGCCCCATACGCAGAAAGGGTTGAAGTGTGGATCTTTGGCAATGACATGTGTACCTAAAAAGCACCAAGTTAATATTAGAAGCTAAATAAAAATTGCAAAATGGTGTAGTACAACACTCCCTCTATCCCATTCTATAAGATTTTATACACGTATATCTAGACATCATCAGAACATTAAGGTAACACTCTTCCTTGTCGCTATGTAGCATGGAATTGCATATTTAGTCATTCAGTACAATGCATGTTGCTATGTAGCCTCAGATATATTTAATATGGCCCTAGTTAACCTACTGATAAATGGGTTACAGATATATTCAGTGAAATGTATGATTCGACGATTAATCCCTTATCATCCCCAGACTATATGGTACCAGCTACCGAGATTCTGAACAGTGAGTACATATAAGCAATGCGATGAAACTAACCTCGATGGAAAAAACAACATTGTTCTCAATATTTCCCTGTATGAGTACAGATAAAGGCATGTTAAGAACAATAGGCTAAACATCAACCAAATATATCCATGGTAGTTTACATAATCTACAAATGATAGCTTTAGTGTGCAGGCTTAAGCATGCTAGTTAAGAAAAACAAGAAGTGGAAAGGTGTGTTAACTGCATCAGGCATAACATTTATAAACAAGCAAATAGTCATTCAAACTGGTATTGTGCAGGTCTAAAGTACACTACTTATTGTTAAAAAAACGAAAAGGCATGTTAACTGCAATATCCTTAACAACAACTAAATACCGTAATTCATAGTGGTATTGTTGAAACTGTTATTGATGAAATTGAATTGCACGGCAAATATTTGCACATATAGAGCATCACATTGTGAAGAACTGAAATAAACAAGGCATAAGGCCATCTCTAGACGATCCTTTAAAAGTTAATGGACTAAAACAATTAGTGGATATATATATATATATAGACACACACACACACACACTCCAGCAATTTTTGGCCGTTTCTAGGCGATCCCCTAAACTTAATGTTGTAAACTTCAATTTGATCAAGTTCAAAGCAGGTTCAACCGAAAGTAGCACGCATTCAAACATAAACATAGATAGGTTTGCATAACTGAACATAAAACATAAATTTAAACTAAGCTAAACTACTTTCGGTCGAAGTAGAGGTCGAGCCAATCCTTCCTTGTCAGGTACGGTGTGCCACGAGCCGGGTCCAAGCCGGTGTCGTCATCAGGGTCTTTGGGGAAGGCACTCCCCCACTCGTTGACGTTGATCTCCTCGTCCTCTCCGCCCACCTCGATGCTCTCCGCGTCACCGTCCTCACCGCCTTCGACCTCGTCATCGGAGGAGAGCGTGATAACCTCGCCGCCCTCCGCACCACCATCCTCGCCGCCTTCGACCTTGTCATCGGAGGAGAGCGCGATAATCTCGCCACCCTCCACACCACCATCCTTGTTTCCTTCGACCTTGTCATTGGAGGAGAGCACGATAACCTCGCCGCCCTCCGCGCCGGCAAATATTGCCCGCTCCGCCTCCACGAGCTCTGGGTATTGCCGGTGGAGCTCTTGCATGTAGGCCTCGTCGGCGGCCTCGGCCTCGAGGTGCTCCCATGCCTCGCGGTCCTCCCACGTCATAGCTGAGCTCACCACCCCTAGCTCCGACGGAACAAGGTGGACTGGATGTGTGCCGAAGGGGAAACTGAGCCTAGCCGCCGCGCCGTGGTAGAGGACCTGCCAGCGGTCGTACTCCATGGCCATGAGCTTGGCTGTGTGGAAGCTATCGAGCCACCGGCGTGTGTGGGTCTCCTGATCTGTAATCTCGGCGACCCATGTCCCCCACCGCCGCTGCCAGACTCCAAGGTAGGACCTCGTTGGCTGCCGGGCTCGAGGAAGGACGGGGAAGTCCTCGAACTAGCGTAGGGGCGTGGCGGCGGGCGGATCGGAGGACCAACGATGGCAGATCGATAAAGAGCCCACGAAGGATGACGGGGACACCTCAGCGGCCACATCGCTGGCGTCGGAAGAAGAGGCCACGATAAACTTCTCTTGGGCCATTAGCTCCTCGAGCTCCCCAGCACACATGCAGAGGTTGAGTATGGAGGCGGCGGCGACGACGGCGACCTACCAATGGTTACGGGGCTGGCGTGTGTCGGTGAGCGCAGGTTTTGTGGAGTGCGTGGTGTGTGTGGAGGGGGGGGTGGGGGGGTTAAGGTGGTGTTTAAGGTAATACCGCGGCAACTGGAAATTTTACTAGGCGGGAGTAATAAGACGGGGACTACTGAAAATTTGGATCAAGGGCGAGCAGATATTTTTGAGATTGTGAGGGATGCAGAGGCTGGAGTATTTGGGGAGCGAGCTAGTGTGCTTGAGACGCCGTCTATGTGTAGCCAATGCACCTTCTCGCGTAAGCCATAGGCGTACTATACATCGACGGTGCTCCAGGATATTGTGTACTGCATCTCACACGGTTGGTGATAATAAACTGTGTGGGGCCTACTTGATTTTTCATTTTGATTTTAATTATATAATGGGGTCACAGCGGCCATGGACAGTGTTTGAATTTCTAGACCTTTTATCTATAGTGAACATGCAACTATAAGTGTGTCGTAAAAAAATTGGAATCATTCAGGGTTCGTATGGAAATTTTATACATTAAATTGGTTTTCTAGCAATTTCAGGTGCACAATTCAAAATTAAAGCACATGCTCCAGTCCGTAAAAATGGGTTGCAAAATCAAATGTTTGTCCTTGGTTGCAAGCTTAGGTCACATGCAAGAAATGAGAATGAATGTCAAACACCTTGACATTGTCGCTCAGCCGCTAACATTGAGATACATGGTTTTAAAATTCTAGTAAATCAAAAACTCGGCTGAAATTCATGAAACTTGACATGATATCATGGAACGACATCGACATGCCGTGGTAAAAATATTTTCCCATTTGGGGCAGGTTTGGGTATAAGCTTCTCGCAAACCAGAGCTTCTCTCACAACAAGCCAGATTGTTTCGATAGGGAACGTGCCACCTTGGGGGACAAACGATATATATTGCCTCTTCTTACTTTCTAAATTTTTCTCGTGTCAACATAGAACAACATGAGTGTTGTGTCATTTTTTGGGAGTTTTTGGGGTTCGCTTGGACATTTTTATACATTAACTGAGTTTTCTATGCATTCATGTGCATAATTCAAATTTGAACTACATGCGCATGCTCCAGTGCATATAAAGTGGTTCAGAATTGGAATGTGTGTATGTGGTTACATGCTTAAGTCCCATGCAAGAAATGAGAATGAATGTCAAATACCTTGCCACCGTCGCTTGGCGCTAACATTGAGATATATGGTTTTTAAATTCTAGTAAATCGGAAACGCATCTGAAATTTATGAACCTTGACACGCTAGCATGGAACGGCATCAACATGCAGTGGTGAAAAAATTGTCCCATTTGACGCAGGTTGGGGTATATACGCTTCTCACAAACCAGGGCTTCTTACAACAAGCCTCATGGTTACGGTAGGGAACATTTCACCTTTCTGGATGAAATGATATCCGTTGCCTCTTCTTGATTTCAATTCTTTTTCTAGTGACAACATAGAACAACATGAGTGTTCTATTAGTTTTAGGATTTTTTCGGGGTTTGTTTGGACATTTATATACATTAATTGAGTTTTCAATGCATTTATGTGCATAATTCAAATTTGAACTACAGGCACATGCTCTAATTCATCATAATTGGTTGAAAATTCAAATCAGTGTCCTTGGTTGCATGCTTAGGTCCCATGCAAGAAATGGGAATGAATGTCAAACACCCTGCCACCATCACTCGGCCGCAAACATTGAGACACCTGTTTTTTAAATTCTAGTAAATCCAAAACTCTTCTGAAATTCAGGAAACTTGGCATGCTATCATGGAGCGGCATCAACATGACATCGTAAAATTTTTGTCCCATTTGGGGCAGGTTTGGGTCTAAGCTTCTCACAAACCAGAGCTTCTCACAAAAAAGAGCCTCATGGTTTCGGTAGGGAACGTGCCACCTTTGAGGACGAAATGATATCAGTTGCCTGTTATTGCTTTCAATTTTTTTCTCTAGTGTCAACATAGAATAACAGGAGTGTTGTGTTAAAATTTGGAATTTTCCGGGGTTCATTCGGACATATTTATACATTAATTGAGTTTTTAATGCATTTATGTGCATAATTCAAATTTGGACTACATGCACATGCTCTAATGCATATAAATAGGTTGAAAATTCAAATCCATGTCCTTTGGTTGCATGCTTAGGTCCCATGCAAGAAATGGGAATGAATGTCAAACACCCTGCCACCGTCACTCGGCCGCAAACATTGAGATACCTGCTTTTTAAATTATCCTCATTACCGGTTGTTCGTCAATGTGATGGGCGACGACCTCACGGGCCCATAGAAAGCGTCACATGCGAGTATCGAGTGTCTTGTAGGATAACCGTCGACTGCATGTGGCCAAAACATGTATGTTTGAAAGAGTTGTGTAATGTTTTAAATTACGAATTCACGACTCTGATGTGGCACCGGCCTGCCTAAAAAAACGGCCAACCCACACGGTGGCTCACAACTCCTAGTGTACTGCGAGCCACCCGCCACCCCCAGACGCACACACCCACACACACACACCGCGAGTCCACCGCAACTACGATGCATGTTAAATAAATTATCCCGCGGTGAACATATATATGTTACCAAAGGAGGGACTTTTTAATTTCAGAAAAATCAGAGATCATTAAGACATTTTATTACATTAATTGATTGATTTTCTATGGGTATAATGTGCAAAAATCAAATTTGAGCTACATGCACATGTGACAGTGCACCTAAATGGACTGCAAAAACACATGTGTCTCACTAGGTGCATGTTTACTCCCCGTGCAACAAATTTCTAACAATGAGAATCTTGATTTTTAAATTCTAGTACATCCAAAACTTATTTGAAGTTCATGAAACTTATCGTGTTGTCATATGAACACCAATACAAACTTGCATTGTACTTTTTTTGGTCAAATTTGAGACCAGTTTTTATGTAATCCTTATCTAATTACAAACGGGAGATTATTAATAATTGGGAACCAATATCCCAAACGGATTATTTATTCGAACCGTGAGTGTTATACCAACAATGGATATGTGCCATGCTTCGGCTAAGCAATAAAGCGGCAGCATTAATCATCCAAATAGAAAACAATATATGTTGGATTATATACAACAAGTCATCAACACTCAACGATAACGAGGATACATGTTGGATTATAGATTATTTCCAACAAAATATTCTAGTAAATACTAAAGTTTTTCTCACACAAAAAATAACAAAGCGATGAAATGAACTTCAGCTCAACCAATCCTCGGCGTTGGAAATGCTTGCTTTGAACCATAACTGATTCTCTGGGAAGGGCCAGCTATTGTCAATCTCAAGACCAACACAGAACTGATCATCCAAGCTGAAGCGGCCTATATCAGGACGCATATTGTGATAGCCACGGTAGGGAACCATAGCAATGTCTGAGGTATAGATACAGTTGCTTCTCATAAATGGTAGTAACTTTGTGCCAACAGCAGCTGGAACGCCTTTCGCCTTCATTGGATAGTTTTGTCCAAGGAAGAGCGAGTTTTCTCCAAGACTATCAATATTGAACCAGGGAGAAGGTGTTGGCGCTAGCACACGAGTATCCATCCCAAATACCCTGCAACGGATGTTGGAATAGGTCCGGAGAGTGCGACCATGAGAGACAACACCTGCTTCGTTAGTAACATCAGCAGTGCCCTGTATACATACAAGAAGAGGTGATCCATCAGAATAAGTTGCCAGGCGCCACTGAGTATATAGGTCCTCCTTTTCATCATGCTCGTGATCATCACCATCGTCATCTCCCCCTTGGTTATAAAAAATTTCAAGTATAGGTGGTGGGATGTCGACAGGACCTTGGAAACACAAGAAGGTTAATTAGTAAAGGGAAACTAGCTAACCCGCATGCATGCGGATGAAACAATTATAATTATGATGGAAGACAAACGTACCAAAACCATAAGGATTCCATGCAAAAATAGTGCCACGAGTGGTGGCAGCAAACACAAGACCTTCGTATTGAATTGCATCACAGTACTCATCCGTGTACATAAATTGATTTTTGAGCAATATCCATCGAGGCGTGGAAGTAAGGACGGCAACAAGCTTGTCAAAGATAGCTACAACTTCATAGTTATTGTAATCCCAAGAGCGGTTGGGAACTCGACAAATTTCTATCTTTCATAGACGACAGTCACCATGATCGTATTTGAACATACGTAGATCATCTGTGTGCTCAACCTCAGGGCAGTCTGTGATTTTTGGAAGTGGAACCCAGTGACGAGTGTACACATTCATAAGTTCCCACTCGCAGTTATACCCAATATAAACAACCCAATCTCCATTTGCGCCTGCCAAAGCCTTACCCTCAAGCGATGGCATCTTAACATCACACATATCATTATCAAGCAACATCAACTTGCACAAGGCGAGGCTTCCGTCGTCCCCACACCGGCAACCAACATGATGGCGAACAAGATAGGGGAGATCAAACCGCTCCTAAACACTTGGGTTCTTTGCAATGATGTTATTTGTTGAGTCAAGAATGGACTTGAACGTACCTGCCATGCTAGCCAAGGTGATGACGTCGCAGCGATCAATGAGTTCCTCCACCACGTCATCTTTCAGATCAGGGCAAGAGTAGCGGGGTCGTTTCCGGCCTATTCCCTCCATGGAGAAGACAAATTGAACAATGGAAGAAGGAAGGGTGAAGGCAAATGGAGGGAGGAAGAGTGTGCGATAGCAGTTCCAAATCAAGAGGGAAAGGCGAAGAGGCAATGGACGGTTGCCACGGTACACGAAGAAGCTAGTGGGGAGCAAATGGTTGCCATAGAGAGGTCACACACTGATGATAAGGCCGTCCTCTCAGACCTAGCGCCCGCGCGGGATGGCCTCCATCGCCCACACGAGCAAAGCCACTTCGCACCCCACACGGTTGGTCCTCCACGCCGATAAGAGCAAGTACTACAACAGTGGGCTTATAGCCTGCTTACATGGCAATTTTGCCTATGTGGAGGAGAGAGACATGAAGGATTCCTGCAACAAGGACAAGTGCGCCTGGCGCTCGGCCTGGATGGAGAAACTCGACAAAGCTCACATCGTGTGCGCGGCCAAGGAGGCGTACACGTGCTACGACATGTACAGGTGGATCATTGACATAAGGAAGTGCCTCCTTCCCCAAAACGGCCAGGAATCCAGCCGAAAGCAGAGCAATGGCAAGCATCATCGCAACAAGAAGTAGATGATTAGATCCTCATTTCTCCTAGTTTAGTATGCATGTAATTTCTTACTTTGGTGTGTGAAAATGTTATGTGTGTAGTCACTTGTGTAATTGTATGCTTCATTTGGTTATGCAATGTTGTCTTTTTAAGTATATATATGTTGATGCTCTATAGACAGAGAAAATCACATCGCACACGGACTATACAAGGGAACCCGTCGGTGATGATTTCATCAATCATTGCCAATTTTATACCAGCAATCGTTTGCTCACAACACGCACGGCTTGTTAACAGGAATCGTCTATGTTGTTATCGGTCTTCCCACACATATCTGATTATAGACCTGTTTGCTGCATATCAAATACATCTTGTTAAGTTGAACTATTTCTGTTCTCTTGGCTCAACACAAATAGTTCGTCCGACTAAACTGTATGCTGTATATCGCACACACCTTCATCTAGCTGGCCGTTTCTGTTGTTCCGCCTCATCACAAACAGTTCATCCGAGTGAACCGTATGCTCATCGCACATGCATGCATCTGGCAGCCCGTTTCTTTTGTTCCTCATCATCACAAACAGTTAATTGAACTGAATCGTATGTCCTGCATCGCACACGCAACAAAAATCTGAACCGTGTATGATGCATCCATCATCGCAAACGTTTTGCACCTTTTTTGACGGGTTTCTTATAACACCGTTTGCGATTATTGCATCGCACATAGTTTCATCAAAGATCTCTAATCATAGTGCTGCGTTAGCAGCATCCTCCATTAGTGTAGCTTAGTTGAGGGAAAATCATTAGATGAGCATGCTTATTTTGTGCGACACTGCTTATCTCAAAAAGGGAAACTTTTATGGCATCATATTAATACTTTGTAATGCTATGTTTGGAATTTATGAGAAATATATGATTTTACATGTCGTTCTGAAGACCCTAAAAACACCTTCCCTATCAATGTGAGTTTAGTGATAATGGATTCTTATCTTCTTATGCCAAGGGTGTTTATAATTATTATGATATTGAACAAATTGAAGAATTTGTTGCTTTTAAGGGTGCCTATGAAATTGCTTCTTGATTTAAAAGTATGATGCTACTTTACAAATCTGAAAATTTTGCCATGCCTAAATATTGCTATGAAAACTCGTACGCTGTCCAAGAGGAGACTAATATTTTGCAGGAAACTATGGAAGAAGAAATTGTTGAAACTGTGAGCTCATTGGATGAAAAAGATGACGAGGAGAGCGAAGAACAAAAGGAGGAAGTGCATATTAGCTACCCGTGCCCACCTTCTAATGAGAGTAACTCTTCAACTCATACATTGTTTAATTTTCCTTCATGCTTACCGAAGGATGATTGCTATGATCCCTTGGATTCGTTTGAAATATCCATTTTTTATGAAATTGATGCTTGCTATGCTTGTGGCCATGATGTCAATATGAATTATACTTACGGAGATGAACTAGCTATAGTTCCTTTTTTAAGAATGAAATTGTTGCGATTGCACCCACGCATGATAGTCATGTTATCTTTTTGAATTCTCCCAACTACACTATACCGGAAAAGTTTACGCTTATTAAGGATTATATTGATAGGGTGCATTTTACCACCACACATGATGATTTTGATAAATATAATATGCATGTGCTTGCTGCTCCTACTTGCAATTATTATGAGAGAGGAACTACATCTCCGCCTCTCTATGTTTCCAATACAATAAAATTGCAAGAAACTGTTTATGCTATGTATCAGCCTTTACTTTGTGTGCATGAATTGTTCTTTTATGACATGTCGATGCATACGAAGAGAGTTAGACTTTGTTGTTGCATGATATATGTTACTTTGTGCTCACTACTAAATCAAAAATCATTGTTAATTAAATTGGCTTTGATATACCTTGGGATCCGGGTGGATCCATTACTTGAGCACTTTATGCCTAGCTTAATGGCTTTAAAGAAAGCATTGCCAGGGAGACAACCCGGAAGTCTTCGAGAGTCATTTTATTTTGTTGCGTGCTTTTATGTAGTTTAAAAAAATAAAGAGTAGAACCTAAGACTTTTCAAAAAGAAAAGCGAAAGTGAGAAAGACGAACATCGTTGAAGTGGGGGGTGTCCTTGAACTTTGTTCATGCCCATAAAAACTTTCTGAATCTCGATTACAGAAACTTTTCAACAAAAATAATTATACCCTTATACAAATCCTTTGTATTATAAAAATAATGTGCCAAGATTTGCCTTTACGATGATTAGATTGCTTGTTCGGTATGTGCAGTGCAAAAACAGAAACTTTGGTTGTAGCCCGTGAATTTTCATTTCTTACTGGAACGTCGAATATTTCTGAAACTTTTACACAGCACTTCTATGCAAAAAAAAAATATTTTTCCTAATTTTTCAGAATTTTGGAGTTACAAAAGTATGGTAGATGTTCAGATTGCTACAGACTTTCCTGATTAAGACGGATTCTGTTTTTGATGCATTGTTCTGCTAGTTTTGATGAAACTATCGATTTTATCGGTGGTATAAGCCATGGAGAAGTTATAATACAGTAGCTACAATGAAAAAACAAAATATGAATGGGTTTGCAACAGTACTTAAAGTGGTAATTTGCTTTATTATACTAACAGATCTCACGAGGGTTTTGTTAAGTTTTGTGTGATTGGAGTTTTCAAGTTTTGGGTAAGATCATGATGGATGAAGGAATAAGGAGTGGCAAAAGCCTAAGATTGGGGATGCCCGAGTCACACCAAGGTAATATTCAAGGACTCACAAGCAACTAAGCTTGGGGATGCCCCGGAAGGCATCCCCTCTAACTTTTAACGATCATCGGTAATTTTATTTGGAGCTATATTTTTATTCATCACATGATATGCGTAAATCTTTGAGCGTTGTGTGCTTTTTATTTTTCTTCTAATAAATGCACCATGATGGTATGAGATAGTCCTTGGTTGATTTATAGAATGCTCTTTGCACTTCACTTATATCTTTTGAGTATGGATTTATAGAATGCTTCATGTGATTCACTTATATCATTTGATGGTGGATTGTCTGTTTCCCTACACATAGAAAACCGCCATTTTATAGAATGCTCTTTTGCTTCACTTATATTTGTTAGAGCATGGGCATATCTTTTGTAGAAAGAATTAAACCTCTTGTCGGTGTCAAAACCGGTGGATCTCGGGTAGGGGGTCCCGAACTGTGCGTCTAGGCGGATGGTAACAGGAGACAAGGGACACGATGTTTTT
Source organism: Triticum aestivum (assembly GCF_018294505.1). Classification (NCBI taxonomy): domain Eukaryota; kingdom Viridiplantae; phylum Streptophyta; class Magnoliopsida; order Poales; family Poaceae; genus Triticum; species Triticum aestivum. Next base: position 453,845,173 of record NC_057798.1, read on the forward strand.
ACCCAGGTTCGGGCCCTCTCGATGGAGGTAAAACCCTACTCCTATGTCGTGGATTTGTCACGGCAGATGTCCTAGCGAAAGGACTTAGTCATGGAGCCATCGCTACGAGTTTACTTGAAGGGGTTAAAGTGGACACAAAGACACAAGGGGTTTATACTAGGTCGGCCCCTTCGATGAAGGTAAAAGCCTACGTCTAGTTGTGATGGAATTGATGTGGTCTCGATGGCTAGGGAGCAAACAAGCTTCGCCTAGACTCGAGTTGTTGTCTCCTGAACCGCCGCCGGGTCGCCCCCTTATATACACGGGTGACGCCCGTCGGTCCCTAGAGTCCCAACCGGTTCATATTCGTATCCCGGTTGGTATCTCTCTATTCCTAACTTACAATACAAGTTAAACATCAGGTCGGTTTACGGCTACAGATTCTAAACCGACAATAGGCCTTGGGCCTTCACCTGCTTATACCACTATGAAGTTAACCCGGCCCAAGTAGGCCGGTTTACGCCTAGTGGCAATATCCCCAACATTAGGCCCCAGATTGATTTGAACTGGTTCATGTCAATCCTTCACAAAATCTTGTATCTTGGACATCTTCTGGTAATTGGTAAACCGCCATGTTGTCATCATTTCTGGTTGTCGTAAACTGGCATGACATCATCATGAAATTTGTCATTTATAACGCCCTCTTTTAACGGCAGCTCCTGGATCCGCGCGCTTGACCTAACTCTGTTGCCTTATAAATAAGACCGAGGGGTCATCTCCTTTCTTTTCCCCTCATCTCTTCTTCTTCGTCTTCCTCGCGTCGCCAGCCTCGGAGCTCCGCCGCCGCCATCGACCTCTGCTTCGTCTTGGGCCGCTGCATCAACCTGAGCGCACCAGAGCACTGCGGTATCGTTCCGCATCTTCTCTGTTCCCAGTAAGCTTTCTCCTCTTCTTAACCTAGATCCGTTCTTAGGGTTCCGTGTTCGTGCTGTGTTCATCACGCGCTCATATCTGTTCTCTGATCTTGAATAAATCCGCGAACTCTTGCTGTATTCAGTAGCGATCCCTAAGCCTCCGCTTGCAACTTCTCATCTAATCCCATAGATCTCCTGCACATATCCGCTCAATGGTTCACTTCTGTTTCCGCCTTACTCTTCGAGATATTTCCTGTTTTGTGAGCTTGCTATAGATCCGCGGCTGTAACAAGATTTTGTGAAACTTGTTTCTGCATACATAATTATCCATAGCTTCAATTGCTTCCGACACCTAGGTCAGGCGGTTTAACTTTACCATAGAAAAACTGCTAAACCGGTATATATCATTAGTCCCCTGGTTGAACCGCCAGAATCATTTTGACGCCGCATTGTAGAAAACCGGTTTATAGGCACGGCCGCAGGTTTATCGTAGTTAGATTAACACCTTTTTATCCGGCATGTCCTTGAACCGGATTATCTATTTCTTGTAGATCTCATCATGGCAAAACAAGTGTATGAGTGCAACTGGGTTCCCTCTCGCGTCACAGAATCACAGTTGGACGATCTAGTCCTGATCGGCGCTTTGGATAGTAAAGATACGATCCACTGGAGGGTTCCTGGAGATGAATGTCCTCCCACGCCCCAGGAAGGAGAGGTCGTGGTCTTCGCAGATCATATGGCCCGGGGCTTCAAACCGCCCGGCTCTAAATTTTATCGGGATGTGTTAGCCAATTTTCAGCTCCGTCCACAGGATATTGGCCCCAACTCTGTTACCAATCTATGCCACTTTCAAGTGCTTTTTGAGGTATACTTTCAAGAGGAGCCTTCAGTCGACTTGTTTAGAGATCTCTTTCATTTAAACCGTCGCACTGAATTCACCGATGGCCCCAACACTGAATTGGGCGGTATGGCCATTCAGAAGAGGAAGGAAATCACTTATCCCCACGTCAAACTCCATACTCACCCCAAGGAGTGGAATGCAACTTGGTTTTATTGCAAGGATACCTCCCCTGACAATGAAAATCCCTTGCCTGGTTTCCGTCCGGAACGGCTCAGCAACACGCACCCTTTTCCACAAAGACTAAGCGCCAAGGAAAGAATTAAATACGCTCCGCAACTGTCCAAGCTCCGAGCTTTTATGGCCAACAGCTTAACGGGAATAGATCTTGCATGTTGTTGGATATCATGGAGCATACTGCCTCTGAGACGGCGCTCCAATTTGATGTGCAAGTATACTGATAGTGTCGATGACCCACTCCGACACACTAAAATCCAACTCCCTGATGACGAAGTCACAGAATCTGTGAAAAAGATGCTGAATGAACCGAAGCACCTCTGTGCTCAAACCGGTCTGCCTCCTTACTGTACCACCAACAAACCGCCAGCGGTAATATTTTAATTGCTCTATTGTTGAACCGGTTACTGCTTTATATGTTTAACATTTAATTACTGCTGATCCAGGGTGATAATCCGTTTTGGAGCAAGAAACTTCCTCAAGACAAAACGGAGAAGGCAGGACGTCCAACCCGGCCCAAGACCAAGGTTATCAGGAAACCAGCTCATAAGAGAAAAACCACCGCTTCATCAGACCCAGCCATTGATGATGATGTGGGTAATCCGGATCTTGAGGTAGAACTTGATTCACTTGGCTTGCTTTTTACACGCCTTATTGATGATGATGCTTGTCAGGATGACGCTGAAGCCAGCAATGCGGGTTTCGTTGAGGTAACCATTCTCTCTTCCGATTCAGAAATCTTGCCTTTGCCAAAATTTCGCCGGGCAAACCGGAAAGTTAAATTTTCTCATCCTCTTGCTTATTTGGATTCCCAATTTCTTATGAAGACCCAGAAACACGAAGCTCGCCGCACAACCTGGCACAGTGGCCAGGTAGTTACCTCTGCCGGTTTACCAAACAGTCCGGTTCGAAAACGCCGCTCCGAGGTCTCCGACCTTTTTATTGATTTAAATCGTAAAGCGGGTTTCTTCCGTCAACCTCTTAATCCATCCGACTCCGATTATCAGGTCACTTCTCATTCATCGTCTGGTGAATCGTCAGCTACTCAGCTACCACCTTTGAAAACAGTTGCTGGGTAAGTTAAACTGAACATATGCTTCCAGTATACCGCATAATGGCTTATGCTTTTCCTTGACTTTTTATTTTTCTTTCAGGGCTAAACCGAAACCAAGCAAGAAGGCCCGCCTGGATAAAGCGGCTGAAGAAGATGTGGCCCCAGAACATGACCAAGCGCCGGATCGTGAAATGTTTACTTCTGAAGATATCCCCAATGATCCTCCTTTGCAAGACGACGTTATTCCCGAAGAAGGGCTTGTTAATACTCCAGCCTCTACCGATCCGCCTGCCAGCTCCATCCAGATTGAGAAATCCCACACTCCTGCTGACCAAACGGCCGCACCAACACAAACTGGCGAGTCCAAAGATGATGATGTTGTGATTACCGGTGTGGGCCACTCTGAACCCGGGAATCCTGTCACCCTTACCAAGCATACCATCAAAGAGGATTTTTCCGCTTTGAACAAAGGAAAATGGGATGTTGAACTAGAGACATATGCTACTCTGAGTGCCCAAGATCTTTACTCCGGCTATTTAAACCGGCTTTACACTAGCCGTGACTGTGAAGCTGGCCTGGTCAAAATGATGAAGGATAAATTTGAGGTAACTTACTTATTTCCTTGCTGCCATTACCTCCATCCTTCTAGCCCCCAAGGGCCAGTTTGTAACGTTGGTCAAACCGGGACTTGATCCTGAACATTCTTGAAACCGATCAGTATAGCCCGCAAGAACCGGTCTAACTTAGCATAAGTAAACCGGGGCTCCAATAGAGAACTGTCCTTAGAACATAACTTGATCAAATAGCCATTAGCCCCCAAGTGCCAAGTTGAATACTTGTATTGAGCACTACTAGAAAAACCCCTACTAATGGCGCACCTAATATGGCCATTAATGGCGCATCTGTGGTGCGCCATTAACAGCACGCCATTAGTAATTTTTACTAATGGCGCACCACCTGGTGCGCCATTAGTATCTGGTATACTAATGGCGGACCGCGGGTGCGCCATTAGTATAGGCCAGCGTGTGCCATTAGTATGCCTCCCAGGGGCCATGTATACCCAGGTGCTTTGGCATACTAATGGCGCACCACCACTGGATGCGCCATTAGTAACCGCAGCATACTAATGGCGCACTACCCAGTGATGCGCCATTAGTATGCACTGTCATACTAATGGCGCACTGTCCTGTGATGCGCCAATAGTATGAATATTAGGTTTTTTTTATCTTTTTATTTTCTGTTTTTTGCACAGGTTACAAAATGTATAGTTTGACAAAATATAGACACCACACATCAACAACAGATTCATCGAATACAATAGAAGATTAGTCTTTGAATACAATTCATCATATTAGTCTCCGAATACAATTCATCATATTAGTCTCCGAATTAAAAAGACCGAACAAAGATAGAACATTATATTACAAGTCTCGAGACCGCGAGTAGCGAGTTTGTCTTCACATTACAAGTCGATATCGATCATCTAAACTACCATCACATAGAAGAGAGCTGCGGTCATCACGATGAGCATCATCACGATGAAACTCGTCTTCATCCGGTTCCTCCAACGCTCCCTCCCCTCTCCCGCTAGATAGCGGGCATATCTAGATTCGGCCTCGGCCCTAGTGGTGTACCCTTTGTAACTGTTACCGCTGAATCGGTGAACCTGTCTCCGACACTCCTCCCAGTCATCGTAGACTCCGGGAACCTTACCCTTGTACACGACATACGTCGGCATCGCTATGCACTGGCCAAACGAAATGTTAGTACCAATTCACAGACAATACATAAGCAATATATAATTATGCAACAGAACGATCGGAAGAGAAAAGGAAGACATTAATAGCATCGATTACATCTAAGTTGAACGACTCTCGAAACCAAAGAGACATACTACAAGTTCATTAAAGTTTAATTACAACATGAGCCAATCGATGTTTCAGAACTAGACAACTCGACCCAAGGGACCGGAGCGTGGATGAAGCCGCCGTCTATCGTGGGAGTCATGAAAGAACGGGCGTTGTCATCCTGCATTTGTAGCATTGTGTCGATGTCACTGTTGGACGGTTGATTTCTGAGGTAGAACTGCCCCGAGGTACGAAGGACATCTTGATGGATGATTTCCGCAAACTCCGACTGGATGCGAAAGAATTCTTGTCGGAGGTCCGTGTCCTGGATTGCCGACACGCTCGCGGCCCAATCTTTGAGTTTACTCGGTAGCAGAAGTTGATGATGGTCCCGTACGATCGCCCGCATGTGATGGATGGCGTAGTAGGCACCCTTCTGACCGCCAGGCGGCTGCTTGACGCAGCAGAACGTCGTATTGTGGGAGAACACGTGCTTGCCATACTTACGAATAGGCCTGGTGAAGGTGCCTCTAGATTGGGCATAGCCGGGGAGAACATCATCAAGAACCTTCTTGACATTTGTGTAGTCTACGTTCGACTGACGGTCCGGGTCGAAATACGTGGCCATGGAATATTTGGGGCTTAGGAGGATGAGCGTGCAACGTGTGTCACTGCAGAAAACACGGAATGTTAAAAGAAAAACGATCGAAAAGTAAGAATTCATATGTTACGGGCCGGTTGAGGGGAGGACTTACTCGGGAAAGTAAGGCACGAGGAAGTTATCCTTATCTTGGTTTGCCAGAATGACGCCTTCGAGGTAAGAACTCGCGACTTGCCGGTCCCCAGCGCTGCCCAAGATCTTGGCACGCATGTAGAAGGGGTCGACTATCACGATGTCCGGGGTCTTGTCGCGAATGATCCGCATCTCCATACTCAGCGAAAATAGCCGAACGAAGGTGTAGTGCAGCGGATGAAGATTCAACATAGCGTGGATGTCATCAAAACGCAGGACGATCGTACGCCCGATGGAGTTATCCACAAAGCCCTTGCCCTCTGGAACCTTGGCCGCGAAAACCGGGTATGCCACATCCTTCTCCCTGAGACGCCGCTTCTCCAAAGCAAGAACACTGTCATGCAGACTCCGCATTGCACCGGTTGCAGCATTGAGCATATTTGTCGGTAGCATCGCCCTACCCGCCACATGCACCCTCCTCGAGATATCCTGCGGTGAAGGTGGCCCGTCCTGAGCACGGATCGTACTCGGTGCCGGCTGGCTCGCACCCTTCTTAGTCTTTCTTTTGCGTGCCTTCTTCTTCTCCTGTAATGGGACCGAGTTCTGCTCACAGACCGCCTTCTTGAGTGTGTTGGGGCTGATAATATTTCGCACCTCGCCTATCTGAGGCTCGGTGAAGTCGGCAGCTGGAGGCGTCTCCTGAGAGCTGAACGCCAGACGGCGCCTGTTGCAACTTGGCTTCTCCATGGTATGAGCTAGATCGCACACGTCTTTTGTTGGGTTTGGTTCTTGAGAAGGAGGCCCCATGAAGTCGCCATCGTACCCATGCTCGGCAAAGTACTGATCGACGTTGCCAAATGTATCATCGTCGTTGTCGTCGTCGTTCTGATCCTGTGCCATATGCATGTTTGGATCCAGTGGCATAGGGATGTCCGGCACCGTTACGGCGGTCTTGCCATGGGGCCGACTTGGCGCCGGCACGACTGGCGGTGTTGTCTTTGGGGTGGTGTCCCCCGCCCCCAAACGAATCTGGCTCTTCGGCCAAAGTAGGGGCCAGCTCAGGCAGGCGCTGAGGGTCATCACGTCATCATCGTCGGCCCCGACAGGTCGAATCGGAGGTAACAAGTCGTCGTAGCCTGGCAGCACCCGAACCAGTTGAACCCTAAACAAGTTGGGTGGCATCTGGGTACCGTGGAACAAGGGGTTGCCCGGTTGAACGATTTTGCCCTTGGCGACATCGACCAACTCGTTGTTCATGAAGTGGAGGAGAGTGCACGGAACGTCGGCGGCGCCCTGCGAAAACATGTAGGGCATCAGGGATGCCCAGTCAAAGGCAAGGAGATGAAGTCCTCGGCCGAGAGAGGCTTAATTAGTTACCGTGATGATGGCGTCGAGCTCGGCTAATGTCGAGGCACCGCCAACGGCGGGCGTGCAGTTGACGGAGCGGCCGCTTGCTGAAGAGGTGCCGGCCGGCGTACACCCGGGTGCATTAAGCTCCCGTGCTGGCGTCGGAGACACCAATGCCGCCTCCGCCGGAGGCACCAATGGCCCCGCCATCGCATTATGCGAGTTGCTGGCCGTGAAGCTAGGAATCGGGGGCGGCCCCTGTTGGCCGCCCGCAATCCACGCACTCAACCCTGAGATCAAGGTAGGCACAAGGGCGGTGATCGTCGCTCCGAGTCGTTGTTCCACTTGCTCTTGGACAATCTCCGGAATCCGCGCCACCTGTGCCTTGAGTTCTTGAACCTCTCGCGCCTGGCTTTCCGATCTGGTCTTTTTCTCCTTCCGCACACCAGCGGTATAGTATGACCCCCATTTTGTCGACAAGCCTTTGCCGGCCACACGACCAGCTGACGTCGGCTTACTGAGCTTATCCTTGTTCTTCATTATATTCAACCCCCTATTTAGAGTGGTGTCCCAAGGGTTGCTCTTAGTCGACCCCGCGCTACTGCTTTCAGTCGCCTGCGGAAGGAATGTGAACCATTTAGAAATTCGGCTTCATTAATTAGAATGCAACCATTTGGAGCTAATTACGCGGGGGTGTATTCCTTACCAGAACAAGCTCAAGCCGCCTGGTCTTCGGATCCGTGGTAAGCTCCTTTGTTTTCGGGTCCTTCTTGTACCGGGCCCTGACAAAGTTCCTGGTCTGCTTGTCACCGTATTTATCGAAGAGGGGCGGTAGGCCTTGCTCGGCACGGTCCGCCTCCTCCTTGTCCCATATAGGCTCCGCCACTCTGTAACCGCCGGGACCGAGTGTGTGTTCCCCTATGTTCAGCTCTCGCATTTGTTTCCCCCACTCACTTGATTGGGAGCTTGCGGTGCTCGAGCAATTGATCTTGAAGTCGTTGTAGTCATCTTCGGTGATCGAAGGATTTTTCTCCTTGATCTTCTCATAACCCTCACCTTTCTCGATCATTCTCTTCACATTTCTTTTCCAAGTAGACAGGGCCTTGCTCATCTTCGTGAGGGCAGCATTGTTCACTTTATTCCCTTGAGGCTTGTGTTTTCGAATTCAGCGGGGAACTTGTATCGTTCGTGCAGCTTCGTGAAGAGGAGGTGGCGCAAATTCCCTCGGTCAGGATGCCTCAGGTTCTCGGTGTTGATCGAGACGGTGCTCCGGACAATGCACCCGAGCTGAAGCGAGTACCCCTTGACTATTCGTTCGGGCGCCATTGGATTCCCGTTGGAGTCCACTTCAGTAACTTCCTCCTTGAGGGTGCGGAGCACGATCGGGCGCCGGTCCTTCCGTTGCCTCTTCGGCTGGCTGCTATCTATGCGTGCGCCGCCATCATCAGTGGTGGCATCCTCGGCGGCACCATCAGTGGTGGCATCAATGTGGTCATCCTCGGCGGCACCATCCGTGGTCTCAGGATCGGTGGGGAAGGCGGCGGCCTCATACAAGTGAGGTTGTTCCTCCATCTCCTGGGACAGCTCCCAGAATGCCTTGCCGCCCGAACCCCGCCTCATCATTGTGGGCCATGTTTCTCTCTAAATAGAAACAAAGTTTGGTCAAAAAGTTGGTTATTGTCAAGGAACAAGATCATGGTCTCATCATTTAGGGTTTGTCGACACCGAGGCATCCTAAAATCTAAGCTTTTATCATTGAGGGTTTTTTCGACGCCAAGGCACCCTAAAAGCCTAACTTTTCATCATTTCGGTTTTATCAACACCGAGGCACCCTAAAAGCCATGCATTAGTCACAAGTACGTCGGGGGACTTGATCCTACTTAATTAACTACTAAGATACCCCGGCCTATGCATTAGTCACAAGTACCCCATATGTCCTATTTTTAGCAAAGTCATGCTAAAATTCACGGAAAATTTCAGCATGACCTTTGCTGAAAATAGGACATATGGAGTACCCGAATTTGCCGGAACGGAAGTTAATCAACATTCCGGCAAACTCAAGGGCCTCTCGGGGTACCTGCAAAATCATCACGACATGATGGTCAGAGACAAAACCCAGCAAACTAGCAAAATCATCACAAATTGTTTCTGTTAAAGATGATCATCATCTTTACAAGTCTTTCTCAATGTGATCACAAGTAATTCAGAGGCATCACAAGTAATTCAGAGCATCACAAGGCATTAGTAGTTCAGTACATGAACAAGTTTTACAAACCCATATAAGAACAAGTGAATTCTAGTCCCATTGACACTCCTGGTTTTCTACAAACACCAAGTACTAGGGCATACAAAAGTTCTAAAATTTGTGTGCCTAACTGAATTAACTGAATTTTCAGTAACCGAATAAACTGAATTTTCAAAACTGCAAGAAGCCAATTAAAAAAATCCAACAGCACTAGAACTGAGCTGATTGACAGTAGTTTTGTTCACTGTTATGAAGAGAAACTTCTTCTTGTAAGAAAGGACTTCGCGTGTGGTTTGGAATATTCAGAAATCAAGTTGAAATATAAACCATATAGAGGTAGGTATGCTACAAGTCTACAACATATATACTAATTAATCAACTGCAATCAGGAGACAGTTTCTTCTTCTAAGTCCATCTCACGGTTCGCTGAATTAAGAAAAATACATCATCATTTCAGAAAACTTACGCAAACTACTCAAAACAGGAAGAAGAAGAAAAACACATTTCAGAAGGAAAAAACTTTTGTATAGCTAGAATTCAGAATGCATTCAACAATCCAAACTTTTGTATTTCCTGGATAACAAACAGTAATGATCTCTAGCCCTGACATTCATTTATTCATTCTTCTAGTAAATAGGTGCATAAATGTTCTTGCCGAATGGGTTTATTTTTTGTTGATCTATATGCTCATATATGCAGACGAGGCTAGCCACTTTTCTGCCACTCATATGCCACTGATAAAAAAAATGAACTTTCACCAGTAAGTTGTAACTTGGCAGCCAGTCAGTTTATACAACAAAGATAATCATATATTTCTATGAACACTAGACGCCAATCTGAGGATAAAAAAGCATCTACTAGTAACTAGTGCATATGATCATCACTAGCCCATAATTCGTGTAATCCAAAAATTCAAGCAATTGTACCAAATTTTGAAAGAGATTTTTCCAATTTATATTTAAATAGAATTGGGGTATATACCTTGGAATCCTCCTAATGGAAACAGCACTAACTGGCGTCTCTATTTCAGCACGAACTGTCAGAAGACTTTTGACCTAAATAATATTTAAATGGTTCTAAGTTAGTAAAGTACATAAAGAAAGATCATCGAGTAATTCTCCATGGCATAATTTTTACCTACCAACAGGAGACCTATAACATTTCTAGGGTTTCCTGAATACACAGGTACACGGCTGTGGCCCCGGGCAAGAATTGTACCAATTGTTTCCCTGTAAATACAAGTAAAGAAGGTTCACTATAAATAACAGTATGTGATGAGCATGTCAAATGTTGCATAGTGGAGTCCTCTCGATATATACTATTCACAACTGTTTATTAATTATAGTATCTAGGTCAAACTTTAAAATGATTACATCACTGAAGTAAAGAACCACAGATAGACAAAATGGTAAGGGAATTCAATCAGGATCAATGGAATATGCTTGCTAGAAGAACCAACAAAATTAGAAGCAGAAAATGGTACAAATGGACAATGCAAACTGCTCATTGCAACCTTTCAACTAAGGACTTTAATATTTCAACGAATCTAAAACTAATATGATTCAACTTTGTTATTTGACATCAATAAGCATACACACCACTGACCAGAATCAGTGGAATGGAAAGGAAGCAAGCACGTGAGAGGAGGCTATGGACTTGCGGAATGGAGAAGTAAGGAGGAGGTGGTCGTACCTTGGGCGTCTAGTCTAGGTCCTACGGCGCCGTGGCGTCGAGGGAGGCGGGTCGACGGTGGTGTGGACGGGGCGGGGCGAGGTGGGCAGCGGCGTCGGGGCGGGGTCGAGGCGGCGTCGGGGCGGCGGGGTCGGGGCGGCGTCCGGGGCGGCGTCCGGGCGGCGGGGTCGGGCGGGTCCGGCGGCGGGGTCGGGGCGGGGGTCGCGGCGGCGTCGGCGCGGCGTCCGGGCGGCGAGGAGAGGGCGAGGGAGGGAGAGGGCGAGGGCGAGGGTGAGGGCGAGGGCAGCGGCGGCGGCGGCGGTGGATCGAGAGGGAGAGAACTGGCGAGGGGGATCGGGCGAAGGGGGGCCACAATACTAATGGCGCACCTCACCGTGGTGCGCCATTAGCATGTCCATACTAATGGCGCACCTCACCGTGGTGCGCCATTAGTATTTTTTTTATTTCAACTCGAGCCAAAAGGTTATGTAGTACCAGAACCTATCTATGTCAAGCCCACTCTACTAGCTCGACTGGTCAGCAGCCAGTTCTCACACCAGGAGGTCCTGGGTTCGACTCCCAGGCTCCACAATTTTTTTTTAGCATTTAAAAAGCTGTTTGATACTTATTTATGTTTAAATATGTTTCAAACTTGTTTAAATAATAACAGTAATATTTTTTTATAAGACAGTAGCATTTAAAAAGCTGTTTGATACTAATTTTTTTTATAAGACGGTGCGCGGGGTGCGGGGGGTCGGCGGCAGCGGTTGAGTAGGGGAATCGAGGGTGCGGGGGTCGGCGGCGGCGGCCGTGGACTGGGGGGGTGCTCGGCGGCGAGGGGGGCCGGATCTGGCGAGGTGGGATAGCGATCGAGATGGAGGGGGATCGAGATCGAGTGTCCATGAAATTTAAAATATTCATGATAGTTCAAAAAGTACCCATGAAATACAATCGAGAAATGAAGGCTACGATTTAAATACAATTGATCTTGGCTAGCTATCTGTCACAATCTTCTTGCCCTTCTTTTTCGCAAATGGAGTTCTTCTGTGGAACGGACGTCCTTTAGGTAGGGTGGTCCTGCTTCTTCTTGTGGTGGTATGCTGCTACTTCATCATCGTCGTCATGTTCGATCCTCGGGTCGCCGTACTTGTCGAAGTCTTGCTCATTGGCTACTCCATCCATTCCGATGATCTTCCTTTTGCCTCTCCTCACGACAACACGACTGGGCTTTGGCGGGTCGGTAATGAAGAAGCATTGGTCCACTTGGGAAGCCAGTACCCATGGCTCATTTTTCTCGGTGACGTTTGCGCCCGCGGTCTTGGATTTGGCTTCGGGTATAACCATGGTGGTGAAATACCGGTCTTCTTTTATGACGTTCTTGGCCCATCTGACACGGAACATCGGGACCTTCTCTCCAGCGTAGCTCAGCTCCCAGATCTCCTCAATCCTTCCGTAGTATCTGTCCTTGTCCTTACCGGTGTAGGATTCCATCGTTACCCCGGAGTTCTGATAACCATCGCTCTTCATGTCCTTGGCCTCGGTGTAGAATGTGTAGCCGTTGATATCGTACGCCTCATAGGTCATCAGGTTGTGCTCGGCGCCCTGTGACAAGGCGAATATGAGTTGTTCTTCCGCGGAAGAATCCTCATGTAAAGGGTACGACAGAAGCTTATGCTTGAACCAACGCTGAAACATGAGTTGTGCTCTTTGAGTGTATCTCCGTCCGTCCTCTGTTGGCCTCGGTCATTGTACGTCTTTTTAATAAAGGTTTTGTGCTCTACCACCCAAGGATCGACCACGTCTATGTGTTGTAGCGCGACTAGGTTTGCTCTTTCAAAGTCGGCGAGTCGACCTCGAAGTCGACATGCATTTCGCGGCGACCCTCACGGTGACCCCATCCAGCGAGCCTGCCGAGGTGCCTGTTGACGGGCAGACCAACGGGGTTCTCGATGCCTAGATAATTCGTGCAGTAGGAGATGCACTCTTCGGTCAGAAAGCCCCTGGCTATGCTTCCTTCTGGACGTGACATGTTGCGAACGTATCCTTTGATGACACCATTCATCCTTTCGAACGGCATCATGTTGTGCAGGAACGTCGGCCCGAGTTGGATGATATCCTCCACTATATGGACCAGCAGATGCACCATAACGTCGAAGAATGCGGGCGGGAAGTACATCTCAAGCTCGCATAGTATCACCACGATCTCTTCCTGTAGCCTTCTGAGTTGCCTCACGCCAATCGACTTCCGAGAGATGACGTCGAAGAAGTTGCATAGGCCAAATAGCGTTTCACGGACGTGCGCGTCCATGATCCCACGGATTGCAACTGGAAGTATCTGCGTCATCAGCACGTGACAGTCGTGAGACTTCATCCCGCTGAACTTCTGATTCGCTGGGTCTAGGTATCTGCTTATCTTCCCCGCGTAACCGTAAGGAAGTTTTACTCCTAGGAGGCAGGTGAAAAACTGCTCGATCTCCTCCTGACTTAGAGTGAAGCACGCGGGAGGGTAGTCATTTCCGGTCTTCTTGGCCTTTTTGCCTTTGCGACGACTTTCTGTGTCCTGCTTCGCCTCATCATCATCATCATCATCATCATATCATCATCATCATCATCATCATCATCATCATATATAGCGTGAAGCTCCTGCCTGATGCCCATTGATTTCAAGTCTGCCCTTGCTTTCGGCCCATCTTTGGTCCTCTCTGGCATGTTGAGCAGGGGTACCAAGCAGACTCTCGCACACGTTCTTCGTGATATGCATGACATCAAGGCTGTGAGGCACACGGTGGATCTTCCAGTACGGCAAGTCCCAGAAAACAGACCTCGTTTTCCATACCTTCAGCAGCGGCTCTGGCGCCTTTCGCTTCTTTCCCGGCTCTGGCGCCTTTTGCTTCTTTCCCGGCAGTGGGCAGTCTTTCCAATTTTTCAACAGCTTGTCTATTTCCTCGCCGCTCCTCGTACACGGGCGTTTTCGGGGTTCGGTTTCACCATCGAACAGATCCTTGCGTTTCCTCCACAGGTCATCGTCGCGAAGCCACCTTCGATGTCCCATGAACACGGTTTTCGAAGACCCGGGATCTCTATCTAGCTGGGTGATACGTTGTGTCATCCATGCACCTTACGCATCCAGAAAATCCGTCGACTACCTGCCCGTTCAAGATATCCGTAACCGAGATAGTCGTGCACCGTCGTGAGCAGTGCGGCTCTCATAGGGAAATATTCTTTCTCTGCGGCGTTCCCACGTATTGGCTGGCGTTTTCCACAGCGTGTCAAGCTCCTCTTCAGCAGCCCCAGATACAGATTGATGTCGTTCCCTGGTTGTTCGGCCCTTCAATTAGCATACTCATGTAATGTACTTCTCTTCATGCACAACCAGGGGGAAGGTTGTACATCCACACAAACACAGGCCAGGTGGCTATGTGTGCTTCTCTGGCTGCCCAAACGGATTGACTCCATCGGTGCTCGCGCCCAGCACGATGTTCCTTGGATCGTTCCCAAATTCTGGGTATTCGAAGTTCAATGCTTGCCACTGGCTCGCATCCTTAGGGTGACTCAGCATCTTGTCTTTTTATCTATCTCCGGATCATTTGCGTCATCTTCTCGCTTCTTCTCCTCCCTATCCGCGTGCCAACGCAGGAGCTTTGCTACCTTAGGATCCCGCGAAATACCGCTGCAGACGAGAGTGATCGGAAAGTACCACACACTTTTCGAGGAGCTTTCTTCCTCTTCTTGTATCGAGTGACACCGCACCACCGGACATATTGTAGACTCCGCGTGCTCGTCCTGATAAATGATGCAATTGTTCATGCAACATGGATTTCACGTGCGGTAAATCCAGAGGACACACGATTTTCTTTGCCTCCTCCAAACTGGTCGGGCTCTTGTTCCCCTTGGGAAGACGTTAGTGCCAGAATGACTGTTCTCGTCGAAAGCATGCGTCGGTCATTTTGTGTTTTACCTTCATCTCCAGAGCCATGAGCGTTACTTTCAGGCGGGTATCCTCGGGCCTTGCATCCTTCATACAACGGGAGTAACTGCGTCTAACTCAAGTTGATCCATCTTGGCTTTCTCTCGGGTGGTAGCTCTTGGCGTTATCCGTCTGCTTGAGAAGCAGCTCTTGAATATGAGGGTCCTGCCACCCAGCCCATCGATGGTCCAACGTCGTCTGCTCCGCCGGCATCATCATCATGTCCTGCATCTTCTACATGATGACTGTGTACAGCGATCACCGTCGTGATCATCTCCTGGGGATTCTGCGTCTTCTTGCCCCCCCGAGCCCGGTGGGTTGTCTTGCTGCCCTTCCTCATTTCTTGCCCGGCCCCCATGAACGACTTCATAGTCATCATCATCACCTTGCCACCGATAGCCATCCATGAAACCACGCAAGAGCAGGTGGTCCCGCACCTGCCTGGAATCCGGGTCCGCAATAAGGCTATTCAGCTTGCATCTTCGACACGGACATCTTATCTCCGTCTCGTTCTTTTGAAGCATCTCGGCCTGTCGCGGACCTCAAAAACCTATTCACGATGCCCTTCGGTCATCGTGCGGGACCATGGTCGCCTGCGGGGTAGAGCAAAAACGATATTTTAGAACCAAGAAAAATTGGCATGACTTTCCCTAAAAATAGGACCAAAAAGAATGCTTAATGCCAAAATTCTCGCCGAAACGAAATGAATCAACATTCCGGCAAAATATTGGCAACTATCGGCATTTCAAATACCGGTACACCTCCAAACACAAACACGATATGCAACACCACAAACATATGCAAACACCACGAACATACATAGATCTAGCTAGGCCATTAAAAAGTGCATGTGCACATTGTTTGTAGGGAGAACAACATAAATATAGCTTCCCCCCTTACTTACCTAGCAAAACAAGGTAACTTAACCACTTAATTTGAATGAATCTATGGTGGAAATGAGGGTGAAAAAGAGGAGGCATCCGAGACAAGGAGGAGGCGGTGGAGAGAATGAAGTGGGAGAAAGTGAGTGTGGGAGGAGAGGCTGTCCAAAATATCTTGTTGCTGCCCACTTACTAATGGCGCACCAGCAACAAATGCGCCATTTAGTAATCCAGGTTACTAATGGCGCACCCACTGGCGGTGCGCCATTAGAACTTTTGCAAAAAAAAGGAATAAAAGCAATAATAAAAAAAATAACATTAGTGGCGCACCTCCTGGATGGTGCGCCATTACTAGTTACAACTAGTAATGGCGCACCACCAGGGGATGCGCCATTAGTATGTTTGGACAGGCGCACTAGTTCAAAAAAAAGTTGGTACTAATGGCGCACCGTGGTCAGGGTGCACCATTAGTAGTTTCAACACTAATGGCGCATCAGAGGGTGGTGCGCATTAGTATATACTAATGGCGCACCACTTGTCTGGTGCGCCATTAAGTGTCATTTCCATCTATAGCCCTTTTCCTAGTAGTGGAAGCTTGGGACTTTGTAATCGAGTAATATATAAAAATTGAAGGTGCATTAGCCCCAAGTGTCAGGCATATAACTTTGTTATGTGGTTGATACTTCAACTCCTTGGATCGCCTGTGCAAAGCTTAAACGTTGTCTGTGTGCAGGCTGAGGTGAAAATCAAGGAGGACCGAGTTGCCGATTTGCAGGAGGCCTTGAAAACCCCAGCAGGCTGAAACAAGATAAGGCAAAGCAAGAATTAACCAGCGCTTTGAGCAACTGCTGAAAGAAGGCTTCAAGAAAGAGTGGGCTGACTGGCCACTGAGAAGGCTGGTTTAACCAAAAGAGCGGAAAATGCTGAGGCTGCCCTTAAAACCGGTGGTGGATGAACTGACGGCCCGTACAGCGGAAATACACTCCATGGACTGCTGCAATCTTTGGTAAGCTCCTTTGTAACTTCTGTGATAATTTGAACCTGCCTGTAGCGTAAATCCGGTTTGAGACCATTCCCAATCTTGTTGTAGGCACACGTATTGGGCACTTAGGAAATGATGGCGGAAGAAATTGAAAGCTGCCTCACACCTGTGGTGGAACAATTATATCCGGAGCACAATGGATCATCACCACAGGCTTCTCACAACAACCCGGCACCCTCTTTAATCCAGGACACTCTTAGCAAGTTGTCAATGCTTCCAGCCCGGATTGAGGAGCTGAAAAAAATCCGCTGCCCGACCGGAGCCATCAATGCCTTAATCCGGGCAAAGGCGATGGGTGCCAGATTTTGATCCTGTGGAAGCAGCTCAAGGCTATCCCAGCCTGAAAGAAGATGGCTCTGAATTCAACGAAGAGGATTTAAGGGCAATTAAACCGTGCAGTGCGCCCTCTGGGCTTGCCAGCTAGCTGAAGAGGCAGATTTGATGGATTATCAAGCGCAATATAACGAGCAAAACAAGGCGAGTGCCTGCCCCAACTGTTGAAGCGGAGAATCTGATCCCGTGCGCATTCCGTAAGCACACTTATGCCCCTGATATTGAACCGTCTTCCCTGATCCATGAAGAGGCTGTTTTCAAGCTTTAATGGGAATCGACTGACCACTGTTGATTTCCAGCCAATGGGTAGAGACGAGGAGGCTGAAGCGCGGGAGGGATGAGGAGCAGGCTTGAACCAGAAGCCGGTTTGGAATCGTTTTAGTACCTTCCGAAAAGAACAATGATCTTATTTGGTACCGTGCTGCCCTGTAATAGGATAGTTAATGCTTCTAACTGCAATATGCCTTCGTGCATAAGTACTGAAGCTTTCGTTTGAAGAACTCCAATTCATATTTCCTACAATCAGAAATATTTGAACTTCGGTGGCGGTTATACCGCCAGCCGGTTTATGGTCCTGATATGTGTATCAGTAATATAACAAATATATGATACATAAATACCTGCCATGTTTGGGTATGAAGCTGGCTTAAGCCAAGCCTGAAGCGGCGGTTTTATAAACCATTACCGTCAAAAGAAAAAAGGTGGGAGAAAATAGCTCCTGTATAAACCGTACTGAATCAATACGAGCCCCCTTGTTACTCCATGATGTTAACAGGAAAAAGGTAAACCGGGCATACTCTTCCGGATTAAAGGGGAATCAAATCCATCGGCTGAATCCGGAAAAAAATGTGTTTGTCGACATAAAAGAAATCCTACAAAAGCAAAGAATAAACAAACCCATGAAAATAACATGGAAGAAAAAGGTAATGATAAAAAACCATTTGAAAAATATGCTATACTGAGCTGATCAGATGTATTACCATTGTCGGACAGGATCAAGGCCCCCAATAGGGTGACAATGATTCAAGTGAGCCAGGTCCCAAATGATTCGTGGCATATATGCCAGATCAAGAGGCATGGCAATGGTTCGGGTTCGACCATGCCCCCAAGTGATTTTGTGGCCTTAGGCCGACCAAGAGGCGTGACTGGTTCAGACTTGACCATGTCCCCAAATGATCTGGTGGCTGTCGCCTATCAAAGGGTGTTCGTTGGTTCGGACACGACCAAGGCCCCCAGTGATATATAAAAACAAATGTCAAGGGGTAAACCGGAGGCCGCTTTAAACAGAACCACTCCGTGTAACCTCGCATGATGAGAAAGACAGAGACCCCGCTTTAGCTGAGGCTCCGGTTTGATATATCAAAGATAATATATACATTGTCATGATATGTACATAGATAGAGCCGATGGCTCAAGTATAGTAAGGCCGAAGATGAGCTATATTCCACGGCCTGTTGGTCTCCTCTCTGATGTACGTGAGTCTTGATGCCTCGAATATCAATCAGATAGTACGACCCGTTGTGCAAATTCTTGCTGACCACGAAAGGTCCCTCCCAAGGTGGGGATAACTTGTGCATATCCGTTTGATCTTGGATGAGTCGAAGCACCAAATCTCCTTCTTGAAAAGTTCTGGTTCTAACCCGGCGACTGTGATAGCGACGAAGATCTTGCTGGTAAATCGCCGAACGGGCAGCCGCTATATCACGCTCCTCGTCCAATAGGTCCAAAGCGTCTTGCCGTGCTGTCTCATTGTCTGCTTCAACATAAGCTGCCACACGAGGCGAATCGTGCCGGATGTCACTAGGGAGAACTGCCTCTGCTCCATAGACCATGAAAAATGGCGTGTATCCTGTGGACCGGTTTGGCGTAGTATTGATACTCCATAATACAGATGGTAGCTCTTCAACCCAACATCCTGGTGTTCTTTGCAATGGGACCATAAGCCGGGGTTTGATGCCTCGCAAGATTTCCTGATTAGCTCGTTCTGCCTGTCCATTGGACTGGGGGTGTGCCACTGACGACACGTCAAGTCGGATGTGCTCACGTTCACAGAACTCCTTCATAGCGCCCTTGGATAAATTGGTACCATTGTCAGTAATGATACTGTGTGGAAAACCAAACCGGAAAATCACCTTCTTGATGAACTGCACCGCTGTTGCTGCATCACACTTGCTGACAGGCTCCGCTTCAACCCACTTGGTAAATTTGTCAACTGCCACCAAAAGGTGGGTTTTCTTATCCTTGGATCTTTTAAAAGGCCCAACCATATCCAGCCCCCAAGTTGCAAACGGCCATGTTATTGGGATCATCCTCAATTCTTGAGCCGGCACATGAGCACGCCTTGAAAATTTCTGACATCCATCACACCGTTTAACCAAGTCCTCCGGTCAGCATGCGCTGTCAACCAGTAGAACCCGTGACGAAACGCCTTTGCCACCAGAGACTTTGAACCGGCGTGGTGTCCACAATCCCCTTCATGGATTTCTCTTAAGATTTCACAGCCTTCCTCAGGAGAAACACAACGTTGAAACGCCCCTGATACACTGCAATGATGTAATTCACCATTGACAATCGTCATAGACTTGGATCGCCGGACTATCTGCCTGGCCAGAATCTCATCCTCTGGTAACCCCCCGGTTCATGTACGCAAGATAAGGAACTGTCCAATCCGGAATAACATGCAGGGCTGCCACCAATTGAGCCTCCGGATCAGGAATAGCCAAATCCCTCACCTGGGAGCTTGACTGACGGGTTGTGCAACACGTCCAAAAAGACGTTAGGCGGGACCGGTTTACGCTGAGAGCCCAACCGGCTTAAAGCATCCGCCGCTTCATTCTTCCGACGGTCCACATGATCCACTTGATAACCCTTGAAACAACCTGCAATATTATCCACTTCCCGACGATATGCAGCCATGAGCGGGTCCTTAGAATCCCAAGTGCCAGACACCTGTTGAGCCACTAGGTCCGAGTCACCAAAGCACTTAACCCGGCTTAAATTCATCTCTTTAGCCATCCGGAGACCATGGAGCAAGGCTTCGTACTCAGCTGCATTATTAGTACAAGGGAACATTAAGCGGAGAACATAACAAAACTTATCACCTCGTGGGGAAGTTAATACGACTCCAGCCCCCGAGCCTTCCAATTGCCTGGATCCGTCAAAATGAATAGTCCAATATGTGTGATCCGGCTTCTCCTCTGGTGCTTGTAACTCCGTCCAGTCATTGATGAAATCAACAAGTGCTTGAGACTTCACTGCCGTCCGAGGCACGTACTTCAGTCCGTGTGGCCCAAGCTCTATAGCCCACTTGGCAATCCGGCCAGTCGCCTCCCGGTTCTGTATAATATCACCCAAGGGAGCTGAACTGACCACTGTGATGGGGTGCCCTTGAAAATACTGCTTCAACTTCCGACTGGCCATAAAAACACCATAGACCAGCTTCTGCCAATGCGGATACCTTTGCTTGGATTCAATAAGCACCTCGCTGATATAATAAACCGGCCGCTGAACCGGATATTCCTTGCCTGCCTCTTTGCGTTCCACCACAATAGCCACGCTAACTGCCCGAGCATTGGCCGCTACGTATAATAATAGTGGCTCCTTGTCGACCGGAGCTGCAAGAACAGGCGGATTGGCTAACTGCCGCTTCAGGTCCTCAAATGCTCATCAGCAGCGGACTCCAACGAAATTGTCTGTCTTCCTCAGCATTTGGTACAAAGGGATAGCCTTCCTCCGAGGCGGCTGATAAACCGGCTCAGCGGCGATTCGGCCCGCCAAACGCTGAACATCGTTGATACACTTCGGTTTAGCTAGGGATGTAATAGCCGTAATCTTCTCCGGATTAGCCTCAATTCCTCTGTTAGACACCAGGAAACCCAGTAACTTGCCTGCCGGAACACCAAAACACACTTGGCCGGATTAAGCATCATCTTGTAACTCGCAAGTTGTCAAAGGTCTCCTTCAAATCATCCACCAGCGTCTCCTTCTGTCTTGATTTTACTACAATATCATCCACATAGGCGTGCACATTGCGGCCGATCTGTTTATGCAGGCAATTCTGTACACACCGTTGATAGGTGGCTTGGGCACTCTTGAGCCCGAAGGGCATAGATACATAGCAGAAGGCTCCAAAGGGAGTAATAAATGCTGTTTTCTCCTGGTCCTTAACCGCCATCTTGATCTGATGATATCCAGAGTATGCATCCAAAAAACTCAAACGCTCACAACCCGCCGTGGCATCAATGATCTGGTCAATGCGGGGGAGGGCAAAAGGATCCGCTGGACAGGCCCTGTTAAGATCTGTGTAATCCACACACATACGCCAAGTGCCATTTTTCTTAAGAACCAGCACCGGATTAGCAAGCCACTCTGGATGGAACACCTCAATGATAAAGCCAGCTTCCAAAAGCCTGGCCACTTCCTCTCCAATGGCCTTTCGCCTTTCTTTGTTAAACCGGTGGAGGAATTGCTTCACCGGTTTATACCAAGGATCCACATTAAGAGTGTGCTCAGCGAGTTCCCTCGGTACACCTGGCATGTCGGATGGTTTCCATGTGAAGATGTCCCGATTCTCACGGATGAACTCGATGAGCGTGCTTTCCTATTTGGGATCCAAATTGGCACTGACAGTGAACTGCTTGGACGAATCGTCGGGCACGAAGTCAACAAGCTTGGTTTCAGCTGCCGATTTGAAATTCAGATCCGAATCATGTTCTGTTGTTGGCTTCTTCAGAGGAGTCATATCCGCTGGATCAACATTGTCCTTATAGTACTTCAACTCCTCCGTGGCACAGACCGACTCTGCATAAGCCGCATCACCTTCCTCACATTCCAAAGCGACCCTACGGTTCCCATGAACCGTTATTGTCCCCTTGTAACCCGGCATCTTGAGCTGCAAGTAGATATAACAAGGCCGCGCCATGAACTTGGCGTAAGCCGGCCGGCCAAACAAGGCATGATATGGGCTTTGGATCTTCACCACCTCAAATGTTAGTTTTTCCGACCGGGAGTCGTACTCGTCCCCAAAAGCCACGTCCAGGGCTATCTTACCAACAGGATATGCAGATTTGCCAGGCACCACACCATGGAACACCGTATTGGACGGTCTGAGATCTTTGTCTGTTAAACCCATGCGACGGAATGTCTCATAGTATAGTATGTTAATACTGCTTCCTCCATCCATGAGTACCTTGGTGAATTTATAACCCCCCACCTGAGGGTCTACCACTAATGCTAGCTGGCCCGGATTATCAACCCGGGGCGGGTGATCCTCTCTGCTCCACACGATAGGCTGTTCCGACCAGTGCAAGTAACGTGGTAAGGCCGGTTCAACAGAATTCACCGCTCGCTTGTGGAGTTTTCGGTCGCGTTTATCCAAGCTAGTTGTGAAAACATGATATTGCCCATTGTTTAACTGTTTTGGCTGGCTCTGATAACCTGACTGCTGCTGCTGCTGCTGCTGGCCGTTCTGATTATTCTGGTGATTGTGACCGCCGTGATTGCGACCTGAACCGGAAGCTCCATCGTGATCCGGCCCATGGAAACCAGATCCTGAACCGCCACCTGATCCGTGATCATACCAGAAAGCATTAGAGTTTTCGAACTCCTGCATGATATAACAATCTTTCCAAAGATGGTTAGCCAGTGCCTCCTTCGTCCCGTGCTTCGGGCAAGGCTGATTCAACAAATAGTTCAAACGGCTTGCGTTAGGATTGGGAGCCCCATTACGATTTGCCGCTTTACCTCTGCGCCGCTGCCCCCTGTCCTGTGCATTAGTGTTGGCCACAAAGTCCATGCTGCCATCCGCCTTGCGCTTGCCTCCGTTTCCTTGACCCGCTAGTTTGTACTGCTGCTGTTTGGAGTTGCTATTCTTCTTTCCCTTCCCTGCTTCATCATCATCAGGCTTGGGTTCCTTGGTACTGTCCGAATCGGCATACTTCACTAAAGCGGCCATGAGGGTTCCCATGTCATTACAGAACCGCTTCATGCGTCCCAACTTCAATTTTAGAGGATCAAACCGGCAGTTACCTTCCAGAGTTAAGATCGCAGAGTCAGCACTAATCCTGTCAGACGAGTGCAAAATTTCCGAAACGCAGCGCACCCAACGGGTCGTTGATTCTCCTTCCTCCTGGACACAAGCCGCCCGGTCTACTATGGACTTGGGCTGCTTACATGTATCCTTAAAATTCTGTATAAACCGGGCCCGCAACTGGGCCCATGAGCTGATAGAATTGGGTGGTAGGCTCTTTAACCAAGTACGAGCCGTGCCCTCAAGCATCATGGTGAAGTATTTTGCACATGCGGCCTCATCCACGTCCAGCATTTCCATGGCCATCTCATAACTCTCTACCCATGCTTCAGGGGATAAATCAGCGGTGTAATTCGGCACCTTGCATGGACCCTTGAAATCTTTGGGCAGGCGCACATTACGTAAAGCAGGGATCAAGCAAGGCACTCCCAAAGCGGATGTGACTCCTAGTCCGGCGAAGGTGGTAGAACGAAACGACGTAAGTTGACCCGCATTATCCTGGGCTGCTAACTCGGCCTCCCTTTGTGCTCGGGGCCGGTCCACCACATCCTGCGCATCGCGGGCACCGCCTGCCGGGCTATCGCCACAGGCTGCTTCACGGCCTCGCGCATTGCTCGATACAGCGGGTTCATTCAAGCGCCTGCTATAACTCCGGCTTGGACGGGATGTAGAGTGGATCCGATCACGGCTGTACGAATATGCTTCCTGCTGGATCAGCGCAGTCCGGAGAAGCTCCTTAACCCGGCGCGTCTCTATCACTTGCGGAGAATCCCCTTCGACTGGGATGGCCTCTAACCGTGCAGCGGCCGCAACAAGGTTGTCCATAGGATTCGAATAATGACCCGGGGGCGTCTGGACCGGCGGAGGAACCACAATGTTTTGGTGAGGAGGTTCCATCAGGCGAGGTTGGACCGTCGCCCCTGGTCCTGGTGCCTCAATCCGGTTTGTCTCCGGGTACTGCGGCGGATTACTGGGTCCAGCTCCTGGAGTGTGAAAGAGATTTCGGGGGTCAAACCCTAACGGCAGGCATGATCTGTGCTTCCGCTTCAAAACCTCCTGTGATGCGTTCTGGTCAAGCATGAGTTTATAGGCCTGGGCGTCCAAAGCGGCCCGCTCTGCAGCCATCCTGTCTTTTTCTGCTGCCAGATCCGCTTTGGCTTGCACGATCTGCTCTCTCACCTTCGCAATTTCTGCATTATGGGCCTCCTGATCCGCCGGGTTGTCCTCTGCCATAAGCGCGGCTAGTGCATCAAACAGATCGGATAGAACTTGAACCGGCGGGCGCACAAGGCCTCCTGACCCTGCTGCTGCTGATCCGGAGAGCATTGCTGCGGCGGTCGAAGAGTGATTCGCCGCCTGTGTGCCGGCCATGAATATTCCAACCCGGTTGACCTGGCCCGGGGGGTCTGGAATACTGTCGCCATCGGAACAGCCCCTAATCTGGTCGTCTTGCAACTGGTACAGCGATTCGGTCTCTCCGGTCGAGGACTCGTCATCGGAATAGACGACGGTCTCGCTACCGTGTTCTGATTCGTCCTCACGCTCTCCTTCGTGGACGACTCCAACGAAGACACGCTTCACGGCCGGTTTAGCCCAGGTAGATCTCGCACGCCGAGCCGTCTCGATGAGGTCGGTGCAGATGTCCAGCTCAGGCCCAGGCTCACCGATTTTGCCAATGAAAACGTGTATGCCACCAAAGGGGACCCGGTACCCGTACTTGATCGAATCGGCCTCGGGACCCCATCCTGCGTCGTCGATGTAGATCCTGCCCCGACGACTCTTGGTCATCCGGCCCACAACATAGCCTTCGAGTCCCTTGAGCTTGCCCTCCAAGATCGTCAAACCATCGTGCGATAGCCCCACGGTGGGCGCCAACTGTCGTGGATTTGTCACGGCAGATGTCCTAGCGAAAGGACTTAGTCGTGGAGCCATCGCTACGAGTTTACTTGAAGGGGTTAAAGTGGACACAAAGACACAAGGGGTTTATACTAGTTCGGCCCCTTCGATGAAGGTAAAAGTCTACGTCTAGTTGTGATGGAATTGATGTGGTCTCGATGGCTAGGGAGCAAACAAGCTTCGCCTAGACTCGAGTTGTTGTCTCCTGAACCGCCGCCGGGTCGTCCCCTTATATACACGGATGACGCCCGTCGGTCCCTAGAGTCCCAACCGGTTCATATTCGTATCCCGGTTGGTATCTCTCTATTCCTAACTTACAATACAAGTTAAACATCAGGTCGGTTTACGGCTACAGATTCTAAACCGACTATAGGCCTTGGGCCTTCACCTGCTTATACCACTATGAAGTTAACCCGGCCCAAGTAGGCCGGTTTACGCCTAGTGGCAGTATCCCCAACATCCTGCTTGATTGATATTGATGATATGGGTAGTACAAGAGTGGATCTGCCACGAGATCAAGGAGGCTAAACCCTAGGAGCTAGCCTATGGTATGATTGTTGTTCGTCCTATGGACTAAAACCCTCCGGTTTATATAGACACCGGAGAGGGCTAGGGTTACACAAAGTCGGTTACAATGGTAGGATATCTACATATCCGTATTGCCAAGCTTGCCTTCCACGCCAAGGAAAGTCCCATACGGACACGGGACGAAGTCTTCAATCTTGTGTCTTCATAGTCTTGGAGTCCGGCCGATGATGATAGTTCGGCTATCCGGACACCCCCTAGTCCAGGACTCCCTCAGTAGCCCCTAAACCAGGCTTCAATGACGATGAGTCCGGCGTGCATATTGTCTTCGGCATTGCAAGGTGGGTTCCTCTTCCGAATAATTCATAAAAGATTGTGAACACCAGGATAGTGTCCGGCTCTGCAAAATAATTTCCACGTACCACCGTAGAGAGAATAATATTTACACAAGTTCAATCTGCTGACGTATTTCGCGGCGTGACGTCACACCACTACCAAGCCTTTACTTGAATCGTTTTTATTATACCACCTCAGCACGTTTAGCGAAGCGGTTTCCTTGGCACGTCTTGTCGAAGGAGAGATCGTGTTCCCCTTATTCTGGGATTCCCATCAATACGGACGTGGGTAACCCAACCGCGCCATTGATTGTGGCGCCTGGGAGATAAGCGAGTTTTACCAGGCCGGTAGGGACATATAGTTTCGTCCGCCTGTATATAAGGGGATAAGGATCCACCTCTTTTACCTACGCCTTCTTCCTCCTTTGCTTATCCATCTCCACGCACTCGAGCTCCAGCGCCCAAGTCCGCACATCTCACCTCAACCTTCTCCAACCATGTCCGGAGCGGGAGGCAAGTGGATGGCCTCCTCCGTTACGGAGGGGCACATAGAGAAACTGCGCGGCGCCGGATATCTGTCCAGTGACATCGCGCACCGGCTGCCCGACGAGGGGCAGCTCATCCCCACCCCTAGGCCCCATGAGAGGGTTGTATTCCTTCCCCACTTCTTCCGCGGACTGGGCTTCCCACTCCACCCCTTCGTCCGGGGGCTCATGTACTACTACGGCCTGGATTTCCACGATCTGGCCCCAAATTTCATCCTCAATATCTCGGCGTTTATCGTCGTGTGCGAGGCCTTCCTCTGCATCCAGCCCCACTTCGGCTTGTGGCTAAAGACCTTCAATGTCAAGCCGAAGGTTGTGAAGGGCAGCCAAGCGGAGTGCGGAGGCGCCATGGTGGGCAAAATGCCCAACGTCACTTGGCTCGAGGGTGCCTTTGTGGAGTCCATCAAAGGGTGGCAATCGGGGTGGTTCTACGTCACCAAGCCACGTGACCCTAAATGGGCAGCGGCCCCCGAATTTAGATCTGGCATCCCCATGCAGCTCACCTCCTGGAAAGAGAAGGGCTTGCTTTGGGGTAGTTCGGAGGAGCTGACCGGACTCCAGTCCTATCTCCAGACCTTGGTGAACAAGAAGCTCAAGCTTGTCAACGTGATCCAGGTCATGCTCGTCCGCCAGATTCTCCCCTGCTAGCAACGGGACTTCAATTTGTGGGAGTTTGATCCGGCACGGCACCGGACTTTGAGCGGGCTCTTTGATACTACGTACGAAGCTGCCTGGAGGGTGCTGTTCAAGGGCGCCGAAGCTCCCACATCCGCTCCCGAAGATCGCGGATTCAGCACGTAGCGTCCGGCTGGCAAGGTAAGCCATGTTTATCTTTTATGGGACACTTGTTTTTCATAGTTTGACTCTATGCGGGATCTAAACTCCCAATGCCTTTAACAAGACTGGCAGAAGACGTCCAGACAGGTTAACTGTCCGGCTCCCCTTCCCAAAGACCCAGCGGACACCCGTTTGACGGGGCTGCTGGTCCCGGCACTTTACGTGGTGCCGGAGAAGAAGGGCAAGAAGAAGGCCACGGGAACCCGAAGGATTTCCCGGCGTCAGGTGGTATCGGACTCATAGTCCGATGACTCCGAGGCGGACTCCTCCCCTGAAGACGAGGAGGAGAAGAAAGAGGCCTCTCCCCCAGCGGGGGGAGAGAAGGAGAGGAAGGCCTCCCCAACGAGGGGGGCCGAAGGGTCCAAGAAGGGAAAGACCCTTCCCCCGGACTGCTCTACCAACGTCGGCGACGGCGACGAGGAGTGGCCCCCAAGGGCCAAGCCCCTGGCAAGATCATAAGTATCCGGACTCCTGGATGATTTATAATTTTTCTTTTCGCCACGCGGTGCCTTTCTAATGCCGCATACAACCTGTAGTCCGGCCAAGGACGATCTTCCCGCTTCGTCGTGCGGGTCCTTGGATACGTCGGATATGGATTCTCTTCCGACCGCCTCCACCCCTCGCGACGCTGACGACGTCGAGGTGGGATCCCAGGAAGGGACCCGCCAGGAGGAGGAGGCCCTGGAGGTGCCGCAGGGCAACCTCCCAGACTTCGCACCGGACTCCGGACTGGAACCTGCAGTGGTTCCGTAGTCCGGCGAGTGGCCCCTTCGTAAGAAGGGCAAGACTGTGAGGCCGGCGGCCTCCGTCCAACCGAAGGTGCCGGATATCTTGCTGGAGGCGCTCAACGGCGCTTCCATCAAAGAAGAGCGCCGCACTGTTATGAGTGCGGTGATTCAGAAGGTTCAGCTCGCCAAGAGCAGGCTGACCGAAGCCTGCAGCAGCCTTCTAACAGGCTTTGAGGTAAGAGTTTTAAGATATGTAATATAATACCGCATAGATAGTAGCCCCTGATGCTCGGTTCGGTGTTCGGAGACAAAAGCTGGACTGAGGATCTAAAAAAGATATACGCAGGAGTCTAAAAAATATGTCAATATGGGTTTGCATGCTGCGCTGTTGACCTTTGCCGCACTGACTGCGGAGGTCAATACCTTGAAGCAGAGCCTCGAGCGGTCCGAGAGCGAGCTCGGCCATGCCAAGAAGCAGCTCGAGGACAAGGAAGGTGAGTAACACCGTATTAAAGTTGTACCTTACAGAAAAGGATTTGGTTGCAAGAGGAATGACAAGGATAACTTGGGTACTACAGGGGCCACGAACGAGCTGGCGACCCTGAAGGAGGCGGTGTCCGCGGCTGAACGCAATGCGGCCGCGGAACGAGCCGAGCGAGAGAAGCAGGAGGTGCGGGTGGCGGAGGTACGGCAAGAGCTCCAGGCTCTCGTGGAAAAACACGAGAATTTGGAGCATGACTCGAAGACCCGAGAGTCCGAGCTTGCGTCAGCTCTTGAGAGTGCCAAAGCCGCTAAGGCCGAAGCCCAGAAGGCCCTCCAGGAAATTGAGGATTTGAAGAAAATAGCGGCGGGTAAGGCATTCTTCATGCAAAGCAAGCATGTTAAAGTGAATTACCTGTTACTTACCCGGATTTGGAGCTCTCCAGGAACGTTCGCCGATCTGCCCTGCAGCGTGTCCGATGCTGCCGCTTTCTATAGAGCCGAGGAGGGGAGCTCAACGGAGAAGGTGTTCTGGTGTCAGTATGCTGAGGCCGGACATCCGGTGCCCCTTAGCGATCAGTTGAAGCAGCTGGTCGAGCTCCACAAGGTGGCCGAACAGGCCATGAAGGGCCTCATAGTTCGGCTGTGGCCTCAGGAGGCCATGCCTGGGAGCTACTTCGGCCTGGTGTGGCGGCTGGTGGATCCTTGTCTGTGGGTTGAAGTCATCAAGCACTCCGCCTGCATTGAAGGTGCCCGTCAGGCCCTTGCCCATGCCAAGGTGCACTGGGGCAGGATGGACGCTGAGAAGCTTGTGAGGGATGCGCCACCGGCGGGCAAGGAGTACCGCACGCCTGAAATGTATTATAACAGTGTCCTGAAGGGTGCCCGCATGATTGCGGGTGAGTGCTCCAAAGATGTAATATTTGAGTAGACTCGCATTTTGTTATCCTGTGCGCTGAAAACTTTGTTCATATGCGCTAAGCAATGTTTATTAATTTAAAATATTACCTTCTGTGCGGCCGTTTATTAAATCTGAGAGATGGCAAGTCGTCGGCTTCAGCCCCCATGCCACTAGTGCTAGGGTGTTCGGGATAAACTTGAGCGCTCTTGTTCCCATGTTTGGGTCCATCTAGGGAGGCGCGCAACACAACGAACGAGGGAACCGGACTTATAATGCTTGAACACTCTCACTTAGCCATAGAATTCTATAATTTTAAATTTCGGCGAAGCCCCTAGTGTTCGGAAGACCGAGTTCGGGGCACTATCCACGCCTGAGCCGGACAAAGCCGGTTCCTCGCTCTAAGCGGCACAAGTCTTTAGGGACTCGAAAAAACCTCTCGAACAGCGACCAGCTCTCGCCGTATCATGACGGTCAGTTTTAGCTTTCTCCACTGAGGCGCTCGCCAGCTCAACCGGGGCGCAATCGCAGTGTTCTCCCAGTGCTACCTTAGCCGATATAACGGAACGTAAGGTACCAAAACATGGGAGCCGGGAAAACCCAACTATTGACCCAATACATGATTCGGAGCCTATGCATATAATGCTATAAGTTCGGGGTGCCGCACTTGTGAAAGTGTTCGGACTTATCACACCATAATGTGGGGAACTTAAGCCCCTGGTGTATTTAGCCGTACCAGAGTGTACGGATGCAACATGTCATAAATGAACATATGTGTAAGAAGGAAATGCAATTATAAGCAAAAAGCGATGCATTGTTTTTTCCAGAAATACTGCCATGAATGCAGAATGATACAAATAGAGCGGTAAGCAAGGGATGGGACTATTAAACAGGTCCCCCTCCAGGGGTAGGCTGCGGAATGGTGTATAAAACAGATTTAATGCTCATAATGGAGACCACCTGAGTGTTCGTCGTAGCCTTTCTCCTTCCCTGGCTGTTGCATCATGAGTTCGGCAGGTCTACTGCCGGACAGGCCCTCTAGTAAGTGGAGTCATGTGGATAAGAAGAAGAAGAAAAAAAGAAAAAGGATGACACACTTGGGAGCCCCTGGTGTGGTTGAGCCGCACTCTGGGCCTGTTGTGGTCGTGCCCCTTCCCCTATGCCCATGGTATCTCCAGAGTGTAATGATGTACGCGAAGGACTAGTCTTGCAATTTTGTGAGGGCTGGGGTTGGGGCCGCATTGCTACGCGTGCTCGGAACGTGTCAGGTGGTCTTGTTGTAAGTTACTCCGGGCGCGTTTTGCCGTGTCCGGTCGCTTGACGGCCGGACTCGAAAATTGCCTTAAGAGGCTGCTCTATACTTCTGTCGCGAGAGCCGCTGTGTGTTCCTCTGTTCGGACGGAGCGTTCAGTGTTTCCGTTGACCGTAATGACTCCTCGAGGGCCTAGCATCTTGAGCTTGAGGTATGCGTAGTGCGGCACCGCGTTGAACTTTGCGAACGCGGTTCGTCCGAGCAGAGCATGATAGCCGCTGCGGAACGGGACTATATCGAAGATTAACTCCTCGCTCCGGAAGTTATCCGGGGATCCGAAGACCACTTCCAGTGTAACTGAGCCTGTACAATTGGCCTCTACACCTGGTATGACGCCTTTGAAGGTCGTCTTTGTGGGTTTAATCCTTGAGGGGTCTATGCCCATCTTGCACACTGTATCCTGATAAAGCAGGTTCAGGCTGCTGCCGCCGTCCATCAGGACTCTGGTGAGGTGAAATCCATCGACGATTGGGTCTAAAACCAATGCAGCGAATCCGCCATGGCGGATACTGGTGGGGTGGTCCCTTCGATCAAAAGTGATCGGGCAAGAGGACCATGGATTGAATTTTGGGGCGACTGGCTCCATCCCGTATACGTCCCTGAGTGCACGCTTCCGCTCCCTTTTGGGTATGTGGGTTGCGTATATCATGTTCACCGTCCGCACTTGTGGGGGGAAACCCTTCTGTCCTCTACTGTTCGGCGGCCGTGTCTCTTCCTCGCCATCGCTATGCAGCCCCTTGTCATTGTTTTCGGCAATTAACTTGCCTGCCTGCTTGAATACCCAACAATCCCTGTTGGTGTGATTAGATGGCTTTTCGGGGGTGCCATGTATCTGGCAAGAGCGGTCGAGTATTCGGTCCAAATTGGACAAACCCGGAGTAGTTCTTTTGAATGGCTTTTTCCGCTGACCGGGTTTAGAGCCTCTGAATCCGGCATTGACTGTCGTATCCTCAGTGTTATCGCTGTTAACGCGGCGTTTGTTTTTGTGGCGACGCGACCTGCCATTGCGGTCCTTGGTATCCGGACTGCCAGAATTTTTGCTGAGGTTGTTACTACGGGCTAGCCAGCTGTCCTCTCCCATGCAGAAGCGGGTCATAAGTGATGTGAGGGCTGCCATGGATTTCGGCTTCTCCTGTCCTAGGTGTCGGGCAAGCCACTCGTCGCGGATGTTATGTTTGAAGGCTGCAAGGGCCTCTGCATCCGGACAGTCGACGATTTGATTTTTCTTTGTTAAGAACCGTGTCCAGAACTGTCTGGCCGATTCGTCTGGCTGCTGAATTATGTGGCTTAGGTCATCTGGGTCTGGTGGTCGCACATATGTGCCCTGGAAGTTGTCAAGGAATGCGGCTTCTAGGTCTTCCCAACACCCAATCGATTCTGCTGGCAAGGTGTTAAGACAATGCCGAGCTGGTCCTTTAAGCTTGAGTGGGAGATATTTGATGGCGTGAAGATCGTTGCCGCGGGCCATGTGGATATGAAGGAGATAGTCTTCGATCCAAACCGCGGGGTCTGTTGTGCCATCGTAGGATTCGATGTTCACGGGTTTAAACCCTACGGGGATTTGATGATCCATTACTTCGTCTGTGAAGCATAGTGGGTGTGCGGCGCCTCTATATTGGGCTATATCACGACGTAGCTCCAGCGAGCTTTGTCTACTGTGTTCGGCCTGGCCGGAGTTGCTGTATCCGGCGCGACGGTATTCGTCGTGCATCATGGGGCGCCCACGCGATCCATAGATCGATCTTGATTGTCTTGCCTTATCCTCCAATATGTCTTGCAAGTCCGGTGCATTCCCCCGTGGCTTCGTACTCTTCGAGCGGTGCCGGGGTACGGTTCTAGTGGAGGGCCTAGAGGCCTCTCTATCGCGGCCACGAGGTGGTCGGTCATCTGTATTGTGCGCTGGCGATGCAGGTTTATATGCCTCCTCCTCTAATCGGGGGAACAACTTGCGTTTGGGGTAGCTTTTGGAGGGGTGTTCGAGTTCATGCTCTTCGGCCGCAAGGACTTCAGTCCATCTGTCGACTAGCAGATCTTGATCAGCTCTAAGCAGTTGCTGCTTTTTCTTTAGGCTGTTTGCCGTGGCCATAAGCCTGCATTTAAAACGCTCTTGTTCAACGGGATCCTCAGGCACGACGAATTCATCGTCGTCGAGGCTTGCCTCGTCTCCAGAGGGAGGCATGTAGTTATCGTCCTCTACCTCTTCGTCTGCCGCTCTCTCATGAGGGCTGGCTTCTCCGTCCTCCTGTGCTGAATCTTGCTGGAGGGGTTGTCTTCGGCACTCTCTGGGGTGTTATTGTCTCCGGTGCCGTAATCTCCATTCTTGCTGTGGCGGGATTTAGAGCGGCGCCGCTGACGCCAGCGCTTGGGTTGTTTCTTGGAGGAATCTTCCTCCGCTGCTTCCTCGCCATTCCCGTCCTTTGGGATGTCCACCATATATATATCGTATGACGAGGTGGTCTTCCAGTGCCCCGTAGGCGCTGGTTCTAGGTCGTCTCCGGCAATGTCGTCCATACCGTCGATGTCTTCGGAGTCGTAGTCTAGCATGTCGGTTAGATCGTCGACAGTGGCTACAAAGTGGGTGGTGGGTGGGCTTTGAATTTCTTCGTCGTCCGCATCCCAACCATCCTGACCGCAATTCGGCCAGGGCTCTCTTGATAGCGAGAGATACTTTAGCGAATTTAGGATGTTGCCAAAAGGTGAGTGTTGAAAGATGTCCGTGGCGGTGAACTCCATGATCGGCGCCCAATCGGATTCGATTGGAAGGGGCGAAGGAGGTTCGGAGTCCGGCGAGGAGTCCGGCACCTCGGAGTCACGAGCGTCGCAAGGGACAAGGTCAGTGTTCAGCTCCATCGCCATAGAGGTTGCAGCCCCCGAGGTGGTGTCCAGCCACCCATCCTCGGTCTGCGCTGTCGGCTCCGAAATAAGGGTCGGAGCAGACTCATGTGCGGCCTCCAGGGCACTGTCCGACAGCAGAGCTAAATCATGCCCATCGAGACAGTGCGGCGCGCTCGGCTGTGGCTCGAATCCATCGAAGATCAAGTGTCCGCGGATGTCAGCCGTGAAGTGTAGACTTCCAAATCTAACCTGATGGCCAGGGGCGTAGCTTTCGATCTGCTCCAGATGGCCAAGCAAATTGGCCCGCAGTGCAAAGCCACCGAATACGAAGATCTGTCCGGGGAGAAAAGTCTCAACCTGGACTGTGTCGTTGTTGATGATCGAAGGAGCCATCAAGCCTATAGGTGACGACACAGAGGAACTCTCAATGAAAGCACCAATGTCGGTGTCAAAACTGGCGGATCTCGGGTAGGGGGTCCCGGACTGTGCGTCTAGGCGGATGGTAACAGGAGACAAGGGACACGATGTTTTTACCCAGGTACGGGCCCTCTCGATGGAGGTAAAACCCTACTCCTACTTGATTGATATTGATGATATGGGTAGTACAAGAGTGGATCTACCACGAGATCAAGGAGGCTAAACCCTAGGAGTTAGCCTATGGTATGATTGTTGTTTGTCCTATGGACTAAAACCCTCTGGTTTATATAGACACCGGAGAGGGCTAGGGTTACATAGAGGCGGTTACAATGGTAGGAGATCTACATATCCATATTGCCAAGCTTGCCTTCCATGCCAAGGAAAGTCCCATCCGGACACGGGACGAAGTCTTCAATCTTGTATCTTCATAGTCTTGGAGTCCGGCCGATGATGATAGTTCGGCTATCCGGACACCCCCTAGTCCAGGACTCCCTCACCTCTCTTGCTTCACTTATATCTATTTAGAGAGTCATTAGGAATTGGTCACTCACATGGTTAGTCATAAAACCCTACATAAAACTTGTAGATCACTGAATATGATATGTTTGATTCCTTGCAATAGTTCTGCGATATAAAGATGGTGATATTATAGTCATGCTAGCGAGTAATTGTGGATTGGTAAGAATACTTGTGTTAAAGCTTGTGATTCCCGTATCATGCACGTATGGTGAACCATTATGTAACGAAGTTGGAGCATGAGGTATTTATTGACTGTCTTCCTTATAAGTGGTGGTCGGGGACGAGCAATGGTCTTTTCCTACCAATCTATCCCCCTAGGAGCATGCGTGTACTACTTTGTTTCGATAGCTAATAGATTTTTGCAATAAGTATGTGAGTTCTTTATGACTAATATTGAGTCCATGGATTATAAGCACTCTCACCCTTCCATCATTGCTATCTTCTTCAGTGTCGTGCAATGCCCTTTATCACCTTGAAAGTCGGTGCAAACTTCGCCGGTGCATCCAAACCCCGTGATATGATACGCTCTATCACACATAAGCCTCATTATATCTTCCTCAAAACAGCCACCATACCTACCTATCATGGCATTTTGATGACCCACAGGTGTAGGGGATCTATCGTAGTCCTTTTGATAAGTAAGAGTGTCGAACCCAACGAGGAGCAGAAGGAAATGACAAGCGGTTTTCAGTAAGGTATTCTCTGCAAGCACTGAAATTATCGGTAACAGATAGTTTTATGATAAGGTAATTTGTAACGGGTAACAAGCAATGAAAGTAAATAAGGTGCATCAAGGTGGCCCAATCCTTTTTGTAGCAAAGGACAAGCCTGGACAAATTCTTATAATGAGAAAAGCGCTCCCGAGGACACATGGGAATTATCGTCAAGCTAGTTTTCATCACGCTCATATGATTCGCGTTTGTACTTTGATAATTTGATATGTGGGTGGGCTGGTGCTTGGGTGCTGCCCTTTCTTGGACAAGCATCCCACTTATGATTAACCCCTATTGCAAGCATCCGCAACTACAAAATAAGTATTAAGGTAAACCTAACCACAACATGAAACATATGGATCCAAATCAGCCCCTTACGAAGCAACTTATAAACTAGGGTTTAAGCTTCTATCACTCTAGCAACCCATCATCTACTTAGTACTTCCCAATGCCTTCCTCTAGGCCCAAATAATGGTGAAGTGTCATGTAGTCGATGTTCACATAACACCACTAGAGGAGAGACAACATACATCTCATAAAAATGTCGAACGAATACCAAATTCACATGACTACTAATAGCAAGACTTCACCCATGTCCTCAGGAACAAACGTAACTACTCACAAAGCATATTCATGTTCATGATGAGGAGTATTAATATGCATTAAGGATCTGAACAAATAATCTTCCACTGGAGAAACCAACTAGCATCAACTACAAGGAGTAATCAACACTACTAGCAACCCACAGGTACCAATCTGAGGTTTAGGTACAAAGATTGGATACAAGAGATGAACTAGGGTTTGAGAGGAGATGGCGCTAGTGAAGATGTTGATGGAGATTGACCCCCTCCCAATGAGAGGATTGTTGGTGATGATGATGGTGATGATTTCTCCCTCCCGGAGGGAAGTTTCCCTGGCAGAACAGCTCTGCCGGAGCCCTAGATTGGTTCCGCCAAGGTTCCGCCTCGTGGCGGCGGACTTTCGTCCCGTAAGCTTGATTATGATTTTTTCTAGGGTAAAAGACTTCATATAGCAGAAGATAGGCACCAGATGGCTGCCAGGGGGCCCACGAGGCAGGGGGACGCACCCTGTAAGGGTGGGCGCGGACCCCACCCTCGTGGATGGTGGGTAGCCCCCCTCAGTTATTTCTTCTGCTGAATAATTATCATTAATTCCAAAAATGACTTTCATGGAGTTTCAGGATTTTTGGAGCTGTGTAGAATAGGTCTCCAATATTTGCTCCTTTTCTAGCTGAGAATCCCAACTGTCGGCATTCTCCCTCTTCATGTTAAACCTTGTAAAATAAGAGAGAATAGACATAAGTATTGTGACATAACGTGAAATAACAGCCCATAATGCAATAAATGTCGATATAAAAGCATGATGCAAAATGGACGTATCAACTCCCCCAAGCTTAGACCTCGCTTGTCCTCAAGCGGAAGCCGATATCGAAGAATATGTCCACATGTTTAGAGATAGAGGTGTCGATAAAAATAAAATACGGACATGAGGGCATCATGATCATTCTTATAATAGTAACACACACACACATATATATATATATATATATATATATATTGTCATATGATTACTTATGCTCAAGTAACAAGCTATTCACAATGTCAAGTATGATTCAGAAACTTCATTGAGAACTAACAAACTATAATCTCAGTCATTGAAGCAATTGCAATTTACCATAACATCGGAAAGAGTCAATAATAGAGCTTTTCAGCAAGTCCACATACTCAACTATCATTTAATCTTTCATAATTGCTAACACTCACGCAATACTTATGGTTATGGAGTTTTAATCGGACACAGAGAAAGATAGGGGCTTAGAGTGTTGCCTCCCAACCTTCTACCTCAAGGGTAATGTCAACAATAATAGTTCATGCTAACTTACATCCAATTGGATATATATATATATATATATAGTGTTACTATTCATCACCCAGGGTGCAGAGTAAGTTATTCTTCACCCTTGGCAATCTTACGATTATTTTATAAATAAATTATGTTTCAAATACAAATAATTACCGTAATATTGATTCGCTGCGTAAAATTTGGCATAAAAAGTCAAAAGACCAGAAAAATTACATTTTATGTACATTTTACACTATGTTTTTACATTTGTAATTTACGTAACATGAAATATTTTTTATGGTGATTATATATTTTCTTACGTTCTCTTTTTACATCTGAAATAAGAGAAAATTTACGGAACGTAAAATTACGGTGCATTGATGTCAAAATAGAGGGGGGTGAAGAATAACTATTCCTCACCCAGGGTGACGAATAGCGCGACCCTATATATATCAGGATCTTTCCAACACGAGGTGCTTGCCAAAGGATAAAATATAAAAAGGAAAGGTGAAGATCACCATGACTCTTAATGTAAGACAAGAAGTAAAAGATAGGCCCTTAGCAGAGGGAAGTAGAGGTTGTCATGTGCTTTTTGGTTGGATGCACGAAATCTTAATGCAAAAGAACATCACTTTATATTGCCACTTGTGATATGAACCTTTATTATGTAGTCTGTCACTTTTATTCTTCCATATCACAAGATCGTATAAAGCTTATTTTCTCCACATTAATACATCATACATATTTAGAGAGCAATTTTTATTGCATGCAACATGACAACTTACTTGAAGGATCTTACTCAATCCATAGGTAGGTATGGTGGACTCTCATGGCAAAACTGGTTTGAGGATATTTGGAAGCACAAGTAGTATCTCTACTTGGTGCAAGGAATTTGGCTAGCACGAGGGGGAAAGGCAAGCTCAACATGTTGGACGGACAATATACTTTAACTGAGATGTGAGAAAACAGAACCCATTATGTTGTCTTCCTTGTCGAACATCAACTCTTTAGCATGTCATACTTTAATGAGTGCTCACAATCATAAAAGATGTCCAACATAGTGTATTTATATGTGAAAACCTCTCTTTCTTTATTACTTCCTATTGATTGCAGCGATGACCAAAACTATTCTTGCCAACTCTCAACAACTTTTAAGCCTCATACTCTCTATATGTGAAGTCATTACTATCCATAAGATCAATATGAACCCTTTTATTTCTTTTTATTCTTTTATCCACTCAAGATCATGGTAAGATACTAAAGCCCTTGACTCAACACTAATCTTTATTATATATAGCTCACGAACTCGATTACATAAAGGGATCACAAAGCAAAACTCAAAACTAATTCATACCAAAACTTTATTCTACTAGACCAAGATATTACCAAAAGGATCAAATTAAGTAAAACGGTAAATATAGGAGTGTGATGGTGATACGATACCGGGGCACCTCCCCCAAGCTTGGCAGTTGCCAAGGGGAGTGCCCATACCCATATGATTATGTCTCATTTGCTGGTGAAGAAGGTGGTGATGATGATGGATAGTCGCACATCGAGTGTAGAAGCTCTTCCAATTTGCGGATAATGCCCTTAAGTGCGACGATATGCTCCTTCAACAAAATATTTTCCTGTGTGAGATACTTGTTTTGTATGCGAGCTAACTCAATCATCTTGAAAGCTTCAATCTCAGTTGAGGTAAAGAGGTTAGGTAGAGGTTGAGGGATGTTTTCTTCTTCTGCCGCCGGAACTTGATCCTCCATGGCCTTCTTGATCCCTTCATCCTTGTTGATCTCCTCGGGTTCTTCTCTCTTCAGCTCTATCTTCAATAGCCAAGCATCCTTGTCTTCATTGTTGGAGGAGGGTGCCATCATGATGCTCAAGATCAGTCAGAAAAACAGCTCGAAACAAAGACAGAAGATTTTTGCGTGATACAGTGGTCAAAACCTTCGGGTGATTATATAATGAATTTTTACCGACCAAAAGAAGTATCGTGCAAGAAAACAGAGTCCGGAGAGCACACGAGGTGCCCACAAGGTAGGGGGCGCGCCTAGTAAGGTAGGGTGCACCCTCCACCCTCGTGGATGCCTCGTGTCCTTCCCGGACTACTTCTTATTTTTCTATTTTCTTAAATATTCCAAAACGGAGAAAAATTGCTATTAGAACTGTTTTGGAGTCGGTTTACTTACCGTACCACATACCTATTCCTTTTCGGAGTCTGAAACGTTCTAGAAAGTGTCTCTTATGTATTCCTCCGGGGTCACGGTTTCAATAATATCAGATTCAACATTTATTGGGTTACCTGAGATATAATGTTTGATTCTTTGACCGTTCACCACCTTCGGATTTGTACCTTCGAAGTTGTTGATTTTTATGGCACCAAAACGGTAGACTTCCTCGATGACGTAAGGACCTTCCCATTTAGAGAGAAGTTTTCCTACAAAAAGTCGTAAACGAGAGTTGAAAAGCAAAACATAATCACCTACGTTAAACTCACGCTTTTGTATCCTTTTGTCATGCCATCTTTTAACTTTTTCTTTAAACAGTTTGGCATTCTCGTAGGCTTGGGTTCTCCATTCATCAAGTGAGCTAATATCAAATAACCTCTTCTCACCGGCAAGTTTGAAATCATAATTGAGATCTTTAATGGCCCAATATGCCTTATGTTCAAGTTCGAGAGGTAAGTGACATGCTTTTCCGTAAACCATTTTATACGGAGACATACCCATAGGATTCTTATATGCAGTTCTATAGGCCCATAATGCATCATCAAGTTTCTTGGACCAATTCTTTCTAGACCTATTAACGGTCTTTTGCAAAATTAATTTGAGCTCTCTATTACTCAATTCTACTTGACCACTAGACTGTGGGTGATAAGGAGATGCAATTCTATGATTAACATCATACTTAGAAAGCATTTTACGAAAAGCACCATGAATAAAATGTGAACCACCATTAGTCATTAAGTATCTAAGGACTCCAAACCTCAGAAAATAACTTCTTTAAGCATATTAATAGAGGTGTTATGATCAGCACTACTAGTTGGAATAGCTTCTACCCACTTAGTAACGTAATCAACAGCAACTAAAATATGTGTATACCCATTGGAGGCAGGAAACAGTCCCATATAATCAAAACCCCAAACATCAAATGGTTCGATAACAAGAGAATAATTCATAGGCATTTCTTGACGTCTACTAATATTACCAATTCTTTGACATTCATCGCAAGACAAGACAAACTTACGGGCATCTTTGAAGAGAGTAGGCCAATAAGAACCGGATTGCAATACCTTATGTGCAGTTTTATCTCCAGCGTGGTGTCCAACATATGCCTCGGAGTGACACTTGCATAGGATCTGTTCCTGTTCATGCTCAGGTACACAACATGTAATAACACCATCTACTCCTTCTTTATAAAGGTGTGGGTCATCCCAAAAGTAATGTCTTAAATCATAAAAGAACCTTTTCTTTTGTTGGTTTGTGAAACTAGGTGGTATAAATTTAGCAACAATGTAATTAGCATAATCAACATACCATGGAGCAGTACGAGAAGCATTTATGACATCTAATTGTTCATCAGGAAAGTTATCATCAATAGGTAGTGGGTCATCAAGAACATTCTCTAACCTAGACAAGTTGTCTGCAACGGGGTTCTCAACTCCCTTTCTATCAATAATATGCAAATCAAATTCTTGCAGCAAGAGAACCCATCTAATAAGTCTAGGTTTAGCATCTTATTTTCCATGAGATATTTAATAGCAGCATGATCAGTGTGAGTAGTTACTTTAGAATCAACAATATAAGGTCTGAACTTATCACAAGCAAATACAACTGCTAAGAATTCTTTTTCAGTAGTAGCATAATTTCTCTGGGCAGTGTCTAGAGTTTTACTAGCATATTGAATAACATTTAGTTTCTTATCAACTCTTTGCCCTAGAACAGCACCTACAACATAATCACTAGCATCACACATAATTTCAAAGGGTAAGTTCCAATCAGGTGGCTGAACAATAGGTGCAGAAATCAAAGCTTTCTTAAGTATTTGAAATGCTTCTACACAATCATCATCAAAGACAAAGGGAATATCTTTTTGCAATAAATTAGTCAGAGGCCTAGAGATTTTAGAAAATACCTTAATGAACCTCCTATAAAAACCGACATGACCAAGGAAAATTCTTATACCTTTAATGTCCTTGGGACACGGCATCTTTTCAATAGCTTCAACTTTAGCTTTATCAACTTCAATACCTCTTTCAGAAATTTTATGCCCCAAGACAATGCCTTCATTAACCATAAAGTGGCACTTTTCCCAATTGAAGACGAGACTAGTATCTTCACATCTCTGCAAAACTCGATCAAGGTTGCTCAAGCAATCATCAAAAGAGGGTCCGTAGACGGAGAAATCATCCATGAATACCTCACAAATCTTTTCGCAAAAGTCAGAGAATATAGCCATCATGCATCTTTGAAAGGTAGCAGGTGCATTACATAAACCAAAAGGCATACGTCTATAAGCAAAAGTACTGAAAGGGCAAGTAAAAGTGGTCTTTGCTTGATCGTCCGCTGACACACGTATTTGAGAGAAACCAAAGTAACCATATAGAAAGCAAAAATGTGTATGTTTGGATAGTCTTTCTAGCATTTGATCAATAAAAGGTAAAGGGTAATGATCTTTCTTAGTTGCTTTATTTAATTTGTGGAAATCAATTACCTCCTATAACCTGTAATAATTCTTTGCGGGATGAATTCATCTTTATCATTAGGAACAACAGTAATACCTCCCTTCTTAGGGACACAATGGACAGGACTTACCCACTGACTATCAGCAACGGGATAAATTATACCTGCCTCGAGGAGCTTTAGTATTTCCTTTCTTACCACTTCTTCCATGTTAGGATTTAACTATCGTTGATAATCTCTAACAGGTTTGGCATCTTCTTCCAAATTTATTTTGTGTTGGCATAAGGTGGGACTAATGCCCTTAAGATCATCAAGAGTATATCCAATAGCAGAGCGGTGCTTCTTCAGAGTTTTCAATAATCTTTCCTCTTCGTGCTCTGAAAGGTTAGTACTAATAATAACAGGATATATCTTCTTTTCATCAAGATAAGCATATTTAAGAGTATCAGGCAATGGTTTAAGCTCAAACATGGGATCACCCTCGGGTGGAGGGGGATCCCCTAGGATTTCAACAGGCAAGTTGTGTTTCAGAATAGGACCCTGTTTAAAGAATACTTCATCTATCTCCCTTCTTTCACTCATAAACATATCATTTTCATGGTCTAGCAAATATTGTTCTAAAGGATCAGTAGGAGGCACGGCAATAGAAGCAAGACCAATTATTTCATCCTTACTAGGAAATTCCTTATCATGTGGTTGTCTATGAAATTTAGCAAAATTAAACTCATGAGACATATCTCCTAAGCCAAGCGTAACAACATCCTTTTGCAATCTATCCTAGCATTAGCAGTATTCAAGAAGGGTCTACCAAATATAATGGGACAAAAGCTATCTTGTGGGGAACCAAGAACAAGAAAATCAGAAGGATATTTAACTTTCCCACACAAGACTTCAACATCTCTAACAATCCCAATTGGTGAAATAGTATCTCTATTGGCAAGCTTAATTGTAACATCAATCTCTTCTAACTCAGCAGGTGCAATATCATGCATAATTTCTTCATATAAGGAAAAAGGTATTGCACTAGCACTATCACCCATATCACATAAGCCATGATAACAATGATCTCCTATTTTAATAGAAATAACAGGCATGCCTACAACAGGTCAATGTGTCTTAGCATCGGGTCTAGCAATATTAGCAGCTTCAACACAGAAATAAATAACATGCCCATCAATATTATCGGCCAAGAGATCTTTAACCATAGCAATACTAGGTTCAACTTTAATTTGCTCAGGACGTGTATATGTTCTAGTATTACTTTTGCGAACAATAGTTGAAGCTTTAGCATGATCCTTTATTCTAATAGGGAAAGGTGGTTTCTCAACATAAGTAGTAGGATCAATAGGATCATTATAAGTGATAGTCTTTTCTTCAATTGAATAGGTGCAACTACTTTTACTTTAGTGGGTGGATTATATTTAAACCACTTCTCCTTAGGGAGATCAACGTGGGTAGCAAATGATTCACAGAAAGAAGCTACTATCTCAGAGTCAAGTCCATATTTAGTGCTAAATCCATGAAAAGCATCGGTATCCATAAAAGATTTAACACAATCAAACTTAGGTGTCATACCTAACTCCTTACCATCGTCGGAATCCCAATCTTCAGAGTTGCATTTAATTATTTCCAATAAGTCCCACTTGAATTCAATAGTCTTCATCATATAAGAACCAGCACAAGAAGTATCGAGCATGGTGCGATCATTGAGAGAAAGCCGAGCATAAAAATTTTGAATAATCATTTCTCTTGAGAGCTCATGATTGGGGCATGAATATAACATTGACTTAAGCCTCCCCCAAGCTTGAGCGATGCTTTCTCCTTCGCGAGGCAAAAAATTATATATATAATTACAATCACGATGAACAAGATGCATAGGATAAAACTTCTAGTGAAATTCCAATTTCAATCG
The DNA here is from genome assembly GCF_018294505.1 of Triticum aestivum. Classification (NCBI taxonomy): domain Eukaryota; kingdom Viridiplantae; phylum Streptophyta; class Magnoliopsida; order Poales; family Poaceae; genus Triticum; species Triticum aestivum. The sequence continues at coordinate 453,888,783 of NC_057798.1, forward strand.
TTTATAGTCCCAAGATCCCATATCATCACATAGCCTATACCATGTGAATGCATCTCCCTTCAAAGATAAAGGGAAGACCTTCTTCTTAACAACATCATCGGGCATACCTGCAAGCTTAAATAATCCACAAACTTCATCCACATAGATAGGTGTAAATCAGGATGCAATGGTCCATCTCCTGCAAAGGGATTAGCTAGCAGTTTCTCTATCATACCCGAAGGAATTTCAAAGTAAACATTTTCAGCAGGTTCAGTAGGTAGAGGAGCAACTCTTTGCTCTACTGGTCGGGGTGAAGATACCTCGAACATGCCCCACAAAGGATTAGTTTCCATAGTAATAAGTGACACTAAATTTCAGCACACTATATAAATGTTTCCTTACCAAGTTCCACTCACCAAAGGCGCTTCACTCCCTGGCAACGGCGCCAGAAAAGAGTCTTGATGACCCACAAGTGTAGGGGATCTATCATAGTCCTTTGGATAAGTAAGAGTGTCGAACCCAACGAGGAGCAGAAGAAAATGACAAGCGGTTTTCAGTAAGGTATTCTCTGCAAGCACTGAAATTATCGGTAACAGATAGTTTTGTGATAAGGTAATTTGTAATGGGTAACAAGCAATGAAAGTAGTTAAGGTGTAGAAAGGTGGCCCAATCCTTTTTGTAGCAAAGGACAAGCCTGGACAAATTCTTATAATGAGAAAAGCGCTCCCGAGGACACATGGGAATTATCGTCAAGCTAGTTTTCATCACGCTCATATGATTCGCATTTGTTACTTTGATAATTTGATATGTGGGTGGACCGGTGCTTGGGTGCTGCCCTTTCTTGGACAAGCATCCCACTCATGATTAACCCCTATTTCAAGCATCCGCAACTACAAAATAAGTATTAAGGTAAACCTAACCACAGCATGAAACATATGGACCAAATCAGCCCCTTACGAAGCAACTTATAAACTAGGGTTTAAGCTTCTGTCACTCTAGCAACTCATCATCTACTTATTACTTCCCAATGCCTTCCTCTAGGCCCAAATAATGGTGAAGTGTCATGTAGTAGATGTTCACATAACACCACTAGAGGAGAGACAACATACATCTCATCAAAATATCGAACGAATACCGAATTCACATGACAAATAATAGCAAGACTTCACCCATGTCCTCAGGAACAAACATAAATACTCACAAAGCATATTCATGTTCATGATCAGAGGTGTATTAATATGCATTAAGGAACTGAACAAATAATCTTCCACCGGATAAACAAACTAGCATCAACTACAAGGAGTAATCAACACTAATAGCAATCCACAGGTACCAATCTGAGGTTTAGGTACAAATATTGGATACAAGAGATGAACTAGGGTTTGAGAGGAGATGGTGCTAGTGAAGATGTTGATGGAGATTGACCCCCTCCCGATGAGAGGATCGTTGGTGATGGCGATGGTGATGATTTCCCCCTCCCAAAGGGATGTTTCCCCGGCAGAACAGCTCCGCCGGAGCCCTAGATTGGTTCCGCCAAGGTTCCGCCTCGTGGCGGCGAAGTTTCATGCCGTAAGCTTGCTTATGATTTTTTCCAGGGTAAAATACTTCATATAGCAGAAGATGGGTACCGGAGGGCTGCCAGGGGGCCCATGAGGCAGGGGGCACGCCCTGTAAGGGTGGGCACGCCCCCCACCCTCGTGGACGGTGGGTGGCCCCCCTCAAGTATTTCTTCCGCTGAATAATTATCATTAATTCCAAAAATGACTTCCGTGGAGTTTCAGCATTTTTGGAGCTGTACAGAATAGGTCTCCAATATTTGCTCCTTTTCCAGCCCAGAATCCCAGCTGCCGGCATTCTCCCTCTTCATGTTAAACCTTGTAAAATAAGAGAGAATAGCCATAAGTATTGTGACATAATGTGAAATAACAGCTCATAATGCAATAAATATCGATATAAAAGCATGATGCAAAATGGACGTATCACATTTCCATAGCCATTCCAAGATATATTGCCATGCAACTTACTCATCAACATATACATGACTTAAGAATTCATTGTCATATTGATTTGCATGATCGTAAGATAGCTAGCATGATATTTTCATAGCTTGTCCATTTGCTGATATATTTACTATGTTAGATCACTACCCATCCTGGTACACCGCCAGATGCATTCATATAGAGTCATATTTTATTAGAGCATTGTGATAACCTACAAGTATAGGGGATCACAACAGTTTTCGAGGGTAGAGTATTCAACCCAAATTTATAGATTCGACACAAGGGGAGCCAAAGAATATTCTCAAGTATTAGCAGTTGAGTTGTCAATTCAACCACACTTGAAAGACTTAATATCTGCAGCAAAGTATTTAGCATCAAAGAAAGTAACGGTAACGGTGGACAAAGTAACAATAACAGTTTTGTAGCAATCGTAACAGTGGCAACGGAGAAGTAACTAAGCAAGGATCAATATGTGAAATGCTCATAGGCAATGGATCAATGATGGATAATTATGTCGGATGCAATTCATCGTGCAATAGTTATAACATAGGGTGACACAGAACTAGCTCCAGTTTGTCAATGTAATGTAGGCACGTATTCTGAATATAGTCATACGTGCTTATGGAAAAGAACTTGCATGACATCGTTTGCCCTGCCCTCCCGTGGCAGCGGGGTCCTATTGGAAACAAAGGGGTATTGAGGCCTCCTTTTACTAGAGTACCGGACCAAAGCATTAGCACTTAGTGAATACATGAACTCCTGAAACTACGGTCATCACCGGGAAGTGTCCCAACTATTGTCACTCCGGGGTTTGCCGGGTCTTAACACGTAGTCGGTGACTATAACTTGCAAGATAGGATCAAGAACTCACATATAATCATGAAAACATAATAGGTTCAGATCTGAAATCATGGCACTCAGGCCCTAGTGACAAGCATTAAGCATGGCAAAGTCATAGCAACATCAATCTTAGAACCTAATGGATACTAGGGATCAAACCCTTACAAAACTAACTCGATTATGGTAAATCTCATCCAACCCAACACCGTCTAGCAAGCCTACGATGGGATTACTCACGCATGGCAGTGAGCATCATGAAATTGGTGATGGAGGATGGTTGATGATGATGATGGAGAAGGATTCCCCTCTCCGGAGCCCTGAACGAACTCCAGATCAGCCCTCCCAAGGAAGATTAGGGCTTGGCGGTGGCTCCGTATCGTAAAACGTGATGAATCCTTCTCTCTGATTTTTCTCCCTGAACGTGAATATATGGAGTTGGAGTTGAGGTTGGTGGAGGTCTAGGGTGCCCACGAGGTAGGGGGCACCCCCAGGGGGGTGGGCACGCCCTACACCCTCGTGGACAGGGTGTGGGATCCTTCTGTTGATTCTTTCGCCAATATTTTTTATTAATTCCAAAACATGACTCCATGGAGTTCTAGGCAATTCTGACAACTTTTATTTCTGCACAAAAATAACACCATGGCAATTCTGCTGAAAACAGCGTCAGTCTGGGTTAGTTCCATTCAAATCATGCAAGTTAGAGTCCAAAACAAGGGCAAAAGTGTTTGGAAAAGTAGATACGTTGGAGATGTATCAACTCACCCAAGCTTAAACCTTTGCTTGTCCTCAAGCAATTCAGTTGACAAACTGAAAGTGGTAAAGAAAAACATTTACAAACTCCGTTTGATCTTGTTGTTGCAAATATGTAAAGTCAGCATTCAAGTTTTCAGCAAAGGTTATGAACTAACCATATTCACAATAACACTTAGGTCTCACATTTACTCATTATCAATGGCATAATCAACTAGCGAGCAATAATAATAAATCTCGGATAACAACAATTTTGTCAAAACAATCATAATATGATATAACAAAATGGTATATTGCTAGCCCTTTCTGAGACCACAAAACATAAATGCAGAGCACCCCTGAAGATCAAGGACTGACTAGACATTGTAATTCATGGCAAAAGAGATCCAGTCATAGTCATACTCAATGTAAATTAATAACAATGCATACAAATGCCAGCGGTGCTCTCCAACTGGTGCTTTTTAATAAGAGGATGATGACTCAACATAAAAGTAAATAGATAGGCCCTTCGCAGAGGGAAGCAGGGATTTGCAGAGGTGCCAGAGCTCGAGTTTTGAAATAGAGATAAATAATATTTTGAGCGGCATACTTTCATTGTCAACATAACAACCAAGAGATCTCGAAATCTTCCATGCTACATACATTATAGGCGGTTCCCAATAGAATGGTAAATTTTATACTCCCCCACCACCAACGAGCACATTCCTTGGATAGCCCGAAACAACGGGTGCCGTCCAACTAACAACAATCCTAGGGGAGTTTTGTTTGCAATTATTTTTATTTGATTTGAGCATGGGACTAGGCATCCCGGTTACCGGCCATTTTCTCGTGAATCATGAGCGGAGTCCACTCATCGCGAGAATAACCCACCTAGCATGGAAGATATAGACAGTCCTAGTTGATACATGAGCTATTCGAGCATACAAAATGGAATTTCATTTAAAGGTTTAGAGTTTGGCACATGCAAATTTACTTGGAACGACAGGTAAATACCGCATATATGAAGGTATGGTGGACTCAGATGGAATAACTTATGGGTTTATGGAAGTGGATGCACAAGCGGTATTCCCGCTTAGTACAAGTGAAGGATAGAAAGAGATTGAGAAGCGACCAACTAGAGAGCGACAATAATCATGAACATGCATTAAAATTAACCAACAATGAGTGCAAGCATGAGTCAGATATAAATCACCATGAACATAAATATCGTGGAGGCTATGTTGATTTTGTTTCAACTACATGTGTGAACATGTGCCAAGTCAAGCCACTCGAATCATTCAAAGGAGGATACCACCCTATCATACCACATCACAACCGTTTTAATAGCATGTTGGCACGCAAGGTAAACTGTTACAAACTCCTAGCTAATTAAGCATGGCATGAGCAACTATAATCTCTAATCATCATTGCAAACATGTTTCATTCATAATGGGCTGAATCAGGAACGATGAACTAGTCATATTTACAAAAACAAGATAGGTCGAGTTCAGACCAGCTTCTCTCATCTCAATCATTTCATCATATATCGTCATTTTTTCCTTTCACTTGCACGACCGAATGGTGTGGATAATAATAATAGTGCACGTGCATTGGACTAAGCTGGAATCTGCAAGCATTTAATACAAAGGAGAAGACAAGGTAATATGGGCTCTTGGTTAGATCAACAGTAATGCATATGAGAGCCACTCAACATTCTCATCGTGGTCTTCTCCTCTCGACCCCCAAAGAAAAGAAAAGAAATTCAAACAAAAATAAAACTATTTACACGGGAAAGCTCCCAACAAGCAAAAGAAGAACGGGAAATCTTTTTGGGTTTTCTTTTAATTACTACCACAAGCATGAAAAGTAAACTAGCTAAAAGCTACAACTAATTTTTTTTGTTTTTTCTCAAAGTTTTTCAAACACACAAGAAGAAAGCAAGAAAATAAAATAAACTAGCATGGATAGTACTATGCAAAAGTATGAACACCAACAACTGGAATGAGTGTGTGAATGATTGTAATGTCGGTGATAAATACGTACTCCCCCAAGCTTAGGCTTTTGGCCTAAGTTGGTCTATGGCCACGGCTGGCCTGGTGGATATCCAAAGTCGTAATCAGGGTTGTACTGGGATGCATCAGCTACTGCCTGGAGAGTTGCAGCCTGGAGGCGAGCCGCCTCCGTCCTCCTCTCGTATTCATTTGCCTCCTCCCTGGTTATAAAATATCTCCTGTTTGCCTGCAAGTTAAAGAAAGTAGGAGTGGGGAGAGTAATATGGACAATACGCCATCTGTCAAAGATTAGTCGGTACTGAAGGAACTGGTCGTTCCTCTCAAGAAACTGATGGTGAACCATAGCATTATAATCTAGATAAGCAGGTGGCAACTCAATATCATTTCCATTATGGGTACACCAAGATAATCAGCTAAACGAGTTGCATAAATTCCACCAAACAAATCTCCACTTTTATCATTAAGATGTAACCTCCGTGCAACAATGGCCCCCAAGTTATATTATTTATCACCTAATACGCACTCTTGAGGACACTAAGATCTAGAACGCACATGTGACAAAGCTCATCTTTACTGTTAATGCATCTACCTATAAAGAGGGCAAAGTAATGTATGGAAGGGAAATGAATGCTCCCTATGGTAACTTGTGTGATCTCTCTAGTTTCTCCCGCAGTGATACTAACAAGAAAATCTTTATATTCATATTTGCGAGTTTCACTAAAGTTACCCCATTGTGGGATTTTACAAGCAGTGTTAAAATCTTCAAGGTCCATGGTATATGATTTATCATAGAGGTCAAATAAAACAGTGTGAGTGTTGCGCGTGGATGAAAATTTAAACCTCCTCACAAAGGAATCAGTGAGGTAATAGTATTGTTGGCACTTATCTGATATGAAGTCCTCAAGATTAGCATTACGTACATACGCATCAAATTCATCCTTGAAGCCTGCTTGGACCATAAACTCTTCCGACGGCCATTCACAAGGCCGCACTTGAGCTTCCCTTGGTGGTTTAAGGTCCGGCTCACGTATCGCGAGCCTTGGTTCTTGCTTCCTTGCAGAACCACCTTCGTACATTTTCCTAAACATTTTTCTTCCTCTGAAAAATTTCTGAATTTTTTAGTGATTCAAAATAAAAGTGAACCGAACTCAACAAGATTGATAGTGACTACTCCCACAAGTGCCTAGAGGCTATATGATGCATTAAAACTACTTTGGACCATAAAAATTTGACATGCAAGCTCAAGAACAGGGTCACCTCAGTACGAAAAAATTGCAATAAATAAAGCACTAGAACAAAAACTAATTAGACCATTGGAGGAGTCACATACCAAAGAACAATCCCCCAAAGCAGTTTTGTGAATGGAGCTTTGACCAAGGAGATCAAAAATGGCAGCAAAACGAGCTAGAACACGGGTTTGAGCTATGGGATGATTTTTTCTGGAGGAAGACGAAGTGTGTGGGTGCTGGAATAAGTGGAGGGGGTCCATGTGGGGCCCACGAGGCAGGGGGCGCGCCCCAGGGGGGTGGCCGCACCTTGTACCCTCGTGGCCAAATGCTGGGTCCCCATGGTGTGTTCTAAGTGCCAGAAATTCTTAAATATTCTACAAAAAATCATACTCCATTTTGAGGGCATTTGGAGAACTTTTATTTTTGGGGTATTTTTTTATTGCATGCCTAATTCAGAAAACAGAAAGAAAATAGTATTTTTTTCTTTATTTAATCTAAATAACAGAAAGTAAAAGGAGGGTACAGAGAGTTGTGCTTTCTAACTTCATCCACTAACAAGGTTGATCAAGTCTTGTTAACAAACTTCTTCCGAATAACATGAAACCGGAGAATTTTCGAATAACACTAGGTTACCTCAAAGGGGATATGCATGTCCCCAACAATAAGAATATCATATTTCTTTTTTACATTGGGAAGAGGGAATTCAAAACCTCCAATAGTAATCGTTGAAAATTTTCCAATAGAATTGATACTATGAACTTGAGGTTGTTTCTTCGGCAAGTGTACCGTATGCTCATTACCATTAACATGAAAAGTGGCATTGCCTTTGTTGCAACCAATAACAGCCCCTACAGTATTTAGAAAAGCTCTACCAAGAATGATCGGCCTACTTTCGTCCTCGGGAATATCAAGAACAACAAAGTCCGTTAAAGATAATAACGTTTGCAACCACAACAAGCACGTCCTCACAAATACCAACGGGTATATTAGTTGATTTATCGACCATTTGCAAAGAGATTTTAGTAGGTGTCAACTTATCCAAATCAAGTCTACGATATAAACAGAGAGGCATAACACTAACACCGGCTCCAAGATCACATAAAGCAGTTTTAACATAGTTTCTTTTAATGGAGCATGGTATAGTTGGTACTCCTAGATCTCCTAGTTTCTTCGGTATTCCACCCTTAAAGGTATAATTAGCAAGCACGGTGGAAATTTTAGCTTCCGATATCTTTATTTTATTTGTAACAATATCTTTTATATACTTAGCATAAGGATTCATTTTAAGCATATCAGTCAAACGCATACGCAAAAAGATAGGTCTAATCATTTCAACAAAGCGCTCAAATTCCTCATCATCCTTTTTATTGGATGGCTTAGGAGGAAAAGGCATGGGTTTCTGAACCCATGGTTCTCTTTCTTTACCGTGCCTCCTAGAAACAAAGTCTCTCCTATCATAACGTTGATTCTTTGATTGTGGGTTATCAAGATCAACAACAGGGTCAATCTCTAAATCATTGTTATTACTAGGTTGAGCATCAACATGAACATCATCATTAACATTATCACTAGGTTCATGTTCATTACCAGATTGTGTTTCAGCATCAGAAATAGAAATATCATTGGGGCTCTCAGGTGTGTCAATAACAGGTTCACTAGAAGCATGCAAAGTCCTATCATCTTTCTTTTTCTTTTTATTACAAGGACTAGGTGCATCAACATTAGTTCTTTGAGAATCTTGCTCAACTCTCTTAGAATGGCCCTTAGGATACAAAGGTTCCTGGGTCATTCTACCACCTCTAGTCATAACTCTAATAGCGTATCATTTTTTTAATTATTTAATTCATTGAGAAAATCATCTTGTGCCTTCAGCACTTGTTCTACTTGAGCGGTAACCATGGATGCATGTTTACTAATAAGCTTAAGGTCGCCCTTAACTCTAGACATATAATGGCTCAAGTGTTCAACCATATAAGCATTATGTTTCAATTGTATACCAACATAAGCATTGAAGTTTTCTTGTTTAACAATGAAATTATCAAACTCATCCAAGCATTGACTGGCAAACTTAGTAGATGGGATTTCACACTTATCAAAACTATAGAGAGAATTTACCTTTACTACCTGTGTTGGGTTATCAAGATCATGTATTTCTTCAATAGGTGGTAAATTCTTAACATCTTCGGCTTTAATACCTTTTTCTTTCATAGATTTCTTTGCCTCTTGCATATCTTCAGGACTGAGAAATAGAATACCCCTTTTCTTCATAGTTGGCTTGGGAATTGGTTCAGGAAGTGTCCAATCATTATCATTGCTCAATATATTATTCAATAGCAATGCAGCTTGCTCAACAGTTCTTTCCCTGAAAACACAACCAGCACAACTATCCAGGTGGTCTCTGGAAGCATCGGTTAGTCCATTATAAAAGATATCAAGTATTTCATTTTTCTTGAGAGGATGATTAGGCAAAGCATTAAGTAATCGGAGAAGCCTCCCCCAAGCTTGTGGTAGACTCTCTTCTTCAATTTGCACAAAACTAAATATTTCCCTTAAGGCAGCTTGTTTCTTATGAGCGGGGAAGTATTTTGCTGAGAAGTAAAAAAATCATATCCCGGGGACTACGCACACAACCAGGAGCAAGAGAATTAAACCATATCTTAGCATCACCCTTCAATGAGAAAGGAAACAATTTAAGGATATAATAATAGCAAATTTTTTCCTCATGAGTAAATAGGGTGGCTATATCATTCAATTTAGTAAGATGTGCCACAACAGTTTCAGATTCATAACCATACAAAGGATTAGATTCAACCAAAGTAATTAACTCAGGATGGACAGAGAATTCATAATCCTTATTAGTAACACAGATAGGTGAAGTAGAAAAAGCAGGGTCATATTCAATTCTAGCATTAAGAGACTTTTCTTTCAGCTTAGCTAACAGTTTCTTAAGACCATATCTATCACTACAAGCAAAAAGGTCTCTAGCAGTTTCTTCATCCATAACATAACCTTCACGCACAACAGGCAATTCATATCTTGGGGGAGAATCGTCATCATCACTTTCATTAATATCATCAGTTTCAATAATTTCATTCTCTCTAACGCTAGCAAGTTGTTCATCAAGAAATTCACCTAATGGCACAGTATTATCAAGCAGAGAAGTAGTTTCATCATAAGCATCATGCATAGCATAAGTGACATCATCAATAACATGCGACATATCAGAATCAATAGCAGGTGCAGGTGTAGGTGTCGCAAGTTTACTCATAACAGAAGGTGAATCAAGTGCAGAGCTAGATGGCAGTTCCTTACCTCCCCTCGTAGTTAAGGGAAAAATATTGGTTCTTTCATCTTTCAAGATCCTCATAGTGATCAACAGATATAAATCCCAAGTGACTCAAAGAATAGAGCTATGCTCCCCGACAACAGCGCTAGAAAAAGGTCTTGATAACCCACAAGTATAGGGGATCGCAATAGTTTTCGAGGGTAGAGTATTCAACCCAAATTTATTGATTAGACACAAGGGGAGCAAAAGAATATTCTCAAGTATTAGCAGCCGAGTTGTCAATTCAACCACACCTGAAAGACTTAATATCTGCAACAAAGTATTTACTAGCAAAGTAGGATGGAAGTAATGGTAACGGTAGCAAAAGTAACGGTAACAATTTTTTAGCAATTGTAACAGTGGCAACTGAGAAGTAACTAAGCAAGGATTAATATGTGAAAAGATCATAGGCAATGGATCAATGATGGATAATTATGTCGGATACAATTCATCGTGCAACAGCTATAACATAGCGTGACACGGAAGTAGCTCCAGTTCGTCAATGTAATGTAGGCATGTATTTCGAATATAGTCATACGTGCTTATGGAAAAGAACTTGCATGACATCTTTTGTCCTACCCTCCCGTGGCAGTGGCGTCCTCTTGAAAACTAAGGGATGTTAAGGCCTCCTTTTAATAGAGTACCGGACCCAAGCATTAGCACTTAGTGAATACATGAACTCCTCAAACTACGGTCATCACCGGGAAGTGTCCCGACTATTGTCACTCCGGGGTTTGCCAGATCATAACACGTAGTAGGTGACTATAACTTGCAATATAGGATCAAGAACTCACATATATTCATGAAAACATAATAGGTTCAGATCTGAAATCATGGCACTCGGGCCCTAGTGACAAGCATTAAGCATGGCAAAGTCATAGCAACATCAATCTTAGAACATAATGGATACCGAGGATCAAACCCTAACAAAACTAACTCGATTACATGGTAAATATCATCCAACCCATCACCGTCCAGCAAGCCTATGATGGGATTACTCATGCACGGCGGTGAGCATCATGAAATTGGTGATGGAGGATGGTTGATGATGACGATGGCGACGGATTCCCCTCCCCGGAGCCCAGAATGGACTCCAGATTAGCCCTCCCGAGGAAGATTAGGGCTTGGTGGTGGCTCCGTATCATAAAACGCGATGAATCCTTCTCTCTGATTTTTTTCTCCCCGAACGTGAATATATGGAGTTGGAGTTGAGGTCAGTGGAGGTCCAGGGGGCCCACGAGGCATGGGGCGCGCCCCAGGGGGGTGGGCGCGCCCTGGACCCTCGTGGACTGGGTGTGGGCCTCCTCTGTTGATTCTTTTGCCAGTATTTTTTATTAATTCCAAAACATGACTCCGTCGAGTTTCAGGTCATTCCGAGAACTTTTATTTGTGCACAAAAATAACACCATGGCAATTCTGCTGAAAACAACGCCAGTCCGAGTTAGTTCCATTCAAATCATGCAAGTTAGAGTCCAAAACAAGGGCAAAAGTGTTTGGAAAAGTAGATACGTTGGAGACGTATCACATTTCCCCTGTGAGGAAAGGATGATGGAGACTGTGATTCCCCCACAAGTCAGGATGAGAATCCCGACGAAAAACAAGAAGAGGCCAAAAAAAGAGGAGCCTAAAAAAACAAAAACAAAAAGAAAAAAATTGAGAGAAAAAGAGAGAAGGGGCAATGGTACTATCCTTTTATGACACTTGTGCTTCACAGTAGCATCATGTTCATCATATAGAGAGTCTCTTGAGTTGTCACTTTCATATACTAGTGGGAACTTTCATTATAGAACTTGGCTTGTATATTCTGATGATGGGCTTCCTCAAATGTGCGAGATCTTCATGAGCAAGCAAGTTGTATGCACACCCACTTAGTTTCTTTTTGAGCTTTCATAAACTTATAGCTCTAGTGCATCTGTTCCATGGCAATCCCTACTCATTCACATTGATATCTATTGATGTGCATCACCATAGCCCGTTGATAGGCCTAGTTGATGTGAGACTATCTCCTTCTTTTTGTCTTCTCCACAACCACCATATTCTATTCCACCTATAGTGTTAGGTCCATGGCTCATGCTCATGTATTGTGTGAAAGTTGAAAAAGTTTGAGAACGTCAAAAGTATGAAACAATTGCTTGGCTTGTCATCAGGGTTGTGCATGATTTGAATACTTTGTGTGATGAAGATGGATCATAGCCAGACTATATGATTTTGTAGGGATAACTTTCGTTGGCCATGTTATTTCGAGAAGACATGATTGCTTTATTAGTATGCTTGAAGTATTATTGTCTTTATGTCAAATGATAGACTATTGCTTTGAATCACTCGTGTCTTAATATTCATGTCATGATTATATTATGTGATCAAGATTATGCTAGGTAGCATTTCATATCAAAAATTATCTTGTTATCATTTACCTACTCGAGGACGAGCAAGAATTAAGCTTGGGGATGCTGACACGTCTTCGTCATATCCATAATTTTTAATTGTTTCATGCCAATATTCTACAACTTTCATACACTTTTGGCAACTTTTATACTATTTTTGGGACTAACAGAGATTTTATGTTTGTTGCAATCGGCTAACAGAGTGCCCAGTGTCAGTTCCTGTTTGTTGCATGTTTTATGTTTTGCAAAAAATCCATATCAAACTAAGTCCAAACGTGATAAATACTTACAGAGATTTTTTTGGAATATATGTAATTTTTGGGAATTGGAATCAATGCGAGACGATGACTGTCGGTGTCAAAACCCGCGGATCTCGGGTAGGGGGTCCCGAACTGTGCGTCTAGGCAGATGGTAACGGGAGACAAGGGACACGATGTTTTACCCAGGTTCGGGCCCTCTTGATGGAGGTAAAACCCTACGTCCTGCTTGATTAATATTGATGATATGGGTAGTACAAGAGTGGATCTACCACAAGATCAAGGAGGCTAAACCCTAGAAGCTAGCCTATGGTATGATTATTGTAATGTATGTTGTGTCCTACGGACTAAAGCCCTCCGGTTTATATAGACACCGGAGAGGGCTAGGGTTACACAGAGTCGGTTACAATGGTAGGAGATCTACATATCCGTATCGCCAAGCTTGCCTTCCATGCCAAGGAAAGTCCCATCCGGACACGGGACGGAGTCTTCAATCTTGTATCTTCGTAGTCTTGGAGTCCGGCGGACGATGATAGTCCGGCTGTCCGGACACCCCCTAGTCCAGGACTCCCTCAGTAGCCCCTGAACCAGGCTTCAATGATGATAAGTCCGGCGCGCATAATGTTCGGCATTGCAAGGCGGGTTCCTCCTTTGAATAATCCAGTGAAGATCATGAACACCAGGATAGTGTCCGGCTCTGCAAAATAAATTCCACATTCCACCGTAGAGAGAATAAAATGTACACAAGCTCAATCTGCTGACGTATTTTGCGGCATGACGTCACACCACTATCAAGCCTTTACTTGAATCCTTTTTTATTATACCACCTCAGCACGTTTAGCGAAGCGGTTTCCTTGGCACGTCTTGTCGAAGCAGAGATCGTGTTCCCCTTATTCCGGGATTCTAATAATACGGACGTGGGTAAGCCAACCGTGCCCGTCGCCACGCCTCCTCTATCGAAGGTGAATCCCGAACGATCACGGAGACGGCTCTTGGTATTTTCCCTCTTTATAAGAGGACCAAGGCTCGTTTCTTTTCTTCAATCTTCCATCGAATCTTCTCACTGCTCCAAGTTCCAACACCTAGAGCCCCAGATTCGAGCGCTTCGGACCTTCAACAATGTCCGGCTCCGACCTTCAGGGCCGGTGGATGCCCTCCTCCGTCACGGAGGAGGACGTGTTAAAGCTTCATGAGGCCAAGTACCTGTCTTACGGGATTTCGCACAGGTTGCCCGCCCAAGGGCAGGCCGTACCTACTCCCGAGCCCGGTGAGTACGTCGTCTTCGTATCCCACCTCCGTCGGGGTTTAGGCTTCTCGACGGACCCCTTTGTGAGAGGGCTCATGTTCTACTACGGGCTGGATTTTCACGACTTGGCTCCGAAGTCCATCCTCCATATTTCCGCATTCATTATCGTCTGCGAAGCCTTCCTCCGCATCAGCCCCCACTTCGGCCTGTGGCTGAAGACCTTCAATGTGGAGCCGAAGATGATCGGGGGGCGTCAAGCAGAGTGCGGCGGGGCGGCCATAAGCAGCAGGACCGATGCCCCGTGGCCCGAGGGCTCCTTCCAAGAGGAGCTCGGCTTGTGGCAGCAGGAGTGGTTCTATATCACCGCTCCGAAGGGCAGCAGGCAAAAGCTGCCGCCTTCATTCCGCCCGGGACCTCCACGACGGCTGATGTCGTGGGTCAACCAAGGGCTCAATTGGGGGCCGTCAGAAGACGTGCCCCCATTGCAGGGCCGGATTCGAGACCTCCAAGCGAGGGAGATCGATCTGGTTGTGGTGATGCAGGTCATGCTAACCAGGCGTCTTCTGCCCTGCAAACGTCGTCCTCTCCGGTTATGGGAGTTCAATCCGGAGGGACCACGAATTCGCCAACACTTCATGGGTACGACACCCGTGGAGATGTACAAGTTGTTCTTCGGACCGCAGGTGGCATGTCCGGAATTGACCGAGGACGCAGGCCTAAGCTGCAATCGCCCGGATACTCAGGTAAGTAGCTCAGTGTCCGGATGTTCCGTTTGTTTGCTTTTCTATAATTCGCCTTCTAACCCATTATCCTTCATCAGGAGTGGGCAGCGCGAGCGAAGCTGATAAGTTGTCCGGCCCCCCTCCCAGAGACCGCACCGGAGCCCGTGCTGGTCAGAATGCTGGAGGTCGCGCCCATAAAAGAAGGCGATGGGGAAAATAGAGGAGCTATCACCTCGCCCAAGGGGGCGCTTGAAGAGGGGGGGATCGAGAATCCCTCCTTCCAGGGGGAGAAGAGGACCGCCTCCGAAGACCCGGAGGCCAAAGCCCCTAAGGGGGGGAAGAAATCTTCACCGGAGGGTCCTGCGTCCGGGGAGACCCTGGGCGTGCAATCGTCTCTAAAGGATCAGCCCTCCAGCGAGCTGTGAGTAGGAAAAGGGGAGTTCATTAATAAGAAAGTATCCCTATTTGTGCTTCTGAGGATAACCGAAATTTTTACCTTGCAGTTCGGATCTGCGGCCTTCTCAGATGAGTTCGTCTTCTGGGGATCTTCGTCCGGAGATGATGGAGAGCGAGACGCCTCCGTCTGCTGCGCCGTCGGACAAGGCAGACGAGCCTGAAGTATCGTCACGGAGGGTATCCCCGAGCCCGGTGGAGCCGGAGAGTTCGGCGCCGACTAGTGTTCGGCCGGGGGAGCTGAAGGATCTGCTTGAGAGGGCGTCCATCTCAGAAGATCACCGTGCATTGATGAGCATGGTGATTGGAAGGATTTCGTCCGCCGAAAGCGGATTGCATAATGCCGTCAGGAGTTTGCTGGCGGGATTTGAGGTACGTAAGAACGACGCACCTTTTTGACAGTTTTGCACATAGAAGTGCGCCCTGTATAGATAGTAGCCCCTGAGACTCGGTAGGTTGTCGAAAACGACAGCGTGCCGAGGATCAAAATCGCAGGTATTGAGTGTCGCCTTTCCTATGCAGTTGGCGGATAATCCGGGGGCTAGCCGGACTGGTGGAGTTGTCGAGTTAATGCGGCAACTTGATGTGGCGGATGCGGACATCGCGCTTGTCAACCGGCGACTTGACGAGTCGCAAGGTAAATGAATTCTCCGCAGTCACTAATTTAAGGGAGCCAAAGCCCGCCTCTTACAATATTTATGCTGTGATGCAGATGGTGCTGCTGCTATGGAGAGCCTTCGGGCCGAGCTTGCTCAAGCCAAGGAGCAAGCCAGAAGGAGTGATGCGGCTGCCTCGAGGGCGGCCGAGGAGTTAAAAGCCGAAAGGGCTGCACACTGCCTAAGCAGGGAAGAGATGGCCGGATTGGCCGTGAAATTGAAGGATGCTACCGACCGCAATGAGGCTCTTGAAAAGGAGCGCCTATCGGAGCGAGAAGACCTGGGGAAGGCCACCGCCGAGGCCAAGGATGCCCGTTCTGCAATGCGGGCTATGAAGGAGGAGCTGCGCCAGGCCGGAGACATTGTGGCTGGCAAGCCTTTTCTGCTGCGTCGCCGGTTTACGGATCCGAATTATGCCCAGCTTGGCCAGCTGTGGGGTCCGGAGGATCCATATATGGACTTAGCGGCAAGTGCGGCGGATGCCGTTGTGCACTTCCGGAGTCAGAAGGATCACAAGACGGAAGAGCTGTTTTGGTCTCAATTCCATAGTCCGGATCGTTCACTTCCGCTGACCGATCGGTTGGCCGAATGGGCTGAGCTGAACAGGTTGTCCGGACTTGCCATGACTGATATCGTGGCTCATGTCTGGCCAGAGAGGCCCAAGGCGACGAGCTATTTTGGCTTATTGCAGCAATTTCTTGGAGCGGTGCCGCATATCAAGGAGATGAAGCGGTCGGCCTGCATAGAAGGTGCGCGGATGGCCCTTGCCCGTGTGAAGACACATTGGACAGAGATGGATGCCACCGCTATTGCAACCCAGGGTTCGGACGAAAGCCGGTTACCCGCCGAGCACTATTTTGGGGAAGTTATGCGTGGTGCTCGTGTAATAGAGTCGCAGTGCTCGAAAAATGTCACGTTCAAATGAACGTTTTATCTTGTAAAACAATGATTATGATGTAACCGCTTTTTATACTTGTGCGTTCCAAGTATTGAAATATCTCCTATGCGGCCGTTTATGTATACGTTTGTATAACCTGAAAGATGGCAGTCTTCGGCTTCAGCCCCCACGCACAAGGTGCGGGGGTGTTCGCAAAAAATAGCGCGTTTTCACACTTAATCCGACGTCTCGGTCCTGTTAAGGAGGTGGTAGCGTAGCAAACGAGGCAATCCGGACTATGATGCTTTATCACTTTCACTTAGCCATTGGAGTTCGAGGGTGGGGCTACGATATAGCCCCTGGGGGCACCGCGCTTCTCCGGATTCGGGGCGCGTGTGTGCCTGACCGGGAAACGGTCCTTCGTCAAAGCGGGGAATTCTAAACATTCCGGTAGTCGATCGAGTGGTTGACCAGTCTCTCGCTGTATCATGACAGTCAGTTTTCGGCTTTCTCTACTGAGGTGCTCGCCCAGCCGAACTGGGGCACAATCGCAGTAGTTCTCCTGGTGCCGCGTTAGCCGATGATACGGAACGTAAGGCAGCAAAACACAGGAGCCGGGCAAACCCAACATTTGACCAAAGACATGATTCGGAGCTGATGCATATAAGGCCTAACTCGAGACGCCGAACACTCCCTAAGGTGTTCGGTCTTTATAATAATGGGCAGAACAATGCCCTAAGCCCCTAGTGTCCAGGTACGGGCAAGGTCCTCTGACGCGGCCGATGCCAAAACGTCAGGCTCCACTTTGGTTATAATGAGAAACCAGGGGATTATAACAACAAGAGACAGTAAAAAAGGTTTATGCAGGGTCTTAATCTGAAAAGAATCCTTGCGACGGGTCCCTACTGCACGTCTGTGCTTGTGTCTCCGTTGTGCCGTTATCCTGGACGGGTGTGCATGTTGTTCATCTGTAAAAAGAGAGGAACTTAGTTTGGAAGGAAATCGTGCGAAAAATATATACGAAGGAAAAAATATAAATAAATAAGTAAAGCGGAGTCTATATGAGCTCGTTGTTGCTTGCGCGCGCAGCCCCTTGTGAAGGGGTGTGCGGCTAGGGAGCCCCTAGCTTATTTATGCCGGACTCGTCTAGCCGTGTCCGGGGTCTTTAAATGACCCTCGCACTGAAATGATGCCACGTGGACCGGGCATCTTAAGTGTAAGAGACGCGTAATGTGGTATGGCGTTGAAGCGGACAAAAGCTTCTCGTCCCAAGAGTGCTTGATAGCTACTTTTAAATGGGACGACATGAAAGATTAGTTTTTCGCGTCGAAAGTTGTTCGGTGACCCGAACACAACTTCTAGTAATAAGGAGCCTGTGCACTTGGCGTAAGGGCCTGGCATCACTCCTTTAAAGGAAGTGCGGCTGTGTCGAATTTTAGTAAGGTCTATCCCCAACTTGCGGATTGTGTTTGGATACAGCAGGTTTAAGTCGCTGCCTCCGTCCATCAGGACTTGTGTAAATTGCAGTCCGTCGATTATAGGATCCAATATCAGGGCAGTCCATCCTGCATTTCGAACGCTTCTGGAATAATCCAGGTGGTCGAAAGTGATTGGTTTTGATATCCAATCTCTATGTTCCGCTGGGTTGGACCGTGCGAGACCCATTTTAGCGGGTGCCGCATTGTTTTGCCGTATTATCACATGAAGTGAATTTACTGCTTTGACCTCTTGTGGGAAAGTCTTTTGTTTTCCGGTGCTCTGCTGGTGGGGTTTATCATCATCCTCGCTTGATGCGTCGAGCCCCTTGTGTTCGGCGTTTAATCGGCCGGACTGTTTGAAAACCCAACAATCTCGGTGGGTGTGGTTTGCAGGCCTTCCGGGGGTACTGTGGATTTGACATATCCGACCCAAAATTTTGTTTAAGTTGGATAGCTCATCGCTGTTATCCTTAAGAGGCGGTGTTTTGTTGTTTGGCCGCGAGCTTTTGAATCCGGCGTTGACCGCCGTGTTCTTTGGGCTTTTCTCTTTATTCCGGCGCTGATCTTTTCTGCGCCGTGATTTTCCGTTTCCATCTCTGATCTCGGATGTACTTGGGTCGCTGGTGCTGCATCTTGCTAGCCAGCTATCCTCTCCCGCGCAAAAGCGGGTCATGAGGCTTGTTAGCGCGGACATTGTCCTCGGCTTCTCTTGGCCGAGGTGTCTGGCGAGCCATTCGTCTCGGACGTTGTGTTTAAAAGCTGCTAAGGCTTCGGCGTCCGGACAGTCGACTATTTGGTTCTTTTTGGTGAGGAACCTGTTCCAGAATTTGCGCGCTGACTCTCCGGGCTGTTGAGTTATATGACTTAGATCATCTGCATCCGGAGGGCGGACATAAGTTCCTTGAAAATTTGCTCTAAACGCGTCCTCGAGCTCTTCCCAACTTCCAACAGTGTTTTCTGGGAGGCTTTTGAGCCAATGACGGGCTGGCCCTTTGAGCTTGAGGGGTAAGTATTTTATGGCGTGGAGATCATCTCCTCTAGCCATGTGTATGTGTAGTATATAATCCTCTATCCAGACTCCAGGGTCTGTTGTTCCGTCGTAGGCCTCTATGTTTATGGGTTTAAATCCTGCTGGGAATTCATGATCCAGCACCTCGTTGGTGAAACATAGTGGGTGTGCGGCGCCCCTGTATTTGGGTGTACCGCTGTCTTCGGACACTTGGCGTGTTGCGTTGCTTCCTGGGGCCCTCTTCTTTGGCCCGTAAATGGACCTGGCTGGGCCATCTGTTTTTCCAGGGTCATTAGTCGGCTTATGTGCGGCGCCGCTTTTAGATTTTGGCCTATCATCTGGCCGTCTATCCGACCAGGCGGCCTCTTTGTTTTTTGACTGTGGGGGCTCTATGGCCTCCTCGTCAAATTCTGGCAGCAGCTTGCGCTTCGGGTAGCTCTTTGATTGATGGCCATTGCCGTATTTGTCTGCGGTTTTGAGCACTTTGCTCCACCTCATTCTGAGTGTATCTTCCGCTGTTTTGAGCTTCCGTTTTTCCTTCTTCAAACTTCTTGCGGTGGCGACGAGTCTTTTCCGAAGGTTTTTATTCTCCGGCGGTGTGTCCGGCGTGAGGTCGTCTGGACTGTTGTTTTCGCCGGGCCTGGACTGATTATCTGACTCGTCCTGTTCGGACGGTTGCTTGTCTGCGTGTTCGTCGTCCACTGGTTTGCCCTGCTGTATTGCTGGGTCATTAGGAGCGCTGTTTGTTGTCGAGGCGGGACTTAGGGCGGCGTCTGCGTCGCCGTTTTGGTTGTTTGTCGGCGGTATTATCTTCTGCCGCGCCCCGTTGGTCCTCGTTATCGCTTCCTTTTGGGGTATCCACCATGTATACGTCGTATGACGAGGTGGTCTTCCAGTGCCCTGTAGGCGCTGGTTCTTGTTTATCTCCGGCGTCGTCGTCCATACTGTCGATGTCTTCGGAGTCATAGTCTAGCATGTCGGTTAGATCGTCGACAGTGGCTACAAAGTGGGTGGTGGGTGGGCTTTGAATTTCTTCGTCGTCCGTATCCCAACCGTCCTGGCCATAGTCCGGCCAGGTCTCTCCGGATAGCGAGAGATGCTTTAGTGAATTTAGGATGTCGCCAAAGGGCGAGTGTTGGAAGATGTCCGCGGCGGTGAACTCCATGACCGGCGCCCAATCAGCTTTGATTGGCAGGGGCGCGGGAGGTGCGGAGTCTGGCAGGGAGTCCGGTACCTCAGAGTCACGAGCTTTACAGAGGACTAGGTTAGTGTTCGGCTCCATCGCCGTGGAAGTTGCAGCCCCCGAGGCGGTGCCCAGCCACCGATCCTCGATATGGGCGATTGACTCTGGACTAAGGGCCGGAGCGGATTCGTGTGCGGCCACCAAGGCACTATCCGGCGGCAGAGCTAGATCATGCCCATCGTGACAGTGCGGCACGCTCGGCTGTGGCTCGAGCCCGTCGAAGATCAAGTCCCCGCGGATGTCGGCCGTGAAGTTTAGGCTTCCGAACCCGACCTCATGGCTAGGGGCGTAGCTTTTGATCTGCTCCAGATGGCCAAGTGAATTAGCCCGCAGTGCGAAGCCGCCGAATACAAAGATCTATCCGGGGAGAAAAGTCTCATCCTGGACAGCGTGGTTGTTGATTGAAGAAGCCATCGAGCCTATCGGTGACGACACAGAGGAACTCTCAATGAAAGCACTAATGTCGGTATCAAAACCGGCGGATCTCGGGTAGGGGGTCCCGAACTGTGCGTCTAGGCGGATGGTAACAGGAGACAGGGGACACGATGTTTTACCCAGGTTCGGGCCCTCTTGATGGAGGTAAAACCCTACGTCCTGCTTGATTAATATTGATGATATGGGTAGTACAAGAGTGGATCTACCACGAGATCAAGGAGGCTAAACCCTAGAAGCTAGCCTATGGTATGATTGTTGTAATGTATGTTGTGTCCTACGGACTAAAGCCCTCCGGTTTATATAGACACCGGAGAGGGCTAGGGTTACACAGAGTCGGTTACAATGGTAGGAGATCTACATATCCGTATCGCCAAGCTTGCCTTCCACGCCAAGGAAAGTCCCATCCGGACACGGGAGGGAGTCTTCAATCCTGTATCTTCGTAGTCTTGGAGTCCGGCGAACGATGATAGTCCGGCTGTCCGGACACCCCCTAGTCCAGGACTCCCTCAATGACCGAGGCGGCGGCAAGGCAGGGGAGCGCCCTGGGCCCTTGTGGCTGCCCCGTAAGGCGGTTGATGCCCTTCTTCGGCCGCAAGAAAGCTAATATCCAGATAAAAATCGTGTTATAATTTCAGCCCAATCGGAGTTACGGATCTCCGGGAAATTTACGAAACAGTGAAAGGCCAGAATTTGGGAGCGCAGAAACAGAAGGAAACAGAGAGAGAGAGAGAGAGAGAGAGAGAGAGAGGGAGGGAGGGAGAGGGAGAGAGAGAGAGAGAGAGAGAGAGAGAGAGAGAGAGAGAGAGAGAGAGAGAGAGAGAGAGATCCAATCTCGGAGGGGCTCTAGCCCCTCCACCCCATGGACCAGAGGGTAAACCCTTCTCCCATCTAGGGGGAGGTCAAGGAAGAAGAATAAGGATGGGGCCCTCTCCCCTTCTCTCCCGGTGGCGCCGGAACGCCGTCGGGGCCATCATCGTGACAGCGATCTAGACCAACAACTTTGCCGCTGTCATCACCAAATCTCTCCCACTCTATGCAGAGGTGTAACACCCCTTCTCCCCACTGTAATCTCTACTTAAACATGGTGCTCAACGCTATATATTATTTCCCAATGATGTATGGTTATCCTATGATGTTTGAGTAGATTTGTTTTGTCCTATGCATTGATTGATGATCGAGATTGGTTTGAGTTGCATGTTTTATTATTGGTGATGTCCTATGGTGCTCTCCGTGTCATGCAAGCATGAGGGATCCCCACTGTAGGGTTTACAATATGTTCATGATTTGCTTATGGTTGGTGGCGTGAGTGACAGAAGCACAGACCCGAGTAAGTAGGTTGTTTGCGTATGGGAATAAAGAGGACTTGATACTTTAGTGCTATGGTTGGGTTTTACCTTACTGATCTTTAGTAGTTATGGATGTTTGGTGGAGTTCGAATCATAAGTGCATATGATCCAAAAATAGAAAGTATGTTAGCTTATGCCTCTCCCTCATATAAAATTGCAATAACGATTATCGGTCTAGTTATCGATTGCCTAGGGACAAATAACTTTCTCGTGACAAAAAGCTCTCTACTAAAACTAACTTAGTTGTTTCTTTATCTAAACAGCCCCTAGATTTTGTTTACGTGCTCTTTATTATCTTGAAAACCTATCCTATCACACCTACAAAGCACTTCTAGTTTCATACTTGTTCTAGGTAAAGCAAACGTTAAGCTGTATCAGTGGTAGAGTTGTATCAGTGGTAGACAAAACTTGAGGGAATACTTGTTCTACCTTTAGCTACTCTTTGGGTTCGACACTCTTATTTATCGAGAAAGGCTACAACTGATCCCCTATACTTGTGGGTTATCATAAGAAGTATTGCAATCAATCAATATCAAGATGTGTTCTCAATGATTTCTTCTCGCGACCCGATCTCCATGTGTGAGTAGTCCGGTAAGGTATGGGGTGAAGCATGAGCCTTTCAGCCCCAGGTATTTGGTGAAGGGATCACTGGAAGTCTTTGATACAACATCTTTTATGTGAAAAATAAAATTGCATCATGAAGTATCTCTTGTCTTGTCCGCGAGCTTCATCCCTGCAGGTACCCAAGATCATGGAGAAGAAGTAGAACATCCACATCAGCTGATATCATCGTCACCCAGGTAAAGTAGGACACCGTCAATGTCCACATCAGTTGACATCATCAAGAAGAATTAGAACATGCAAGGACGTTGTCGCTTGGGTCCCATGAAGGCCGCTGCCGAGGCGACGCCGGCATACACAACCGGTATCTTGCCGGTGGCAGGTTGTAGCGATCCAACCTCAAATGGTCAAATCTCTGTGCTTACGTGTCATCCTTGGATCGGTAATGCTGACACACAAAATACTCGAGGGATTTATAACAGAGTGCAATCACACACTTATTACATTGAATGTCTCAAAAGAGAACTTATTACAATAATATGGCTTAAGGCCATCTAAATAAGATAACAGCGGAAGGCTTGGAAGATAAAGTGAGTCCATCAACTCCAACGGCATAGCTGAGTGCACGACAACGACCTAGCGCACCTTACTCTCCGTCTGAAAAGTCTGCAACATGATACGTTGCAACCTGAAACGGGTCAGCACATGGAATATGCTGGCAAAATAACACTGTAGAGCAATGAACAAGATAAATGCTAACACTACATGCATATATGGCTTGTGGAAAGCTCTATGGTTAATGTTTTGCATAAAGCCAACTTTTCCCTACAACAAAGGAATAAATTTTATTTAACTATCATGGTGGTTGTTAAACATTGAGAAGGTTCCTCCAACTCAATCCCAATTAAACAATATTAATAACCCAACAAAATTAATTTAGAGTGATGAGATCAACATGATAATCCAAGAACCAGATACTCAAGATGTCCATAACCGGGGACACGGCTAACCATGATTAGTTTGTACACTCTACAAAGCTTTGCGCGCTTTCCCCGTAAGTCTCGATCTCCTCCGTTGGATTATCGTGCATTGAATGAGGTGACGATCAAGAACAAGTACCCACTGCTGATGGTCAATGATTTGTTTGACTAGTTGCAAGGAGCTAAAGTATTTTCCCAGATCGACCTGCGATCGGGATACCATCAGCTGAAGATCCGAGAGCATGATATACCTAAGACAACTTTTACCACAAGGTATGGGCTGTATGAGTACACGATTATGTCATCTGGATTGACTAACGCCCCTGCCTATTTCATCAGTATGATGAATAAGGTGTTCATGGAATTCTTGGATAAGTTTGTGGTAGTGTTCATTGATGATATTTTGGTATACTCGAAGAATGAAGAGGATGAGCAAAGGAAAAGCCAAAGGATTTCGTGAGGATGAGCACGACACCTTATGGTTTGGGGACCGTGTTTATGTACCCAATAACGAAGAGATCAGAAAGTTGATACTTCAAGAAGCCCACGACTCGCCATACTCGATACACCCAGGAAACACCAAGATGTATTTGGATTTAAAGGAGCGTTTCTGGTGGACTGGTATGAAGAAGGATATAGCCGAGTATGTAGCAGTATGTGATGTATGTCAGAGAGTGAAGGCAGAACATCAGAAGCCAGCCGGATTACTACAGCCTATGCCGATACCAGAATGGACGTGGGACAAGCTTGGCATGGATTTCATCAGCGGATTACCCAGGACCCGATCGAGATATGATTCTATTTGGGAAGTAGTGGACCGTTTGACAAAAGTGGCTCACTTTATCCCAGTGAAAACCACCTATACGAGTGCGAAAGTGGCCAAGATATATATGGCCAGGATCGTATGTCTGCATGGAGTTCCGAGGACCATCGTATCGGATAGAGGAACACAGTTTTGAAGGAAATATGCCCTAGAGGCAATAATAAAGTTGTTATTTATATTTCCTTATATCATGCTAAATGTCTATTATTCATGCTAGAATTGTATTAACCGGAAACTTAGTACATGTGTGAATACATAGACAAACATAATGTCACTAGTATGCCTCTACTTGACTAGCTCATTGAATCAAAGATGGTTGTGTTTCCTAACCATAGACATGAGTTGTCATTTGATTAACAGGATCACATCATTAGAGAATGATGTGATTGACTTGACCCATTCAGTTAGCTTAGCACTTGATCGTTTAGTTTGTTGATATTGCTTTCTTCATGACTTATATGTGTTCCTATGACTATGAGATTATGCAACTCCCAAATACCGGAGGAACACTTTGTGTGCTACCAAATGCCACAACGTAACTGGGTGATTATAAAGGTGCTCTACAGGTGTCTCCGATGGTACTTGTTGAGTTGGCATAGATCAAGATTAGGATTTTTCACTCTGATTGTCGGAGAGGTATCTCTGGGCCCTTTCGGTAATGCACATCACTGTAAGACTTGCAAGCAATGTGACCAATGAGTTAGCTGCGAGATGATGCATTATGGAACGAGTAAAGAGACTTGCCGCTAACGAGATTGAACTAGGTATTGAGATACCGACGATCGAATCTAATGGCAAGTAACATACCGATGACAAAGGGAACAACGTATGTTGTTATGCAGTTTGACCGATAAAGATCTTCGTAGAATATGTAGGAGCCAATATGAGCATCCAGGTTCCGCTATTGGTTATTGACCGGAGACGTGTCCAGGTCATGTCTACATAGTTCTCGAACTCGTAGGGTCCGCACGCTTAACGTTCAGTGATGATCAGTAATATGAGTTTATGTGTTTTGATGTACCGAAGGTAGTTCGGAGTCCCAGATATGATCACGGACATGACGAGGAGTCTCGAAATGGTCGAGACATAAAGATCGATATATTGGATGACTATGTTTGGACTTCAGAAGAGTTTCGAGTGAGTTTGGACAAATACCGGAGTACCGGGGGGTTACCGGAACCCCCCGGGGAGTGTAATGGGCCTCATGGGCCTTGGTGGAGAGAGGAAGGGGAGGCCAGGGCAGGACACGCGCCCCCTCCCCCTCTAGTCCGAATTGGAAAAGGAAGGGGGACGGCGCCCCCCTTTTCCTTCCCCCTCTCTCCTCTTTCCTTCCTCCTACTCCTACTCTTGGAAGGGGTGGAATCCTACTCCAAGTGGGGGTAGGACTCCCCTTGGGGCGCGCCTAGGAGGCCGGCCTCCTCCCCCCTCCTCCACTCCTTTATATATGGGGGAGGGGGCACCCCATAGACACACAAGTTGATCAATGACATTTTAGCCGTGTGTGGTGCCCCCTCCACCATAATGCACCTCGGTCATATCGTAGTGATGCTTAGGCGAAGCCCTGCGTCGGTAGCTTCATAAACACCGTCATCACGCCGTCGTGCTGATGGAACTCTCCCTTGAAGCTCTACTGGATCATGAGTTCGTGGGACGTCACCGAGCTGAACGTGTGCATATCACGGAGGTGTCGTATGTTCGGTACTAGGATCGGTCGATCGTGAAGATGTATGACTACATCAATCGCGTTGTCATAACGCTTCCACTTACGGTCTACGAGGGTACATGGACGGCACTCTCCCCTCTCATTTCTATGCATCACCATGATCTTGCGTGTGCGTAGGAAATTTTTCAAAATTACTATGTTCCCCAACAGTGGCATCCGAGCCAGGTTTATGCGTAGATGTTATATGCACGAGTAGAATACAATTGAGTTCTGGGCGATACTAGTCGTACTTCTTACCAGCATGTCATACTTTGATTCGGCGGTATTGTTGGATGAAGTGGCCCGGACTGACATTATGTGTACGCTTACCCGAGACTGGTTCTACCGACGTGCTTCGCACACAGGTGGCTGGCGGGTGTTAGTTTGTCCAACTTTAATTGAATCGAGTGTGGCTACGCCCAGTCCTTGTGAAGGTTAAAACAACACATACTTGACGAAATATCATTGTGGTTTTGATGCGTAGGTAAGAACGGTTCTTGCTTAGCCCATAGCAGCCACGTAAGACTTGCAAACAACAAAGTAGAGGACGTCTAACTTGCTTTTGCAGGGCATGTTGTGATGTGATATGGTCAAGACATGATGCTATATTTTATTGTATGAGATGATCATGTTTTGTAATGGAGTTATCGGCAACTGGCAGGAGCCATATGGTTGTCGCTTTATTGTATGGAATGCAATTGCCATGTAATTGCTTTACTTTATCACTAAGCGGTAGCGATAGTCGTGGAAGCAATAGTTGGCGAGACGACAACGATGCTACGATGGAGATCAAGGTGTCGTGCCGGTGACGATGGTGATCACGATGGTGCTTTGGAGATGGAGATCAAAGGCACAAGATGATGGCCATATCATATCACTTATAATGATTGCATGTGATGTTTATCTTTTATGCATCTTATTTTGCTTAGATCGACGGTAGCATTATAAGATAATCTCTCGCTAAATTTCAAGGTATAAGTGTTCTCCCTGAGTATGCACCGTTGCGAAAGTTCGTCGTTCCGAGACACCACGTGATGATCGGGTGTGATAAGCTCTACTTCACATACAACGGGTGCAAGCCAGTTTTGCACACGCAGAATACTCAGGTTAAACATGACGAGCCTAGCATATGCAGATATGGCCTCGGAACACTAGGACCGAAAGGTCGAGCGTGAATCATATAGTAGATATGATCGACATAGTGATGTTCACCATTGAAAACTACTCCATCTCACGTGATGATCGGACATGGTTTAGTTGATATGGATCACGTGATCACTTAGATGATTAGAGGGATGTTTATCTAAGTGGGAGTTCTTAAGTAATTTGATTAATTGAACTTTAATTTATCATGAACTTAGTACCTGATAGTATTTTGCATGTCTATGTTGTTGTAGATAGATGGCCCGTGTTATTGTTCCGTTGAATTTTAATGTGTTCCTTGAGAAAGCTAAGTTGAAAGATGATGGTAGCAATTAAATGGACTAGGTTCGTAACTTAAGGATTATCCTCATTGCTGCACAGAAGAATTACGTCCTAGAAGCACCGCTAGGTGCAAGACCTGCTATAGGCGCAACGTCGGAAGTTGTGAACGTCTGGCAGAGCAAAGCTGATGACTACTCGATAGTTCAGTGTGCCATGCTTTACGGCTTAGAACCGGGACTTCAACGACGTTTTGAACGTCATGGAGCATATGAGATGTTCCAGGAGTTGAAGTTAATATTTCAAGCAAATGCCCGGATTGAGAGATATGAGGTCTCCAATAAGTTCTACAGCTGCAAGATGGAGGAGAGTAGTTCTGTCAGTGAACATATACTCAAAATGGCTGGGTATAATAATCACCTAATTCAACGGGGAGTTAATCTTCCGGATGATAGTGTAATTGACAGAATTCTTCAAGCACTGCCACCAAGCTACAAGAGCTTCGTGATGAACTATAATATGCAAGGGATGAACAAGACAATTCCCGAGCTCTTCGCAATGCTAAAGGCTGTGGAGGTAGAAATCAAGAAGGGCATCAAGTGTTCACAGTTAACAAGACCACCAGTTTCAAGAAAAAGGGTAAAGGGAAGAAGGGGAACTTCAAGAGGAATGGCAAGCAAGTTGCTGCTCAAGTGAAGAAGCCCAAGTCTGGACCTAAGCCTGAGACTGAGTGCTTCTACTACAAAGGGACTGGTCACTGGAAGCGTAACTGCCCCAAATATTTGGCGGATAAGAAGGATGGCAAGGTGAACAAAGGTATATGTGATATACATGTTATTGATGTGTACCTTACTAATGCTCGCAGTAGTGCCTGGGTATTTGATACTGGTTCTGTTGCTAATATTTGCAACTTGAAACAGGGACTACGGATTAAGCGAAGATTAGCTAAGGACGAGGTGACGATGCGCGTGGGAAATGGTTCCAAAGTCGATGTGATCGTGGTCCGCACGCTACCTCTACATCTACCTTCGGGATTAGTTTTAGACCTGAATAATTGTTATTTGGTGCCAGCGTTGAGCATGAACATTATATATGGATCTTGTTTGATGCGATATGGTTATTCATTTAAATTTGAGAATAATGGTTGTTCTATTTATATGAGTAATATCTTTTATGGTCATGCACCCTTGAAGAGTGGTCTATTTTTATTGAATCTCGATAGTAGTGATACACATATTCATAATATTGAAGCCAAAAGATGCAGAGCTGTTAATGATAGTGCAACTTATTTGTGGCACTACCGTTTGGATCATATTGTTGTAAAGCGCATGAAGAAACTCCATTCTGATGGACTTTTGGAATCACTTGATTATGAATCACTTGCTATTTGCGAACCATGCCTCATGGGCAATATGACTAAAACTCCGTTCTCCGGAACAATGGAGCGAGCAACAAATTTGTTGGAAATCATACATACTGATGTATGTGGTCCGATGAATATTGAGGCTCGCAACGGGTATCGTTATTTTCACACCTTCACAGATGATTTGAGCAGATATGGGTATATCTACTTAATGAAACATAAGTCTGAAACATTTGAAAAGTTCAAAGAATTTCGGAGTGAAGTGGAAAATCATCATAACAAGAAAGTAAAGTTTCTACGATCTGATCGTGGAGGAGAATATTTGAGTTACGAGTTTGGTCTTCATTTGAAACAATGTGGAATAGTTTTGCAACTCACACCACCCGGAACACCACAACGTAATGGTGTGTCCGAACGTCATAACCGCACTTTATTAGATATGGTGCGATCTATGATGTCTCTTACTGATTTACCACTATCGTTTTGGGGTTATGCCTTAGAGACGGCTGCATTCACGTTAAATAGGGCACCATCTAAATCCGTTGAGACGACGCCTTATGAACTGTGGTTTGGCAAGAAACCAAAGCTGTCGTTTCTTAAAGTTTGGGGCTGCAATGCTTATGTGAAAAAGCTTCAACTTGATAAGATCGAACCCAAATCGGAGAAATGTGTCGTCATAGGATACCGAAAGGAGACTGTTGGGTACACCTTCTATCACAGATCCGAAGGCAAGACATTCGTTGCTAAGAATGGATTCTTTCTAGAGAAGGAGTTTCTCTCGAAAGAACTGAGTGGGAGGAACGTACAACTTGATGAGGTAACTGTACCTACTCCCTTATTGGAAAGTAGTTCATCACAGAAGTCAAGTTCATGTGATCCCCTAACCAATTAGTGAGGAAGCTAATGATAATGATCATGACACTTTAGATCAAGTTACTACCGAACCTCGTAGGTCAACCAGAATAAGATTCGCACCATAGTGGTACGATAATCCTGTTCTGGAGGTCATGTTACTTGACCATGGCAAACCTATGAACTATGACGAAGTGATGATGAGCCCAGATTCCACGAAATGGCTTGAGGCCATGAAATCTGAGATGGGATCCATGTATGAGAACGAAGTGTGGACTTTGGTTGACTTGCCCGATGGTCGGCAAGCCATCGAGAATAAATGGATCTTCAAGAAGAAGACTGGCGCTAACGGTAATGTTACTATCTACAAAAGCTCGACTTGTTGCGAAAGGTTTTTGACAAGTTCAAGGATTTGACTATGATGAGACCTTCTCACCCGTACTGATGCTTAAGTCCGTCCAAATCATATTAGCAATTGCCGCATTTTATGATTATGAAATTTGGCAAATGGATGTAAAGACTGCATTCCCGAATGGATTTCTGGAAGAAGAGTTGTATATGATGCAACCTGAAGGTTTTATCGATCCAAAGGATGCTAACAAAGTGTGATCTCCAGCGATCCATCTATGGACTGGTGCAAGCATCACGGAGTTGGAATAAACATTTTGATAGTGTGATCAAAGCATATGGTTTTATACAGACTTTTGGAGAAGACTGTATTTACAAGAAAGTGAGTGGGAGCTCTGTAGAATTTCTAATATTATATGTGGATGACATATTGTTAATTAGAAATGATATAGAATTTCTGGATAGCATAAAAGGATACTTGAATAAGAGTTTTTCAATGAAGGACCTCGGTGAAGCTGCTTATATATTTGGCATCAAGATCTATAGAGATAGATCAAGATGCTTGATTGGACTTTCACAAAGCACATACCTTGATAAAGTTTTGAAGAAGTTCAAAATGGATCAAGCAAAGAAAGGGTTCTTGCCTATGTTACAAGGTGTGAAGTTGAGTCAAACTCAATGCCCAACCACTGCAGAAGATAGAGAGAAAATGAAAGGTGTTCCCTATGCTTCAGCCATAGGCTCTATAATGTATGCAATGCTATGTACCAGACCTGATGTGTGCCTTGCTATTAGTTTAGCAGGGAGGTACCAAAGTAATCCAGGAGTGGATCACTGGACAGCGGTCAAGAACATCCTGAAATACCTAAAAAGGACTAAGGATATGTTTCTCGTTTATGGAGGTGACAAAGAGCTCGTCGTAAATGGTTACGTCGATGCAAGCTATGACACTGATCCAGATGACTCTAAGTCACAAACCGGATACGTGTTTATATTGAATGGTGGAGCTGTCAGTTGGTGCGGTTCTAAACAAAGCATCATTGCGGGATCTACGTGTGAAGCGGAGTACATAGCTGCTTCGAAAGCAATAAATGAAGGAGTCTGGATGAAGGAGTTCATATCCGATCTAGGTGTCATACCTAGTGCATCGGGTCCAATGAAAATCTTTTGTGACAATACTGGTGCAATTGCCTTGGCAAAGGAATCCAGATTTCACAAGAGAACCAAGCACATCAAGAGACGCTTCAATTCCATCCGCGATCAAGTCAAGGAGGGAGACATAGAGATTTGCAAAATAAATACTGATCTGAATAATGTAGACCCGTTGACTAAGCCTCTCTCACGAGCAAAACATGATCAGCACCAAGACTCCATGGGTGTCAGAATCATTACTGTGTAATCTAGATTATTGACTCTAGTGCAAGTGGGAGACTGAAGGAAATATGCCCTAGAGGCAATAATAAAGTTGTTATTTATATTTCCTTACATCATGATAAATGTTTATTATTCATGCTAGAATTTTACTAACCGGAAACTTAGTACATGTGTGAATACATAGGCAAACATAATGTCACCAGTATGCCTCTACTTGACTAGCTCGTTGAATCAAAGATGGTTGTGTTTCCTAACCATAGACATGAGTTGTCATTTGATTAACGGGATCACATCATTAGAGAATGATGTGATTGACTTGACCCATTCCGTTAGCTTAGCCCTTGATCGTTTAGTTTGTTGCTATTGCTTTCTTCATGACTTATACATGTTCCTGTGACTATGAGATTATGCAACTCCCGAATACCGGAGGAACACTTTGTGTGCTACCAAACGTCACAACGTAACTGGGTGATTATAAAGGTGATCTACATGTGTCTCCGATGGTACTTGTTGAGTTGGCATAGATCAAGATTAGGATTTTTCACTCTGATTGTCGGAGAGGTATCTCTGGGCCCTTTCGGTAATGCACATCACTATAAGCCTTGCAAGCAATGTGACCAATGAGTTAGCTGCGGGATGATGCATTATGGAACGAGTAAAGAGACTTGCCGCTAACGAGATTGAACTAGGTATTGAGATACCGACGATCGAATCTAATGGCAAGTAACATACCGATGACAAAGGGAACAACGTATGTTGTTATGCAGTTTGACCGATAAAGATCTTCGTAGAATATGTAGGAGCCAATATGAGCATCCAGGTTCCGCTATTGGTTATTGACCGGAGACGTGTCTCGGTCATGTCTACATAGTTCTCGAACTCGTAGGGTCCGCACGCTTAACGTTCAGTGATGATCAGTAATATGAGTTTATGTGTTTTGATGTACTGAAGGTAGTTCGAAGTCCCGGATATGATCACGAACATGATGACGAGTCTCGAAATGGTCGAGACATAAAGATTGATATATTGGATGACTATGTTTGGACTTCGGAAGAGTTTCGAGTGAGTTTGGACAAATACCGGAGTACCGGGGGGTTACCGTAACCCCCCAGGGAGTGTAATGGGTCTCATGGGCCTTGGTGGAGAGAGGAAGGGGTGGCCAGGGCAGACCGCACCCCCCTCCCCCTCTAGTCCAAATTGGACAAGGAAGGGGGGACAGCGCCCCCTTTTCCTTCCCCATCTCTCCTCTTTCCTTCCCTCCTACTACTACTCTTGGAAGGGGTGGAATCCTACTCCCGATGGGAGTAGGGCTCCCCTTGGGGGGCGCCTAGGAGGCCGGCCTCCTCCCCCTCCTCCACTCCTTTATATACGGGGGAGGGGGGCACCCCATAGACACACAAGTTGATCATTGATCTTTTAGCCGTGTTCGGTGCCCCCCTCCACCATAATCCACCTCGGCCATATCATAGTGGTGCTTAGGCGAAGCCCTGCGTCGGTAGCTTCATCAACACCGTCATCACACCGTCGTGCTGACGGAACTCTCCCTCGAAGCTCTACTAGATCGTGAGTTCGTGGGACGTCACCGAGCTGAACGTGTGCAGATCGCGGAGGTGCCGTACGTTTGGTACTAGGATCAGTCGATCGTGAAGACGTACGACTACATCAACCACGTTGTCATAACGCTTCTGAGGGAGTCCTGGATTAGGGGGTATCCGGATAGCCGGACTGTGTACAACGTCCGGACTATTGAAGCGTGAAGATACAAGACTCAAGACTTCGGCCCATGTCCGAATGGGACTCTCCTTTGCGTGGGAGGCAACGTTGCCGATCCGGATATTATATTTCCTTCCTTGTAACCGACTCCATGTAAAGCCTAGCTGAGGGAGTCCTGGACTAGGGGGTGTCCGGACAGCCGGACTATCATCGTCCGCCGGACTCCAAGACTACGAAGATACAAGATTGAAGACTCCGTCCCGTGTCCGGATGGGACTTTCCTTGGCGTGGAAGGCAAGCTTGGCGATACGGATATGTAGATCTCCTACCATTGTAACCGACTCTGTGTAACCCTAGCCCTCTCCGGTGCCTATATAAACCGGAGGGCTTTAGTCCGTAGGACACAACATCCATTACAACAATCATACCATAGGCTAGCTTCTAGGGTTTAGCCTCCTTGATCTCGTGGTAGATCCACTCTTGTAATACAAATCATCAATATTAATCAAGCAGGACGTAGGGTTTTACCTCCATCAAGCGGGCCCGAACCTGGGTAAAACATCGTGTCCCTCGTCTCATGTTACCATCCGCCTAGACACACAGTTCGGGACCCCCTACCCGAGATCCGCCGGTTTTAACACCGACATTGGTGCTTTCATTGAGAGTTCCTCTGTGTCGTCACTGATAGGCTCGATGGCTTCTTCAATCAACAACAACGCCGTCCAGGGTGAGACTTTCTCCCCGGACAGATCTTCGTATTCGGCGGCTTCGCACTGCGGGCTAATTCACTTGGCCATCTGGAGCAGATCGAAAGCTACGCCCCTGGCCGTCAGGTCAGATTTGGAAGCCTAAACTTCACGGTAGACATCCGCGGAGACTTGATCTTCGATGGATCCGATCCGCAACCGAGCGAGCCGCACTGTCGCGATGGGCACGATTTAGCTCTGCCGCCGGACAGTGCCTTGGAGGCCGCACACGAATCTGCTCCGACCCATAGTCTGGAGACGATCGCGCAGATCGAGGACGGATGATTGGACACCTCCTCGGGAGCTGCGACTTCCACGGCGATGGAGCCGAATACTGACCTTGTTCCCTATAAAGCTCGTGACTCTGAGGTACCGGACTCCCTGCCGGACTCTCGACCTCCTGCGCCCCTGCCAATCGAATCCGATTGGGCGCCGATCATGGAGTTCGCCGCTGCTGACATCTTTCAGCACTCGCCCTTCGGCGACATCCTAAATTCGCTAAAACATCTCTCGCTATCTGGAGAGCCCTGGCCGGATTATGGCCAGGATGGTTGGGATGCGGACAATGAAGAAATTCAAAGCCCACCCACCACCCACTTTGTAGCCACTGTCGACGATCTAACCGACATGCTAGACTACGACTCCGAAAACATCGACGGTATGGACGACGATGCCGGGGACGATCAAGAACCAGCGCTCACAGAGCACTGGAGGGCCACCGCAACCCATGATGTATATATGGTGGACACCTCGAAAGGAAGCGATAACGAGGACCAACGGGGCGCGGCAAAGGATAATCCCGCCGATAAACAACCAAAACAGCGATGCAGATGCCGCCCTAAGTCCCGCCTCGACAAGAACAGCGCTCCTAATGACCCAGCAATAGAGCAGGGCAAACCAGTGGACGACGAACATGCAGCCAAGCAACCGTCCAAACAGGATGAATCAGATAATCAATCCATGCCCGGCAAAACCAACAGTCCAGACGACCTCACGCCGGACACACCACCGGAGAATAAGAGCCTTCGCAAAAGCCTCGTCGCCACTGCAAGAAGTCTGAAGAAGGAAAAACAGAAGCTCAAAACAGCGGAAGACATACTCAGAATGAGGTGGAGCAAAGTGCTCAAAACCGCAGACAAATACGGCAATGGCCATCAATCAAAAGAGCTACCCGAAGCGCAAGCTGCTGCCAGAATTCGACGAGGAAGCCATAGAGCCCCCACAGTCAAAAAACAAAGAGGCCGCCTGGCCGGATAGACGGCCAAATGATAGGCCAAAAACTATAAGCGGCGCCGCACACAAGCCGGCCCATGATCCTGGGAAAACAGATGGCCCAGCCAGGTCAATTTACGGACCAAAAAAGAGGGCCCCAGGAAGCAACACAACACGCCAAGTGTTCGAAGACAGCGGTACACCCAAATACACGGGCGCCGCACACCCACTATGTTTCACCAATGAGGTGCTGGATCATGAATTCCCAGCATGGTTTAAACCCATAAACATAGAGGCTTACGACGGAACAACAGACCCTGGAGTCTGGATAGAGGATTATATACTACACATACACATGGCCAGAGGAGATGATCTCCACGCCATAAAATATTTACCCCTCAAGCTCAAAGGGCCAGCCCGTCATTGGCTCAAAAGCCTCCCAGAAAACACTCTTGGAAGTTGGGAAGAGCTTGAGGACGCGTTTAGAGCAAATTTTCAAGGAACTTATGCCCGCCCTCCGGATGCAGACGGTTAAGTCATATAACTCAACAGCCCGGAGAGTCAGCGCGCAAATTCTGGAACAGGTTCCTTACTAAAAAGAACCAAATAGTCGACTGTCCGGACGCCAAAGCCTTAGCAGCTTTTAAACACAACGTCCGAGACGAATGGCTCGCCAGACACCTCGGCCAAGACAAGCCGAGAACAATGTCCGCGCTAACAAGCCTCATGACCCGCTTTTGCGCGGGGGAAGATAGCTGGCTAGCAAGATGCAGCACCAGCGACCCAAGTACATCCGAGATCAGAGATGGAAACAGAAAATCACAGCACAGAAAAGATTAACGCTGGAATAAAGTGAAAAGCCCAAAGAACACGGTGGTCAACGCCGGATTCAAAAGCCCGCGACCAAACAACAAAACACTGCTGTCACATCCCTAGTTCTGACAATGCCTAGTGCATGCATTAGAGTGTTGCACCATGTTTAAATTTCATTTAAACCTGAGATGGGGATTGACTAAGCCCTAGCACCAAATGAATTCAACTAGGGACAAAATAAAACCTTTTTCATTGAACTCAAAATGTCCTCTAAAAATGTTCAACATTTCTGGTTTGAGGTGGAAGCATCTACCAAAAATGGTTTATATTTTTGCAGGACATATTTGGTCACTGAATTAAATCATATAGTATTTTCATTTGGGCATTTAAATGCTATCAAATATTTCAAATGCTCAAATAATCATAAACTAAAATGTTTACTGTTGGATATATTCTAAACAGTAGCCATGATTAGTTTCACGATTTTTGAAAGTGTCTGAGTATTTTTAATAAAGCCCTAAATTTACAGAATAATAGAAAACTGAGATAAAAACAGAAATAGAAAGAGAGAGAAGGACTACCTGGCGCTCACCTGGCAGCCCACTTACCTGGCCTTCTACTGTAGCAGCCCAGCCCACCACCGCAGCCATCCCTGTCGTCTTCCTCCTCGGACAGTAGGACGCAGGCGCGTGGCCGGAGCGCGCGGGCACACGCCCAGGCCACCTCCTGCCTCTCTGCCTGTCTCCCCGTCGCCCTGAGGATGCCACGCACCGCCCTGGACCACTCTCACTCTCTCCGGTTCCTTCTTCTCCCTTCTCTGGCTCTCTCACTCACGCCACCGAGCATGCTCACCGCCGCCGCTCGCTGCTGCCATGGCCACAGCCACTGCCCCGCCTTGCCGTTGCGCTCCCGAGCTCCGCCAGTCCTCCCTCGTCCTCCTCGTTGTCTCACGCGACCAGAAGAGCCCCTGGATGCCGCTAGCCTCGCCGTTCCCCTCCTCGGCCACCGAGGATCGCCGTCGTCAAATTCGTCGCCGTTCGGCCTTCCCCGAGCCCGCCGTCCACCTCTACGGGATCCACGTGAGCTCCTCCGTCGTTTCCCCCTCTCCCCTGACTCGTTTTCTCCCTCTAACACCGACAACCGTCGGAGCCGAGAGCTCTTCGCCGCCGGCCATGTCGCCGCCGTAGCCACGGTTGCCTAGAGCTGCAACCGAGCACGCAGCCGTGCTCAGTGCACCCCCAGGAGGCCATAGCACCCATCCGCACCCTTTGCTGTGCTCCCTAACGCCGACTCCGAGCTCACCCGAACTCCGGCGGCTACCTAGCTCGTCGCCGGCGCCGATTCCGGCCGCCCCGACCCCAACCGACTCCACAGGAAGACGCGGCGCTCTTCCAGCTATTCGTAGAGCCCCTCCTCCGTCCGTTTGGTCGCCGGAGCACGAAACCCGAAGGCCTCCGCCGCCTCGGCCTCGCCGGCGACTCACCGCCGGCGGGTTAGGCCCTGTTGACCAGGGGTTTGACCCCCCCTGGGTCGATGACAGGTGGGGCCAGCCCCCCTGTTAATTAGTTTAGTTTATTTTAATTTAATTACCCCCCCTGCCGACACTGACATGTGGGCCCTAGTGCCCTAATCCTTAATTAAACTAAACTAAACCCCCCCAGTTTAACCTGTGACGCTGACATATGGGTCCCACAGGTCTGTTTGACCTGGACGGCGCCCGTTGACCTGCTGACGTCACTATGAGGTCATGATGACGCAATAATTCCTTTCTGGAATTTAAAAATAAATCTTAAATGATTTAATAATTTCAGAAAATAGCTAAAACTTCTATAAATCATAGAAAATTAACCGTAACTCCAAATTAAATAAATTATATATGAAAAATTATTAGAAAAATTCAAGGAATCCATCTGTACCATTTTCATGCATGTTTGAACAATGTTTGTCCTCTGTTTTGGACAAAACAAATAAAGAGCATTTAAATAATCATATATGGAGTTGGAATTCGAATCTTGTATTCAAACCAACCTCATTTAATCTGTCGCTAGTTGCATTAGCTCAAAACACATTCATATTGCCATGTCATGAGCATGCATCATATTGTGCATTTCATTGATTGTGTTCCTTTCTGTGTTGCCGGTATTTGTCCCCTCTCGATAGACGCGGTACCGACGATGTGATCGTTGACACTGATGAAGACTCAATGTTATCTTCAGAAGTGCCAGGCAAGCAAAACCCCCTTGTTCATTCCGATACAATCCTACTCTCTCGCTCCTGCTCTCTTTTACTGCATTAGGACAACAACGACTTATTTGATACTTGCTGCGGTAGCTGAACCGTTTATCCTTTGCATGACCTGTCATTGCCACAGTAAATAGATGAAACCCACTAGCATGAGTAGGAGTTGTTTGAGCCCTGTTGTGCCTACTCATTCATGCTTGTTGTCATGCCTGCTACTGCTTAGAGTTGAGTCAGGTCTGATTCATCGGGGATGAATCAGAGGCGTGTGAACATGTCCTACTGTGTGTGAGCTAAGTGTGTGAACACGATTTGGTAAAGGAAGCGGTGAGAGGCCATGTAGGAGTACATGGTGGGTTGTCTCATTGCAGCCGTCCTCAGGAACTGAGTTCTGTGTTTGTGATCCATGATTCAGCTACTACCACGCATTGGGCCCGAAACCAATGGACCCTCTCGGCTTCTTGATCACCCTTGTCCTCTGTCCAGGAGTTGCAAATAGTTTCTGGTGTTTGTAGTATGCTGGAGGCCGTGCGCAGCGCTGACCGTAGGGGTGGGCTGTGATGCGGTAGGCACGTGGCCGGGTAAACCGGGCGCCCGTTTGGCGTCACGGAACCCTGTTCACATCGTTTGGGGCTGTGAGCGAAACTCCGGCCGGATCTCCTCATGGATGGAACCCGAATAGGCGATAAATCTGGACTAGAGACTTGAGTGTTTAGGCAGGCCGTGGCCGACACCCACGTTGGGCTTCCGCTTGAAGGTTGCCGAGTACATGTCGTGTAAACGGCGGTAAGTGGTGAGAGCGTGTGTGAAGAAGTACACCCCTGCAGGGTTAACATCATCTATTCGAATAGCCGTGTCCGCGGAAAAGGACTTCTGGGTTGCTTATATCAGTTCATAGACAAGTGAAAGTGGATACTCTAAAATACGCAAGATAAGCGTGAGTGCTATGGATGGCGTTCTCGTAGGGAGACGGGAGCGGATCCATAGTGGTGTATTGGTTGGTGAATATGTGGACTCGTGTGCGCCACCTCAAAAGAGTCGCTTGCAGTCGTAGTTTAGGATAGCCACCGAGTCAAAGCTGGCTTGCTGCAGTCAAACTCCACCACCCCCTTTGTTGATAATGATGCATGTGTAGATAGATCTGATGTAAGTCTTGCTGGGTACATTTGTACTCACGTTTGCCTATTCTATGTTTTTGCAGAGAGACTTCAGTCTCACTAGTAGTTCCGCTTGGACTTCGACGTTTAGCTTGATACCTCAGCTACGATCTTGTGCCCTCGGCAGGATCTGATAGATAGTCAGGCTTCTCAGCCTTTTTCATTTATAGATGTCTGTACTCAGACATGATAGCTTCCGCTTGTGCTTTGACTTGTATGCTCTGATTGTTGGGTCATGAGACCCATGTTTGTAATGTCTCGCTCCTCGGAGCCTATTGAATAAACTACTGAGTCGTAGAGTCATTTTGTGATGCCATGTTGTATTGCACATATCGAGCATATTGTGTGTATGTTATTGAAATGCTTGGTATGTGTGGGATCTGACTATCTAGTTGTTTATCTTTAGTAGCCTCTCTTACCGGGAAATGTCTCCTAGTGTTTCCACCGAGCCATGGTAGCTTGCTACTGCTCTGGAACACTTAGGCTGGCCGGCATGTGTCCTTCTTCGTTCCTGTGTCTGTCCCTTCGGGGAAATGTCACACGATGAATACCGGAGTCCTGTTAGCCCGCTACAGCCCGGTTCACCGGAGTCCTGCTAGCCCAGTGCTACAGCCTGGATTCACTCGCTGATGACCGACACGTTCGATGCTGGGTCATGGATGCTTGTCCCTGTAAGTTTGTGCCACTTTGGGTTTACGACTAGCCATGTCAGCCCGGGCTCCTTATCATATGGATGCTAGCGACACTGTCATATACGTGTGCCAAAAGGCGCAAACGGTCCCGGGTAAAGGTAAGGCGACACCCGTGAGAATACCGTGCGTGAGGCCGCAAAGTGATATGAAGTGTTACATGCTAGATCTATGTGGCATTGAGTCGGGGTCCTGACAGCGTTGGTATCAGAGCTTGACTGCCTGTAGGATTACCAAGCCAAACTGGTCGAAGTTGAGTCTAGAAATTCTTTAGCTATATAAGGGAATTGATTGTGGGATGGAACGTAAGGCTCTTTTTACTCCTTATACCTCATGGCCTTCTGATCTGAGTCATCATCTTCTCTTCTATGGGGATTAAGAACTAGGCTATCTCTTCTTTCTATCAGGATCACGTGTTATTAATCTGCAGACTTGTAGGATTGATGGTTCTAAGCCTCAGTTCAGTCCCTACTATCTCCGTATGTTAATTGTTGATCTCGAAACCTTGATATTGTGCTTCTGAGTGGTTATGCCACCATTTTGTGAATGTCTCAAATCTCTTCTGAGCATTTACAGCCGTTATGCTGTCCGAGTCATCCCAGGTTTCTGAACAGTCTGATGCATTTGCAAATCCCTTCCTTCCGTTCCTGATGTCCTTTTGGGCCAGATTAAGCACACTAATCAGTGAGTTGAGGTACTTTATTGCCTTGACATATATGTTGGAGCTGGTATTATGACCCTAGGTGTCTTAGGGGATCATCTAGTAATTTAGCCATGATTGTGTCCCAGTGTGATGATTCTGGCCATCATTCTCGCAAGCATCCCTTGATGCCACTTAGTTAGTAGGTATTCCATTCCGGGGTTCTTGAACCCGAGATTCACCCTACTTACTTCATGTCGATAGTGTTTGCTAGTTCCTTTAGGATATTAATAACTTTGCGATAGTCCTCGAAGTTCGTGGTATTTCCTTCTTCCAAATACTATGAACTACTTATGGCAGAAGTTCCTCGTTGAACTGAAATATCACAACAGGATTATTCTTGAGGAGTTCTCCATTCATAAATCGTGACTGCCAGTTCTACCTTTCTGCATGGGTTATCCGGAAGAAATATGTTGAACTTGGTTCGACATATTAATCTATGCATCCACAACTCAGAAAATTATATGTTCCTTTGAGTTGTTCTCTTTAGTTGCATTCTGACCCTCGTCTATCAATTGATAGTCAAGAGTATGCGTGCGTTCGTTTATCGATGCCTATTACTCTTGTGGTCCGTCAAGCCATTCTATCGCAGAATGACTAGGAGAAACAAACTCCAGTACCTCTTCCATATCCAGGATTGGGTCAAAGAAGTTGTGCTCCGCAGATCAAAATGCCAATTCAGCTTTTGCTCTGTTCTACCTTGGAGTATTACATATTTTATATCGAGATTGTTATAGGAATTGCACACCATCCTATGAACTCTTGGTACAGTGATACTTCTTGCCATCATTGTTCATTCCTCGGTTCCTGTGTTATTGTAACCGGAATGCCGACAAGTGAATCGTGGTGTGTGAAATCAATACTCCCAGCAACCTCGTTGCTTGGTAGTTAAAGGACAATAATCTTATTCTTAGCGTGCTGGTTCCTGAATCATCCTTCTAAGACTGATCGTGCTACCTAGTCCTTATTTCCTGGTGCACTCTTTGATTGATGAGTTAGGATTTTGTCAAGTCCTCGCTCATTTGATCATATCATCTTGCCCTGAAAAGCAAGATTGTTCTCGAGCTTAGTAACATATCGGTGGTTCGTGATTTCCGAAGATCTTCTCGGAAGTATTACCAGGTTGTCACCTGACCGCTATGTTGAGCTCGTGATCAAGTTGGTTCTTGTGAACCACCTTCTCTCCAAGAATCGGTGTTAGATATCCCTGAGCTAGTTGGTTAAGCTAAACGACAACTTGGAGGGTTGGAAGATAAAAGCTTGCCTGACTTAGTTCGTTCCAAAGGGATATTCTTGTGTAGTGTGTGTTGAAGAAAGATGATATCTTCATCGATTGGTCCCTGTGATCAGTTGCTGGACCTATCGTCTTATCAATCCTTTGATTTGAGTGTGGGCTATCGTCAAATCAAGTCAGAACCAACGATGCTCGTAATGTTGTCTTCCTCGTGGTTGATCCCTCGAGCATACACCATTATATCTTTTGGGTCTGACCAATGCTATCACCGTGTTCACACGATGGTGGAAGTCCAGTGATATGGAAATTCCGATGAGTTGTTGTTGAGTCCATTGACAACATCCTTATCTCCTCCATGATGTTGTTGAACATTAAGTTAGTGTTGGAAACTTTTGAAAGCATTTACTTCATGCTAGCTCATGAAGTACTTGTTTGATGAAAGGAGTAAGTTCCTTTGATTCACGTGCATTTTGATGTAAGTTGCCGTCGTGAATTCGAGAAAGTTTGTTTTTGCTCCTTTGGAATCATCCCAAGTCGGTCATGCACGTGCGAAGAATTCTGTGGTTTGTTAGACTGATCATCTTCATTCCATATGTATCCCGAGCACACCAAGCCACTGATTGATTTGTTCAAGGAGAAGAAGTTCCTTCATAAGAGCTAATCATATGACTTATGCAAGGACTTCGTTATCCACGGCGATGGTTCCCAACCAGAACTCGGTAGTGTTTTATTGTAAGACTACCATGTGGGCATGCTTGTCTGGGACAACGTGTTCACATGTTTGTAGCAGAACCAGCTCATGCTTTGGAGCTTGCTATCGTAGTTCATTCCCCGAGAATCTCGCAACGTCATCTCGTCGATTTGTGTTGCAAACCTTCATTTTCCTTCCTAGACTCGATGAGTCTGGAATATCCTGACACCAACCAGATCTGAATCTCAGGCAGATATGATGGTTGGAACATTTCCCAAGAACTATAATATTGGTCCCTCGATAACCGGTAAAGTGGATGTCGTGGCCAACACACCCAGCCGGAAGACCTATCATTGTAGTATCTTGTTTGAGGAAGTTGGCCACCTTCCCATAAGGATTTCGTAGGATTTACCTCCGTAACTGTTCCGTATGGATTCTATTGCTCCCAAAGTCCGACCTTTACTTCATGTTCTAGTTATCAAACCATACCTATGAATGGGTTACACTAGCACGTCAAGGAGAACATTAGAAGCGGAGTGCTAAATGTCTCTCGGTCGATCATCCAGATTTTTTTTCCTTGGCCTCGCTAGGGTGAAATCTGAGAAAGTGTTATCTTCCTTTGCATCTGCATCGTCCATCGTTGTTCATCATGGTGGTATGTTGTGTTGCCAGGATCCTTGACACGGATGTTGGTAAAACCTTGATGATTGTGGAAATGCTCAAGTTCTTGAGAGCACGCACAAGCGCTAGGTGTTATCATCGGCACTAACTGGGTTTGCTCTCAGTTTCCTCGGCAATGCTATGATCTTTTCAAACAGTGAATTCACTTTCTGTTGTTGGGTTCTTCCCCAGTTACCAGAATCATTCCCAGCATTTGCATTTTGTTCCCAGCTTACACCGCCAATGTGCCATTCTACCATGGGTCCCTTCCATTTCCGGTGGTAAGCAAATTCATTCATTACGTTGTCTTCAACAAGGTAATCCACATCATCCAAGTCCGAGTATGCCATTCTACCGACCCCCTCCAAACGATCGTTGTGAATTGCCTTAGGCTGGTATGAAGAGTTTCAATGATCTTTGAATCAAAAGTAATTCTTTTTGCCACTTAAGGGGGTATATCTACGAGTCACCATCCCTAAGGTGCCCCGTTGTGCTATCATGGCAACTAAAATCCTCGCTACGTTGACAATCGATTACCACCTTCTTAAGTGTGGAATTGTTGTCCACCTAGTGAACCTTCGTCATCCGTTTCTTTCCACCCCTCTTGATGTGTATCTCGTGTCTCAACCCGAGAGATGGCTCTATGTCTCATTCCGTGAGTTGTTCGGTCTTCTAGAAGATCGATCCTGCTAGAGTTTCCCTTTCCTCTCATTGTCATGTCAATTGGAGTTCTCAGAACAAGACGACAAGACAAAGATGGTGATCGAATCAACGTTCAT
Source organism: Triticum aestivum (assembly GCF_018294505.1). Taxonomy (NCBI): domain Eukaryota; kingdom Viridiplantae; phylum Streptophyta; class Magnoliopsida; order Poales; family Poaceae; genus Triticum; species Triticum aestivum. The sequence goes on from NC_057798.1 coordinate 453,933,060, forward strand.
TTGAAGTGCACCCTGGATCATGAAGATTATACTAGTTTGCGTTTCCCCTTCACCCTACCCTACGCTTGAATCTCGGGACGAGATTTTTGTTTAGTGGGGGTGAGTTGTCACATACCTAGTTCTGACAATGCCTAGTGCATGCATTAGAGTGTTGCACCATGTTTAACTTTCATTTAAACCTGAGATGGGGATTGACTAAGCCCTAGCACCAAATGAATTCAACTAGGGACAAAATAAAACCTTTTTCATTGAACTCAAAATGTCCTCTAAAAATGTTCAACATTTCTGGTTTGAGGTGGAAGCATCTACCAAAAATGGTTTATATTTTTGCAGGACATATTTGGTCACTGAATTAAATCATATAGTATTTTCATTTGGGCATTTAAATGCTATTAAATATTTCAAATGCTCAAATAATCATAAACTAAAATGTTTACTGTTGGATATATTCTAAACAGTAGCCATGATTAGTTTCATGATTTTTGAAAGTGTCTGAGTATTTTTAATAAAGCCCTAAATTTACAGAATACTAGAAAACTGAGATAAAAACAGAAATAGAAAGAGAGAGAAGGACTACCTGGCGCTCACCTGGCAGCCCACTTACCTGGCCTTCTACTGTAGCAGCCCAGCCCACCACCGCAGCCATCCCTGTCGTCTTCCTCCTCGGACAGTAGGACGCAGGCGCGTGGCCGGAGCGCGCGGGCACACGCCCAGGCCACCTCCTGCCTCTCTGCCTGTCTCCCCGTCGCCCTGAGGATGCCACGCACCGCCCTGGACCGCTCTCACTCTCTCCGGTTCCTTCTTCTCCCTTCTCTGGCTCTCTCACTCACGCCACCGAGCACGCTCACCGCCGCCGCTCGCTGCTGCCATGGCCACAGCCACTGCCCCGCCTTGCCGTTGCGCTCCCGAGCTCCGCCAGTCCTCCCTCGTCCTCCTCGTCGTCTCACGCGACCAGAAGAGCCCCTGGATGCCGCTAGCCTCGCCGTTCCCCTCCTCGGCCACCGAGGATCGTCGTCGTCAAATTCGTCGCCGTTCGGCCTTCCCCGAGCCCGCCGTCCACCTCTACGGGATCCACGTGAGCTCCTCCGTCGTTTCCCCCTCTCCCCTGACTCGTTTTCTCCCTCTAACACCGACAACCGTCGGAGCCGAGAGCTCTTCACCGCCGGCCATGTCGCCGCCGTAGCCACGGTTGCCTAGAGCTGCAACCGAGCACGCATCCGTGCTCAGTGCACCCCCAGGAGGCCATAGCACCCATCCGCACCCTTTGCTGTGCTCCCTAACGCCGACTCCGAGCTCACCCGAACTCCGGCGGCTACCTAGCTCGTCGCCGGCGCCGATTCCGGCCGCCCCGACCCCAACTGACTCCACAGGAAGATGCGGTGCTCTTCCAGCTATTCGTAGAGCCCCTCCTCCGTCCGTCTGGTCGCCGGAGCACGAAACCCGAAGGCCTCCGCCGCCTCGGCCTCGCCGGCGACTCACCGCCGGCGGGTTAGGCCCTGTTGACCAGGGGTTTGACCCCCCCCCCTGGGTCGATGACAGGTGGGGCCAGCCCCCCTGTTAATTAGTTTAGTTTATTTTAATTTAATTACCCCCCCTGCCGACACTGACATGTGGGCCCTAGTGCCCTAATCCTTAATTAAACTAAACTAAACCCCCCCCCTGTTTAACCTGTGACGCTGACATATGGGTCCCACAGGTCAGTTTGACCTGAACGGCGCCCGTTGACCTGCTGACGTCACTATGAGGTCATGATGACGCAATAATTCCTTTCTGGAATTTAAAAAATAAATCTTAAATGATTTAATAATTTCAGAAAATAGCTAAAACTTCTATAAATCATAGAAAATTAACCGTAACTCCAAATTAAATAAATTATATATGAAAAATTATCAGAAAAATTCAAGGAATCCATCTGTACCATTTTCATGCATGTTTGAACAATGTTTGTCCTCTGTTTTGGACAAAACAAATAAAGGGCATTTAAATAATCATATATGGAGTTGGAATTCGAATCTTGTATTCAAACCAACCTCATTTAATCTGTCGCTAGTTGCATTAGCTCAAAACACATTCATATTGCCATGTCATGAGCATGCATCATATTGTGCATTTCATTGATTGTGTTCCTTTCTGTGTTGCCAGTATTTGTCCCCTCTCGATAGACACGGTACCGACGATGTGATCGTTGACACTGATGAAGACTCAATGTTATCTTCAGAAGTGCCAGGCAAGCAAAACCCCCTTGTTCATTCCGATACAATCCTACTCTCTCGCTCCTGCTCTCTTTTTCTGCATTAGGACAACAATGACTTATTTGATACTTGCTGCGGTAGCTGAACCCTTTATCCTTTGCATGACCTGTCATTGCCACAGTAAATAGATGAAACCCACTAGCATGGGTAGGAGTTGTTTGAGCCCTGTTGTGCCTACTCATTCATGCTTGTTGTCATGCCTGCTACTGCTTAGAGTTGAGTCAGGTCTGATTCATCGGGGATGAATCAGAGGCGTGTGAACATGTCCTACTGTGTGTGAGCTAAGTGTGTGAACACGATTTGGTAAAGGAAGCGGTGAGAGGCCATGTAGGAGTACATGGTGGGTTGTCTCATTGCAGCCGTCCTCAGGAACTGAGTTCTGTGTTTGTGATCCATGATTCAGCTACTACCACGCATTGGGCCCGAAACCAATGGACCCTCTCGGCTTCTTGATCACCCTTGTCCTCTGTCCAGGAGTTGCAAATAGTTTCTGGTGTTTGTAGTATGCTGGAGGCCGTGCGCAGCGCTGACCGTAGGGGTGGGCTGTGATGCGGTAGGCACGTGGCTGGGTAAACCGGGCGCCCGTTTGGTGTCACGGAACCCTGTTCACATCGTTTGGGGCTGTGAGCGAAACTCCGGCCGGATCTCCTCATGGATGGAACCCGAATAGGCGATAAACCTGGACTAGAGACTTGAGTGTTTAGGCAGGCCGTGGCCGACACCCACGTTGGGCTTCCGCTTGAAGGTTGCCGAGTACATGTCGTGTAAACGGCGGTAAGTGGTGAGAGCGTGTGTGAAGAAGTACACCCCTGCAGGGTTAACATCATCTATTCGAATAGCCGTGTCCGCGGAAAAGGACTTCTGGGTTGCTTATATCAGTTCATAGACAAGTGAAAGTGGATACTCTAAAATACGCAAGATAAGCGTGAGTGCTATGGATGGCATTCTCGTAGGGAGACGGGAGCGGATCCATAGTGGTGTATTGGTTGGTGAATATGTGGACTCGTGTGCGCCACCTCAAAAGAGTCGCTTGCAGTCGTAGTTTAGGATAGCCATCGAGTCAAAGCTGGCTTGCTGCAGTCAAACTCCACCACCCCCTTTGTTGATAATGATGCATGTGTAGATAGATCTGATGTAAGTCTTGCTGGGTACATTTGTACTCACATTTGCCTATTCTATGTTTTTGCAGAGAGACTTCAGTCTCACTAGTAGTTCCGCTTGGACTTCGACGTTTAGCTTGATACCTCAGCTACGATCTTGTGCCCTCGGCAGGATCTGATAGATAGTCAGGCTTCTCAGCCTTTTTCATTTATAGATGTCTGTACTCAGACATGATAGCTTCCGCTTGTGCTTTGACTTGTATGCTCTGATTGTTGGGTCATGAGACCCATGTTTGTAATGTCTCGCTCCTCGGAGCCTATTGAATAAACTACTGAGTCGTAGAGTCATTTTGTGATGCCATGTTGTATTGCACATATCGAGCATATTGTGTGTATGTTATTGAAATCCTTGGTATGTGTGGGATCTGACTATCTAGTTGTTTATCTTTAGTAGCCTCTCTTACCGGGAAATGTCTCCTAGTGTTTCCACCGATCCATGGTAGCTTGCTACTGCTCCGGAACACTTAGGCTGGCCGGCATGTGTCCTTCTTCGTTCCTGTGTCTGTCCCTTCGGGGAAATGTCACGCGATGAATACCGGAGTCCTGTTAGCCCGCTACAGCCCGGTTCACCGGAGTCCTGCTAGCCCAGTGCTACAGCCTGGATTCACTCACTGATGACCGACACGTTCGATGCTGGGTCATGGATGCCTGTCCCTGTAAGTTTGTGCCACTTTGGGTTTACGACTAGCCATGTCAGCCCGGGCTCCTTATCATATGGATGCTAGCGACATTGTCATATACGTGTGCCAAAAGGCGCAAACGGTCCCGGGTAAAGGTAAGGCGACACCCGTGAGAATACCGTGCGTGAGGCCGCAAAGTGATATGAAGTGTTACATGCTAGATCTATGTGGCATTGAGTCGGGGTCCTGACAACTGCCTCTTAAGGACAGCAGTGACGAGCTATCCAACCTAAACAAAATTTTGGATCGGATATGTCAAATCCACAGTACCTCCGGAAGGCCTGCAAACCACACCCACCGAGATTGTTGGGTTTTCAAACAGTCCGGCCGACTCAACGCCGAACACAAGGGGCTTGACGCACCAAGCGAGGATGACGACGAACCTAACCAGCAGGGCACCGGAAAACAAAAGACTTTCCCACAAAAAGTCAAAGCAGTAAACTCACTTCATGTGATAATGTGGAATAACAATGCGGCACCCGCTAAATGGGTCTCGCACGGTCCATCCCAGCGGAACCCCAAAATTGGATGTCAAAACCAATCACTTTTGACCACCTGGATTATTCCAGAAGTGTTCGAAATGCAGGATGGACTGCTCTGATATTAGATCCTATAATTGACGGACTACAATTTACACAAGTCCTGATGGACGGCGGCAGCGATTTAAACCTGCTATATCCGAACACAATCCGCGAGTTGGGGATAGACCTTACTAAAACTCGACATAGCGGCACTTCCTTTAAAGGAGTGACGCCAGGCCCTTACGCCAAGTGCACAGGCTCCTTATTACTAGAAGTTGTGTTCGGGTCACCGGACAACTTCCGACGCGAAAAGCTAATCTTCCATGTCGCCCCATTCAAAAGTAGCTATCAAGCACTGCTGGGACGCGAAGCTTTTGTCCGCTTTAACGCAATACCACATTACGCGTCTCTTACACTTAAAATGCCTGGCCCACGTGGTGTCATTTCATTAAGAGGGTCATCTAAAGACCCCGGACACGGCTAGACGAGTCCGGCATAAATAAGCTAGGGGCTCCCCAGCCGCACACCCCTTCACAAGGGGTTGTGCGTATAAGCAATAATGAGCTAATATAGACTCCGCTTTATTTATTTATAGATATTTTTCATACACTTTTTCACACGATTTCCTTTCAAACTAAGTTCCTCTCTTTTTACAAATGAACCCGTGCACACCCGTCCAGGATAACGGCACAACAGAGACACAGGCGCAGACGTGCAGTAGGGACCCGTGGCTAGGATTCTTTTCAGATTAAGACCCTGCGTAAACCATTTTTACTGTCTCTTGTTGCTATAATCCCCTGATTTTTCATGACAACCAGAGAGGATACTGACGTTTTGGCATCGGCGGCGTCAGAGGACCTCGCCCATACCTGGACACAAGGGGCTTAGGGCATTGTTTCGCCCGTTATTATAAAAGACCGAACACCTTAGGGAGTGTTCGGCGTCTCGAGCTAGGCCTTATATGCATCAGCTCCAAATCATGTCTTTGGTCAAATGTTGGGTTTGCCCGGCTCCTGTGTTTTGCTGCCTTATGTTCCGTATCATCGGCTAACGCGGCACCAGGAGAACTACTGCGATTGTGCCCCAGTTCGGCTGGGCGACCACCTCAGTAGAGAAAGCCGAAAACTGACTGTCATGATACAGCGAGAGACTGGTCAACCACTCGATCGACCACCGGAATGTTTAGAATTCCTCCGCTTTGACGAAGGACCGTTTCCCGGTCAGGCACACACGCGCCCCGAATTCGGAGAGCGCGGTGCCCCCAGGGGCTATATCATAGCCCCACCCTCGAACTCCAATGGCTAAGTGAAAGTGATAAAGCATCATAGTACGGTTGCCTCATTTGCTACGCTACCACCTCCTCAGCAGGACCGAGACGTCGGATTAAGTGTGAAAATGCGCTATTTTTGCGAACACCCCCGCACCTTGTGCGTGGGGGCTGAAGCCGAAGACTGCCATCTTTCAGGTTATACACACGTATACATAAACGGCCGCATAGGAGATATTTCAATACTTGGAACGCACAAGTATAAAAAGCGATTACATCATAACCATTGTTTTACAAAATAAAACGTTCATTTGAACGTGACATTTTTCGAGCACTGCGACTCTATTACACGAGCACCACGCATAACTTCCCCAAAATAGTGCTCGGCGAGTAACCAGCCTTCGTCCGAACACTGGGTTGCAACCGCGGTGGCATCCATCTCTGTCCAATGTGTCTTCACACGGGCAAGGGCCATCTGCGCACCCTCTATGCAGGCCGACCGCTTCATCTCCTTGATATGCGGCACCGCCCCAAGAAACTGCTGCAATAAGCCAAAATAGCTCGTCGGCTTGGGCCTCTCCGGCCAGACATGAGTCACGATATCCGTCATGGCAAGCCCGGACAACCTATTCAGCTCAGCCCATTCGGCCAACCGATCGGTCAGCGGAAGTGAACGATCCGGACTATGGAATTGAGACCAAAATAGCTCTTCCGTCTTGTGATCCTTCTGACTTCGGAAGTGCACAACGGCATCCGCCGCACTCGCCGCTAAGTCCATATATGGATCCTCCGGACCCCACAGCTGGCCAAGCTAGGCATACTTTGGATCTGTAAATCTGTGGCGTAGCAGAAAAGGCTTGCCAGCCACAATGTCTCCGGCCTGACGCAGCTCCTCCTCATAGCCCGCATTGCAGAACGGGCATCCTTGGCTTCGGCGGTGGCCTTCCCCAGGTCTTCTCGCTCCGATAGGCGCTCCTTTTCAAGAGCCTCATTGCGGTCGGTAGCATCCTTCAATTTAACGGCCAGTTTGGAAATGTCTTCCCTGCATCGGCAGTGTGCAACCCTTTCGGCTTCTAACTCCTCGGCCGCCCTCGAGGCAGCCGCATCACTCCTTCGGGCTTGCTCCTTGGCTTGAGCAAGTTCTGCCCGAAGGCTCTCCACAGCAGCAGCACCATCTGCGTCAAGCATAAATATTGTAAGTGGTAGGCTTTTGCTCCCTTAATAGGTGACTGTGGAGACACGATTTACCTTGCGACTCGTCAAGTCGCTTGTTGACTAGCGCGATGTCCGCATCCGCAACATCGAGTTGCCGCATTAATTCAGCAACTCCATCAGTCCGGCTAGCCCCCGGACTATCCGCCACCTGCATAGGAAAGGCGACACTCAATACCTGCGATTTTGATCCTCGGCACGCTGTCGCTTTCGACAACTTACCGAGTCTCAGGGGCTACTATCTATACAGGGCGCACTTTCATGTGCAAAACTGTTAAAAAGGTGCGTCATTTTTACGTACCTCAAACCTTGCCAGCAAACTCCTGACGGCATTATGCAATCCGCTTTCGGCGGACGAAATCCTTCCAATCACCATGCTCATCAATGCACGGTGATCTTCTGAGATGGACGCCCTCTCAAGCAGATCCTTCAACTCCCCCGGCCGAACACTAGTCGGCGCCGAACTCTTCGGCTCTGCCGGGCTCGGGGATACCCTCCATGACGACACTTCAGGCTTGTCCGCCCTATCCGACGGCGCAGCAGACAGAGGCGTCTCGCTCTCCATCATCTCCGGACGAAGATCCCCCGAAGACGAGCTCATCTGAGAAGGTCGCAGATCCGAACTACAAAGTAAAAATTTCTGTTATCCTCAGAAGCACAAATAGGGATGTTTCTTATTAATGAACTCCCCTTTTTCTACTCACGGCTCGCTGGAGGGCTGATTCTTTAGAGAAGATTGTGCGGCCGGGACCTCCCCGGACGCAGGACCCTTTGGTGAAGATTTCTTCCCCCGCTTAGGGGCTTTGGCCTCCGGGTCTTCGGAGGCGGTCCTCTTCTCCCCCTGGAGGGAGGGATTCTCGATCACCCCCCTTCTTCAAGCGCCCCCTTGGGCGAGGTGGTAGCTCCTCTATTTTCCCCTTCGCCTTCTTCTGAAGGCGCAACCTCCAACATTCTGACCAGCACGGGCTCCGGCGCGGTCTCTGGGAGGGGGCCGGACACCGTATCAGCTTTGCTTGCGCTATCCACTCCTGTTGAAGAATAACGGGTTAAAAGGCAAATTGTAGAAAGGCAAACAAACGGTGCGTCCGAACACTGAGCTACTTACTTGAGTATCCGGGCGATTGCAGCTTAGGCCGGCATCCTCGGTCAATTCCGGACATGCCGCCTGCGGTCCGAAGAATAACTTGTACATCCCCACGGGTGTCGTGCCCATAAAGTGTTGGAGAATCCGTGGTCCCTCCGGATTGAACTCCCATAGCCGGAGAGGACGGCGTTTGTAGGGCAGAAGACGCCTGATTAGCATGACCTGCATCACCACGACCAGATCGATCTCCCTCGCTTGGAGGTCTCGAATCCGGCCCTGCAATAGGGGCATGTCTTTTGACGGCCCCCAATTGAGCCCTTGGTTGACCCACAACATCAACCGTCGTGGAGGTCCCGAGCGGAATGAAGACGGCGGCTTCTGCCTGCTGCCCTTTGGAGCGGTGATATAGAACCACTCCTGCTGCCACAAGTCGATCTCCTCTTGGAAGGAGCCCTCGGGCCACGGGGCATCGTCCCTCCTGCTTATGGCCGCCCCACCGCACTCTGCTTGACGCCCCCCAATCATCTTCGGCTCCACATTGAAGGTCTTCAGCCACATGCCGAAGTGGGGGGTGACGCCGAGGAAGGCTTCGCAGACGATAATAAATGCAGAAATATGGAGGATGGACTCCGGAGCCAAGTCATGGAAATCCAGCCCGTAGTAGAACATGAGCCCTCTCACGAAAGGATCCGTCGAGAAGCCTAAACCCCGACGGAGATGGGATACAAAGACGACGTACTCACCGGGCTCGGGAGTGGGTATGGCCTGCCCTTCGGCGGGCAACCTGTGCGAAATCTCGTAGGACAGGTACTTGGCCTCTCGCAGCTTTAGCACGTCCTCCTCTGTGATGGACGAGGGCATCCACCGGCCCTGAAGGTCGGAGCCGGACATTGTTGAAGGTCCGAAGAACTCGAATCTGGGGCTCTGGGTGTTGGAACTTGGGGCGAGGAGAGGATTCGATGGAAGATTGAAGAAAAGAGACAAGCCTTGGTCCTATTATAAAGAGGGAGAATATCAAGAGCCGTCTCCGCGACCGTTCGGGATTCGCCTTCGATAGAGGAGGCGTGGCGACGGGCGCGGTTGGGTTACCCACGACCGTATTGATGAGAATCCCGGAATAAGGGGAACACGATCTCTGCTTCGACAAGACGTGCCAAGGAAACCGCTTCGCTAAACGTGCTGAAGAGGTATAATAGAAAACGATTCAAGTAAAGGCTTGGTAGTGGTGTGACGTCATGCCGCAAAATACGTCAGCAGATTGAACCTGTGTACATATTATTCTCTCTACAGTGGAATGTGGAAATTATTTTGCAGAGCCGGATACTATCCTGGTGTTCACAATCTTCTATGGATTATTCAAAGGAGGAACCCGTCTTGCAATGCCGAACATTATGCGCGCCGGACTCATCGTCATTGAAGCCAGGTTCAGGGGCTACTGGGGGAGTCCTGGACTAGGGGGTGTCCGGACAGCCGGACTATCATCGTCTGCCGGACTCCAAGACTATGAAGATACAAGATTGAAGACTCCGTCCCGTGTCCGGATGGGACTTTCCTTGGCGTGGAAGGCAAGCTTGGCGATACGGATATGTAGATCTCCTACCATTGTAACTGACTCTGTGTAACCCTAGCCCTCTCCGGTGCCTATATAAACCGGAGGGCTTTAGTCCGTAGGACACAACATCCATTACAACAATCATACCATAGGCTAGCTTCTAGGGTTTAGCCTCCTTGATCTCGTGGTAGATCCACTCTTGTAATACACATCATCAATATTAATCAAGCAGGACGTAGGGTTTTACCTCCATCAAGAGGGCCCGAACCTGGGTAAAACATTGTGTCCCTCGTCTCCTGTTACCATCCGCCTAGACGCACAGTTCGGGACCCCCTACCCGAGATCCGCCGGTTTTGACACTGACACTAGCCCTCTCCGGTGTCTATATAAACCGGAGAGGTTGGTCCTTAGAAGGCCGATCACAATTACATTCATACCATCATAGGCTAGCTCTTAGGGTTTAGCCTCTACGATCTCGTGGTAGATCTACTCTTGTACTACCCATATCATCAATATTAATCAAGCAGGAAGTCGAGTTTTACCTCCATCGAGAGGGCCCAAACCTAGGTAAACATCTGTGTCCCTTGCTTCCTGTTACCATCAGCCTTGACGCACAGATCGGGACCCCCTACCCGAGATCCGCCGGTTTTGACACCGACATTGGTGCTTTCATTGAGAGTTCCTCCGTGTCGTCGCTGTCAGGCTTGATGGCTCCTTCAATCATCACCAACAACGCTGTCCAGTGCGAGACTTTCCTCCCCGGACAGATCTTCGTGTTCGGCGGCTTCGCACTGCGGGTCAATTCACTTGGCCACCTAGAGCAGATCGATAGCTATGCCCCCGGCCACCAGGTCAGGTTCAAAAACTTGAACTACACGGCGGATATTCATGGGGACATGATCTTCGATGGATTCGAGCCGACGCCAGAAGCGCCGAACAGTCACGATGAGCACAGCTTGGACATGCTGTCAGACGTTGCGAGGGATATCACCCCGGCAGAAGCCTCAGATCTGAATTCGGGGCAGGTCGTGTTGCCTAAGGACGGAGGGCTAGATCCCGCCCCACAGGCCATACCCTCGTCAACGATGGAGCCGAACACAGGTCTCACCTCCGAGGGAGCCTGTGACTCCAGACCCCCGGATTCATATCCGGATGTAGGTCCCAGTCCGCGCGCCCCCGATCCCGCCGATCCTGGTTGGGCTCCGGTGATGGAGTTCACCACGGCGGACATCTTTCAGCACTCGCCCTTTGGCGACATGCTGGACTTATTGAAGTCTCTCTCCTTGTCAGGAGATTCCGTGCCAAGCTATGTCCGGCTCGAGTGGGAAGCGGACAACAACGGAATTCGTTGCCCACCCGCCACCCACTTCATTGCCACGATCGATGATATAACCGACGTGCTTGACTTCAACTCCGAAGACATCGACGGTATGGACAACGATGTAGGAGAATTATAGGAGCCACCGCTCACCGGGCGGTGGACGGCCACCTCCTCATATGATATGTATATATATATATAGTGGACACTTTGAAGGAAACAAATGGCGATGAGGCAACAGAGGATAACCCCTCCGAAAGAAAAACAAAGCATGGGCGTCGGCGGCGCCGCTCCAAGCCCCGCCACAGCAATACCGGCCCCGGAGATGAAAATAATCCGGACGGCACCGAAGAAGAATACGACCCTGACCAGCCCGCCTTCGAGCAGGCCGAATAGGAAGATGAGCAGCCCAGAACAGGCGACAAACATATACCCGGAGGAGGATAACTACATGCCCCCCTCCAAAGACAAGATTAGCCTCGGCGACGACGAATTAAGCGTGCCCGAGGATCCCATGGAGCAGGAGCGCTTCAAGCTTAGGCTTATAGCCACTGCGAGGAGCCTGAAGAAGAAGCAGCAGAAACTCCAAGCTGATCAAGATCTGCTCACAGATAGATGGACTGAAGTCCTGGCAGCCGAGGAATACGGACTTGAATGCCAAACGGCTGACCGGCCACCCCGTGGTCGGGACAAAACGGGATATCAGCCCGGATACCAGCCCGCACCCCCACGCCGATACACTACGGCTCAGGGTAACAGGCAAGACCTGCAAGATATTCTAGAAAATAAAGCAGGACAGCCAAGATCGATTTACGGATCGTGGGGGCGTGCCCCAGCGTGCGACGATGACCGTCACACCAGATACATCATCAACAAGTCCGCCCAGGCCGAACACAGCAACCCAGACCAATCCAACCTGCTTAGCCACATAGCCCGGCACAGAGGCGCCACACACCCCCTCTGCTTCACTGACGAAGTAATGGATCATGAGTTCCTAGAAGGGTTCAAACCCGTAAACATCGAATCGTACGATGGCACAACAGACCCCGCATTATGGATTGAAGATTTCCTTCTCCACATTCACATGGCCTGCGGAGATGATCTACACGCCATCAAGTATCTTCCCCTCAAGCTCAAAGGACCAGCCCTGCACTGGTTAAACAGCCTGCCAGCAAATTCCATTGGCAGTTGGGAAAACCAAGAAGATGCATTCCTTGATAACTTCCAGGGCACATATGTGCGACCACCAAACGGCGATGACCTGATCCACATTACTCAACAGCCCGGAGAGTCAGCCCGGAAATTCTGGACTCTGTTCCTTACTAAAAAGAACCAAATAGTCGACTGTCCAGACGCCGAAGCCCTGGCGTCTTTCAAGCATAATATCCGCAATGAGTGGCTCGCTCGACACCTCGGCCAAGAAAAGCCCAAGTCTATGGCAGCTCTCACTACCCTAATGACCCGCTTTTGCGTGGGTGAGGATAGCTGGTTGGCCCGCAGCGGCACCACGCCACATTCCGGCACTTCAGACAGCCGCGATGCTAACGGCAAGCCATGGCGTAACGGGCATAAGAGACAGAGCAACGGCGACATCACTGAAGACACGGCGGTCAACGCCGGATTCAGCGGATCTAAGTCCGGTCAGCGGAAAAAGCCGTTCAAAAGAAATAATCAAGGACCGTCCAGCCTGGACCGCATACTGGAGCGCTCGTGCCAAATCCATGGCACCCCGGACAAACCAGCCAACCACACTAATAGAGACTGTTGGGTGTTCAAACAGGCTAGTAAGATAAACACCGAAAACAAGGACAAGGGGCTGCACAGCGACGATGACGAAGAGCCCCGGCGTCCAAACACAGGGGGGCAAAAGAAATTCCCCCCTGAGGGAGTCCTGGATTAGGGGGTGTCCGGATAGCCGAACTATCACCTTTGGCTGGACTCCTGGACTATGAAGATACAAGATTGAAGACTTCGTCCCGTGTGCGGATGAGACTTTCCTTGGCGTGGAAGGCAAGCTTGGCGATACGGATATGTAGATCTCCTACCATTGTAACCAACTCTGTGTAACCCTAACCCTCTTCGATGCCTATATAAACCGGAGGGTTTTAGTCCGTAGGACGAAAAACAATCATACCATAGGCTAGCTTCTAGGGTTTAGCCTCTCTGATCTCGTGGTAGATCTACTCTTGTACTACCCATATCATCAATATTAATCCAGCAGGAGTAGGGTTTTACCTCCATCGAGAGGGCCCGAACCTGGGTAAAAACATCATGTCCCTTGTCTCCTGTTACCATCCGCCTAGATGCACAGTTCGGGACCCCCTACCCGAGATCCTCCGGTTTTGACACCGACATTGGTGCTTTCATTGAGAGTTCCTCCGTGTCATCATCTTTAGGCCCGATGGCTCCTCCGATCAGCAACAACGACGCGGTCCAGGTTGAGACTTTTCTCCCCGGACAGATCATCGTATTCGGTGGCTTTGCACTGCGGTCCAATTCGCTTGGCCATCTGGAGCAGATTGAAAGCTACGCCCCTGGCCATCAGGTCAGATTTGGAAGTTTGAACTATATGGCTGACGTCCACGGAGACTTGATCTTCGACGGGTTCGAGCCACAGCCGAGCGCGCCGCACTGTCACGATGGGCATGATCTAGCTCTGCCGCCTAACAGTGCCCTGGGGGCCGCACCAGTGCCCGCTCCGACCCTTAGTTCAGAGACGATTGCGCCGATCGAGGACGGGTGGCTGGACTCCGCCTCGGGGGCTGCGATCTCTATGGCGATTGAGTCAAACACCAACCCTATCCTTTGCAAAGCTCGTGACTCCAAGGTGCCGGACTCCTCTCCGGACTCCGAACCTTCGGCGCCCCTGCCAATCGAATCCGATTGAGCGCCGATCATGGAGTTCACCACCGCGGACATATTTCAGCACTCGCCCTTTGGCGACATCCTGAATTCACTAAAGTCTCTCTCTTTATCAGGAGAGCCCTGGCCAGACAATGGTCAGCAAGGTTGGGATGCGGACGACGAAGAAATTTGTCTCCCACCCACCACCCACTTCGTAGCCACTTTCGAAAGTTTAAATGACGTGCTCGACTTCGACTCCGAAGACATCGACGGTATGGACGACGATGTAGGAGACAAACATGAACCAGCACCTATAGGGCACTGGACAGCCACCTCATCTCACGATGTATACATGGTGGACACACCTAAAGGAAGTGACGATGAGGAACAACGGGACGCCACGAGGGATCATTCCCTCGAAAAGCAGTCAAAATGGCAATGTAAGCGCCGCTCAAAGTCTCGCCTCGACAAAGACAGCAGCCATACAGACCCGGCCATAGAGCAGGGCGAACCAGTGGACGACGAACATGCTATTGAGCAACCGTCTGAACAGGACAATCTAGATAAACAACCCGTCCCCGGCGAAGATAACAGTCCGGACGATCTCACGCCGGACAAGTTGCTGGAGCAGAAGAACCTCCACAAAAGGCTCGTCGCCACTGCGCGTAGCCTGAAAAAGCAGAAGCAGAAGCTCAAAACAGCGGAAGATGTGCTCAGGATCAGATGGAGCAAAGTACTCAACACCACAGACAAATACGGCGATAGTCGCCGAACAAAGAGCTACCCGAAGCGAAAACTACTGCCCGAATTTATGAGGAGGCCGTAGAGCCCCCACAATCAAAGAACAAGGAGACCACCTGGTCGGATAGACGACCCCATGGCAAACATAGAGCGGCAAACGGCGCCGCACACAAGCCGGCACGCGATCCGCACACGGATTCGCATCAAAAAGATGGCCCAGTTAGATCTATCTACGGGCCAAGAAAGCAAGCTCTAGTAAGCAATGCAACACATCAAGTATCCGAATATTACGGTACACCTAAATATAGGGGTGCCGCACACCCCCTATGTTTCACCGATGAGGTTCTGGATTATGAATTTCCAGGGGGATTCAAGCCCGTAGACATAGAGGCATACGACGGAACAACAGACCCTCGAGTCTGGATCGAGGATTACATCCTCCACTGCACATGGCTAGAGGAGATGACCTCCACGCCATAAAATACTTACCCCTCAAGCTCAAAGGGCCAGCCCGGCATTGGCTCAAAAGCCTCCCCGAAAACACCATTGGAAGTTGGGCAGAGCAAGAGGATGATTTTCGGGCAAATTTTCAAGGGACCAATGTCCGACCTCCGGATGCAGACGATTTAAGTCACATAACTCAACAACCCGGAGAGTCAGCCCGAAAATTCTGGAACAGATTCCTTACTAAAAAGAACCAAATAGTCGACTGTCCAGACGCCGAAGCCTTAGCAGCTTTCAAACACAACGTCCGAGACGAATGGCTCGCCAGACACCTCGGACCAGAAAAGCCAAGAACAATGGCCGCATTAACAAGCCTCATGACCCACTTTTGCGCGGGAGAGGATAGCTGGCTAGCAAGATGCAGTACCAGCGACCCAAGTACATCCGAAGTCAGGGATGGAAACGGGAAACCGCGACGCAACAAGGATCAGCGCCGGACAAAGGGAAACAGCCCGAAGAGCACGGCAGTCAACGCCAGATTCAAAAGCTCATGGCAGAATCATAAAAAACTGCCCCTTAAGGATAATAGGGACGAGCTATCTAACTTAAACAAAATCTTGGACAAGATATGCCAAATCAACAGTACTCCTAGGAAGCCTGCAAACCATACCCACAGAGATTGTTGGGTCTTCAAGCAGTCCGGCAAACTCAACGCCGAACACAAGGGGCTCGACACACCAAGCGAGGATGATGACGAACCCCACAAGCAGAGCACCGGAAAACAAAAGAATTTCCCACAAGAAGTCAAAACAGTAAACTCACTTTACGTGACAAAAGGGAAAAACAGAATGGCGCCCATAGATATACGCGCCATACGGCCTATCGCAGAGGAGTCCTGCCACTGGTTGTTAAAACCAATCACCTTTGACCATCGGGAATACTCTAGAAGTATCCAGAATGCAGGATGGACTTCCTTGATATTAGATCCAATAATCGACGGACTCCAATTTACACAAGTCCTAATGGACGGTGGTAGTGCCAGGCCCATATGCCCATTGTACGGGCTCTCTACTGCTAGAAGTTGTGTTCGGCTCACCCGACAACTTCCGCCGCGAAAAGTTAACCTTCCACCTCGCCCCATTCACAAGTAGCTACCAAGAACTACTGGGACGCGAAGCTTTCGCCCGCTTTAACGCGATACCGCATTATGCATCCCTTACACTTAAAATGCCCGGTCCGCGAGGCATCATCTCCTTAAAGGGAAATACCGAGTGTTCCTCGAGTGCGGAAGATTGTGTGACTGCCTTGACAGCCACACACTAAACCGGCTTCACCAATCAAAGCACCTAAACAGGTCGTTCAGAGCCCGGACACGGCTAGACGAGTCCGGCGTAAACATACAAGGGCTTACTAGCCGCATACCCCTGTACAAGGGGCTCCGCGCATGTACAACAAGAGACAATAAAGCTCAATTTTATTCATTTTTTGAATCGTACTTTGTTTATTTAACATAACGTACATTTTTGCACGATCTTTTTCAACTAAGTTCCTCTCTTTTACAGATGAACACCGTGCTACACCCGTCTAGGATACGGCACAATGGAGACACAGGCGCAGACATGCAGTAGGGACCCGTGACAAGGATTCTTTTCAGATTAAGACCATGCGTAAACCTTTTTTTACTGTCTCTTGTTGATACACATCGCCTGCTTCTTGCTATAACCGAGGAGGAGGCTGGCGTTTTGGCATGGGCCACGTCAGAATTTTGCGTGTACCTGGACACCAGGGGCTTATTACCAAGGGCATTGTTCAGCCCGTTTTCATAAAGACCGAATACCTTAGGGAGTGTTTGGCGTCTCGAGTTAGGCCTTATATGCATCAGCTCTGAATCATGTCTTTGGTAAAATGTTGGGTTTGCCCGGCTCCTGTGTTTTGCTGCCTTACGTTCCGCTCTATCGGCTAAGGCGGCACCAGGAGAACTACTGCGATTGTGCCCCGGTTCGGCCAGGCGAGCACCTCAGTAGAGAAAGCCGAAAACTGACTGTCATGATATACCGCGAGACTGGTCAACCACTCAATGACCCGCCGGAATCTTTAGGATTCCTCCTCCTTGACAAAGGGCCATTTCCGGGTCAGGCACATACGCGCCCCGAATTCGGGTGAGCGCGGTGCCCCTAGGGGCTATATAGTAGCCCCACTGTCAAACTCCCATGGCTAAGTGAAAGTGATAAAGCATTATAGTCTAGTTGCCTAGTTTTCCATGCTACCACCTCCTTTATAGGACCAAGACGTTGGATCAAGTGTGAAAATGCGCCTTTTGCAAACACCCCTGCACTATATGCGTAGGGGCTGAAGCCGAAGACTACCATCTTTCAGGTTATATATACATATACATTAGCGGCCGCACAGGAGGTATTTTAATTCTTGAAAGGCACAAGTATAAAAAGCTTTTATATTCCATCGATACATTGTTTCAAAATAATACATGTTATTCGAACATAATATCCTTCGAGCACTGCGTCTCTATTAAACGAGCGCCCTGCAGAACTTCCTGAAAATAGTGCTCGACAGGTACTCGGCTTCCGTCCGAATCTTGGGATGCAACATCGGTGGCCCTCATCTCCGCCTAGTATGTCTTGACACGGGCAAGAGCCATCCGCGCACCCTCTATGCATGCCGACCTCCTCATTGCATTGATATGCGGCACCGCACCAAGGAACTGTTGCACCAAGCCAAAATAACTCTTCGGCTCGGGCCTTTTCAGCCACAAAAGACTCACGACATCCTTCATGGCAAGTCCGGATAACCTATTCAGCTCCGCCCATTCGGCCAAGCGATCGGTTAATGGAAGTGGGTGCTCTGGATTATGGAACTGCGACCAAAAAACCTTTTCCATTTCGTGATCCTTTTGATCTCGGAAGTGTTCAGCCGCGTCCGCGGCACTTGCCGCCAAGTCCAGATAAGCATCCTCCGCACTCCACAGCCGGTCCAACTGAGCATATTTAGGATCCATGAATTTCCTCCGCAGCAGAAAGGGCTTTCCAGCCGCGATATCTCCGGCCTGACGCAGCTCCTCCTTCATAGCTCTCATCACAGAGCGAGCATCCTTGGCCTCGGTAGTGGCCTTCTTCAGGTCCTCTTGTACCGCTCGATCTTCTTTTTCAAGAAGCTTGCAGCGGTCGGCAGCATTCTTCAACTTCATGGCCATCTCGGCCATTTCCTTCTTGCTTTGGCAGTGAGCAGCCTGTTCGGCTTTTAGCTCTTCGGCCACCTTTAAGGCAGCCGCATCACTCTTTCTGGCCTGCTCCTTGGCTCGGGCGAGCTCCGCCCGAAGGTTCTCCATGGCAGCGGCACCATCTGCATCAAGCATACATGTTGTAAGGCACGGTCATCAAGCTCCCTTACCAGGTGTCCGCGGAGAAATTGCATACCTTGTGACTCGTCAAGTCGCTTATTGACAAGCGCGATGTCGGCATCCGCCACGTCAAGTTGCCGCTTTAGTTTAGCAAATTCATCAGTCCGGCTAGCCACCGGACCCTTCGCCACCTACATAGGAAGGGAGACATATTATACCTGGGATTATGATCCTTGGCGCGCTGTCATTTTTTGACAACACACCGAGCCTCAGGGGCTACTATCTACATAGGGCGCATTTTATATGCGGAACTGTCAGAAGGTACATCATTTTGCGTACCTCAAAACCTGTCAGTAAACTTCTGACGGCTTCGTGCAATCCGCTCTCAGCGGATGAAATCCTTTCAATCACCGTACCCATTAACGCACGGTGATCTTCTGAGACAGACGCTCGCCCGAGCAGATCCTTCAGCTCCTCCGACCGTACACCAGGTGGTGCCAGACTCGTCTGATGGCCTTTTTCGAAGGCCAGACGTGGAGGGCTTTGAGGGGACATACGACTGCCTTCCGGCCCCGCCGGACTCGGAGAAACCCTCCGCGATGACACCTCAGGGTCGCCCGCCTCGCAAGACGGTACGGCGGGGGGAGGCGTTTTGCTCTCCATCATCTCCGGACGAAGATCCCCCGAAGATGAGCTCTGCTGAGAAGGGCTGAGATCCGAACTACAAGGTAAAATTTCAGTTATCTTCATCAGAAATAGGGCAGGGATATCCTTTATTATAAAAAGAACTCCCCTTTTTACTTAAGGCTCGGTGGAGGGCTGATACCCTTGGGGGCACAATGCGGCCGAGGCATCTCTCGGCGCAGGACCCTCTGACGGAGATTTCTTCCCCCGCTTTGAGACCATGGTCTCCGGGTCTTCAGAGGCGGTCCTCTTCTTCCCTTGGATTTAGGGATTCTCGATCGCTCCTTTCCTGACAGCCTCCTTCACGGAGGCGGTAGCTTCCTTGTTTCCCCCTTCACCTTCTTCCAAAGGCGCAACCTCCAGCATCCTGGTTAACACGGGATCCGGCGTGGTCTCAGGGAGGGGGGCCGGACACCTGATTAACTTTGCTTTCGCTATCCACTCCTGTTCAAGGGACAACTCTTTTAAAGGGCAAGTTCGTGATAGATGTGGGATAGCGTGTCCGGGTACAGGGCTACTTACTTGAGTATCCGGGCGATTGCAGCTCAGACCTGCGTCCTCGGTCAAGTCCGGACACATCGCTTGTGACCCGAAGAAAAGCTTGTACATCTCCACGGGCGTCGCGCCCATAAAATGTTGGAGAACTCATGGTCCCTTCGGGTTAAATTCCCACAGGCGAAGGGGGCGACGTTTGCAGGGCAGGGTACGAGTACGACGAATCAGCATGACCTGCGCTACTACGACCAGAGTGATTCTCTCTCTAGGAGGTCTTGAATGCGGCCCTGCAACAAGGGCACGTCCTTGGACGGCCCCCAGTCAAGTCCTTTATTGACCCATGACGCCAGCCGCGGTGGAGGACCCGAGCAAAAGGCAGGTGGCGCCACCCATTTTGTGCCCCTGGGAGCTGTGATATAAAACCACTCTTCTTGCCATAGGCTGAGCTCCTCTTGAAAAGAGCCCTCGGGCCATGGAGCATCAGCATTCTTGCTTATAACAGCCCCTCCGCACTCTGCCTGCTGCCCCTTGATCATCTTCGGCTCCACTTTGAAGGTCTTGAGCCACAATCCGAAGTGAGGGGTAATGCGGAGGAAGGCTTCGCATACGACAATGAACGATGAGATGTGGAGGATGGACTCCGGATCCAAGTCATGAAATTCCAACCCATAGTAAAACATGAGCCCCCTCACGAAGGGGTCCGTCGGGAAGCCTAGCCCCCGAAGAAAGTGAGACGCGAACATTATGCTTTCACCAGGCTTGGGAGTGGGAATAACCTGCCCTTGGGCAGGTAGCCTATGCGAAATTTCGCTGGTTAGATACCTGGCATCTCTTAGCTTTAGCATGTCTTCTTCAGTAATGGAGGAAGGCATCCACCGGCCTTGCAGGACGGAGTCGGACATCACCGAAGTTCCGAAGCACCTGAATTTGGAGCTTTGGGTGTTGGAACTCGAGGCGAGGGGTGGATTCGATTAAGATTGAAAGAAAGGAGTGGAGCCTTGGTCTCTTTATAAAGAGGTTGAATACCAAGAGCCTTCCCCGTGACTGTTCGGGACTCGCCTTCGATAGAGGAGATGTGCCAACGGGCATGACTGGGTTACCCGCGCCCGTATTAATGAGAATCCCAGAATAAGGGGACATGATCTCTGCTTTGACAAGACGTGCCAAGGAAACCGCCTCCCTAAACGCGCTGAGGTGGGACAGTAAAAATGATTTGAATAAAGGCTTGGCCGTGGTGTGATGTCACACCATGGAATACGTCAGCAGATTGAATTTGTGTAAATATTATTTTGTCGACAGTGGTATGTGGAACTTATTTTGCAGAGCTGGACACTATCCTTGTGTTCAAAATCTTCTATGAAGTATTCGGAGGAGGAACCCGCCTTGCAATGCCGAAGACAATATGCGCGCCGGACTCATCGTCATTGAAGCCTGTTTCAGGGGCTACTGAGGGAGTCCTGGATTAGGGGGTGTCCGGATAGCCGAACTATCACCTTTGGCCGGACTCCTGGACTATGAAGATACAAGATTGAAGACTTCGTCCCGTGTCCGGATGGGACTTTCCTTGGCGTGGAAGACAAGCTTGGCGATACGGATATGTAGATCACCTACCATTGTAACCGACTCTGTCTAACCCTAACCCTCTTCGGTGCCTATATAAACCGGAGGGTTTTAGTCCGTAGGACGAACAACAATCATGCCATAGGCTAGCTTCTAGGGTTTAGCCTCTCTGATCTCGTGGTAGATCTACTCTTGTACTACCCATATCATCAATATTAATCAAGCAGGAGTAGGGTTTTACCTCCATCGAGAGGGCCCGAACCTGGGTAAAAACATCGTGTCCCTTGTCTCCTGTTACCATCCGCCTAGACGCACAGTTCGGGACCCCCTACCCGAGATCCGCCGGTTTTGACACCGACACCCCCCAGGTGAAAACGGTCAACATGATCTACGCCACCCATATCCCCTAGCGGGAATGGAAGCGAGCACTACGGGACGTCTATGCGATGGAGCCAGTCACCCCCAAATTCAACCCATGGTCAGCGTGTCCGATCACCTTTGATCGTAGAGATCATCCTACCAGCATCCGCCATGGCAGCTCAGCCGCATTGGTCTTAGACCCAATCATTGATAGATTCCACCTCACGCGAGTCCTTATGGACAGCGGCAGCAGCCTGAACCTACTTTACTAGGACACAGTGCGCAAGATGGGTATTAACCCTTCAAGGATAAGGCCCACCAAAACTACCTTTAAAGGTGTAATTCCTGGAATAGAGGCCCGCTGTATGGGCTCTATAACACTGGGAGTGGTCTTCGGATCGCCGGATAACTTCCGGAGCGAAGAGTTAATCTTCGACATCGTCCCTTTCCGCAGTGGCTACCATGCACTCCTCGGACGAACCGCATTTGCTAGATTCAATGCGGTACCACATTATGCATACCTCAAGCTCAAGATGCCAGGACCGCGCAGGGTCATCACTTTCAACGGAAATATGGACCGCTCCCTTCGAACAGAAGAGCATACGGCAGCCCTCGCGGCAGAAGTACGATGCGGCCTCCTCCGACAAACCAATCCGGCGACAACCTCGAGCATAG
Source organism: Triticum aestivum (assembly GCF_018294505.1). Taxonomy (NCBI): domain Eukaryota; kingdom Viridiplantae; phylum Streptophyta; class Magnoliopsida; order Poales; family Poaceae; genus Triticum; species Triticum aestivum. The sequence goes on from NC_057798.1 coordinate 453,955,264, forward strand.
TCAAGCGAGTCCGGAGTACCCTTGCAACAGGATCATCAGTAATGCCAAGAGCGTGATTAGCAGTCCGGCCTCCGCTCAAGCCCCTTCAAAGCAGCATTCGTTCCACCGTACACAATTACGCACTCAAGATACCATGGGCATAGGCAGAGGCGCATCAACGACTCAGACAATAGTGCGGGTAACCGCCAAATACCTTCATACTCTTTCCCTCTTACATTTCAGGATATCGTGTTAGTGTAGCATCCTCAGAAGAGCCGAATTGCCGGACTCATATGGAAGAGACATCCAAGGAGGCAACAGACGTTGTGTGCCGAAGGAAATACCTAGGTGGAATCTATTTACGATCATTATACCTGCTTCATCTATCTGTACACAGCCTGCCCCTGGATAGGACATGTCAAATAGTCCTATTTTTATATCTGCTTAATGCATCCATTGTAAACATACGCTTAAACGTATTTTTCGTCAATGGGAGATTATATATAGCGTCAGCTTATTATCCTTATTTGAGAATTTTTCTCTTATAAATGTTTATTTTGTATTGCATCCGTACACCTTGGTACGGCCAGTTTGCCAGGGGCTTCTGATGGCACCCTGAAGTATGGCAAATAAAGTCCGAACACTTTAAACAGTGCGGCACCCCGAACTTATAGCATTATATGCATCAGCTCCGAATCATGTCTTGGGTCTACAATTGGGATAGCCCGGCTCCCTTGTTTTGGTGCATTACATTCCGTTATATCGGCTAAGGTAGCGCAGGGAGAACTACTGCGATTGTGTCCCGGTTCTTCCGGACGAGCACCTCAGTAGAGAAAGCTAAAAACTGACTGGCATGATGTTGCGAGAGCTGGTCGCTGTTCGAGAGGTCTTAAAATCCTTAAAGATTTTCCACTTTAGGCGATATATCGGCTTCGTCCGATCTAGGCGTGTATAGTGCCCCGACTCGGCCTTCCGGATTCCAGGGACTTCACCAAAATTAAAAATTGTAGACTTCTATGGCTAAGTGAAAGTTATCAAGCCGCATAGTCCGATTGCCTTGTTCGCTGCGCCGGACACCTCCTTAAAGGACCAAACATTTGGATAAAGAGTGCCCGGGTTTTCCACGAACACCCCAGTACTAGTTACACGGGGGAGGAAGCCGACGACTGACCTACTTTCAGAATTTTATAAACAGCCGCACAGAAGGTAATATTTTAAATAACAAAAGCGCTACATAGCGCAAGTAACTTCGTCCTTAAAATACAAATATGACAGAAGTGAATTCATTCAAAAATGGTGTCCTTGGTACACTCATCAGCGACGAGACAAGCACCCTTCATAACACCATCATAGTACAGCTCCGGATGGCGATGCGCCTTGCCCTCTGGTGACCCGCCCTTGACCAGCTTCTCCGCATCCAGCTTGCCCCAATGCACCTTGACGCGGGCAAGGGCCCAGCGGGCACCCTCGATGCACACGGATCGCTTGATCACTTCAAGCCGTGGGCAGGCATCCACCATCCGCTTGATCAGGCCGAAGTAGCTACTAGGCATGAGCTCACCAGGCCACATCCGGACTATGAAAACTCTCATAGCCAGCTCGGCCGCCCTGTGGAGTTCGACCAACTGCTTCAGTTGGTCACTCAGAGGCATCGGGTGTTCGGCCCCAGCATACTGGGACCAGAACAGCTTCTCCGTTGAGTTCCCCTCCTAGGCACGGTAGAACTCCGCAGCATCTCATACGCTGCGTGGCAGATCTGCGAACGCTCTTGGAAAGCTCCGAATTCGAGTAAGTAAAAGAAAGGCCTCCTCCACATGTTTGCTTTGCATAAAGAACTTCTTACCCGCTGCTATCTTCTTGGCCTCCTGGATCTCCTGCTGTGCTTTCTCGGCTTCGGCCTTGGCGTCCTTCAAATTCACAAGGGCCTTCGCAAGCTCGGCCTCTTTCGCCTTCAGATCATGCTCCACGGACTCGCATTTTCTTGCCGAGGTCCTGGAGCTCTTGCTGTACCTCACCTACCCTACCACTTTGCTTTTCATGCTCTTTACACTCCGAGGCCGCCTTTTCTTCGGCCTCGGATAGCGCCTTCTTCAGGGACGCCACCTCGGTGGTGGACCCTGTTACACAGTCACGACACTTAGGCGTTAGACTTGTCAATTCTTAGTATCCTCACATGCATAAGAGAGGGAATCACTTACCCTTGTTCTGTTCGAGCTACCTCTTCGTGAGGCCAAGCTCTCCCTACGCCTGCTCGAGGTCCCGTTTCAGTTCGGCAACCTCGGCAGTACGGGCAGCAGCAGCAAGCAGCACAGCCTACTTATTCACAACATTACTTATCATTAGACTCCTGCAGATTATCATTGACCCTCCGTTTGGCTTTTCCTTCCAAACACCAAACAGAGTATCAGGGGCTACTACCTATCGGGTGGTAATTTTGCACATATTCATTACTTACCTCAAAGCCTGTCAGGAGGCTGGTGCAAGCTTCGGTTAGTCCGCTTTTGGCGGACAAAACCTTTCGAATCACTGTACTCATGAGAGTACGGTGCTCTTCATCTATGGAAGCGCCGCAAAGCGCTTCCAGCAGATAGTCTGGTGCCTCAGGCGCGACGGAAGTCCTCGATACAGATGACTCGCCCTCCCTAACGAGGGGTCGCCCGCCTGAGTTCGGAACCATCGAAGGTTCCGGAATTGTGTGCGGCTCAGAGCCCGGCTGGCCATGGCTCTCGTCGACACGATCCGCGGGGATCTTGAACCCCGCGTTTCCGACGTCTGGGACCCCGCCTCGGGGCGTCTCCAGAGTCACCTCCCCCCGCTCTGAGAGCCTTTGGGACAACACCTCTGTGTCGTCCGCGGGTTGAGGAGTAGTGGCCGTCGGAAGCGAATTCATCTCCGAATTGCTCGGGGACCCGGAGGAGGATACCTCGGGGTGATCCCTGGCTGGACTGCACATATGTTCGTCATTATAAATACAAAAACTGTGAAGTGAAGTCATGATAGAATGCAAACACTTACGATCGCGCTAGGGGCTTCCCCCTGGGCAGCCACCCCTCCTCGCTGAGAGCGGCCGTGGCGGAGTAGTCTGGAAGGGGCCCTTCCCCTTCTTGGACGCCCCAGCCTCCCCTCCTGGTGCGGCTTTTCTCTTCTTCTCCCCCCCCCCGGTGGGGGGAGGTAGGATCTCTTCCTGATTCCCCCTGCCTCCGCGGGAGGAATCCGACTCGTCGTCATCGGACGATAAGGGAATGACGGCCATGCGCCGAGGACCTTTTCCGGCCCCCGGTTCGCTTCCCCGGGCCCCTCATTCTCTCCGGATGGGGCATCTTCTTCTTCTTCCTCCTCCCCTTTGTGGGAGGAGTCTGCCTTGTCGTCTTCGGACGAGGCTTCTGGCACAACCTTATGTCGGAGACCCTTTCGGATCCCCAGGGCCTTCTTCTCGGCCTTCTTCTCCGGCACCTTGTATGGTGCCGGGACCAGCATCTCCATCAAGAGAGCATCCGCTGGGCCTTCTGGCAGCAGAGCCGGACAGTAGACCTGCTCCGCTGTCTCCACATAGTCCTGAAGCAAATATACGCAACTACTTAAGGCACTCTCATGAATATATCGGGGAGAACTGGGTCTGGAGTCAGTCCAAGAACTCACTGGCCTAGGAGCCCATGTGGCGTGAAGCCCGCGGTCCTCAGATGTTGGAGGAGGTGCTTCGGAGGCCTTGAACAGCACCTTCCATTCGCCTTTGTGTGTCATGTCGTAGAGCTTCTAGAGCGTTCGGTGTTCGGTTGGGACAAACTCCCACAGATTGACCGCCCGCCTCTGGCAGGACAGGATCCGGCGAACGAGCATGACCTGGATCACGTTGACAAGCTTGACGTTCTTGTCCTTCATGCTTTTGACGCATGTCTGGAGTCCGGCCAGCTCCGTGGAATCGCCCCAGGACAGGCCCTTCTTCTCCCAGGAGGTGAGCCGCACGGGGGCTCCGGATCGGAACTCGGGGGCCGCTACCCAGTTGGCACCGCGCGGCTCGGTGATGTAGAACCACCCCGACTGCCATCCTTTTATGGTCTCCGCAAAGGAGCCGTCGAGCCATGTGACGTTGGGCATTCTGCCCACCATGGCCCCTCCGCACTCCGCTTGTTGACCGCTTACAACCTTCAGCTTCACGCAGAAGGTTTGCAGCCATAGGCCAAAGTGAGGCCGGATGCGGAGGAAGGCCTCGCATACGACGATGAACGCCGAGATGTTGAGGACAAAGTTCGGGGCTAGATCGTGGAAATCTAGCCCGTAGTAGAACATGAGCCCGCGGACGAAGGGGTGGAGTGGAAATCCCAGTCCACGGACGAAGTGGGCGATGAATACGACCCTTTCGTGGGGTCCTGGGGTCGGAATGACCTGCCCGGCGTCTGGTAGACGGTGCGCTATATCCGCGGTCAAGTATTCGGCCACCCAAAGATTTGTGATGTGCTTCTCCTTGACGGTGGAAGCCACCCACTTGCCTCCTGCTCCGGACATGTTTAGCTGTGCGGAGAAGATTTGAGCTTGGGCGCTGGAGCTCGAGGGGGGAAAGAGTGGGCAAAGGAAGAAGAAGGCGTGGGTGAAAATGGGGAAATCCTATCCCTTTATAGAGGAGCCGAGAGCGGTGCGTCTCCCCACTTGCCTGTTGGGAATCGCTTGTTTCCCAAGCGCCACGATTAATGGCGTGGTGAGATTACCCATACCCGTATTGATGAGAATCCCATGATAAGGGGACACGATCTCTGCTTTGACAAGACGTGTCAAAGAAACCGCCTCGCAATATGCGCTGTAGCTGGTTGTGGGGAAACGGATCGAATAATGATCCGACCGTAATAACATGTCACATCATCAGAAAAAGCTGTCAGTGGATTGCATTTGTAAAATATCATTCTCTCTACGGTGGTATATGAATATTATCTCGCATATTCGGACACGGTCTAAGTGTTCGATGATCACTTTGGAGTATTCGGAGGAGGAACCCGCCTTGCAATGCTGAAGACAATACTGCGTACCGTACTCGTCGTCATTGAAGCCTAGTTCAGGGGCTACTGAGGGAGTCCTAGATTAGGGGGTATCCGGACAGTCAGACTGTGTACAGCGTCCGGACTATTGAAGCGTGAAGATACAAGACTCAAGACTTCGGCCTGTGTCTGGATGGGACTCTCCTTTGCGTGGGAGGCAAGCTTGGCGATCCGGATATTATATTTCCTTCCTTGTAACTGACTCCATGTAAACCCTAGCCCTCTCTGGTGTCTATATAAACCGGAGAGGTTAGTCCTTAGAAGACCGATCACAATTACATTCATACCATCATAAGCTAGCTCTTAGGGCTTAGCCTCTACGATCTCGTGGTAGATCTACTCTTGTACTACCCATATCATCAATATTAATCAAGCAGGAAGTAGGGTTTTACCTCCATCAAGAGGGCCCAAACCTGGGTAAACATCTGTGTCCCTTGCTTCCTGTTACCATCAGCCTTGATGCACAGATCGGGATCCCCTACCCGAGATCCGCCGGTTTTGACACCGACAGCTTCCGCTTACGGTCTACGAGGGTACGTGGACAACACTCTCCCCTCTCGTTGCTATGCATCACCATGATCTTGCATGTGTGTAGGAATTTTTTTGAAATTACTACTGAAAGTGCTAGTATCGACTAGAGGAGGGGTGAATAGGCGATTTTTATGAAAGTCTTCAAAACATGGAAGTTTCGAAGACAAACAATTGAAATGCCCTAGTTGATATGCAGCGGAAGACAAACTACTGTGAGCAAACCATAGTCAAGTATGCAATGATGTGAAAGCATAGGACTAATAGCAGCAAGTAGTAAGGATCAGGATGGAAGATAGTATGAAGCCAATCAATGATAGTAGTCAAGCAATGAAGTCAAATAGGTACAACAGATAGGCAATGACTTCACGAAGACAAACTTAAGTAAAGGATGGAAAGGGATAGAACCAGTTGCCTGTTGAAGACACAAGATTTGTTGGACCAGTTCCAGTTGCTGTGACAACTGTATGTCTGGTTAGGGAGGCTGAGATTTAACTCAGAAGGCCGTGTCTTCACCTTATTCCCCTTGAGCTAAGGACACCCAGTCCTCGCCCAATCAGTCTGGTAAGTCTTCAAGGGAGACTTCCAAACCTTCACAGACTTCGTTCACCGGCAATCCACAATGACTCTTGGATGCTCAGAACGCGACGCCTAACCGACTGGAGGATTCACAGTCCTCAAGTGTAATAAGTCTTCAGGTCACACAGACAGAAAGACTTTAGTGATGCCTAACACTCTTTGGCTCTGGGTGTTTGGGCTTGGTCCTCGCAAGGATTTCTCTCTCTCAAATGCTTCGAGGTGGGTTGCTCTCAAACGACAAAAGCCGTGCACTAACTCTGAGCAGCCACCAATGTATGGTGTAGGGGGTGGGCTATTTATAGCCACAAGGCAACCCGACCTGATTTGTCCGAAATGACCCTGAGTCACTAAGGAACTGACACATGTTCCAATGGTCAGATTTCAAACACACACGACAACTTTACTTGGGCTACAAGCAAAGCTGACTCATCCAGCTCTGGATAAGATTTTCTCTCATTGTCTTCGCTCGAAGACATAGGATTTGGGTTGAGCATCACTTCAGTCACTCTGACTTAGTTCACTTGGACCCCACTTAACAGTACGGTGGTTCCTATGACTCAACAAAGAAGAAAAGGAAACAGCGAAACCACACAGTCTTCGCGCTCCATAGTCTTCATGTAATGTCTTCTCATGTCATAGTCTTCAATACGAATATCTTCTCATACCACCATTGTCTTCAATGTCTTCATACATTTTTAGGGGTCATCTCCGGTAGGTAAACCGAATCAATGAGGGACACTACCTGCGTTATCCTGCAATTCTCACAAACGCATTAGTCCCTCAACCAACTTTGTCGTCAATACTCCAAAACCAACTAGGGGTGGCACTAGATGCACTTACAATCTCCCCCTTTTTGGTGATTGATGACAAACTGGTTGAAGTTTTCAATGGGGATGAAGTATGTGAAATTGTAAGGATAGGGAATTGTCTTCATAAGTAGCAAGGGCTCCCCCTGAAGATGTGCATATAAGTAATTTGCTTTTGGAATGCAAATGCACATGGCAGGTTGTACTTGTGGAGATCCTCTTCAACTTATGAAGATAATTCATCATGCATGAAATGATATAGCAAATAGAATGACATGCACAATGAAAAATGGACGTCTACATAATGATCTAAGTGCGGAAGTTATCGTCGCACATGCGGAATTTATCATCGCATCACAGTAAAGCAAATAAGTAGCAGACGACCATCGAGTTTAAGTGTTACAACTCAAAGAACCAAATGTTTCAAAAGCAAGAGTTGTAAGCATGAGGCAAAATATAATGCAACCGCCCATATGAACCCGCTTGAAGACTATCAACTCATACGCTTCTCCCCCTTTTGTCAGTAATGACCAAAAAGGTTTGAAGACATAGAGCATCTACTCGTCCTCATGAGTAGGTGAAGCAGCAGGGTTGTCGTCGTTGGTTGGCGGTGCAGACGTACTTGGTGCAGTGTCGATGCGTGCAGTAGTAGGAGGCGGTGAAGTAGCATCATCTTCATCATCGATCACTCTGGCATTCACAGTTGCCGATGAGGAAGAATAGTCAGAGTCTTCAAGAGATGGAGTTCGACGTAGGACAGCAGTCCGTGGAGGAGTGGAGTCGAACTTGAATCTTTCATTGAAGCCATCGTCTTGAAGATCTGCTTCAGCACTGAGCAGGGTCAAGCTCTTCCATGATCTCCGGCAAGTTTCATGAGCCACAAATGCATTCTTGGTGGCAAGGTTTCGAATGTGATTGACATCCACCAAGAGGCTTTGCATCTATCTCTTGATCCAATAGTGATGCTTATCCTGTTTCTGATGAAGGGCCACAAGAAGTTCTCGGTCATTGAGGACGCGAGAGCGCTTCCGAGGCCTTTGGGCAATGGTGCTTTCAGTGGCTTCAGTAGGGGCACGATGAGGCAGACGAGTATTTCCAGCCATTGGATAGATTCGTGTTGCAGCTTGGACGCCTTCAATGGGTTGAGTGAAGCTTTGGTGCTCGACATTCTAAAGACAAAGAGGCTTCTTGGCAGGGTCAGAGTATATGGCTTCAACTGACATATCAACCTCTGGTAAAAAGATCACATGATTGCGAGCAGAGGGTTGATAGTTGACAGATGAGTGTCGCTTGATGAGGCGCATGACCCATGGAGCATAGAACTTCAGACCAAAGAGGTCAGATCCAGAAGCAGCAAGTTGCCTGATGAAGAATTCTTGAGTATTGAAGCTGATGCCATTGAGAATGTAAAAGATCAAAGTCTTCATGTCTCCTTCAAGCTTGGCCGCTGATGAATGTCCTTTGATAGGCCATAGAGTTCGCCTGATAATATGATATATTGTGCGTGGCAGATACTCAAGGTCGTCAACAAAGAACTCTGTTGGATATTCAGCGTCAGATGGCAAGGGCTTCATCATGCTCAACATCTGGCTCATATTGGGTTCAGGCTTGTGGAAGATGCTCTCCAATGCATTGTGGTGTAGTTGACAATCAGGTTCATATAGCTCTCCAGGAGTGGCTAGCCCTGTAAGCTCGATGATGTCAAGAGCTTTGGCTTCATGATGAACATTTCCGGTCATCCACTCGAGAACCCATGTCTTGATATCTCTGTTGTAGCCGCGAATGTGTAGAGTAGCATAGAATTGAACCAATAGCTCTTCATTCCAGTGTTGTTTGTCTGTCACAAAGTTGAGCAGACCAGCATCACGAAAGCAATCAAGTGCTTCTTCTAAGCACGGCAGTCCAGCAATAGCTTCAGTGTCAAGGCGCATGTGAGGGAAAATGCGCCCTTGATCATACAGAACGCATGAGTAATAGCTTCGCTGTTGATAGCTCCAGAAACGATCTGATGATATCCTTGGATTTGAGTAGGGGTTCTTGGCGCTGTCAAAGAAGGTATTGTGGCTTTTGAAGCCATTGGCATTAAAGGACCCTGGTGAGTTGGCAGTGCCTGGAAACCGTGGCAGTCTTGGCTTTGGCTTCTGGACCTGAGGCCTATGCTCAACATGATAATCAAATTGAGGACCACAGGCAGTAGGCAGAGGTACCAGAATAGGCCATCGGACAGTGGTTAGCTGGCCATGACTGTATGCTTGCTCGATTGTATGGGGCCTTGGTGGTGGAACAGGAGTAGTGGCAACAGCCGAGGCTTCAGGCTGCATAACAGGTGCTTCAGGAACAGTGGCCTCATTAGCTTCAGGCACACTGGTTGGTTCAAGCTCCATATTAGCTTTAGCCATGACTACGTCATTGGCTTCATTGGCGTTAGTGGTGGCAGCTTCAACATTGTCAACCTTCACTTGATGAACAGGAGGGTCGGGCACTGGCTCGTTCACATCAGGAATAGCTTCTTCAATAACTGGGGGAGTTGGGACACGTACGTCTTCTTGATTCTCATCGGCTGATGCAGCCGGAATGTCTTCAGCAACTTGGGCTTCAGACGAGGAGACATTCACAGTTGGAGTGGGTTCAGAAAATACTTGACGTGCAACAGGTTGGCGTTGCACTTCTCCTTCTGGAACGCTCGATAGAGGGACTTGAGGCCTTTGTCCTTTGTGAACCTACGAAATGCTGGCAACGCCTTTGGAGATGGAGTTGGCTGGGCCTCAAAGTCTTCATCTTCTTCTTGCACAGGAGGTGTAGCTTGTTGTTGTTGTTGGGGAGTACTGGGGGAGTCTTGTTGCTATGGGTGATCAGCCCATGATGCATCCTGAGCAGTTGGCGTCAGAGGACGGCCAATGCTGATGAGTTCGTTGTTCGTAAGAACAGGCGATGATACCACATTGTGTTCAATCTGAGGAAGAACTTCATCATCTTCAACATTGTCATCTTGATCAATGTCTTCAGCAGCGGTGGGTTCAGCTGCTGGAATATCTTCAGCTTCATGAGCCTCTGTGGAAGCAGGCTCATGAACTATCATCCTTCTTTCTTGATGTTCTGACGCAGGGCGAACCACTGAAATGGGTTCAACAACTAATGGCTCTGTGGGAGCATCCCTAGTCTTCTTGGTCTTTCGCTTCTTCTTGGAGGGAGCGGCATCAGAGGCTTCAGGATTCTTCCTCTTTCTGGCTTCAGCCTCGGCAGCCCTCGTCTTCTTCTGTTCTAAAGCGGTTGTGGAGACCTTTGGCTTCGAGCTAGTCATGCTGCTTGGGAAGATAATGCGAGGGGCTTCTTGACTTGAAGGTGCAGGTGGAGCGGTAGATGGCTTCTTCTTCTTTGCAGCCATCCTGGGGTCAATGTCAGGACGGCCAAGAGATTTGTGCTTCTCTGCCTCATTGTAGGCAAGCACACACTTATCAGCCAAACTCTTCATGCGCTCACGAGAGCCTTGAGCTTCTTCACGCTTCTTAAGAAAAGCTTATTTAAGCTCATGCAGCATGACCTTGAAGTTTCTGACGTCTTGAACACTTAGCTTGGCCACATGCTTCTTGAATTGAGCCTTCTCATAATCAATCTTGTCCTTCAACTCAACGATGCGCTGAGCGAGAGCTAGCTCAGAAGCAATGGCGCCATTGAAGGCGACGCCGAGGCCAATGGGAAGCTGCAAATCTTCAAAGCTGAGATTGGGGGTGTCGAACCACTCATCAATGAAGTTGTGGATGATTGCCACATCAAAGAGAGGCAAGTTGTTGAAGATTTCTGCTTCTTCCTTGCTCTTGATCAGTTGCTCAAGGGCATCATCAGCAAGATCTTCATCACTGGACAGATCAATGGGTTCTTCACGCAGAATGGCGGCAGGAGTCAAGGTTTGATCAGTATGCCTGACAATTTGCTTTTTCTTCTCTGTTCTCGTGGAGATACGAGATTGATATTCAGACTGCACACTGTCTTCAGGAGGTGCAGTGGCCAGTGGCTTCGCACGTGAAGCTTTTGGAGGTGCAGCTGATCTTGAAGCCTTTGGCTTCTTTTGCTTCTACGGCTTCGGAGGAGGAGCTGGGGCTTCATCAGAGTCAGCATTATTATCAGAATGATCCACTCTAGCACCCTGGACCAAGATGTAGGTGATGAGGCTGTCAAGGTTGGAGAAGGGGCCGATGACATTAGGTTCTGCATCACGGGAGCCGTCAGCACGGGGAGCAGAGGGACCAGGGTTGAAGTCCAATCCCAATGACTTCTTGTTTTTCTTGGCCAAAGCCTGGGCGAACTGAAAGTTGCGCTTGAATAGAGCATCATCACGACACCAGAGTAATGATGTGGGATCGGCGTTCTCAGGCTGAGGTCCACGGACCATGCAAGGATAGAAGCCTTGCGCAACAACTTTAACTCTGTTCTTGGGTTGAAGGCCTCGATAGAGAATATCACCCCAAGGTCTCTTGATAGCATTCTTCTCTGCATATTCCTTGGTGACAAACTTGTACTTGAACCATTCTTCAGCCCAATAGCATCGAATCCATTGGATTCGTGTCTTGCACTGATGATAAGTTTCTTCAGGATTTGTCTTGTAGAGCTCTGCTAGGTCATCAGGCAGATCTTTGGATGTTCCTTCTCTGCGCTGTCTGCCTCCCTTCCTTGCTGATTTTTCTGCTGCCATGAACTTCAAACTGAATGGCTTCAAGATGTTCAATGGCTTCAGAGACTTACGCTTGCTGGTCAAGCAAGAACTGGCTTCAAAAGAATCAATGTGATGCTGTAAGTATTCTGCAAACGAATGCAGACTATGAGAACCAAGGGATTCTCCCACGGACATGTACCTGTGACAGCATTAGAGATGCGAGGGAAGGGGAAGAGGTCATATGCATTCTCAGAAGATTTTGAAGATAAATCAGTTTGAAGACATTGACCTCATGATGCGAAGACATTCACTTATATGAGGTGAGTTGGTTCCAGATTTGTACCAATCCGAGAATAAGTACAAGTGAGGAATCAAACTTGATATAAAATCTAAGTGAATAGACTAGGCAGTATGAGATGCAGACAGAATAGATCTAACATTGTGTAGGCAGAAACCACTTTCGGTAGATAGGATGAAATCTTGAAGATCAAAAAGGTGGTAAAAATAGAGTTATAATTACCGCACGAAGAACTGCTAGATGGGATGAATAGGAGACCGAGCAGTTCAGCCCACCGTGCCCTAACTTGGCGACGGAGGACACCTACGGCGACGGCGGAGAGGACGATGTCCGTGGCCGGCGTGAGGACGGCGTCGGAGAAGTCGCGGCAGCTAAGCGCTTCGTCGCCGGCGTCGTCGAGAGCTAACGATGGAGCTAGGGTTTTGACGAGGTGGAGAGGTGGAAGAAGGATTTCTTTACCGCAGGGGGCAAGTATTTATAAGTAGGTGTGTGGCACAGTGCAATTACGCTGGTGCCCCTGGTGGTTCACATCTGAGGGGTACGTGGCAAGCATGCAACATACTCAGAGTTGTCCCACGTTCCCACGCCCGCCAGGCATGTCGGAGAGTTGTTCCGGCTTCTCCGGATTTCAACAATAAAGATAAGTCATTCAAAACAGATTTAAGGTTTGTCTCTTTGCCTTCTGCTGATTAGAACATAGAGAAGACATTTGACAGTTTCAATAGAATGCATATGATTTGGACAGATAGAGTTTGAGATAGAAAGCATAGAGAGGTTAGGGTCCGATCACATTCACTTAGTTCAAAAGATTCAAATTGAAGACATAGCTATAAGTGAATGCTGTAGAGGACAGAACACTATATATATATATATATCAGAAAGCAATCAAATCATCATAGCGAAGTAAATTATGAAGATAAATTGAAACTGAAGACAAACCAAATGCGAAGTCATTGCAAAAATAACGCCATTAGTGAAACACTTCAAACAGAGAAATTTGGTGGTGGCGTTACCCACCGTATAGGAAGTATTAGACCCAGACACGGTGCACAATTATCGTGGCGCTCCGAAGTCAAATTCCATGTTAATGTATTCACACTCAGAGTGTAAGTCTTCATTGATTGAAGATATACATTACTTTGTGTGTTGCACATCTAAGTCATCAACATGCATAAGTGTTAGGATGTGTGCCTGATCACAGGACATTTGAGGATTCCAAGATATTTAGCTCACACCGTAACTTGCAAAACCTTTTCTCATCCAAGGGCTTTGTGAAGATATCTGCCAGTTGCTCTTTAGTGTTGACATGAATGATGTCGATATCTTTCTTCATGACATGATCTCTGAGAAAGTGATGATGAATTTCAATGTGCTTTGTCTTCGAGTGCTGGACGGGATTGTTGGCTATCTTGATGGCACTTTCGTTGTCGCAGAAGAGAGGTACTTGTTTCAGGTTGATGCCATAGTCCTTGAGAGTTTGCTTCATCCATAGAAGCTGAGCACAACAGGATCCAGCAGCAATGTATTCAGATTCAACAGTTGAGAGTGATACACAGTTCTGCTTCTTTGAAGACCAACAGACAAGTGATCGTCCCAGAAAGTGACATGTGCCTGATGTAGACTTGCGATCCACCTTGTCACCAGCATAATCAACATCCGAGAATCCAACCAAATCAAATTTTGAGCCCTTGGGATACCATAATCCGAGTGTTGGGGTGTAAGCCAAATATCGAAGAATTCGCTTCACAGCTAAGTGATGCGATTCCTTTGGTGCCGCTTGGAATCGAGCACACACGCAAACACTAAGCATAATATCTGGCCTAGATGCACATAGATAAAGCAAAGAACTGATCATGGAGCGATATACCTTTTGATCGAACTCTTTACCATTGTCGTCGGGACCAAGATGGTGTTTGGCTGGCATTGGCATCGTGTAGCCTTTGCAGTCTTCCATTCCAAACTTCTTCAGACAATCTTTGAGGTATTTCTCTTGAGATATGAAGACGCCATTTCCTTGTTGACGAATTTGAAGACCAAGGAAGAACTTCAGCTCTCCCATCATGGACATCTGATATTGCTCTTGCATCATGTACCCAAACTCATCACTATACTTCTGGTTTGGTGCAACCGAAGATAATGTCATCCACATATATTTGGCACACAAATAGTTTGCCATCATATGTCTTCATGAAGAGTGTAGGATCGAGGGATCCAGGTTTGAAGCTTTTGCTCTTCAGGAAGTCTTTGATTGTATCATACCATGCACGAGGAGCTTGTTTGAGGCCATACAGTGCTTTGTTTAGCTTGTACACCATATCAGGATGTTTTGGATCTTCAAAGCCATGTGGTTGTGCGACATACACTTCTTCTTCAATCTTGCCATTGAGAAATGCACTCTTCACATCCATTTGGTATAGCAAGATGTTGTGATGATTGGCGTAGGCTAGCAGTATGCGAATAGCTTCAAGCCTAGACACAGGAGCAAATGTTTCATCGAAGTCAATTCCTTCTACTTGAGTATATCCTTGAGCCACAAGACGTGCTTTGTTTCTGACGACTTGACCATGCTCATCTTGCTTGTTTTGATATATCCATTTTGTTCCAATAATGTTATGCTTGCGAGGGTCAAGTCGCTTGACAAGTTCCCAAACATTATTCAGCTTGAACTGTTGAAGTTCTTCTTGCATGGCTTGAACCCATTCAGGTTCCATAAAAGCTTCAGCAACTTTCTTGGGTTCTGATATTGACACAAATAAAAAGTGCCCACAGAAATTTGCTAACTGTGTTGCTCTTGAGCGAGTCACTGGACCAGCTGCATTGATGCTGTCAATTATCTTCTCAATTTGTACTTCATTTTCAACATGAGGATGAACAGGACGAAGACTTTGCTCTTGCTGATCATTGTCATCATTGGAAGGATTGTCTTCGGTCTGAGCATTGTCTTCAGGTTGATGAGTTCCTCTTCAGGCTGTGCTTCAGAAGGCATGATTTCACCAGTTCCCATCAGCTTGATAGATTCGCTTGGAGGAGCTTCATCTAGTGTGCTTGGCAGAATCTCTCTCTGTGAACCATTGGTTTCATCAAATCTCACATCCACAGTTTCGACGATTTTGTAGAGATAGAGATTGAAGACTCTGCAGGAGTGTGAATCCTTTCCATAGCCAAGCATGAAGCCTTCGTGAGCCTTAGGTGCAAATTTTGACTTGTGATGGGGATCCTTGATCCAGCACCTAGCACCAAATACTCTGAAGTAACTGACGTTTGGTTTCTTGCCAGTAAGGAGCTCATAGGATGTTTTGTTCAAAAGCTTATGGATGTAGACACGGTTGATGATGTGACATGCTGTATCAATAGCTTCAGGCCAGAACTTTCTTGATGTCTTGTATTCATCGAGCATTGTTCGAGCCATCTCAATGAGGGTTCTGTTCTTGCGTTCAACGATGCCATTTTGCTGAGGTGTGTATGGAGCAAAGAACTCATGAGTGATTCCCATTGTATCTAGATACAGATCAAGTCCGGTGTTCTTGAATTCAGTGCCATTGTCACTTCTGATATGCTTGATCTTCACGCCATAATTGTTCATTGCTCGATTGGCGAAGCGTCTGAAGACATCTTGAACTTCAGTCTTGTAGAGAATTATATGAACCCATGTGTATCTTGAGTAGTCATCAACAATTACGAAGCCATACAGACAAGCAGTTGTTGTGAGGGTGGAGTAGTGAGTAGGTCCGAATAAGTCCATGTGTATCAGCTCGAAGGGTTGAGATGTTGTCATGATTGTCTTCGAGGGGTGCTTTGCCCTTGTCATCTTTCCAGCTTCGCAGGCACCGCACAAATGATCCTTCTTGAACTTAACATCTTTGATGCCTATGACATGCTTCTTCTTGACGAGTGAGTGTAGGTTCCTCATGCCGGCATGCCCCAGCCTTCGATGCCAGAGCCAACATTCTGAAGCTTTTGTGAGAAGACATACGGCAAGCTGTGGACCTGCTGAGAAATCTACCATGTACAGATCATCTTTTCGATACCCTTCAAAGACTAGAGACTTGTCAGATTCCATTAGTACAAGGCAACGATATTTTCCAAATATCACAATCATGTTTAGGTCACAAAGCATTGAGACAGACATTAAGTTGAAACCAAGGGATTCAACAAGCATCACTTTGTCCATGTGTTGATCCTTTGAGATTGCAACTCTACCTAGACCCAATACCTTGCTTTTACCAGTGTCAGCAAACGTGATGTGACTCTTGTCGGATGGACGTAAGGTTGAGTCCATGAGAAGACTTCGATCACCAGTCATATGATTTGTGCATCCACTGTCCATAATCCATTCTAAAGCTTTTGGTGATGTACCCTACAGTGCAGTTAGGAGGATAGGCTTCACAAGAGTGTTGTGAAGCATAGGCATTTGGCACATATAGGGATGGTCACAGCTTATATCAAAGTTAGGACATATAGTATGACTGATAAGCGATTCAGATGTGAAGTATATAGAATGACATTTTATCATGCGTCCTTAATGTGTTTTAGGTCCCCAGCAATAGCATTGGACGCCTTTGATTTCAGGCTGGAGACCCTTTTCTGCAAAAGAGAGTTAGTTCTTCTTTGCCACCCACATCTTCAGGGGTGGCTTAGAAGCAATGAGTCTAAGTGCAGCATCTGAGAATTTCGGCTTTGGAGCCCTAGCAAATAGCCTTGCAGGAGAAGAATGATACTCATATGAATAAGCAGAAAAGTTCTTAGTCCTATGAACATAGCGGTTCGAAGACACACGCTCATATTCATAAGTCTGAGTATGATTTCCCTGCAAAACATTGGCGTTAGGGTGACTCAAGTGAGTCATGTATCTGTATGAAGCCTTTGGGCCATATGAAGCTATAGGTCTGGGGTTTGTCTTCTTCCTTGGTGGTGTCATGACGACATTCACAGGAAGATTCTCGATGTACTGCTTAGGTACCCAGATCTTCTTCATAGGTGGTCCATTCCTGCAGTTAGTACCAATGTACCTGGCAAACACTTCACCATTCTGATTCTTGAACAACTTATAGTTTGCATCAAGGATTCATCAATGATAATAGGATTAGCATAGGTAAAGCCAGATAAAGTGGATGGATCTACTGAAGGTTCCTTTGCAGCAACCCATGTGGTTTTGAGATACTGCTCAGGCTTCCAGTATGAGCCATCAACATTCATTTTCCTCTCGAACCCAACACCCTCTTTCCTAGGGTTTCGGTTCAGAATCTGCTTTTTGAGGACATCGCAAAGTGTCTGATGCCCTTTCAGACTCTTATACATCCCTGTTTCAAGCAATGTCTTCAACATAGCATTTTCATGAGCAATAGCAGTTGGATCCTCCGCAGAGGGGTTAGTAACCACATCAGTAGGTGAAGACAATGAAACAGTAGCAGTAGTGGAACATTCAACAACAGATGTAGCGTTATCACGCTCAATGCATTTTAGACATGGTGGTTCAAATCCATCCTGAGCGGGACTGATCTGTTGAGAGCTAAGTGACTCATTCACTTTTTGAAGATCTTCATGAGCCGCTCTCAATTTCTCAAGCTCTTGCTTCCTTTGAAGATAATCATAGGAGAGCCTTTCATAAGTAGTTGAGAGCGTTTCATGATGACTTTGAAGTTCTTGGTACTTAGCATGAAGATTTTTTATATCTTCAACTAAGGACTGTGAACGGGTCATTTCAGCGTCCAACATGTCATCGCTTTTGTCTAACAGTTTTTGAGTATGTTCCATAGCCTTTTGTTTTTCAGTTGCAATTTTAGCAAGTGTTTTGTAGCCGGGTTTGGATTCACAATCAGAGTCATCTTCACTTGATGTTTGAAAGTAAGCATCGCGTGATTTTACCTTGGCACCACGTGCCATGAAGCAGTAGGTGGGAGTAGGATCGTCTTCGTTATCAGCTTCAGCGTTGGTGTGGAAGTCATTGTCTTCAGTGTTGAAGATGGACTTGGCAACGTAGGCTGTGGCTAGAGCCAGACTTGCAACGCCAGGGTCAGACTCCTCTCCAGACTCCACCTCCGCCTCCTCAAAAGCAGACTCCTCCTCTGAATCCATTTCCTTGCCAACAAAAGCACGAGCCTTGCCAGATGAGCTCTTCTTGTATGATGAAGATTTAGAAGAAGACTTTGAGGATTTCTTCTTCTTCTTCTCATCAGAATCATATTCCTTGCTCTTCTTCTTCTTCTTCTTCTCATTGTCCCACTGTGGACACTCAGATATGTAGTGACCTGGTTTCTTGCACTTGTGGCAGGTTCTCTTCTTGTGATCATGGGTGGAAGCTTCATCATTCCTTGAGCTGGATCGTGAGGACTTTCTGAAGCCTTTCTTCTTAGTGAATTTCTGGAACTTCTTTACAAGCATAGCAAGTTCCTTTCCAATGTCTTCAGGATCTTCAGAACTGCAGTCAGATTCTTCTTCAGATGAGGAAACAACTTTTGCCTTCAAAGCGCGAGTTTGGCCATAGTTTGGGCCATAGATATCTCTTTTCTCAGATAGCTGGAACTCATGTGTGTTGAGCCTCTCAAGTATATCAGACGGATCGAGTGTCTTGAAGTCAGGACGTTCTTGTATCATGAGGGCAAGGGTGTCAAAGGAGCTGTCAAGTGATCTCAGCAGTGTCTTGACGATTTCATGCTTGGTGATCTCAGTTGCGCCAAGAGCTTGAAGCTCATTTGTGATGTCAGTGAGGCGATCGAATGTGAGCTGGACATTCTCATTGTCGTTTCTCTTGAAGCGGTTGAAGAGGTTGCGAAGAACGCTGATCCTTTGATCTCTCTGGGTTGAGACACCTTCGTTGACCTTGGATAGCCAGTCCCAGACTAGCTTCGACGTTTCCAGAGCACTCACATGGCCATACTGTCCTTTGGTCAGATGACCACAGATGATGTTCTTTGCAGTAGAGTCCAGTTGAATGAACTTCTTGACATCAGTAGGGGTGACACCTTCACCAGTTTTGGGAACGCCATTCTTGATGACATACCAGAGGTCGACATCAATGGCTTCAAGATGCATACGCATCTTATTCTTCCAGTAGGGACATTCAGTTCCATCGAACACGGGACAAGCAGTGGAGACTTTGATTATCCCTGTAGTCGACATAGCTAAAACTCCAGGTGGTTAAACCGAATCACACAGAACAAGGGAGTACCTCGCTCTGATACCAACTGAAAGTGCTAGTATCGACTAGCACTAGTAGAAAAAGGGTCAAACGTGCAGCACATTAGTGCCGGTTTGTATTAGAGCCGGCACTAATGTATACATTAGTGCCGGTTCCAACGGCTAGCCGGGCCGCTCTCATTAGTACCGGTTCGTGCCTAACCTTTAGCACCGGTTCGTGCCACGAACCGGTACTAATGAGGGTGGTGGCAGGATGTTGTCAGTCTGGGCCCCCTCCAGCACCTTTAGTACTGGTTCGTGCCACGAACCGGTACTAATGAGGGTGGTGGCAGGATGTTGTCAGTCTGGGCCCCCTCCAGCACCTTTAGTACCGGTTCGTGCCACGAACCGGTACTATAGGTCCTCCTGCATATAAACCCTTCGTCCAGCTCGCTCTGTTCTTCCCCCTTTCCCCTCTCCTCTCCTCTCTGTTCTTCCTCTTCTCCCCTCGAGCTCATCACACATTTTGCCCAAAATTTGTCAAGATTTGAAGGCCCCCATCCATTCAAGTGATCACAAAGGTTAGCAACTTTGTCCTTTCATCTCTCATTGCTAGATTAGCTCTTCCCATGCTTTGTATAGTTAGTAATTTGTGAGTTTAGTAATTTGGGAGGAAATATATATATGTGCTAGTATTTGATTTATATGCAATTTGAGGTCAAAAATAACACTTAGTTTGCATATGTAGGTGTGGTTTACTTAGTGCCTTCTAAATCTCCGTCGTAACCACCGTCGATCGCCCGAACCGTCCCGTCACCGGCACCACCTTGTGGTGAGCCTCTTGTTCATGAAATTTTATATAAAAAATTGATGTTTGTGTGATTTGGATATATAGTTAATCATGTAATAATTATCTTACCCGTACGTTGTTTGTTATACATAGTGCCATGGTTTTGATATCCGTCCCCGTTGGCCCTCGTCCTTGTTATGGTTCGGATGTGGTATATTCTCTTTTAAAACTATTTGTTGCATTTTGTGTTTATGACAAATTATGCCCATCAAGTTGACATAGATATTTTTATCTAGGAGGTATGTGAACCGGAAATTCCAACCGACCCTATTGTCAAGAGGTTAAATTTAGTTGAAAGAGAAAACGAGTAATTGAAAGAAAAATTGAAAAGAATTGAGGGGGAGAAGATGGAATTGGAGTTGCATGTTGCCGATGTCGTCGATGATCACAAGATCAAGATGGAGAAAATGCGCTTGAAGAATAGAAAGATTAGAAAATATGCCATCGAAAGTCCCCCACCGAGTCAGCAGACTCCCGCTCCTCCAAGTCCGGCAAAGTGTCAGGACAATCCTCCTCCTCCAAGTCCGGCAAAGTGTCAGGACAATCCTCCTCCTCCAAGTCCGCCACAGCGTCAGATGTCCACTCCTCCTCCAAGTCCGGCACAACCTCAGGCTACTCCTCCTCGTCCAACTCAGTCCCGTCAGCCGTCTCCGCCGCCTCAGCAATCGCAGAACAGACACCCCGCAGCTATGGTGCGTAGCGGTACGAGTCGAGGTAGTACAGAAAGTACAGGCGGAGGCAAGCGATATAAATATGGTCCAAGCCTCAAGCCTCTTACGAAGAGGTCTTATGATAGGTCCGAGGAGGAAATCACAGCCATATCGAAGGCCGAGGTGGAAGCCCATTTTGCACCGAAACCGCCACCGCCGCCAAGGGAGAAAGTGCCTGAGGAAACGATTGACCACTTCATTCGTATGGCTCAACCACCAGCTTCCAAGCCTGTTGACACAGACTATGAGCGCCACATCAGGAAGTTAAATCGAGCACGTCTACAAAGGGAGGCGAGCACGTCTACATCGGGATCGAGCAAACAAGAAGCAGCTGCCAAAAAATGCGGGAAAACCATTCCCCAGCTGGGAGAACAGGCGGCGCAATCGATCCCCTCGCTTGTTGTCCCAACAACAGGTGACAGTACGCGCGCCCAATATTATTGTGGGCAAACAGTGCATGTTCCCGACGTGGGAAATGTGGTAATAACGGAGGAGCATATAATGCAGGCTGAAGTTCTCAACATCACTGTTGGACAACTCCTCGAGATCGAGCCCATGCCTTTGCTTAGAGAGGATGAAGTAAAACGGAAATATGTCCGGGGCCAACCTTTGGTCGCGCCAGACAAGGTCAAGAACCTCCCAACGAGAATGTATGAATTGCATCAATGGTACATGAACATTACCAAGATTTCAGAGCGATTGTCCCTCATGCTGAATGTCAAGCAGGACCATTACTACCATGAGAAAGCTTTGTGCGTTGAGTATGTAGAATTGTTTCAGTTATACAATCAAGACGCACTAGACAAATCTATCGTCAGTTGCTATTGTCTATAAGTGATTTCTTTCTATAATTTAAGTCTCAAGCTAGCTGTAGTGATCCTTTTGATCAATCATTACCTGTAATTATCCTCACTATATTCTTTTTTGTGGTATTATGCAGGATGAAGATATATGAAATGAGAAAAGGTGGACGCTTTGGCATTGGGTTCATTGACCCAAACACCGTTAATGAATACACATGGAAGATAAATAAACTTTATGCAAAGGAAGTAGAGGACAACATGCTAGAGTTCTTGAAGCGCCTCAAATACAATGAAGATATACTACTTCCTTACAACTTCCAGTGAGTCACACTGTCTTGTACAACAAATTCTCTGTTTTTGCCTACTAGCTAGCTACATGTTTTTGCTTACATATGCCCGCTTAATTAAGACATGTAAACGTGTGTGCATGCAGATTTCACTGGGTCTTGTGTATCATAAAAGTTGACGCTGGAACAGTTGAAGTACTGGACTCACTAATCTCAACAAAAACTGACTATAACATCTTGTATGGGATAGTCAACAGGTAATTTCAATCATTATTAACTATATATCTCGGCCTATTTAGTTCATCATTTCATGATATGAACTATTTAATAACCCCTTTATTCATTTTCTTTGTCGGCGGGCAGAGCTTGGGCAAGATTCATCAGCGTCACGGAAGGTGAATGGAAACAAAAGCTTCAATGGTTTCGACCCAAGGTAAGCAATTAAGTAGTACTAGCTAGCTAGCTAGCTGCCATCTCTTTAATTATCATGCTTGATTAATTTTTTCTGATCAAATTCCATTCTCGTAAAGGCCCTGAAGCAGGCGCAGGGGACTGATCTGTGTGCATTCTGTGTTTGCGAGAACATTCGCATGATGGCATCCGAAAGGAGCAGATCTTAAAGACAGCAATGGGTACGCTTGTCAGAACACTATTCACAATTTTTACACCATTATCGATATCTAGTCACACAACTAATACACATGCATATTGATCTCCTTCTTAACAGTTCAAAGAGGTGCAGGAGAAGCTCATAGAAAGGGAGCGCATAGAAGCACTTCAAGAGGAAATAGCGGGATTTTTGCTCGACCAGGTCATAAATCCGAATGGAGAATTCTATTACCCGCTACCGCCCCCATGAAAACCACTTCCAATTGTAATCGTGCTCCGAAGGCACCAACTAGGCTAATGCCACTGGCTCCGAAGGCAACATTCATATGTAGGAGAAATTGTATATAGCTATACATGTGTGTATGTGTGAATTAATTAATATGGTGGTCTGTGAGACATTGATGATATATATATATATATATATATGCATGATTGGTTCTACTAGAAATTCTATTTATATATATATATATATATATATATATATATATATATATATATATATATATATATGCATAACGTGTACAATGTGTAGTATCGTAAAATACCAGCAAACAAAAAAGAATTAAAATGGAAACACAAAATTAAATGAAAAAGAAATCATAAAACTAAAAACCCCCCAAACCTTATAGTACCGGTTGGTCTTACCAACCGGTACTAAAGGGCTCCAGGCCCCCGGAGCTGGCTCGTGCCACGTGGTTGCCCTTTAGCACCGGTTCGTGCTAAACTGGTACTAAAGGGGGGGGGCCTTTAGTGACCAAAATTTAGTGCCGGTTATGTAACCGGCACTAAAGGGCCTTACGAACCGGTGCTATTGCCCGGTTCTGCACTAGTGTAGAGGGGGGGGGGGGTGAATAGGTGATTTTTATGAAAGTCTTCAAAACATGGAAGTTTCAAAGACAAACAATTGAAATGCCCTAGTTGATATGTAGCAGAAGATAAACTACTGTAAGCAAACCATAGTCAAGTATGCAATGATGTGAAAGCACGGGACTAATAGCAGCAAGTAGTAAGGATCAGGATGGAAGATAGTATGAAGCCAATCAATGATAGTAGTCAAGCAATGAAGTCAAACAGGTACAACAGATAGGCAATGACTTCATGAAGACAAACTTAAGTAAAGGATGGAAAGGGATAGAACCAGTTGCCTGTTGAAGACACAAGATTTGTTGGACCAGTTCCAGTTGCTGTGACAACTGTACGTCTGGTTAGGGAGGCTGAGATTTAACTCAAAAGACTGTGTCTTCACCTTATTCCCCTTGAGCTAAGGACACCCAGTCCTCGCCCAATCACTCTGGTAAGTCTTCAAGGGAGACTTCCAAACCTTCACAGACTTCGTTCACCGGCAATCCACAATGACTCTTGGATACTCAGAACGCGACGCCTAACCGGCTGGAGGATTCATAGTCCTCAAGTGTAATAAGTCTTCAGGTCACACAGATAGAAAGACTTTAGTGATGCCTAACACTCTTTGGCTCTGGGTGTTTGGGCTTGGTCCTCACAAGGATTCTCTCTCTCAAATGCTTCGAGGTGGGTTGCTCTCAAACGACAAAAGCCGTGCACTAACTCTGAGCAGCCACCAATTTATGGTGTAGGGGGTGGGCTATTTATAGCCACAAGGCAACCCGACCTGATTTGTCCGAAATGACCCTGGGTCACTAAGGAACTGACACGTGTTCCAACGGTCAGATTTCAAACACACACGGCAACTTTACTTGGGCTACAAGCAAAGCTGACTCATCCAGCTCTGGATAAGATTTGCTCTCATTGTCTTCGCTCGAAGACATAAGATTTGGGTTGAGCATCACTTCAGTCACTCTGACTTAGTTCACTTGGACCCCACTTAACAGTACGGTGGTTCCTATGACTCAACAAAGAAGAAAAGGAAACATCGAAACCACACAGTCTTCACGCTCCATAGTCTTCACGTAATGTCTTCTCATGTCATAGTCTTCAATACGAATATCTTCTCATACCACCATTGTCTTCAATGTCTTCATACATTTTTAGGGGTCATCTCCGGTAGGTAAACCGAATCAATGAGGGACACTACCTGCGTTATCCTGCAATTCTCACAAACGCATTAGTCCCTCAACCAACTTTGTCGTCAGTACTCCAAAACCAACTAGGGGTGGCACTAGATGCACTTACAACTACGTTCCCCAACAAGTTTACCTCGAAGTTTTGGAATCAGTTGCATCAGACTTTGGGTACTAGGCTAGAGTTCAGTACAGCCTTTCATCTGCAAACAGATGGACAGACAGAGAGAGTCAATCAGATTCTGGAGGACATGTTGAGAGCTTTTGTGCTACATTATGGATCTAGTTGGGATGATAATTTGCCTTACGCGGAGTTCTCGTACAACAACGGCTACCAGGCTAGTTTGAAGATGGCACCCTTCGAAGCTTTGTATGGAAGAAGGTGCAGGACACCGTTGATGTGGGATGAAGTTGGAGATCGCCAGTTGTTTGGACCAGATTTGATTAAAGAGTCTGAAGAGAAGGTTAAGTTGATTCGGGATAGAGTGAAGGTAGCCCAGTCCCAACAAAAGAGTTATGCAGACTCAAAACGTAAGGAGGTACTCTATGAAATCAGAGATAGAGCATATCTTCGTGTGTCACCTTTGCGAGGAGTTAAACGATTTGGAGTTAAGGGAAAGTTAGCCCCAAGATTTGTAGGACCCTACCGAGTTTTGGAGCGTATGGGAGAGGTAGCCTACAAGCTGGAGCTACCCGAAGGACTGTCAGGAGTTCATGATGTGTTTCACGTTTCCCAGTTGAAGAAGTGTCATGCAGAGATGGTCGATATTCCTCTAAGAGACACAGTGCCCCTTTAAGCAATTCAGCTGGATAGTGATTTGACTTATGAGGAGAAAACAGTCAAGATTCTCGTGTTTGCCAGCCGAGTTACGCGCAGTAAGGTTATCAAGTTTTGCAAAGTTCAGTGGAGCCACCAGACCGAGGATGAAGCCACCTGGGAGTGAGAAGAAGACCTACGGAAGGACCACCCACACATATTTTCTAGCCAACCCGAATCTCGAGGCGAGATTCATCTTAAGGGGAGTAGGTTTGTAACATCCCAAATTTTCAATTTGGAATGTTATACATAGGTCATCATATGCATATCATATTTTATTTGCATTTTCGTTTTGATCCTAGAAATTCTAAGCAACTCAAGGACCCACGAAGAGAGTTAGGGATTTCATTTATTTTCATATTTGAATTTTTATCAAATTTGAAAAGAGGATCATTTTGGTTTAATGTTTTTCTCTCTGAATATTTCCAATATTAAAAAGAAATGAGAGGAGATAAAATGACTTCTCCAAAATAAAAGAAATATTGGGGGAAAATGTTAAAATAAAATAAATATTTTATTTGGATTTTTATTGCTATTTTATTGGAATTAGAAAATATGCATTTTTTTAAAATTGCATTCTTAGCCCAAATAAATGTTCACTTTGTCCTTTGAAAGACAGTGTCTCTGGAGAGGGAACACTAATAACCCCCGTCAATCTCTTGCTACATGGGATTTGGTTTGTCGACCAAAAAAGCATGGTGGCCTGGGAGTCACTCATTTGGGAGTTCAGAATGAATCCCCTTTGATGAAGCATTTGTTCAAATTTTTCAACAAAAGAGATGTTCCATGGGTTGAGCTTATTTGGGATTCTTATTATCACTCATCACCTCCACAAGTTACTCAACTTTGTGGCTCTTTTTGGTGGCGTGACATCCTGAAACTTTATGACAAGTTCTGTCTGTTAGTCACTCCACA
The DNA here is from genome assembly GCF_018294505.1 of Triticum aestivum. Taxonomy (NCBI): domain Eukaryota; kingdom Viridiplantae; phylum Streptophyta; class Magnoliopsida; order Poales; family Poaceae; genus Triticum; species Triticum aestivum. The sequence goes on from NC_057798.1 coordinate 453,981,275, forward strand.
GGTGCATGCAGGTGATACGGTGGTGTTCTGGCTTGATCGTTGGCAAATTGATAATAGAGTGATTGCCCTTAAGGATCGTTTCCCTAGACTACACTCTTTTGTCATTGATGATATGATATCAGTCAAGGATTTCTTTGGTTACCAATCAATGGTTGAGGGATTCCACCTTCCTTTTTCTTCTGAATCATACCTGGAGCTATCTCAACTTCAAGTTTTGTTGGACCCCATTAGTTTGAACCCAAATGAGAAAGATATTTGGAAATGGCCATCTAAATCTGGGGAGTATCAGTCCAAGCTGTATTATGAGTTCACCTTCTCTCACTTGGGGATTGATCCAATCTTCAAATGGATCTGGAAATGCTCCTGTACCCTCAAGATCAAAGTGTTTGGGTGGCTTCTGTTGATGGATCGCCTCAATACTAGATACATGATGCAAAGGAGACATTGGCACATCCAGAATGATACTTGTGTTCTTTGCCAGTCTTCCATGCATGAAGACAGAATTCATCTCTTTTTCTCCTGCAATTTTAGTCAGAGAGTTTGGAATTATCTTGGAATATCTTGGCTGGCCCAGCCCAACCAGTCCACCTTCTTGATGGCCTCAGCTTCTAAGAAAGAATTCAATAAACCTTTCTTTTCTGAGGTAGTTTTCACAGCAACTTGGAATATCTGGACACAGAGGAATGGGAAAATCTTCAGAAATGAGGATCCTAGCTTTAGATCATGGAGGAGGAACTTTGTGCATGACCTCTCTCTTTTAGCACACAGAATCAAATGTAAATATAGGGATAGCCTGTTAGCCTAGATAGCCTCCCTCCCCTAGTTCTCTTTGTAAGTATTGTAATTACTTTCTTTACTTTCTTCCTTTTTGTACAGAGAACTTTTATTTTGTTGAATAAAGAGCTGTGAGGTTGTTGCCTTGCAGTATATAGTCAAAAAAATTATTAAAGGAACATGAAAATTTATTTCGAAATTTTTGGACTACGTTTGATGTTTCTTTTTATTTATTTACTTCGTCCGTTTAAAAAAATGCGCGAACCGACTCTTGGCCGTGCCCGAGCCGGACATCTCCCGCTCGGCCCCTTTAAGAGGCGAGGCCCGAGGCCGCCAGCCCCCAAGCCGCCACCACCCCGCGCCCGTGCCAAACCCTAGCGCCGCCGCCGCCTCGATTTCCGCATCGCGCCACCGCCGCAGCCACCCCGCGCTGCGCCGCCGCCACCCCGCGCTGCGCCGCCGCCGTCCGCCGGAGTCGTCGCCGCCACCGCCGGTTTTCGCTCGGTTTAGGTGTAAATCGTTCGTTTTTAAAAAAAACCTAGTTCATTTTTTTATTAGATCGGTTTTTCTCGGTTTAGATCTATTCCGTGAACGATCGTTCATCTAGTTCTTATAATGAATGAATTCATTCATTTGACTCTGTTAGCAGACGTTCGTGCGATAGATTTTTCTTTTTCTGTTTTATTTTTCACTAGGGACCTATCTGCGATTATTTTTATCACACATTAGCCCCTGATGTTCAAACCCTCGCAACTTTTTAACCATTCGTCGGAATCGAGTGAAACCAATGCCAAAATCTTCGTCTCGAGCCCCTCTTTTTGATTAATCAAATTGAACAGGATTTTGATAAATTAAAATTTGGTTTCAAGCAGATTTGTTTTCGAACTTTTTTCGATCGTAGTTTGAGTCCCGTAGCTCCGATTCAATTGATTCTTTTTGCAAATCGAAGTTCTTCGGTTGAACTTTTAGATTGGATCTTCTTATTTGGGTTTTACCCGTGCATGTATGCTTGAGTGCTTATATATGCTATTGTTTGTTTGCGATAGAATTCCAGAGTGCGAAGCGTGCTACTACGAGTCTCTAGGGTTTACAGATCGTCAGCAAGGCAAGTAACACTTTGATCATATCTTTTATTACCCAGTTTTATGCATTAGTTCTAATCCCCAAACATTGCATGATTAGGATATGAATAACATGTGGGTTTGGGAAGTAGATGATGAGGTAGAACCTGTTGCCCTTTATTATCAAACCCTTGGGAGTTATTTCTACGTTATGTTCAGATTGCTATGCTATGCTCGTAGACGTGGATTGGTTGAGTGTATCCATGACATATGTGAGAGTTGTTAATTAGTGGTTAACTTAAGGTGGCTACTTAAATACATATCTGGGTGGATTGGTTGCGGGCACCTGGAGAATCCAGTGTTGTCCTAGGATATCCCGGAGTACCCGTGTGATCATCCTATAGTTCGCCACCCAGGCTCAAAGAGATCATAAGATTATTCATACTAGAAATTTCCGTGTGCAGGTACAAGCTATTATGGGCTCTAGCATAGTTGAGTATGTTGCATCACCTCTTTCACTGGTGGGCTAGGAGGTGTAGGGGAAAGTAGGTATAACTGTCTACCCAGAGTAAAGAGTTAATGTTTCTGAAAGACTGTGTCTCGGTCATCCGTTTCTCAAACATCATGTAGTGCGAGAAATCCAACGGAGGAGATCGAGTCTTGTGGGGAAAAGTGCGCAAACCTCTGCAGAGTGTACAAACTAATCATGGTTAGCCGTGTCCCGGGTTATGGACATCTTGAGTATCTGGTTCTTGGATTATCATGTTGATCTCATCACTCTAAATTAATTTTGTTGGGTTATTAATACTGTTTAATTGGGATTGAGTTGGGGGAACCTTCTCAATGTTTAACAACCACCATGATAGTTAAATAAAATTTATTCTTTTGTTGTAGGGGAAAACTGGCTTTATGCAAAACATTAACCATAAAGCTTTCCACAATGTTATTTTGCCAGCATATTCCATGTGCTGACCTGTTTCGGACTGGAATGTATCATGTTGCAGACTTTTCAGGCGGAGAGTAAGGTGCGCTAGGTCGTTGTCGTGCACTCAGCTATGTCGTTGGAGTTGATGGACTCACTTTATCTTCCAAGCCTTCCGTTGTTATCTTATTTAGATGGCCTTAAGCCATATTATTGTAATAAGTTCTCTTTTGAGACATTCGATGTAATAAGTGTGTGATTACACTCTGTTATAAATCCCTCGAGTATTGTGTGTGTCAGCATTACTGATCCAGGGATGACACGTAAGCACAGAGATTTGACCGTTTGAGGTCGGATCGCTACGCAGGTCACCGGCGTCCCATTCCCCTCTGCTGAAGCACATCCCCGCGGTTCCACTTCGATGAGCGATGCTGCCGAATATGGGGAAGCGGGCCGCCCTTTGCGCTGAAGCATTTACCTCCGGGGTTCACGGTATTCCGATGAGCGGGCTGTCGGACATGGGGAAGAGAATGGACGCTCCGCCGCAGTCGGCTGTAGACTAGTCAAGGGTATCTGTGTTGTGGGAATGGATATCCGCCGACGCCGGTCGTAGACTAGTTTTACTTTAGTCTGGTATAGTATTTAGTTAAAAACTGAAATATAATGAATTTCTTCTTGTTTACATGAAATCCGTCGTGTTTGCACGAATTTCGTCTGGTTAGTTCAAATAGTGATTGAAATGTATGCGGGAGCGTTTGATGGTGGCATGTGGCATCACTGTTTGAGGACTATCCTCCTGTCCGCGGACGGATACCGGAGCAAATTTGCGGTTCGGTGTCGGAGATGCGCTTGGAAGCAATCTTCACGCGGTCGAGATTGTTAAAAAATAATTGAAACTGCAAGTTCAATGTTTAAAACGTACTACTTTGCATTTTATTGGCTAAATATCCAATGGTAGTTGGTGTTCGATCCGGAGACATCTTGATCTACAGTCAAATGCTCTACCACTAAGCTATGGACCCAAGTGATAAATTAATGCGAATTTAGTTTATATGATAATTACAAGTAACACTCGAGAAACGGAGTAGAAAGACCAATTCAGATGTGACCCAAGAAACCCATAGCCGGCAGTACGTCACAGTCACCCCTCTCGTCTGGCGGTTCCATTCGGCAGCTCGAGGACACGAGAAAATCCACTTGCCGCAGAGCTGCTGACCTGCGCGCTGAAACACGCCATCATTCCATCGAGCAAACTCCAAAACTTCCCCCTTCCCCGGTAACCCGCACCTCACTCAACGACCCTCCCAACGGCACTCGCCACTCGGCAGTCGCCACCGTCGCGGCGCTCCTCAGCCAAGCCAACCTTTCGAAATCTCCACGCCTTTGTCGCCTCCCTTTTATACCAAACCTCCTACCACCAGAGTCCCAGTTCCCAGTCATACACATCTGATATCAATCACTCACAGCTGCTGCCCAGCAGCAGGCAAGAAGAGGCAAGAATGCCACAGCTCGATCTGGAGTCCCTCTTCTGCGTCGGCGGCGGCGAGTCAAGGTCGACGAAGGTCGCCTGCGAGACCATCGCGGTCGGAGCCTCCGACGTTGACGTCGCCAACGCCCACGAGCAGTCGCGACGGATTATCTGGGCCTGGTCCGGGCGAACCGGCGCGGCGCTGGAGCGGGACGGGTCGACCAAGGGCGGCTCCAACCCCAAGAACGCGGCGGAAGAGACGACGCGTAACAAGGGCCCGTCGAGGGCGCCGAGGAGGTTGGAGTTGGAGGCAATCGTCGTCGGCGTTCTGCCTGCCGGGAAGATGGTCGTGCAGCAGCGGCGCTCTCATGTGGTCGGCCGCGACTGGCGCCGGCCGGCCGCAGGGGCTAGGGTCTTCGCGAGCGAGGCCGTGGGCATGGAGCCCGTGTCCCCGAAGGTGTCGTGCTTTGGGGCAGTGCGGTCCGAGAGCCGCGCGCCTGCGGCGCGCGAGGAGGAGGAGGAGCGGAGCGGGTGCTGGGCGAGCGTCACCTCCGCGCTTGGTGGCTTTTTGTGCGGCTCTGACTCGGACAACCGTCGGGAAGGTGGATCTGGGACGAGTGAATCGAAGCCCGCGGTGTCGGGGTCGCCGACGGTAGACGTTTCAGTCCTGTCGCCCCCGCGGCCGGTTCTGGGACTGGGAGACGTGAAGCCCATTGCTTCGCGGCGGTGGCCGGATGGAGATGGGCGGTGCTTGGTTTGAATCTCTTGCGTGCTTGAGGAACAGGAAGCACGGGAACGGTTCTCAAAAAAAAAAAAAAAAAAAAAAAGGAAGCACGGGAACAGTTGTGTACACATCTTCAGTTGTACACAGCCTTCCGTGCTTCGGTAGGCACGGGAACTGCTGTACATTCACGGTTGCCGAGCATAGTAGTACGTGTACTTGCCTGCTTGCGCCCGTGCTAAACAAAACCAACCTTTGATCTCCTCTTGTGCATTGTGTATCCCGCCCCTTTCTTTTGTACAGCTAGCTACGCCTGCTTCCTTCCATGTACGGGCGCAAGCAGGTAAAATCGGTGTACGTAGTAGTATCATTGTGCGAAATCGGTGTTTGACTTTTGTATGTACTTTCACTTCACTCTTTCTTTGGGGGCACAATCTCATCACTCGGTCACTGGTCGGAGATAAAGAAAACAAAGGCAATGTGTACTACTCCTACTAGTGGTTGGGGCGCCACCTGGTGGCGCCTCTTGATGCAGGATTGGGCACACTAATCAAATTCCAAATCCACTTTGTTCATAATCCCATATAATAAAACTCCATTATAGTAAATCTTCTCAAAGAGCCAAATGCAATATGCTTGATGGAGAATATCTCTCGATAAATGAATTAGTACCAAATCATCCAGATCCTCGAAATGGCATTGCATCATGAGTCATGCCAGCTTGCTACTGGTCCTAAAATTGCAAGCAAGCAAAGCTTAGTGATAGACAAGATCAGCAAAGAAATTTAAACAGAAGTGATGAACTGTTGGCATCATCTAGTGAGGATTATAAAGAATAATTCGCTCATGTAAGATCATTGAAACCCGTACAAGACAGATTCTTACAAGTTACAATAGATGGCCATTGCAAAGTTTATGGATAAAAGAGGAAATGCCTTGCATCGGGGCTTACAGCATCAGTCGTCACCAGGACATGAAAATCTCTCAAACCAACACTATTTTGCCATGGAATTGTTGTGAAAACCTGAAACGTCTAGGTTGTATTCTCTTCATATTTTTTAGAATGAAGAGAAGACCATTACTGCATAAAATTGAAATGACAATACTTAAGTACTAAGTACTTTGTTTGCATGGCATATAAAACGAACTCATACCAACCCACCTTGTCATTCAAATGCTAGGGATTTTAGCACTGAAACAAAACAAAACTCATACAATGACCATTTTATCGTTGAATTGATCTCAATCAGATGAATGTAACTTAACCCGTATAACTTCTTGAGGAACACATATCATAATAATTTTGTTTAGGGTATATCTCATAATACTTGCTAGGATGGTTAGTGACACAAACCAAGAACAAGAGAAAAACTACCATCACAATGAAATATAATCACTGCCTGCCGTCTTGAGTTCCTAAAAGGTTCCACCCATATTTTCCTGGAGCAATGAAACACAAACCTGCACAATTTCTCAAATAGGGAATAGATGAAGTATGCAAATCAGATGTAGTATTAAGAGAACAAAAAATAGCAATGTCATTAAAGGATCACTTACAATCAATAGCAGAAGCAGCAATACGATTTTGCTTGTCTCCATCAGCTCTGGACCGGATACCCGCATCACAAAAATACTCAAAAAATGATGGCATAAGAAGATTACCCAGCAATAGAAGAGCAGACTAAATGCAGCCGACTGTATCTTTATTGTTGACCAGACATTTAACAGGAATTTGCAAACCATCCTTCAAATGTGAACGAGAGCACGTGAAGCCACGAACCGCAAGAAACTTTTCCTGATAAATAAAGTTTTTCTATTACATTTAATTGTAGTTTTTCAAGTATCCAGTTTGCCAGCCGAAACACATAAATAGGCAAGGGAACATTAACAAAATCCAAATAATCCCCATACCAAAGCTCGGCAACTACATAATAACTGGAAGTGTAAAGTATTGAGTTCTAACTTGTCTCCACACTGATTGACACGATGCAATGATCTTAAATCACTTTGTGGTCAGATCAAAATATTAATTTGTTAGTTTCCAATGGTGCATGAATAAAATATCAATCAAAGAACAGAACATAAGCTCCATCCTTTTAGCTTCAAATACAGTTCAGAAGAAACTCGTGCAACGATCTCAAATGATTCTGGGGAGACCGTCCAACCTTTAAATGAGTTCACTATCAATCGGTGTGAAAGACCAGCTAATAAACTAATGATCTCATGTAACTTAATTCCATCATACATTCTAGAACAGAGTAGTCTCCAAGATGTGACTTCTATAGTTATATTTTTATACCAAAGCATTAGTACAAAGAACAAATAAATTACAAATTATGAAATGTGTTTTTCCTGAAAAATCTCATTACATTAGTTTAATTGCTAACCTTGACAATCTTTCTGAATATTCAGTAAAAGTTAAAGCAAAGTTTGAAGGAACACCTTCTAGGAAATTATCTATTTGGAATAGAGGCGGTACTCCTTTTTGGTCCTTCAAAGATTGTGCACACTAATCCAGTTGTCGTACTTGTTAACGTCTCTGTTTGACAGGATGCATAGTTTAGTGAAAATAGAGGAAGTCCAGATGAGTGATAATGATACAATAGTGGTTAAAAAAATTAAATGCGTTATTACTTTTAGCCTTGCATTATGCGGACCACACAAAAGTGAGACAGCGAGGTAGGCTCCGAGTAAAGTTTTTGGAGGTAGAGCGCCTAGAAGTTTCAATGCTTTCTAAGGCAACCAAAAAGCAATGTGATTTGATCATGTCAGCTAATTTTATGAGCTGCTTGCTTGACATGGAAGTTCAATGTAATAACATGTGTAAACTACAGGAGAGATAAATCAGTGTTCTGGAGACGAAAACACACTCACCATCTTCATTTAGTTTCTTCAAGAGCCGCGAGTTAGAAGGAAGGGCGTACATTCTAGCACATACTGCTTTCCTTATGGCCCAGCCATGGTGAGGAGCAAACACCTGAGCATAAGCCTTGGATGCTGCGTCCTTCATGGAGTTGCCTCTGAAACAAAAGAGAATGTGAGCATTCAGATAACATTTACTCAACAGGCATCTAAGAGTAGCAAACCAAAGGGTTGACAACATAACATAAGTTTTTTCTATCACAACATGATATAAGTGACTTCACTACCCCATTTGCAACTTGAACTTACTCTGTGACCAATATCTACTCAAACAGAACTTTCACTATATCAGTCCCACGCTTAACCCTCAGTAGGTTCCACGTATGGCTCCTCGGCTGCCTGACACTGTCTTTTTGAATGTCAAGCTCAACCATGAAGGGTAATGTTGAAATCGTCTTGGATATCTCCAGTAAATCATTAACCTACAACCACGTAAGACGAAGTAATCAGACAAGACCACCAAACAAAGCCTAGATGGCACCAAGTAAGCAATCAAGCACGCATGAGTATGTGAGGTCTCTGTAACACAATAACATCTATAATCCGAAATGGCTGCACACTTGGTTTGCTAAGCAGTAGTACTAAAATAAGTGCAGAAGTAGATTGGAACTTCCAACACCTTAAGAATACATCAGAACAAGCATATCAAAATATCAGAAAAGACACTCTGATCCTTATGTGCACACAATAATTCCTAGTTTGATCAAGTTGAAAATTAATTTAGACCATCTAGGTCGGACCTCCTGGCCTTAAACAAGTCCAGGGGATTACCATGATTATCTTAAAACAGAGACACATACAATTGAAGCAGTAGTACTAACACAAGTGCAGAAGTGGATATTACTTTCTACATATGAAGCATATACACCACAACAAGCATAGCAGAAAGTAGCAGAATTAGACAGTCTGATCCTGGTGAAGCACCCAATAATTGCTGCTTCATTCAGTTGAGAATTTGATTGAGATCATTTCACCCAAACTTTCTAGCCTCAAACTAAAGTGTATTATTACAATTAACTTACCACATGGATCCACAGCTATGCAGGGTGTAATTCAAAACGAACTCAAACATAACTTGCTAGCTGAATCTGGCTAAGAATTTGAGATTATTTCGCCTCAACCTCTCTCAGCTTTAAGCGGCTAACCAATGTTCCAGAAATCACCAGAAATTCAAATAGCGGGGAGGAGAGGGGGGCAGAGGAGCGGCCGCTTGCCTTTGGCAACGTAGTCCATCTCGGCGAACTTAAAGGCGATGCCGAGGGGCCGTGGAAGTGGACGAAGAGCTGTCCCAGGACGCGCCGATGTGGCTGTCGTTCTGCTGCACGAGCAGCAACAGCATGCCCCGGACTGCCCAGAACATCCTGCAGCACGACCCCGACAATACCATAGTGTTATCATAAGAAGAACTCGAGGTAATGTTTTAGGTCATAATTCTCGATAGATGGCATATAAGAAATTTTGAATAGATCAATAACTCTAACTCCTACAAAGAATAAATAGATCGTGTGAAACACACTGGATTCACCAATGATTAATTAAATATTCAAGTGGAGGTGGGACTGGAGAGGATGTCATACCTCAAAATCGAGGGAATCGATGGAGACGCGGCGAGGACAGACGGGAGCTGCGATGACGGCAAGGAGGCGAGTCGTCCTGCCACCTGCCACGACGTGTCGTCGAACAAATCAACTCTGCCTCGTGCTCCTCCCGGAATTTCCCGCCGCCAATCCGCTCCGTCACACCTCCTGCCTTCCTATGTTTCCCGCAGATCCGCTGCCGCCGCCGCTCGTATGCGCCTCCTTGAGCGAGGGGGTGGACAAGGAAGCAGAGAGAGGGGGAAGAGGAGGTGGCGGCTGCGGCTAGCGACAGTGAGGAAGACGAGGAGGCGACGTGTGGAGGAGGCAGAGACGAAGGCGTGCGCGTGCCTTCGTTGGGAAGGAAACAAAATAATCGCAGCGTTTATCTGTTGTCTTTTTTTTATCGCACGGTAAATCATCGATCGACGTGGCATAGCTCAGCGAGCGGCCTTTGCGCGACTCTTATTGGGTTTAATATGGTAGTACTCCAGAAGTAAAATTATTTATCTCACCAGGAAGAAGGTACTACTACGGATGGTCAAAGACGAACGCGGCTGAAACAATGAAATAAATGTACTTTCTAAAAAGAAGTTTTTTTTCGATAAAGTCTAAAAAGAAGTAAAACTGAAAAGTCTCAGACTTTATGGGCTCCCACGCGAGATGAAATGAAATGAAATGGGAAGGCAGGAGAGGCCAGCCCAAGAGTGCGCGCGACTCAACGGATAGATGGATGGAATACATGCTGACACGGGCCGCGCCACTTTTTTTCGGTTTGCGGACCCTCCTCTTCCCTTCCCTTCCTGGCGCGGGCACCAACCGTCTCCCCCGATTCGATTCGACCGTTGGAATGGAACGAGAGCACCGCACCACACGAGGAAAGTAGTAAAAGAAAAACTAAATCTGCAGCAACTGCACACACTTGACGACCGTTGCGCCACTACACACTTCAAACACCACAAAAACTCCTCCATCCAGCCACTCATCGCCCACCGTATTCTCTCTCACCCACCGGTCAACAAACAAAGCCAAAGGAGGAAAGAACGCCGTTAGAGAGAGGACCGAGGAGTGCTTCTCCGTCGCCCTCGCCGTCGCCGTCGCTGCCGCGCCCATGGGGTGCATCTCGTCCAAGCTCCTCCCGCCAGGGCCCGGAGGCCGCACCGGCGCCGCGCGCGCCACCGTGCGCGGCCGCGTCGACCACGTCGTCTCCCTCACCTCCACCACCTACGGCGTCCTCGACCTGCAGGCCAAGCACGGCGCCACGGCTGGAGCCAAGGAGCTGCCGCTGCCGCAGGAGCAGGAGAAGCCGATAAGCCGCGAGTGGAAGCGCGCATCCGCCAGACGCCCGACCCCCCTCGTCGTCCCGGACGCCAAGAAGCCGGCTCCGGCGGCCAAGCCGGAGTCCGGCATGGAGGTGATCAACGCGTGGGAGATCATGGCCGGGCTGGAGGACGCCAATTCGCCTGCCAAGAAGCCGACCAAGCCCGGCCGTTGGTCTCCGGCCAGGGTCCTCTCCATGGCCCTGTCGTCGCCCAAGAGGTCGTCGGCGAAGCGGAGGAACACGCCGGGGAAGGAGAACAGCCCGCTGCAGCGTTGCTCCGGGAAGGAGAACAGCAAGCCCAGCGACGTCGCCGACGAGGACAGGGTCCTCCGCCCGTATAACTCCATCGACAACTCCAAGCTGTCCAGGGCGTCCAAGAGATTCTCCCCGGGAAGCGCCCGGGTCGCCCGGAAGCCCAGCGCGGCCGAGACCGGAGGCATGTCGTCGTCGCGCCGGAGCCTGAGCCCGCTGTTCGACCCGGAGCTCCTCGCGTCCATCGAGCGCGAGCTGTCGGAGGAAGGCGCGCACATCAAGCGGGTGATTGGGTCCGAGAAACCCAAGCAGCCGAAGGTGGTGCCGGCCATCGTGGCGGAGGGCAAGTGCCCGCCCGGCGGCGCGGACGCGGTGGTGCTCTACACCACCACCCTCCGCGGCATCCGCAAGACGTTCGAGGAGTGCAACGCGGTGCGCGCCGCGATCGAGGCCCACGACGTGAAGGTCATCGAGCGGGACGTGTCCATGGACTCGGGCTACCGGGAGGAGCTGCGGCTGCTGCTGGGCGGGCGGGAGCTGCGCGTGCCCGCCGTGTTCGTCCGGGGCAAGCACGTCGGCGGCGCGGCGGAGGTGACGAGGATGGAGGAGGAGGGGAAGCTCAAGGCCCTGCTCCAGGGGCTGCCGCGGGCGCGAGTCTGGTGCGCGGGGTGCGCCGGCGTGAGGTTCGTCATGTGCAGGGACTGCAACGGCAGCCGCAAGGTGCGCGTCGACGGCGAGCGGAAGGAGACGGTCCAGTGCGGCGAGTGCAACGAGAACGGCCTCGTCCGGTGCCCCATCTGCTCGTGATGGGGATTGGATTGTTCAGTGTTACATTGGGTTGATTTGCTTGTCTACCCGTCGTCTGGTGTTTGAGCCTCAGAGTCAGAGGCTCTGATTTTGCGATGTTCTTGTTGCGCTCTGCAACCTACGAGTACTAATTAAACACCTGTAATGCGTACCCGTTCATATTACTTCGTATCTAATTAAATTGCGTTTCATTCTTTCCTATCGAAGCTGCTTTCAGAAGGGTCACTGCCTATTGCATTTTCGCTGTTTCTTTCTAAGAAAAGACAACCAAATAACGTCTTAGATCTGATCACTAAGGGCATCTCCAATGCGAGGCGCTTAGCCTGGGCTCCAGCATCCTAATCCTGGTTGATTAGCGGTTGCCGTGTTAAATCCGGGCGTCACCCTAGCCATCGGCGCAAAACCATGCACCACGCGCTTGGCCTCTTTTCTTCCTGCACTAAGTGCTTGTGCTGTTTGTTGATTAGCGTCTTCCGTTGAAAGCTGAGACGCTTAGGTGCTTTTATTTTCTTTTTATATTATTTTTTTCTTGTAAGCGCCTATCTAAGTGGCTACCTCTGGGTTTATTGGTCCCCATTGTATTTCGTGCCAAATTTTAACCATGGATTAAACTAACAAAATGTTCACGCATGTCACCGAACATTATATTTTTGAAAACTATGTTCAAATACGAATCCAATGAGATAATTTTTCTTGACATGCATTAACATTTTGTTAGTTAAATCTTTAATCAAAATTTGGCACAAACTACAAACGGGACCTATAAACCAGGAAGAGGTAGTAGCATGTAAATGCCCTAAACGCGCCGTTTGGATGTATGCATCCAGAGGTAAGGCCCGTTCGGGAACAGTCCGGCTCCCAACTCCGCGGAGCTGAAGTGATGGGGAGAAGCAGCGCACAGTTCATTTTTGCAGAGCACCAGCGTTGAGCGGAACGGAGTTGCAGAAGTGATCTGTTGCAGAATATATGCCCGTAGACTTCCATAAACTTGAGGAATGAAGGAATAGTTGTTGATGTTTAATGAGAATAATGGCTCTTTATTTATTAGAGACATTAAAATTATGCGCTAACCCAGCCCTCTCAGATCATCATCATTTTTACTGTCAAGTCTGGACTTATGGTCATCTCTGAGCATTGGATCTTCACTTAATCCTGCTACTCCCCTGAAAAAATCCTTGATTTGCTGTTAATCCGGCCTATTGGGCCCTACGTCTTCCGTATGTGGTCGATTCAACATCCAAGCGAAGAAACACAATGTGACCTCTACTTATCCACGTCCCCTTATTCCACTCTTGCCCTAAGCCTAATCGCCGCACCGATGAAGCGAAGTGAAGGGCAATGACAATGAGCCACCCCTCCTAGCGACCTGGATCAGCGCCATGGAACCGAGCGCGTCTCCCTTCCCCAAACTTGAACTCGAGCGACAAAGGCCACCACGACTTGGCAGCGCTACCGGTAGAATCGGCGTTCTAGGCGAGCAACCATACAAATGGTCATCGCCAAGGTTGAAAATAGCTAGGCGAAAGCAAACCAGTTGGCCTTCACCTAGTGCCCTAGGCGCAGCCTAGACGTAAATACAGTTTTGGCTATCGAAGTATATTTGGAATACTATACGTGTATCGATATTGATTTAGAGCATATAAGTGGGTAAACTACTAGCTATTGCCATTGGAATATCGCCCATTTGGCTTGTCTGTGCAATATTGCATTATTTATCGCTTAAGTGGACAATTTATTGCTTGTCGTGCCTAGAGTTTCGCTTATGCCTAGCGAGGCGTTTGATCATGCCTAATGCCTAAGCGTGCCTAAGCGCCTCCTAGGCGCCGCCTTTTCCAACAAAGGTCGCTGTGGTTTTGTCCTTCCTACACGTAGGTTGTTTCTTCCATTGGTAGAGTTCGTCCTTCTCTCCTATACAATATGCTTACAATGGAGAGGGCCTCAGGGAGGTATGTTATCCTGATCCACTCGTCTCCCTAGCATAGCAATCCATCATGACTTCTCGCCTCTGCGATGCGCTGGTGGGCGCCAGGGTAGCTCCCTCTTCTCTAGGGCATGCGGGGGGACTCTAGCTCAAATAAAGGTCTCCTCTCTAATATCAACGATGAATAGTATTGGTTGCCAGAGGTCTATTTTTCATTGAAACGGCTTTGTGATACTTTATTCTATTGTTGCAGTCCAGGACATAATTGACGAGTGTGTGTACGTTTCTTTTCCACGGATATGGCAATTGTTTGCTCTAATAGTCTAAAAGGAAAAAACAATTCACATGTAGACTTGAAAGCAGCAGACTGATTCCGAACTAAAAGGATTTTGGGCCTCATGGACCAATTAGTCAAAATCTACATATTGGCCTCACTTCCTTGCATTTTCTTTGGATAAATGTTTTCGACAAAGGGTGATTTCTTTGGATAAATCTGGAAAGATAATATTTTGTGGCAGTCGTTGTTGCCATGTTCAGTTTAGTGTTTATACTCTACATGTGAAGTTTTCCAATATCACTTATTCCCATGAGTATGTTGGTACATCAAAGACTTTGCTCATATCCATTGTTGTGAGCAGTAGTACATACCTGTAACATTATCTCACATCATTCGTGTGACAAGGAGCTCATAAAAAAATATTAGAAATTCACAAGATGGTTATGTATGCCCATGTGTGTCAGGCTTTGTTCACATTTATCCCCACAACAATTTCTTAAGTTTCATGTCGAGCCTAAACAAGAAGCTCAAGAAATTTCTTGTATTAAAAATTTACAATTTATGGCTTTCATGATTTATCAAGTTTGCTATGCTTGTGCGTTTACAATGGTTTTGTATTATGAAGGAATGAAACGATAGTACTTCTTGTGTTAAATTCTATTCATCTATCAAATTATAGACAAAGCAAAGTAAAAAAGTTATTTCATAAATTTGATGAAGTTATATTCTCCTTTTGCAAGCCTCATGACTCAAGATCACATCCTTTATTTTCACCAGGCATCACATTTGTGTTGCCAACGATGGCCTCAATGCTCAAACAACGAAAACGCGTTTGAATGTGGTCAATCCTAAGGCGTCTCTCTTACTCGTGCGCGCACATACTCACTCAGAATAATATGAGAAACATGTTGCTTTTCCGTGCAAGGTTTTTCAAAGATGTGTATGTGTGGTTATCAATGTTTTCTTTCCTCTCTATCTGGTTTTAATGGGTGTTTATTTGCAATTCGGATTGCTACCGGTACGAAAGAAAAACGGACCGTGCACTATAGATTAAGTATGCACCAAAAATAATGTTTTAAAAATATTTAACAGCTAAAAATAACATCATATTTAGATTCTGCGCATTTTTCTAATCAAATTTCATATATAACATATTAAAATCAGGGTTACGGTTTAAAAGATATGGATAATTTTCTTTTAGATAAACTGCAGATTGATTAACCAAAAACTCGAGGGGGTTTCTATTAAAAAGAAAAAAAACGATTCGGCTGACTTAAATATGGACTGTAGTTTGATTACCTAAAAAGTCAAAGGGTTTTCTGAGAAAATTCAGAAAAGACGATTCAGCTGTGACTTAAACGTGTATTGCGGGTTAATTTACAGAAAACGGTTTTTTTTAAATGACGCAACGGTGAGCGGGCAGAAGCACTCCATGTTTGACCTACCAATTGGATAATCAGATCAAATTTCCATTATTTCAAGGCCAAGTAGAAATACAATTATTCTGGACAGACAATAAGGTGCCTTGCCTTTGTGGTATCAAATTGTTAGGCGATAACATCGCCGAGGTATGATAGCCCCTTTCTATTTTATTTTCCTTGAAACCTGTACATGAAGCAAATGTTTTGTAAGTTTATGAACTATGGCCCTTCTGTCCCTCCGTCCCTAAATATAGCGCACATAAGAAATTTTAAAAGTCGAACTTTGACAACATTTATAGAGGAAAATATCAACATTTATAATATTAAATAAATATCATTGGATGCATCATTAAACATATATTTATGTTATATTTATTTGGTTTTTTTATATTTTCTCACTAAACTTGGTCAAACTAAACAAGGTTTGACTTTTAGAAAATCCTATCTGCACTACATTTTGGAATAGAGGGATATTGCATTTTTCGTACCGAAGAAGACATAACCCAACTAATTATGGTAGGATGTAAATTGTCAATTCCAGATACGCTGGAAGTTCTACCCTCATGCCTATTGTGAATTGTGGTGAACAAGTAACCTGAAGTCACTCACTAATCGATGGTACACCATTCAAGCAATCACAAAGCAAGTATTGCGGCTAGTACAAATAACTGAAAGTCCGATGGCCAAGCAGCGCGACATTCCAAGAGGTTGAGTTTTTTCGCTATATGTGTTAGTCATTTGGTCGGATATGCTCTATGTGTTAGTCATTTGGACGGATATGCAACTAGTTGATCATGCATTTTCTTTGTTGTCTGGTCGTGCGGTCACATTGTTCTTAAATGTAGAGAAGAAGCACTTCATCTTCATGCATTATTGGTTGAAGTTGAATGCGCACCCTAAGTAGCTCAATGTCGTCGCAACTCCATCAAGACCGCCGCCATGTTCAATGTAGGTGAAGATGGTGATCCAACAAAAGGCCTTGCTCCGGCCAGAAGGATGGCTAGGAACCAGGGAGGAAGTGGGAGAGGAGAAGGAGAAGCAAGAAGGTGCAATGGCCAAGTTTACAGATAGGTTCCAGGACATCATGATGAAGGAGACATGAGTCAAGCACAATGTCGTGAAGGAGGGAAAGAAGGCCGAGGGGTTTGACAAGTTCATCTAGTGCAAGAGAAGATGATCAAGCTCCAAGAGTGGAAGGTTGAGCTTGCGGCCACTTCGAATTACACCAAGATGTTGGCCATGAAGATGTAGGACTTGGATCATGATGCCGTGAAGATCGTGCATGCCTATTGTGCTAGGATGTTGAAGCGCTTGATGGTCGATTTGGAGGAGCCAACCGCATGATGAAGAATCACCTGGAAGGCGAAAAAAATGAGTTTTTTTGCACAAACAGCCGAACTGGCAACTTTTGGATTTACCACATGTATAAAACTTATTAACATCCGACATTTTTGGTTGTGATTGCATATGTTTGCACTTGATATAATTTGCTATTGATCTACCCCTCCGTTCCTAAATATTTGTCTTTCTAGAGATTTCAACAAGTGACTACATACGGAGCAAAATGAGTGAATCTACACTCTTAAATATGTCTATATACATCCATATATGGTAGTCCATTTGAAATATCTAAAAACACAAATATTTAGGAACGAGTGAGTAATATGCATGTCAAATAGAGGAAGGTGAACTTGGGAAGCAGAGATTTGATGTATACTAGATCGAATCGCGCCTTGGCGTGAGGGTGCCTGTCCTAACGTTTTGGTCAAGCACGTAATGCATTAGTAGTAATCCAGGTTTAGCATATGCGTCGTACAGGATGTAGGGCTACACAAGACGGGAGGGCTTGTTTCCCCTGACTTGTGCACAGACAAAAGCGTTCACCTTGATAAGCCAAGACCAGTCGGGGTCATAACCACCCAGCGAAGCAAGACCAGACAAGTACAAGCAAGGCTAGAGAAGCCACTCTTCGTAAGATCAAGGAGCGCATAGAGAAGACAAATCCAACATATAAGATAAAGATTCCAAGGGAAGTATCCTTTACTGGCCAGGCGAGGCCGGCAAGGTCAACACAACAGCTAGGAGCAAGGCCAAGCTGCGCCAACCGCGTCTCCGGAGCTGCCGGGGGCCGAAGCAAACACCCCCTCCGACAAGGCCCGGCAAGCCCTATCCCGCCAAGCGTGAGCCAGTTGCCACCGCTCCACCGCACTAGGACGCCAGTCACTTATCGGTGCGATGTCGAGCCCTTGTGCAACTAGGTGGCTCTTGCTAAGTACGTGGTGGCTTGCTGAAAGGCAGATTACCCTCATTTGACACACGTCCCAGAGGCGTGTCAAGCGAATAAGAAGTAGTTAGCTAAGCGGTGGAGTAAGCTTGCCGGGGATGCCTCATCGTGCGCCACCTAAGGAAGCATTTATGGCATTTTATCCTTAATGCCAAAGTTACGTATGATAGCACTGTTAGCTATCTAATCACTAGATAATGTCTGTTTTGCCATTGTGGTTGCCCCTTGAGCTATAAAAGGAGGCCCAAGGCAACCTAGACAAGGATTCAGACTTTTGATCATTGTACACTGGCACGTGCGTAGCCGCACTCCCCGAGGCAACCCTGTCGGGCTTGTGCGCTCCACGTCTTCGTGTTCCTTTCAACCAATCCACCAAAGCAGGAGTAGGGTATTACGCTTCTCCGTGGCCCGAACCTGGATAAAAAACCCAGTCCCATCGCCGCGCTGCCTCGCCATTTTTGCTCTTTGTGCAACGTGACCTTCCCCTGCCGAACCACAAATGGGCCCGTGGCCCCATAGGTGATCGTGTCCATAGGCCACGTCATCTCTGGCGCGCCGAGTAGGGGTTACAAGTCGCTTGTGCGAATCTGAAGTAGCAAGCCAGCGCGTTGCTACGTCTCCAATGTATCTATAATTTTTGATTGTTCCATGCTATTATATTATATGTTTTGGATGTTTTGTATGCATTAATATATTATTTTTGGGACTAGCCTATTAACCTGGAGCCCAGTGCCAGTTCCTGCTTTTCCTTATTTTTGAGTTTCGCAGAAAAGGAATACCAAACGGAATGAAACCTTCGCAATGATTTTTCTTGGACCAGAAGACAACCAGGAGACTTGGAGATGAAGTCGGAGGAGCCATGAGGCGGTCACAAGGACGGAGGGCGCGCCCACGGGGGTAGTGCGCGCCCCACCCTTGTGGGCCCCTCATGACCCTCCTGACCTAATTCTTTCGCCTATATATTCCCATATATCCCCAAACCACCAGAGGCATCCATGAAAACACTTTTCCGCCGCCGCAACCTTCTGTACCTGTGAGATCCCATCTAGGGACCTTTTCCGGCACCCTGCCGGAGGGGGATTCAATCACGGAGGGCTTCTACATCAACTCTATTGCCCTTCTGATGAAGCGTGAGTAGTTTACCACAGACCTACGGGTCCACAGCTAGTAGCTAGATGGCTTCTTCTCTCTCTTTGATTCTCAATACCATGTTCTCCTCAATGTTCTTGGAGATCTATTCGATGTAATACTTTTTTGCGGTGTGTTTGCTGAGATCTGATGAATTGTGTGGATTTATGACCAGCTTATCTATGAATATTATTTGAATCTTCTCTTAATTCTTATATGCATGATTTGATGTCTTTGTAATTCTCTTCGAACTATCAGTTTGGTTTGGCCAACTAGATTGGTTTTTCTTGCAATGGGAGAAGTGCTTAGCTTTGGGTTCAATCTTGCGGTGTCCTTTCCCAGTGACAGTAGGGGCAGCAAGGCATGTATTGCATTGTTGCCATCGAGGATAAAAAGATGGGGTTTTCATCATATTGCTTGAGTTAATTCCTCTACATCATGTCATCTTACTTAATGTGTTAGTTTGTTCTTTATGAACTTAACACTCTAGATGCATGCTGGATAGCGGTCGATGTGTGGAGTAATAGTAGTAGATGCAGAATCGTTTCGGTCTACTTGACTCGGACGTTATGCCTATATTCATGATCATTGCCTTAGATATCATTATAACTTTGCGCTTTTCTATCAATTGCTTAGCAGTAATTTATTCACCCACCGTATTATTTGCTATCTTGAGAGAAGCCTCTAGTGAAACCTATGGCCCCCGGGTCTATTTTCCATCATATAAGTTTCCGATCTACTATTTCGCAATCTTTTACTTTCCACTCTATAAACCAAAAATACCAAAAATATTTACTTTATCGTTTATCTGTCTCTATCAGATCTCACTTTTGCCAGTAACCGTGAAGGGATTGACAACCCCTTTATCGCATTGGGTGCAAGTTGTTTGATTGTTTGTGCAGATATTCGGTGATTTGTGCGTTGTCTCCTACTAGATTGATACCTTGGTTCTTAAACTGAGGGAAATACTTATCTCTACTTTGCTGCATCACCCTTTCCTCTTCGAGGGAAAAACCAATGCAAGCTCAAGAAGTAGCAGGAAGAATTTCTAGCCCCCGTTGCCGGGGAGATCTACACCAAGTCAAGACATACCAAGTACCCATCATAAACTCTCACTCTTGCATTACATTATTTGCCACTTGCCTCTCGTTTTCCTCTCCCCCACTTGTAAAACGATTTTCGAAAAGATTTGCCTTTTTTCTTTGCCCTTTTCGTATGTCTTTTTGCTCATTTGCTATCGTTGCTTGTGTTTCCATATGCCTTCTATTTGCTTGCATCTTTGCTTGCTAAAAATCTGTTGATATGGATCCACTTAAAGTGTTTTACTTGGATCATCTTCGATCTATATGTGCTCGTGCTGAAACCCCAACTAGTTTAGTTGAGGGAAAATCTTTAGATGAGCATGCTCATTTTGTGCGTCACCTTTTATCTAAAAAAGGGAGACTCTTATGGAATCAAATAAACAGTTTGTTGTGTTATGCCTGGAATCTTTGTGAAATTTATGATTTTGCTTGTTGCTCTAAGAACCCTAAAAAACACCTTCCTTACCTATGTGAGTTTAATGATAATGAAATCTTATCTTCTTATGAAAAGGGTGTTTTTAGTTACTATGATATCGAACAAATTGAAGAAGTTGTTGCTTTTAAGGATGCTCATGAAGTTGCTTCTTTGATTTAAAAGTATGATATTACTCTCTACAAATCTGAAAATTCGGACATACTTAAATATATGAAAACTATGCTCATAATGCCTATGTTAAGGAGTTTATTGAGAGAATAACTGATAGAGGCGAGGGTGTCCCGATCTTTCGATGAGATGATAACTATCGATTTGGTGAAGATGACTTTGACGATCCGACTACAAACGTGCACGACGTTGCGCCTTAGCAATCGCTAAACCAACTCTGAGAGGTTATTGATCACGCCGAAGCACAATCAACCTGACCCCGAAGGTCTATTCCTGCAAGCAATCGAAGAACAAGCAAGAATATGATAAAAAACAATCTGAATATTGCGAGTATATATGAAGTATTGATAAAGGTGGGGATCCGTAAGCGGTCTTGGTCTGGTCGTTGGACACAAACGAAGTACACAAAGTTGCAATGGCTAACTTTTAACTAAACAAATCCCAAGGGAAAAGCTACTAGATGGATCTACTTATATAGGAGCAAGGGGTGGCGGCCAAGGAGGTGGGAGGATGTCCCAAGGCAGCCTAAAACTAACCCTAGGTCGTACAAGGCCAATGGGCCCAAGTGGAGGTGACGTAACACCTTTGGACTTGTAGTTTGAGTCGGATTCTGGTGCAACGTCAGATTGTTTCGTCCATAACTCAACGCTCCGGACGAAGTTTAAGGTGATTCCAATTGTGCTGGAAAGAGCATGAAATCTACTTTCCAACAAAAAAAGAATCACCCAATTCGGAGTCCGTATGAAAAAGTTGTTGACGTTTTGAGTCAGGTATGTCTGTGCAGTCTGAATCTGAATCCAGAACGTGAGAGACTTGGACTCTATCTTCTCTTGGCCCAAAAGTGACGTGAGAAGACTTTTTGAACAGCACCTAAACTTCTCCTTTTCCCTTATCTTCATATGTGGATTGTACAAATGTCCCATACACCTGCAATTAGACAAAACACAAAAGTATGTGAAGTATTTTTGTTCTGGATAACATAAATATATTTTTGAATAGTTTGCACTAGAAATCACGTGACAAATATGCATGTATGCAATATTTTTGGTCTTATACAAGGTAGTCATGTCCTCATCATCCTCCCCTTCTTGAAAACAAAGCCGTCCTCGGCGTTGCTTAATCTGAAATGTGGCTAACAAAAGAGACAAGGTGTACATGTTGTATATGTATACGTCATCCATTTTTACTTCCCTTGATTTTTGCATATATTACACATGAATAGATGAGTAACTTGCATAGTTCATAAAATCTAAATCCAACAAATTAGCACAAGAACTAGAAGGCATGAAAATATTGCAACTCAGTTTGCACATATAAGTGAAGCTCTTATTTATTTCAAAAGATTGACAATGTTCATCATTAAACCATCCCAACATTGGTGAATAAACCTTATTTGAATCAAATTTACATGCTACAACATGCTTAGATAAGCAAACATGCAATGAGTCATTCGACACAGAATCATCACCAAGATTAGAGGTCATATCAAAATGATTAAATATTGATTCTTTTGCATCAACAGTTAATTCAATGGGTGCTCTCAAAATTGTTGGTATTTCAGTTGTTTGATCACATGGCAAAGTCAAATTATCAATATAATCCTCTAAAATAGGTGGTGTGATCAAAGTAGTGGGTAGCTCAACACATGATGTATTCAAGTTAACTAGGCATCCATCATTCTCATGTATAAGTGGAAAATCTGTACATTTGTCATTACCTCTTATAGTCAACTCAGATGATGCAGACACTCTCGATGGTGATGTGTCACATGGTGGAGATGATGTAGTCCTTGCAACAATGGATGTGGTTGTCATAGTACGCCTAGTAGTTGAATAAACATCTGTATCAACAGTTGGAATGTGCACCGTGCGCTTGTTCTCCTTGTGGGCAACACGTCGTTTTATTTCCTGTTCAGCTTTGCAAGCAAGACGAAACAAATGGTCCATAGGATAACACTCTTCATGAATTAGTATCTCCTGAATATTATGGTTTAATCCTCCCCAAA
This sequence comes from Triticum aestivum, assembly GCF_018294505.1. NCBI lineage: Eukaryota > Viridiplantae > Streptophyta > Magnoliopsida > Poales > Poaceae > Triticum > Triticum aestivum. Next base: position 454,003,819 of record NC_057798.1, read on the forward strand.
ATCTATCCATAAAATCTTCTTCACTTTCTTCTAAAAATGAGTGCAACAAGGTAGTTTGTAAATCATCATAATATTTTGTTACGGTGTCACTACCTTGTTTTAAATGTTCCAGTTTTTTAATCATGCCACAAGTATAATAAACATCGACGAATCTATCTCTCATGACATGTTTTAAATCATCCCAAGTATTAGGTACATAATCAGGGTGTAACCGACAATATTCACTCCACCAAACTAGAGCATAACCAGTGAAAGAACCAACCGCAACCGTAACTTTTTTACGTTCATCAAAATTATGGGAAGCAAATATATTATTTATGTCTAACTCCCATTCAATATATAAAGCAGGTCTAAAACGGCCATTAAATGGTGGTATAGAAACATGAACCTGATCATGTGCATTTGGATGTTTGTGCACCTCTCGTGACGGTTGTGGTATTTGCATAGGTGGTGACATGTCTCCCGCGATCGACAAAGCCCATGAATTGACTCTGGATCCTGTCATGATTAGTAGAACAAGAAACAAAATCCAAAAATAATGTTCCTATAACTACTAGGATGTGGTGGTAAAACGCCCACAGTAAAGAAAATATCAATGTCTTACAAGTTCTTACCATGCAGCAGGCGGTGATCGGCAACCAGCGGTGTCAAGTAACTCCGAATATTGAGTAAAGCGATTGCCAGGGGAGCGTATGTATACACGGTGTAGAAATATGTGGAGCTGGGTTGGCTATATATGGTAGCAAAAGATTAGCAATAATCAATTCAAAGATGCAATGTTGAATAAACGCTCAACGACGGTACTGTGCTGGTCCTAGGTTAGACCGGACTAGAGACGCGAGCCTAGAACACTAATGAGGTCACGGCATAGCACAACTAGCATCAATAAAGGATACTAAGTAGCTCTTGACAGCAAGATAGAAGTGAAGATCACAACGGTAGTGAAGATAATGATGAAAAACAACTACCAAGCAGGACATACAACAACTCTCTCTCCAACTTTCCTCTTGAAAAGTTTGAGCCAATTTTCTGATAAATTCTTTCAAAGAATGCCACTAACTCAAGCTTTCCAATGCAAAAAGAATCACTCAATTCCGAGTTGATATGAGGATGCAAAGAATTCTAAAACTGGCCAGAAAAATTGGAACAAGCTATGTTCACGAACTTCAGAGGGCAAAAAGACCTATTTAAAAGCCGATTTTGAGGTGTCAAATAATGAACAACCTTCTGCAACTATTTAGATGCGGCTCGTTGCTAGCTTCAATTTGAGTACTCACGGGGCCAAAACGGACTTCGTATGAGGAAGATACACCTGTTTTACTATACAGTGCGCAAAACAGATTCCAATCCGAATTCAGGTACGAGATTGATTCTAGATAGATCCGTTTTTTTCTTCTTTTTTTTTCTCACGCTTTTTTTTCTTTTTCATCTCTCTCTTTTTCTTTTTTTTATTTCCTTTTTTCTCTCTTTTTTTTCTTCCTCTTTCCAAGACAAACTAGATAAGATGCAGATTGGATCAGGCGAAGATGTGAATGACCTCAACTATGATTATGACAATGAACAGCGCGTAGCACGTGGTGGAAATTAATAGATGGGATGGTGGACAGCGGAAGGGATAATGATGCAGCGGCGGCATGACTAATGTGAACAGAACTCAAAACTCTAAAGGAACTAGACACTAAGACCAGCAACTGACACGACGATGCAACCGATAATTCAACTATGCAAGCAATGAATAGAAAATTGCAAAGGCTCAGACTGGCTTGGATAAAGGATGAATAGATCTAACTTTTTTTGTGGCTTTTTTATGGACTATAGGTATGAATGACAGATGCGATCTAAACTATGAAAAACTGTAAAATCTCACAGAGCAACCTGAAAACTGATACCACTTGATAGAGGCGAGGGTGTCCCGATCTTTCGATGAGATGATAACTATCGATTTGGTGAAGATGACTTTGACGATCCGACTACAAACGTGCACGACATTGCGCCTTAGTAATAGCTAAACCAACTCTGAGAGTTTATTGACCACGCCGGAGCACAATCAACCTGATCACGAAGGTCTATTCCTGCAAGCAATCGAAGAATAAGCAAGAATATGATAAAAGCAATCTGAATATTGCGAGTATATATGAAGTATTGATAAATGTGGGGATCCGTAAGCGGTCTTGGTCTGGTCGTTGGACACAAACGAAGTACACGAAGTTGCAATAGCTAACTTTTAACTAAACAAATCCCAAGGGAAAAGCTACTAGATAGATCTACTTATATAGGAGCAAGGGGTGGCGGCCAAGGAGGTGGGAGGACGTCCCAAGGCAGCCTAAAACTAACCCTAGGTCGTACAAGGCCAATGGGCCCAAGTGGAGGTGACCTAACACTTTGGACTTGTAGTTTGACTCGGATTCTGGTGCAGCGTCAGATTGTTTCGTCCATAACTCAACGCTCCGGACGGATTTTAAGGTGATTCGAATTATGCTGGAAAGAGCATGAAATCTACTTTCCAACAAAAAAAGAATCACCTAATTCGGAGTCCGTATGAAAAAGTTGTTGGCGTTTTGAGTCAGGTATGTTTGTGCAATCCGAATCTGAATCCAGAACGTGAGAGACTTGGACTCTATCTTCTCTTGGCCCAAAAGTGACGTGAGAAGACTTTTTGAACAGCACCTAAACTTCTCCTTTTCCCTTATCTTCATATGTGGATTGTACAAATGTCCCATACACCTGCAATTAGACAAAACATAAAAGTATGTGAAGTATTTTTGTTTTGGATAACATAAATATATTATTGAATAGTTTGCACTAGAAATCACTTGACAAATATGCATGTATGTAATATTTTTGGTCTTATCCAAGGTAGTCATGTCCTCATCAATAACCGTTGCTTTAGAAGAAAATAATGATATGCATGAATCTATAGATAATTATGATTCCGATGATTTGATTGAAATATCTCTTGATGCACATGATGCTTGCTATTCGTATGGCCGTGAAGCCAATATTTATGGAGATGAATTTGCTATATTTCCTTATGTTAAACATGAGATTGTTGCTATTGCACCCATACTTGATAGTCCCTTGAATGAAAAGCATGATTGCAATGATGTTATTATAAAGGCTATTAATGTCAATTATGTTAATGATATGCAAAACCCTAAGCTTGGGGATGCTAGTTTTGCTATGCCCACTACTTGTTGCAATGATCATGATTGGGGTGATTTTTCTTATTATCTTGAAAATTTATTTAAGCCCCATGATGAATATGAGACTGATAATAATGTTTGCAATAATATTGAAAGTGGGTTTGGAAGAGTGTCAACTTTAGATCCCACGTATTTGGAGAATTTTCAATCTTATGAATTTTTTGATAAAAGTGGGTTTGGAGAGGTCATGACTTTAGTTAATGTTAATCCCACTATTTTGGAAGGGTGTCAACTTTGTGTGCATGTGGATCATGTTGAGAATATGTTATGTGATAGCTATATTATTGAATTTGCTTATGATCCTACATGTAATTATTATGAGAGAGGAAAATGTGGTTGTAGAATTTTTCATGTTACTAAATTACCTCTCTTCATGTTGAGATTGCTATCTTCTCTTTATTCTTCCTTGCATATGCTAGTTTTTGCTTGCCTTGATAATTTGTTTGCTTATAAAATGCCTAAGCATAGGAAGTATGTTAGGCTTAGATGTGTTTGTCACATGTTTTATTATGCTTTCTTTGTGCTTCAAATCTTCTCTTTTAAGTGAGCATCATTGAAATTATCAATGCCTAGCTAAAAGGCTTTAAAGAAAAGCGCTTGTTGGGAGACAACCCAATATTTTTCCTTTCTGTTTTGCAATAAATAATTCATCTAGACTACGGTTAGATGTGTTTTTGTGTTTTAGTTAGTGTTTGTGCCAAGTAAGACCTTTGGGATAGCTTACAGTGATAGTTGTTTTAATCTTGCTGAGAAACAGAAACTTTTGCACCCAGGAAAATAATTTTCATAATTCACAGAAGCGTGCTTTTGATGTGTTTCTGTTTGCATTGGATTGGTACACAAATTTCTCAGGTTGTCCTAATTTTTCAGACTTTTTGGAGTTACAGAAGTATTCGAGAGTTACAGATTGCTACAGACTGTTCTGTTTTTGACAGATTCTGTTTTCTATGTGTTGTTTGCTTATTTTGATAAACCTATGGGTAGTATCTGAGGGTATGAACCATGGAAAAGTTGGAATACAGTAGATATTTCACCAATATAAATAAAGAATGAGTTCACAACAGTACCATAAAGTGGTGATTTATTTTCTTATACTAACGGAGCTTATGAGATTTTCTGTTGAGTTTTGTGTTGAGAAGTTTTCAAGTTCTGGGTAAGGATTTGATGGACTATGAATAAGGAGTGGCAAGAGCCAAAGCTTGGGGATGAACAAGGCACCCCAAGGTAATATTCAAGGACAACCAAGAGCCTAAGCTTGGGGAAGCCCCGAAAGGCATCCCCTCTTTCGTTTTCATCTATCGATAACTTTACTTGAAGCTATATTTTTATTCACCACATGACATGTGTTTTGCTTGGAGCGTCTTGTATGATTTGAGTGTTTGTTTTCTAGTTTGCCAGAATCATCCTTTTTGTACACACCTTTTGAGAGGGACACACATGAATCGTGATTTATTAGAACACTCTATGTGCTTCACTTATATATTTTGAGTTAGGCAATTTTGCTCTAGTGCTTCACTTATATCTTTTTAGAGCACGAAGGTGGTTTTATTTAATAGAAATTGATGAACACTCATGCTTCACTTACATTATTTTGAGAGTATTTCTAAACGGCATGGTAATTTTCTTTGGTTATAAATTTAGTCCTAATATGATAGGCATCCAAGAGGGATATAATAAAAACTTTCATATAAAGAGCATTGAATACTATGAGAAGTTTGATTCTTTATGATTGTTTTGAGATATGAACATGGTGATATTAGAGTCATGCTAGCGAGTAATTGTGAATTTGAGAAATACTTGTGTTAAAGTTTGTGATTCCCGTAGCATGCACGTATGGTGAACCGTTATGTGATGAAGTCGGAGCATGATTTATTTTTTGATTGTCTTCCTTATGAGTGGCGGTCAGGGACGAGCGATGGTCTTTTACTACCAATGTATCCCCCTAGGAGCATGCGCGTAGTACTTCATTTCAATAACTAATAGATTTTTACAATAAGTATGTGAGTTCTTTATAACTAATGTTGAGTCCATGGATTATATGCACTCTCACCCTTACACCATTGCTAGCCTCTCTTGTGCCACGCAACTTCGTCAGTACTTTACACCCACCATATACCTTCCTCAAAACAGCCACCATACATACCTATTATGGCATTTCCATAGCCATTCCGAGATATATTGCCATGCAACTTTCCACCGTTCTGTTTATTATGACATGCTTCATCATTGTCATATTGCTTTGCATGATCATGTAGTTGACATCGTATTTGTGGCAAAGCCACCTTTCATAATTCTTTCATACATGTCACTCTTGATTCATTGTACATCCCGGTACACCGCCGGAGGCATTCATATAGAGTCATATTTTGTTCTAACTATCAAGTTGTAATTCTTGAGTTGTAAGTAAATAAAAGTGTGATGGTTTTCATTATTAGAGCATTGTCCCAATGAGGAAAGGATTATGGAGACTATGATTCCCCCACAAGTCGGGATGAGAGTCCGGAAAAAAAATTTAGAAAAAAGGGAGAAAAGAGGCCAAAAAATGAGAAAGGCCCAAATAAAAATATATAAAAAAAGAGTGAGAGAAAAAGAGAGAAGGGGCAATGTTACTATCCTTTTTCCACACTTGTGCTTCAAAGTAGCACCATGATCTTCATGATAGAGAGTCTTCTATTTTTTCACTTTCATATACTTGTGGGAATTTTTCATTATAGAACATGGCTTGTATATTCCAAATGATGGGCTTCCTCAAATTTCCCTAGGTCTTCGTGAGCAAGCGAGTTGGATGCACATCCACTTAGTTTTATTTTGAGCTTTCATAAACTTATAGCTCTAGTGCATCCGTTGCATGGAAATCTCTACTCACTCACATTGATATCTATTGATGGGCATCTCCATAGCCCATCGATACGCCTAGTTGATGTGAGACTACCTCCTTCCTTTTGTTTTCTCAACAACCATCATATTCTATTCCACCTATAGTGCTATGTCCATGGCTCACGCTCATGTATTGCGTGAAAGTTGAAAAGGTTTGAGAACATCAAAAGTATGAAACAATTGCTTGGCTTGTCATCGGGGTTGTGCATGATTTAAATATTTTTGTGTGATGAAGTTGGAGCATAGCTAGACTATATGATTTTGTAGGGATAAGCTTTCTTTCGCCATGTTATTTTGAGAAGACATAATTGCCTTGTTAGTATGCTTGAAGTATTATTGTTTTTATGTCAATTAAACTTTTATTTTGAATCTTACGGATCTGAACATTCATGCCACAATAAAGAAAATTACATGGATAAATATGGTAGGTAGCATTCCACATCAAAAATTCTGTTTTTATCATTTACCTACTCGAGGACGAGCAGGAATTAAGATTGGGGATGCTTAATATGTCTCCAATGTATCTATAATTTTTTATTGTTCCATGCTATTATATTATCTGTTTTGGATGTTTTATATGCATTAATATATTATTTTTGGGACTATCCTATTAACCTAGAGCCCAGTGCCAGTTCCTGTTTTTTCCTTGTTTTTGAGTTTCGCATAAAAGGAATACCAAAACGGAGTCCAAACGGAATGAAACCTTCGCGATGATTTTTTTTGGACCAGAAGACAACCAGGAGACTTGGAGATGAAGTCAGAGGAGATATGAGGCGACCACAAGGACGGAGGGCACGCCTCCCACCCTTGTGGGCCCCCCGTGACCTTCCTGACCTAATTCTTTGGCATATATATTCCCATATATCCCCAAACCACCAGAGGCATCCACGAAAACACTTTTCCGCTGCCGCAACCTTATGTACCCGTGAGATACCATCTAGGGACCTTTTCCGGCACCCTATCGGAGGGGGATTCGATCACGGAGGGCTTCTACATCAACTCTATTGCCCTTCCGATGAAGCGTGAGTAGTTTACCACAGACCTATGGGTCCATAGCTAGTAGCTAGATGGCTTCTTCTCTCTCTTTGATTCTCAATACCATGTTTTCCTCGATGTTCTTGGAGATCTATTCGATGTAATACTTTTTTGTGGTGTGTTTGCCGAGATCCGATAAATTGTGGATTTATGATCAGCTTATCTATGAATATTATTTGAATCTTCTCTGAATTATTATATGCATGATTTGATGTCTTTCTAATTCTCTTCGAACTATCGCTTTTGTTTGGCCAACTATATTGGGTTTTTTTGCAATGAGAGAAGTGCTTAGCTTTGGGTTCAATCTTGTGGTGTCCTTTCCCAGTGACAGTAGGGGCAGCAGGGCACGTATTGTATTGTTGCCATCGAGGATAAAAATATGGGTTTTCATCATATTGCTTGAGTTAATTCCACTACATCATGCCATCTTACTTAATGTGTTACTCCATTATTTATGAACTTAATACTCTAGATGCATGCTGGATAGCGGTCGATGTGTGGAGTAATAGTAGTAGATGCAGAATCGTTTCGGTCTACTTGACACAGATGTGATGCCTATATTCATGATCATTGCCTTAGATATCATCATAACTTTGCGCTTTTCTATCAATTGCTCAGCAGTAATTTGTTCACCCACCATATTATTTGCTATCTTGAGAGAAGCCTCTAGTGAAACCTATGGCCCCCGGGTCTATTTTCCATCATATAAGTTTTCGTTCTACTATTTTGCAATCTTTTACTTTCCGATCTATAAACCAAAAATACCAAAAATATTTATGTTATCGTTTACCTATCTCTATCAGATCTCACTTTTGCCAGTAACCGTGAAGGGATTGACAACCCCTTTATCGCGTTGGGTGCAAGTTGTTTGATTGTTTGTGTGGGTATTCAATGATTTGTGTGTTGTCTCCTACTGGATTGATACATTAGTTCTCAAACTAAGGGAAATACTTATCTCTACTTTGCTGCATCACCCTTTCCTCTTTAAAGAAAAAACCAACGCAGGCTCAATAAGTAGCATGCGTCGATCTTCATCATCACCCTCATCATCTGTGGCTCTGAAGAAGAGGGGCAATGCTGTAGCCCAATCTCCTTGTCGGATTCCGGGCTCCGCAGACCCAAAAAAGGTTCGAACTCAGGGGCGTGTGCAAAGAACTCAACCTCTCAAGCCTCTCGATCCGCTACTCTCATGACCTAGCTCGATGAGCATGACAGAGGAAGACACAACAGTTTACCCAGGTTCGGGCGACCTTGAGGTGTAATACCCTACTCCTGCTTTGTGGTGGATTAGCCTCGCGAGGGGATGAGGATGAACTAGTACAAGTGGAAGAACAGCCTCAGGAGGCGTGTTCTTGTGGTGAGCTCTTGGTGGTTCGATGAGCTGATCACCTGGTGAATCGATCGACCCCTATCTATGGTGGTGGCTAGGCTATATTTATAGTGGCGTTGGTCCTCTTCCTCCAAAACTTAGGCGGGAAGGGATCCCACAACGGCCAAATTTGAAGGGGAACAAGAAGTACATCTAATCCTTATGAAAGGTGGTCTTCGCCTGCAAAGTCTCTGAGCATGACGTCGTGTTGGGCTTAGCGATGACATCCATCCTGTCGTTCTGGTGGTCTTGGTCTCGTTGCACGCAAATGGCAACCTTTGGCTGACCCCTTGGGACTCCACACCTACGGTTGCCTCCTTTGCACCAAAGAGGAAACCTGCTGCTCTGCGCCCGCTGGCGTGCGCCTGGCCTTGGTCGTCATGGCTGATGTCATTCCATCCTTGTGAGGTTGGGTCTTGCATAGAAATCTCCGCTTTGCTCAGGAGGCCACCTAAGGAGGTCGCTCCCTTGGGAGGTCTTGATGTCACCCGCCTCGCGAGGCTTGGCCCCTTGTGAGGGTCTTGTCTTGTCGTAGTTGAAGCTGGGCCATATTAGGCCGTCGATGAAGCCACATCATGGGCCGCAGGCAGGCAGGTCTGGGTACCCTGGTTCCCAGAACGCCGACAGAAGCCCCCGGGCCCAAGTCTTGCTCATATTTCTTGTATCACTGGCATTGGATGAACATGCAAAACAATACGTACTAGCATTATTCCCAGAGTGATCACCTCGTTTGCAGCAGTTTCACATGTACTCCCTCCGGTCCTTTCTAGTCTGCATACAAGTTTTGTCTGCAGTCAAAGTGTCTCCACTTTGACCAATCTTATAGAAAAAGTATGCACTTTCACAATGTGCGAAGTAAAAAGGAACAAAAGGAGTACAAAGAGTTTGAGCAGCTTTTTAGAGTTCCTGTACATTGCAATCAAACACACAGGCCTGGCAATTCATAGAGAACATTCAAAACAATCGATGATTATGCATCTCAGCGATTCACATGTCAGAGCCAATATTTACTTCACAACTAAAGAATAAAGAAAAATTGATCGACGCTGCTGACAGCAAAGGGCGTCCCATTCAAAAATATCAAACGCATGTCTTCTTGCTAACATCAATGAGCAAAATTTGACAAGGTTGTCCCATTCCAAAATATCAAATGCCTACGATTGTGGAATGGGCAGGGTTTGCCATCAGTTCAGACATTGACATGGCACCTCGTGCTAAATAAACCAGCTGTTCTTTTTGTGCAGTTCCACCAAAATCAACCAAATTCGCGCGTAGCTTGTATGATTTTGCCCTTATATGTTGAATGCCTTGAACTTATCGGCACCTCCTTTCTTGTGGTGGAAATGAATGATTCGATGTATTCATGAACATTTTGTGCAGTTCCCATTGAAATCAAGCTGAGCACCCCTGTTTGCACAAATACAAAAAAAAGTGATTAGTATAAAGCAAAATGTACAATGAATTGACAGTTTAAACAGGCACCTACATGGTCCATGTAGAGCACACTTTTAGAAAAATGGAACTCACCGGAAAGAATCCTAGAACAACATTGTACTTGCGCATCACAGCAAGAAAATGGAGATTTGTCAGTCCTTCTGAGCCGAAGTTAGTTTGGTCTTGTGGGGAGTAATGTAACCATCCTTCAACTGCTCCTTCTGATGAGAAGATAGACAGGGCTTCTTCATCCTGGCATAATCGGAACTTGTCACTTCACGTACTTGATACGTCTCCAACGTATCTATAATTTTTGATTGTTCCATGCTATTATATTACCCCTTTTGGATCTTTATGGGCTTTATTTCACACATTTATATCATTTTTAGGACTAACCTACTAACCGGAGGCCCAACCCATATTGCTGTTTTTCTGCCTATTTTAGTATTTCAAAGAAAAGGAATATCAAACGGAGTCCAAACGGAATGAAACCTTCGGGAGCGTGATTTTTGGAACGAACGTGATCCAGAGGACTTGGAGTGCAAGTCAAGAAGCAATCGAGGCGGCCAGGAGATAGGAGGGCGTGCCCACCCCTCCTGGGCGCGCCCCCTGTCTCCTGGGCCCCTCGAGCGGCCACCGACGTACTTCTTCCTCCTATATATACCTACGTACCCAGAAAACATCCAGGGAGCCAACGAAAAACAATTTCTACCGCTGTAACCTTTTGTATCCGCGAGATCCCATCTTGGAGCCTTCGCCGGCGCTCCGCCGGAGGGGGAATCGACCATGGAGGGCTTCTACATCAACACCATAGCCCCTCTGATGAGTTGTGCGTAGTTTACCACAGACCTTCGGGTCCATAGTTATTAGCTAGATGGCTTCTTCTCTCTTTTTGTCTCTCAATACAATGTTCTCCCCCTCTCTTGTGGAGATCTATTTGATGTAACTCTTTTTGCGGTGTGTTTGTCGAGATCCGATGAATTGTGGGTTTATGATCAAGTTTATCTATGAGAAATATTTGAATCTTCTTTGAATTCTTTTATGTATGATTGAGTTATCTTTGCAAGTCTCTTCGAATTATCAGTTTGGTTTGGCCTACTAGATTGATCTTTCTTGCCATGGGAGAAGTGCTTAGCTTTTGGTTCAATCTTGCGGTGTCCTTACACAGTGACAGAAAGGGTTGCAAGGCACGTATTGTATTGTTGCCATCGAGGATAAAAAGATGGGGTTTATATCATATTGCTTGAGTTTATCCCTCTACATCATGTCATCTTTCTTAATGCGTTACTCTGTTCTTACGAACTTAATACTCTAGATGCATGCTGGATAGCAGTCGATGTGTGGAGTAATAGTAGTAGATGCAGGCAGGAGTCGGTCTACTTGTCACGGACGTGATGCCTATGTACATGATCATGCCTAGATAATCTCATAATTATTCGCTTTTCTATCAATTGCTCGACAGTAATTTGTTCACCCACCGTAATACTTATGCTATCTTGAGAGAAGCCACTAGTGAAACCTATGGCCCCCGGGTCTATCTTTTATCATATACGCTTTCAATCTACTTTTCTTTGCATCTTTACTTTTTGCATCTATATTATAAAATACCAAAAATATATTTATCTTATCATATTATCTCTATCAGATCTCACTTTCGCAAGTGGCCGTGAAGGGATTGACAACCCCTTTATTGCGATGGTTGCGAGTTATTTGTTTGTTTGTGTAGGTGTGTGGGACTTTTGAGGAGCCTCCTACTGGATTGACACCTTGGTTCTCAAAAACCGAGGGAAATACTTACGCTACTTTGCTGCATCACCCTTTCCTCTTGAAGGAAAACCAACGCAAGCTCAAGATGTAGCAAGAAGGATTTCTGGCGCCGTTGCCGGGGAGGTCTTCGCTCAAGTCAAGACATAGCAAGTACCCATCACAAACTCATCTCCATCGCATTTACATTATTTGCCATTTGCCTCTCATTTTCCTTTCCCCACTTCACCCTTGCCGTTTTATTCGCCCTCTCTTTCCCAATCTTCTCCTCTCTTTTTTGCTTTCCTTTTTCTGTCTGCTTGTGTCCCTGTTTGTCCTTATGGCTTTGCCTAAGAATACCGACCTCCTTCTTAGAAGGTTGGAAGAGATTGAATCAAGTATTAGAAGCTTTATGACTTTGCAATTTGAGCATAATAATTTCTTCAGAAAAGAGCTTAAAGAACAAAAAGGTTTTTTGGGGTTCATGAATAAGGAGCTTGATGATATGAATAAAGAATTTTATGGTGTGAACTCTCAAATTACCCGGCTTGAGAAGGCTATGGCCCAAATTTCTGATAAGCAAGCCACCTTAGTCAATAAGATGGCTGCCAAACCAAAAAAGTTAGATGAAAATAATAATGAAGATCTTAAAGTTATTGATGTGTCTCCTATTAGATCTTTGTTTTGCAATATGAATCTTGATAATAATGGGACTGGAGATGAGTCAACTTTATTTAGAAGGCGTCCCAAGAATTCGGAGTTTTTAGATCTTGATGCTAAATTTGGTAAAAGTGGGATTGGAGAGGTTATGACTTTAAATAGTATTGAACCCACTATCTCGGATTTCAAGGAATTTGATTATGATAATTGTTTTTTTAGAAAGTTGTATTTCCTTGTTGCAATCCGTTGTTAATTCTCCTCATGCTTATAATCAAAATAAAGCTTTTACCAAACATATTGTTGATGTCTTGATGCAATCTTATGATGAAAAACTTAATTTGGAAGTTTCTATACCTAGAAAACTTAATGATGAGTGGGAACCTACTATAAAGATTAAAATTAAAGATCATGAGTGTTTTGCTTTGTGTGATTTGGGTGCTAGTGTTTCCACGATTCCGAAAACTTTATGTGATATTCAGGTTTCCATGATCTTGATGATTTCTCTTTAAGTTTGCACCTTGCGGATTCCACCATTAAAAAGCCAATGGGAAGGATCAATGATGTTCTCATTGTTGCAAATAGAAATTTGGTTCCCGTAGATTTTATCGTTCTTGATATAGATTGCAATCTTTCTTGCCCTATTATTCTTGGTAGACCTTTCCTTAGAACGATTGGTGCGATTATTGATATGAAGGAAGGGAATATTAGATTCCAATTTCCATTAAGGAAAGGCATGGAGCACTTTACAAGAAAGAAAGTCAAATTACCTTATGAATCTATCATGCGAGCTACTTATGAATTGAGTGCCAAAGATGACACTACTTAGATCTATCTTCGCTTTTATGCCTAGCTAGGGGCGTTAAACGATAGCGCTAGTTGGGAGGCAACCCAATTTTATTTGAGTTTTTTGTTTTTTTATGTTTAGTAATAAATTTTTCATCTACCTTCTTTTTAGATGTGTTTTTATGTTTTAATTAGTGTTTGTGCCAAGTAGAACCTATAGGATAACCTATGATGATAGTTGATTTTATTCTGCTGAAAAACAAGAACTTTGCACGCACGAATTTAGTTTTGTTAAATCACAGAAACGTGATTTTGCGTTGATTCTTTTTTCTGCTGATCAATAGACAAATTATCCAGGACTTCCTATTTTGGTAGGATTTTTAGAGTTCCAGAAGTTTGTGTTAGTTACAGATTGCTACAGACTGTTCTGTTTTTGACAGATTCTATTTTTCGTGTGTTGTTTGCTTATTTTGATGCATCTATAGCTAGTATTAAGTGGTGTGTTGTTTGCTTATTTTGATGCATCTATAGCTAGTTTTAAGTGGTATGAACCACAGAGAACTTGGAATACATTAGGTTTAACACCAAAATAAATAAAGAATGAGTTCATTACAGTACCTTATGTGGTGGTTTTGTTTTCTTTCACTAACAGAGCTTATAAGATTTCCTGTTGAGTTTTGTGTTGTGAAGTTTTCAAGTTTTGGGTAAAGCTTTGATGGACTATGGAATAAGGAGTGGCAAAAGCCTAAGCTTGGGGATACCCATGGCACCCCGAGATATTCAAGAATAGCCAAAATCCTAAGCTTGGGGATGCCCCGGGAAGCCATCCCCTCTTTCGTCTTTGTTCATTGGTAACTTTACTTGGAGCTATATTTTTATTCGCCACATGATATGTGTTTTGCTTGGAGCGTCGTGTATGATATTAGTCTTTGCTTTTTAGTTTACCACAATCATCCTTGCTGTACACACCTTTTGGGAGAAGCTCACTTGATTAGAATTTGCTAGAATACTCTATGTGCTTAACTTATATCTTTTGAGCTTGATAGTTTTTGCTCTAGTACTTCACTTATATCTTTTAGAGCACGGCGGTGGCTTAATTTTGTACAAATTTCTAGTCTCTCATGCTTCACTTATATTATTTTGAGAGTCTTTTAGAACAGCATGGTATTTGCTATGGTTATAAATTGGTCCTAGAATGGTGAGCATTCAAGTTGGGTATAATAAAAACTATCATAGAAAGTGCATAAAACACTAGGACCAATTTGATGCTTGATAATTGTTTTGAGATATAGAGGTAGTAATGTTAGAGTCATGCTAGTGGGTAATTATGAAATTGAGAAATACTTGTGTTGAAGTTGGCAAGTCCCGTAGCATGCACGTTTGGTAAAAGTTGTGTGACAAATTTGTTGCATGAGGTGCTCTTTTAATTGCCTTCCTTATGAGTGGAGGTCGGGATCGCGTGATGGTTAACTCCTACCAACCCTTTCCATAGGAGCATGCGTAGTAGTACTTTGCTTCGAGGCCAAGTAGACTTTTGCAATAAGTATATGATTTCTTTAGACTAATGTGAGTCCATGGGTATACGCACACTCATCCTTCCACTTTGCTAGCCTCTATTATACCGCGCAACTTTTGCCGGTATCATGCACCCATTATTTACCTTCCTCAAAACAGGCACTATACCTACCTATTATGGCATTTCCATAGCCATTCCGAGATATATTGACATGCAACTTTCCACCGTTCCGTTTATTATGACACACTTCATCATTTTCATATTGCTCTTTGCATGATCATGTAGTTGACATCGTATTTATGGCTAAGCCACCTTTCATAATTTTCATACATGTCGCTCTTGATTCATTGCATATCCCGGTACACCGTCGGAGGCATTCATATAGAGTCATATCTTGTTCTAGTTTTGAGTTGTAATTCTTGAGTTCTAAATCAATAAAAGTGTGATGATCTTCATTATTAGAGCATTGTCCTAGTGAGGAAAGGATGATGAAGACTATGATTCCCCCACAAGTCGGGATGAGACTTCGGACTTTAAAAAGAAAAAAGGTAAAAAAAGAAAGTCCAAAAAGAAAAAGAAAAAAAGGAGAAAGGCCATAGAAAAAAGAAAGAAAGAAAGAAAAAAGAGAAAAAAGAGAGAAAGAAATAATGAGAGAAAAAGAGAGAAGGGACAATACTACTATCTCTTTTTCCACACTTGTGCTTCAAAGTAGCACCATGATCTTCATGATAGAGAGTCTCCTATGTTGTCACTTTCATATACTAAGTGGGAATTTTTCATTATAGAACTTGGCTTGTATATTCCAATGATGGGCTTCCTCAAAATGCCCTAGGTCTTCGTGAGCAAGCAAGTTGGATGGACACCCGCTTAGTTTCTTTTGTTGAGCTTTCATATATTTATAGCTCTAGTGCATCCGTTGCATGGCAATCCCTACTCACTCACATTGATATCTATTGATGGGCATCTCCATAGCCCATTAATACGCCTAGTTGATGTGAGACTATCTTCTTCCTTTTTGTCCTCACAACCACCACCATATACCATCATAGTGCTATGTCCATGGCTTGCGCTCATGTATTGCGTAAGAGTTGAAAAAGGTGAAGCGCGTTAAAAAGTATGAACCAATTGCTTGGCTAAAACTGGGGTTGTGCATGATGGGAGTATTTTGTGTAATGAAAATGAAGCATGGTCTAACTACATAATTTTGTAGGGATAAGCTTTCTTTGGCTATGCTATTTTGATAGGACATGATTATTTGTTAGTATGCTTCGAAGCATTATTATTTTTATGTTTTATAAGGTTTTATCTTGAATCATTTGGATCTGAACATTCATGCCACAATAAAGAAAATTACATTGAGAATTATGCTAGGTAGCATTCCACATCAAAAATTCTGTTTTTATCATTTACCTACTCAAGGACGAGCAGGAATTAAGCTTGGGGATGCTTGATACGTCTCCAACATATCTATAATTTTTTATTGTTCCATGCTATTATATTACCGCTTTTGGATGTTTGTGGGCTTTATTTTACACATTTGTATCATTTTTGGGACTAACCTACTAACCGGAGGCCCAGCCTGTATTGCTGTTTTTTTTGCCTATTTCAGTATTTCGAAGAAAAGGAATATCAAACAGAGTCCAAATGGAATGAAACCTTCGGGAGTGTGATTTTTGGAATGAACGTGATCCAGAGGACTTGGAGTGAGAGTCAAGAAGCAATCGAGGCGGCCAGGAGATAGGAGGGCGTGCCCACCCCTCCTGGGCGTGCCCCTGTCTCCTGGGCCCCTCGAGCGGCCACCGACATACTTCTTCCTCCTATATATACCTACGTACCCCGAAAACATCCAGGGATTCAAGGAAAAACAATTTCCACCGCCGTAACCTTCTGTATCCGCGAGATCCCATCTTGGAGCCTTCGTCAGCGCTCCGTCGGAGGGGGAATCGACCATGGAGGGCTTCTACATCAACACCATAGCCCCTCCGATGAGTTGTGAGTAGTTTACCATAGACCTTCGGGTCCATAGTTATTAGCTAGATGGCTTCTTCTCTCTTTTTGGATCTCAATACAATGTTCTCCCCCTCCCTTGTGGAGATCTATTTGATGTAACTCTTTTTTTGCGGTGTGTTTGTCGAGATCTGATGAATTGTGGGTTTATGATCAAGTTTATCTATGAGAAATATTTGAATCTTCTCTGAATTCTTTTATGTATGATTGAGTTATCTTTGCAAGTCTCTTCGAATTATCAGTTTGGTTTGGCCTACTAGATTGATCTTTCTTGCCATGGGAGAAGTGCTTAGCCTTGGGTTCAATCTTCCGGTGTCCTTACCCAGTGACAGAAAGGGTTGCAAGGCACGTATTGTATTGTTGCCATCGAGGATAAAAAGATGGGGTTTATATCATATTGCTTGAGTTTATCCCTCTACATCATGTCATCTTTCTTAATGCGTTACTCTGTTCTTACGAACTTAATACTCTAGATGCATGCTGGATAGCGATCGATGTGTGGAGTAATAGTAGTAGATGCAGGCAGGAGTCGGTCTACTTGTCACGGACGTGATGCCTATATACATGATCATGCCTAGATAATCTCATAATTATTCGCTTTTCTATCAATTGCTCGACAGTAATTTGTTCACCCACCGTAATACTTATGCTATCTTGAGAGAAGCCACTAGTGAAACCTATGGCCCCCGGGTCTATCTTTTATCATATAAGCTTTCAATCTACTTTTATTTGCGTCTTTTCTTTTTGCATCCATATTATAAAATACCAAAAATATATTTATCTTATCATATTATCTCTATCAGATCTCACTTTCGCAAGTGGCCGTGAAGGGATTGACAACCCTTTTATTGCGTTGGTTGCGAGTTCTTTGTTTGTTTGTGTAGGTGCATGGGACTTTTGAGGAGCCTCCTACTGGATTGATACCTTGGTTCTCAAAAACTGAGGGAAATACTTACGCTACTTTGCTGAATCACCCTTTCCTCTTCAAGGAAAACCAACGCAAGCTCAAGACGTAGCAGTACTCCATATTCTTCTTCAAAGGAGGATGATCCTGTTGTGCAAAGACAAGAGGACAACTAAATGCTAGCATCACTATTTGCTCGAAAAAAAGGAAAGGAAATATTTAAAATAGCAAAGATGAAGCACTTCTCAAGGACAATACCACTTTTTCATGACAGTATCTAAACAGTAGCACAACACCAATAGAGATGACAAAGCTCAATCATATGGATGAAATCCGTGGGCGAGTACCAACCTTTGTCAGGAGGCTTATTTCGTAGAGCATATAGATGAAGAACTTCTCCGGAACCATCTGTTGCTATCTACTGTGGTGGCCATGCTTACTATATACTCCTCGATTAGTTTAATGTTTCCAACATCTTGTGCAATTCCACTAAAATATATGGTATCTTCAAAGAAGATCCCTGTTTGCACAAGTAGAGATAATTACGTACTACATTAAGAGTGGCATCAAATCAGTGGAAAAACAATTGCTCATTCCATCCATAGCAATAAATTAAGATGCAAAACTATATCATTACTTGTGTCATCACAGTTCCAGTGCTTCATTACAGCACCGGGAGTTGATTTTTGTTTTTCTTCCACTTGTTCTTCCCCTTCATCACTTGGTTCAATAACATACAAGCTTCACCTTCAATGTAAGATTTGGCATGTCAATTAGGGAGCACAAGTAAAGCACTAAACAATGACATTAATTTTCTGATGAAAGTTGCAAAATACAGGCCAACAGTTGTGAAATATCCTTATCTTACCTTAATGGGATATTACGGTGCACATACAGATTGGAAGTCTTGTCTTCATTTGTGTAGTTCACTAAAATCAAGCAACATTACCGTACAAGTAGCACAACATATGAAAGCATACTGCAGAATCATGTGAAAGAAGGCTAGTACTGACCTCTCATGACGCGGAATTCAAACAACTCACAAGAAGAAGATCTGAACCAAATTTGCCAACACGGATAGGAAGTAAGATCTCCTCTTATGCAGTTCCATTAAGATCAAGCAATCAAGCAATGTTGTCGGTGTGACATTTTGGTTGAACTACACAAAACACTCTTAAAACAAAAGTGTTTTGTGCAGTGCAACAAAAGGTCACAATGGCAATGAGGTGAAGTAGATAACCCTGTTTACACAGAGGTGCAAAGGAAACAACTAGTGGTTAATAATGGTGGATGACATAGAAGCCAACAAAAAGAAGCATCTAACTTATCTAAATGGGAAAGAAAGCAAGACAGTAGCATTTCTCAAATGGTGGCATTGATTAATATTAGCAGAGAGATTATATTAACAATAAAATTTGTTAAACATGTAATTTGCTTTTAACTGTGGCTTGCATCAATTTTCCAGCGGCATTATTAGAGGGTGTTTGTTTACAGGGACATTTTGGTGTAGGGACAAAAAAAACTCCATGTCAGTCCCATCTAAACCAAACAGGAGGGACTTTTAGGGACTAAAAGTGGGCATTTGGGACTAAATAAAGAAGACCTCGAGGGGGAGTCTTTTTGGGACTTTTTCCAACAGTTGCTCCTGCCCCGCATCGCACCTTGTCTCTATTAGTTCATTACTAGGGGTAACATGGTCTTTTAGCATGTCATTTAATAACCTCTAATCCATGTTTAGTCCCTGGAACCAAGCAGGTAGGGACTAGGGAGTTTTTAACCAAACATGGCCTTAGATTAACAATAGCTAAAGAGTTGCACGGGACAGTTGACGCACCAGCACCATGTGCATCTACCGATGTACTGGGGTGATGCACAGTCTGTTGCAACAGAGAACAAACAACCAAGGAGCATATTTGTGTTGGTCCCAGTTTTGTTATCTTTAGACACCTTTCCCAAAGTGAGCGCAACAAATCTAGTCCTGCTCAAACTCTATAGCCTTGTCCCCTAAAACAAAAGATCAGTTTGTTATAGATGTGCGTATTGCGTTTGTCATTGTTTTCCCTTTTCGACCAACGTAGGTGCTGGATAGCTAGTCTGTACTAGTACTTTCCTCCTTCCTTTCCTCTTTGAACCACATCCTAGATTTGTGCTATACAACTTTCCTCGCTACTTTCCCCCATTCCTTTCCTCTTTGAACCACGTCTTAGATTCATGTGATACAACTTTCCCCACTTCTTTCCCCCCTTCCTTTCCTTTTTGAACCACGTCCTAGATTCATGCTATACAACTTTCCCCACAACTTTCCCCCATTCCTTTCCTCTTTGAACCACGTCCTAGATTCATGTTATACAACTTTCCCCACTACTTTCCTGTTTGATCCAACACCTAGATTCGAGTGCAGAAGCGGAAAAAGCCCACATGCAGCTAGAGCAATGCATGTGGAATAAGTAAATTATACCTTAAGGTCCTTGAGGTGTGGTTCGGTGGGCAACCGGAGGCCGTTCGGCCCACACTATGTACAATGGCGAAGAAGGGGTCGGAGGCCCTCCCGCACCGCCGCTGGGTGAAAGTGAACAGCTGCGCTGGTAGTGGATTGCCTCCCTCGCCGACGGCGACAGCATTAAACCTCCTTCCCTTCCCGGTAGACGGATCCTGCTGCCTCTTTGACCAGCAGTGAGGGGAGAGAGAGAGGGGCCAAATAAGTCTTGTTTAGATCTGGAGAGGGTGAGAGAGTGTGAAGAGAGCAACTACAAGCGCTGAGGCTCCAGCGTGTATATATATACTGGAGAGAGAGTGTGAAGAGTGCAAACCCTAGAAAACAAGTGCCAAGGTTGCAGCTTATACATGATGAGGTGATTATACGATCACTACAAGATTGTATAGCTCCGTATCCATCCATTTTGACCAGTCAAAGAATCCTCTTGGCACGAATTATGCTCAAGTGTAGTTATCGAACTCGAGACCTCAAGTTTGATGAGCGAACAAGCTAACCAGCTACACAATCCTCCCGTTATGTTCAACGAGAGGAAAATAACCTTTTATACATTCCTGCATTCATGTGACAAGCATGTCATGTTTTTTTTGCGTGGGAGTCATTGGGATTTAAATCATAATCGTGTCATGTGGCTTTGGTGGTAAGACTATCCACAGTGGTGTAGAAATAATGCAACCTTAGTCACCTTACCTCTCTCCATGTAGTAAATTGGGTCCCACCAGTCAGAGGGTGAAACAAACAAATTAATAAGAAAAATTAAAAGCGCCAGCGGTGTATCTTACCTCACACATCTCGCTACTGCTCGTGAACACTGTCCAATTGATCCCTCTGTTCGCTCAGGTACTATTTTAAGTGAATCCTTATTATAACATGCACACAATTTTGGGCACTTGTATTTGACCTAAGTCAGTGTGCCACCGTATCTCGTACTACTCCCTCTGTCTAGGTGTAATAAGTCACGTTAGAAGGTGCAACAGGACCAAGGTGCAAGCAGATTAGAGAAGGAGAAACTTGACCGGTCCTTCCTCCAATCAAAGCCTTGATTTCTGTCTCTAAATGCAACAATTAATCCAAACAACTAAGAGATGCCATTTTAGCTACCATGCAGGGCCACGTATTAACTCGCATGCATGCCGACTTTGATTTCTTGGCTGGCCAACGCGTAGTTGCGCTTCGTGCATTGGGTTTCCAGGGGACATAACAAGGCAGATTAAGGAGTGTTTGGTTACATTGCTTAGGCCGGTCATAGTGGTGAGTAACTTGGACTAGTAACATGCATATGTTACTAGTCTATGTTACTATTACACGAAGTTTGTCATCAGAAGCGAGCCGATCTGGCTCTCCTGAGCTAGCAAGGTTTTTCTAGCCCACCAAGCTAGCTGGCCCACAAAAGCTAACATATTTTAACAGTTCCAAACGCCTAAACTTGCTCGGCTAGGCTATAAGCTGTTCTTGCTAAAGATCCAAACGCTCCCTAAGTAACAACGCTTGCTAGCAACAAGGCCAGGAGGGGATTGAGATGCGAAGTTAATGGACGATGCCTTGGGAAGATCTGATTTCCGTAAGATGACTTAACACCTAGATGGAGGGAGTACTACTCCTCAGTCCAGGTTTGATGGAATATTCGGCACCTCTTCTCTTCTTGTACGTACTCCATTTGTATCTCACTTCCTGTGGCTTCGCACTCGCACGATTTTCCTATTCTATGAACATGTGTGTGCGTGTGTGTGTGTGTGTGTGTGTGTGTGTGTGTGTTTAACAACATGTGTGTGTTAGAGAGGGCGACAGATCGACCTACTCCTACAGAGAGATGGTGTGTAGTGTACAATTTTAGCTGCAAGAGTCGGTGCATACTCCCGTTTCCGGGCGTCCGGTAGGGACAGGCGGACAGCTGCCACGCCCGCTCCTGACCAACCTAGCCCACCCAAAGCCCCTCCATCGCCCGCGCGCGCTTCCCTCCCGAAACGGTCAGCGCCGCTCCAAAGAATCAGTGTCGCATTCATGCCCGGGTAGAGAAGATGCGACCTCTCACTGATGCCTGCGTTGAAGGGAGAAGCGGATTTAAGAGTGATGGTTGCTTCGTCCGTCCAACTTACTGCTGGGTCTATGTGATTTGACGGCTCATTGGTCATTATTACTGATGTGGTAGGACTACTGGATGTCCCACACTTTTGGCGAAAGGAGGTACTACTAGATTACAATTTTCTCCATTCT
Organism: Triticum aestivum; assembly: GCF_018294505.1. Taxonomy (NCBI): domain Eukaryota; kingdom Viridiplantae; phylum Streptophyta; class Magnoliopsida; order Poales; family Poaceae; genus Triticum; species Triticum aestivum. Next base: position 454,026,058 of record NC_057798.1, read on the forward strand.
TACAGTGGAGGAGTGCAAGAGCAGTGAAAACACACAGGCTCAGTGATTACATGGCCCACCTCACACTATCACCATATTTTCTGGACATCGTGCGACACCTAACTCTTTACATAGTACTAGTATAGTACGTACTGTAATTTATCAGTGAGATAAATTTGTAGAATGCTATGAAGCTTTCAGCTTCTGTTACATGTATCTTGCGTCCAAGGTTGCCCGTTGCAACATTTCATCAAATACAAAGGAGACTAACATGCATGCTATTGCTTCTCAATGATTGACAGATCATAGCCAATATGTACTCCCTCCGTTCCAAAATAAGTGTCTCAACTTTATGCAAACTTTAGTACAAAGTTGTACTACTACTAAAGTTGACACTTATTTTGGAACAGAGACAGCTAAAGAAAAAAACGATCCATGCAGTCCCTAGCCCTTGAACCGTAAACCCAAACCAGACTTTAATTTGCTGGCAACGTTGGAGCTTCCCAAGAAATGAAGTTTGCAACCTTTGACCATCGGATCATTTTGTGCAGTTTCACCAAAATCGAGATGAGCATCCCTGTGGCAAAGAAATTAAAGAAGCATGATTAGAATAAGATTACTGGTACTAGTTGATGAGACATAAACTCATCACAAATACACTACGTAGAAGCTAGTAGAGGTATGTGCGGGGCAAAGAAGTTGAGAAATATCCACATGAAGTGATGTGGGCAGCTGGAGCAGTGGTGCAAGCCGGCTGTAAAGGGAGTTGTACCTGAGGGATGTCGGGACGTAGCTCAACCTTGAGGAGGGCGGCGGGAGGTGGTAACTGCCCATGTCGCGGCAGTGAGCAAGGGACGAAGGCAACCTCACCGGCTTTGTGAGAGAGAACGGCGGGGACCCTTGATAGGGACGTGCCGACAGTGGGTTTTCGCCGTCGGCAACAGCGATCGCATCTACACTAAGCATCCACCCCTTCCCCCGGCGAATGTGATCCGTCGGAATGTTAGAGATGTGGCCACAGTCGTTTTGTGCGAGAGAGTGTGAAGAGAGCAACCCCAGAAAGCAACCGTGTAGGCTGGCCCGTCCTGACTATGTATATAGTGGAGCGATTTCCTTTTCTCTTGATATGAACCTATTATATTGCTTACGTGCCACTGAAGAAAAAAACTTTATTTATAAATGACGCGGCACCTACTACTCGTTCTCCTATAAACCTTGCGCTTGGCATCTCCAAAATATTAACCTTGCGATTGGCTCTTCGCCTCTTCGGGAAGTCGAGCAATAATGGTACTGCAGTATATATCATTCTGGCTATATGAGACCGAATGAATTGCTGCACGTCCACCACGTGGGCAAGGGTCGAGGGGCGAGGGAGAATGCATACTATTACGTCCATTTCAATATGGACTACATACGGAGCAAAATGAGTGAATCTACACTCTAAAATACGTCTATATACATCCGTGTTTGGAGTATGTACTAGTAGTTCATATTGAAATCTACTAAAGGACATATATATTCCAAACAATATGATAATCTCTCTAACCAAGGTAGGGACGAGGAGTAAACGGAGGGAGTAGTAAAATTTTCTCCTTGTCCTGCGAGCCACCGCGCGCGTGGGCGAGGGAGCGGGCGTAAGGCGTACAGTACTACTAGTAAGCAAGCTTCACCTCATCCTGCGAGCCACCGCGCCCATGGGCAGGGGAGACGGCGTACTAAGCAAGCTTCTCCTTGTTCTGCGAGTTGACGGGACACATCAAAAGTACTCCAGTGTATAGAGCCTTGCCTCTAAGGTAGGCCCCACATGGTTTGCCTTTTTTTAACATAACGCATCAAGTCACAATTTGTTTGTTCACCTGTGGTAGACAATCTTCCCTCCATCAAGTGGACAACCAGTACACGTGTCAAATTACCATGTGGGCTGCCTTTTCGTACAGAAATGAGCTCCACCGTGTACCCGCGCGGGTGTAGTTGGGAAAGAGACGGGAGTACGTGCACCGTGCGTGCACCTCTTCTCTTCGTGCACGTCCCCCACCTACGCGGGTGTGTATGAGAGAGAGATACAAACCTAGACAGATGGCGTGTGTAGTGTTTTTTGTTTGGGGGGGGGGTGATTTCGTGAATGTATTTGTGGGAATATTTGTCGATGACATCTCAAACAAAATTTTGCATGCAATGTGTGTGAAATGGAGGCCTATCCATATCATATATAGAGGGTCGGGCGATCCACGAGAAGAGAGGGAGGGGTCATAGATATTGATAGAGTCGAAGAGAGGATCGAGTGTGTGGGTGCGAGATCGATGAAGAGAGCCATCGAAATTGCGTATGTGTGCAAGTCAAAGATATAGGGCGACTGACCTACCGGAACGTCAGAGGGCACATGTCAAGTTTGTGTGTGGCAGGGAGACATGACTAGAGCGCTTGATGTATCGGTGTGTGTGTGGGAGGGGGTGGGGGTGGGGGAGGCGGAGGCCTAACTATAGAGGTAGAACGACTCGTATATGTGTTGAGAAGGAGAGACCCAGCTGTCTTGAGGGAGATCGGTCTGTTGGGGAACGTTGTAATTTCAGATAATTTCCTATGCACATGCAAGATCATACGAGAGGGGAGAGTGTGTCCACGTACCCTCGCAGACTGAAAACGGAAGCGTTATGACAACGCGGTTGATGTAGTCGTATGTCTTCACGATCCGACCGATCCAAGCACCGAACATACGACACCTCCGTGTTCTGCACACGTTCAGCTCGATGACGTTCCCCGAACTCCGATCCAGCAGGATGTCGGGGATGAGTTCCGTCAGCACGACGGTGTGGTGACGATGATGATGCTCTACCAGCGCAGGGCTTCACCTAAACTCCACGACGATATGACCGAGGTGGAATATGGTGGAGGGGGGCACCGCACACGGCTAAGGAACGATCCGTAGATCAACTTGTGTGTCTCTAGGGTGCCCCCCTGCCCCCGTATATAAAGGAGCAAGAGGGGAGGCCGGCCGGCCCTAGGGGGCACGCCAAGGAGGGGGGAGTCCTCCTCCTAGTGGGAGTAGGACTCCCCTTTCCTAGTCCCACTAGGAAGGAGGAAGGGGGAAGGAAAGAGAGGGAGAGGGAGAGGGAAAGGGGGGGCCACGCCCCCTCCCCTAGTCCAATTCGGACTCCTCAAGGGGGGGGGCGCCACCTCCTAGGCTGCTGCCCTCTCTCTCCCCTCAGGCCCACTAAGGCCCATTACTTCTCCCGGGGGGGTTCCGGTAACCCTCCGGCACTCCGGTTTTCTCCGAAATCACCCAGAACACTTCCGGTGTCCGAATATAGTCGTCCAATATATCAATCTTTATGTCTCGACCATTTCGAGACTCCTCGTCATGTCCGTGATCACATCCGGGACTCCGAACAAACTTCGGTACATCAAAACTTATAAACTCATAATAAAACTGTCATCGTAACGTTAAGCATGCGGACCCTACGGGTTCGAGAACTATGTAGACATGACCTACAACTGTTTCCGGTCAATAACCAATAGTGGAGCCTGGATGTTCATATTGGCTCCTACATATTCTACGAAGATCTTTATCGGTCAAAGCGCATAACAACATACATTGTTCCCTTTGTCATCGGTATGTTACTTGCCCGAGATTCGATCGTTGGTATCCAATACCTAGTTCAATCTCGTTACCGACAAGTCTCTTTACTCGTTCCGTAATACATCATTCTGTAACTAACTCATTAGTTACAATGCTTGCAAGGCTTAAGTGATGTGTATTACAGAGAGGGCCCAGAGATACCTCTCCGACAATCGGAGTGACAAAGCCTAATCTCGAATTACACCAACCCAACATGTACCTTTGGAGACACCTGTAGAGCACCTTTATAATCACCCAGTTACGTTGTGACGTTTGGTAGCACACAAAGTGTTCCTCCGGTAAACGGGAGTTGCATAATCTCATAGTTGTAGGAACCTTGTATAAGTCATGAAGAAAGCAATAGCAACATACTAAACGATCAAGTGCTAGGCTAACAGAATGGGTCAAGTCAATCACATCATTCTCCTAATGATGTGATCTCGTTAATCAAATGACAACACATGTCTATGGTTACGAAACATAACCATCTTTGATTAATGAGCTAGTCAAGTAGAGGCATACTAGTGACATTATGTTTTTCTATGTATTCACACATGTATCATGTTTCCGGATAATACAATTCTAGCATGAATAATAAACATTTATCATGATATGAGGAAATAAATAATAACTTTATTATTGCCTCTAGGGCATATTTTCTTCAGTCTCCCACTTGCACTAGAGTCAATAATCTAGATTACATAGTAATGATTCTAACACCCATGGAGTCTTGGTGCTGATCATGTTTTGCTCGTGGAAGAGGCTTAGTCAACAGGTCTGCAACATTCAGATCCGTATGTATCTTGCAAATCTCTATGTCTCCCACCTGGACTTGGTCCCGGATGGAATTGAAGCGTCTCTTGATGTGCTTGGTCCTCTTGTGAAATCTGGATTCCTTTGCCAAGGTAATTGCGCCAGTATTGTCACAGAAGATCTTCATTGGTCCCGATGCACTAGGTATGACACCTAGATCAGAAATGAACTCCTTCATTTGCTGCTTCCGAAGCAGCTATGTATTCCGCTTCACATGTAGATCCCGCTTCGACACTTTGTTTAGAACTGCACCAACTTACAGCTCCACCATTTAATATAAATACGTATCCGGTTTGCGATTTAGAATCGTCCGGATCAGTGTCAAAGCTTGCATCGACGTAACCTTTTACGACAAGCTCTTTGTCACCCCCATAAACGAGAAACATATCCTTAGTCCTTTTTAGGTATTTCAGGATATTCTTGACTGCTGTCCAGTGATCCACTCCTGGATTACTTTGGTACCTCCCTGCTAAACTAATAGCAAGGCACACATCAGGTCTGGTACACAGCATTGCATACATGATAGAGCCTATGGCTGAAGCATAGGGAACTCCTTTCATTTTCTCTCTATCTTCTGCAGTGGTCGGGCATTGAGTCTGACTCAATTTTATACCTTGTAATACAGGCAAGAACCCTTTCTTTGCCTGATCCATATTGAACTTTTTCAAGACTTTATCAAGGTATGTGCATTGTGAAAGTCCAATCAAGCGTCTTGATCTATCTCTATAGATCTTGATGCCCAATATGTAAGGAGCTTCACTGAGGTCTTTCATTGAAAAACTTTTATTCAAGTATCCTTTTATGCTATCCAGAAATTCTATATCATTTCCAATCAACAATATGTCGTCCACATATAATATTAGAAATGCTACAGAGCTCCCACTCACTTTCTTGTAAATACAGGCTTCTCCAAAAGTCTGTATAAAACCATATGCTTTGATCACACTATCAAAGCATTTATTCCAACTCCGAGAGGCTTGCACCAGACCATAGATTGATCGCTGGAGCTTGCACATTTTGTTAGCTCTCTTAGGATCGACAAAACCTTCCGGTTGCATCATATACAACTCTTCTTCCAGAAATCCATTCAGGAACGCAGTTTTGACATCCATCTGCCATATTTCATAATCATAAAATGCGGCAATTGCTAACATGGTTCGGACAGACTTAAGCATCGCTACGGGTGAGAAGGTCTCATCGTAGTCAACCCCTTGAACTTGTCGAAAACCTTTTGCAACAAGTCGAGCTTTGTAAACAGTAACATTACCGTCAGCGTCAGTCTTCTTCTTGAAGATCCATTTATTCTCTATTGCTTGCCGACCATCGGGCAAGTCAACCAAAGTCCAAACTTTGTTCTCATACATGGATCCCATCTCAGATTTCATGGCTTCAAGCTATTTTGCGGAATCTGGGCTCACCATCGCTTCTTCATAGTTCGTAGGTTCACCATGATCTAGTAGCATGACTTCCAGAATAGGATTACCGTACCACTCTGGTGCGGATCTTACTCTGGTTGATCTACGAAGTTCAGTAACAACTTAATCTGAATTTTCATGATCATCATCATTAACTTCCTCACTAATTGGTGTAGGTGTCACAGGAACCGATTTCTGTGATGAACTACTTTCCAATAAGGGAGATGGTACAATTACCTCATCAAGTTCTACTTTCCTCCCACTCACTTCTTTCGAGAGAAACTCCTTCTCTAGAAAGGATCCATTCTTAGCAACGAATGTCTTGCCTTCGGATTTGTGGTAGAAGGTGTACCCAACTGTCTCCTTTGCGTATCCTATGAAGACACATTTTTCTGATTTGGGTTCGAGCTTATCAGGTTGAAGTTTTTTCACATAAGCATCGCAACCCCAAACTTTCAGAAATGACAACTTCGGTTTCCTGCCAAACCATAGTTCATAAGGAGTCGTCTCAACGGATTTTGATGGTGCCCTATTTAACGTGAATGCAGCCGTCTCCAAAGCATAACCCCAAAATGATAGTGGTAAATCGGTAGGAGACATCATAGATTGCACCATATCTAGTAAAGTACGATTACGACGTTCGGACACACCATTGCGCTGTGGTGTTCCGGGTGGCGTGAGTTGCGAAACTATTCTGCATTGTTTCAAATGTAGACCAAACTCGTAACTCAAATATTCTCCTCCACGATCAGATCATAGAAACTTTATTTTCTTGTTATGATGATTTTCAACTTCACTCTGAAATTCTTTGAACTTTTCAAATGTTTCAGATTTATGTTTCATTAAGTAGATATACCCGTATCTGCTTAAATCATCTGTGAAGGTGAGAAAATAACGATATCCGCCACGAGCTTCAATATTCATCGGACCACATACATCTGTATGTATGATTTCCAACAAATCTGTTGCTCTCTCCATAGTACCGGAGAACGGTGTTTTAGTCATCCTGCCCATGAAGCACGGTTCGCAAGTACCAAGTGATTCATAATCAAGTGGTTCCAAAAGTCCATCAGTATGGAGTTTCTTCATGCGCTTTACACCGATATGACCTAAACGGCAGTGCCACAAATAAGTTGCACTATCATTATCAACTCTGCATCTTTTGGCTTCGACATTATGAATATGTGTATCACTACTATCGAGATTCAAGAAAAATAGACCACTCTTCAAGGGTGCATGACCATAAAAGATATTACTCATATAAATAGAACAACCATTATTCTCTGATTTAAATGAATAACCGTCTCGCATCAAACAAGATCCAGATATAATGTTCATGCTCAACACTGGCACCAAATAATAATTATTCGGGTCTAAAACTAATCCCGAAGGTAGATGTAGAGGTAGCGTGCCGACCGCGATCACATCGACCTTGGAACCGTTTCCCACGCGCATCGTCACCTCGTCCTTGGACAGTGCTCGCTTATTCCATAGTCCCTATTTCGAGTTGCAAATATTAGCAACAGAACCAGTATCAAATACCCAGGTGCTACTGCGAGCTCTAGTAAGGTACACATCAATAACATATACCTTTGTTCACCTTGCCATCCTTCTTATCCGCCAAATACTTGGGGCAGTTCTGCTTCCAGTGACCAGTTTGCTTGCAGTAGAAGCACTCAGTTTCAGGCTTAGGTCCAGACTTGGGTTTCTTCTCTTGAGCAGCAACTTGCTTGCTGTTCTTCTTGAAGTTCCCCTTCTTCTTCCCTTTGCCCTTTTTCTTGAAACTAGTGGTCTTGTTGACCATCAACACTTGATGCTCCTTCTTGATTTCTACCTCCGCAGCTTTTAGCATTGCAAAGATCTCGGGAATTGTCTTGTTCATCCCTTGCATGTTATAGTTCATCACGAAGCTCTTGTAGCTTGGTGGCAGTGATTGGAGAATTCTGTCAATGAAGCTATCATCCGGAAGATTAACTCCCAGTTGAATCAAGTGATTATTATACCCAGACATTTTGAGTATATGCTCACTGATAGAACTATTCTCCTCCATCTTGCAGCTATAGAACTTATTGGAGACTTCATATCTCTCAATCCGGGCATTTGCTTGAAATATTAACTTCAACTCCTGGAACATCTCATATGCTCCATGACGTTCAAAACGTCATTGAAGACCCGGTTCTAAGCCGTAAAGCATGGCACACTGAACTATAGAGTAGTCATCAGTTTTGATCTGCCAGACGTTCACAACATCTGGCATTGCTCCTGCAGCAGGCCTGGCACCCACCGGTGCTTCCATGACGTAATTCTTCTGTGCAGCAATGAGGATAATCCTCAAGTTACGGACCCAGTCCGTGTAATTGCTACCATCATCTTTCAACTTTGCTTTCTCAAGGAACACATTAAAATTCAACGGAACTACAACACGAGCCATCTATCTACAACAAACATAGATAAGCAAAATACTATCAGGTACTAACTTCATGATAAATTTAAGTTCAATTAATCATATTACTTAAGAACTCCCACTTAGATAGACATCTCTCTAGTCATCTAAGTGATCACGTGATCCAAATCAACTAAACCATAACCGATCATCACGTGAGATGGAGTAGTTTTCAATGGTGAACATCAATATGTTGATCATATCTACTATATGATTCACGCTCGACCTTTCGGTCTCCGTGTTCCGAGGCCATATCTGCATATGCTAGGCTCGTCAAGTTTAACCTGAGTATTCCGCGTGTGCAAAACTGGCTTGCACCCGTTGTAGATGGACGTAGAGGTTATCACACCCGATCATCACGTGGTGTCTGGGCATAGGGCTAGAATTCGAGCCGAGTCGAGCCAGCTCGGCTCGACTCGCTAGAGCTCGTTTCGTTAGCGAGCTAGCTCGACTCGACTCGTTACTATAACGAGCTTAAACCCAAGATTGGCTCGACTCGTATAACTCGCGAGCTAGCTCGTTTAGCTTGTTAAGCTCGTTAAAGATATGAACATAAAACTCTCAAAATGATAAAAATGATTATGTATATATTAAACATATATATCACTAAACAATTGTAATTTCCTTGTCACGCATGAGTCTCCTAGGCAGCCGGGCCTTGTGTTGTGCGCCTAGAACGTAGGGTGCTGAGTGGCTTATCTTTTTTGTATTGGAGTGGTTGATCTTTTGTACCGACTACCGAGCCTAACGAGTTACACGAGTACTCGTAAGATTGGCTTGTTTAACTTGGTCTATAAACGATCTTAAATTAAAGCTTGGCTCGACTCGTTATTCTTTGAGTTCGAGTCGATTCGAGCCGAGTCATGAGCTAGTCGCTTAGCTCACGAGCTTCGAGCTTTTTTTCCAGTCCTATCTGGGCACGACGAACTTTGGCAACGGTTCATACTCAGGGAGAACACTTCTTGATATTTAGTGAGAGATCATCTTAAAATGCTACCGTCAATCAAAGCAAGATAAGATGCATAAAAGATAAACATCACATGCAATCAATATAAGTGATATGATATGGCCATCATCATCTTGTGCTTGTGATCTCCATCTCCGAAGCACCGTCATGATCACCATCGTCACCGGCGCGACACCTTGATCTCCATCGTAGCATCATTGTCGTTTACGCCGTCTATTGCTTCTACGACTATCGCTACCGCTTAGTGATAAAGTAAAGCAATTACAGGGCGTTTGCATTTCATACAATAAAGCGACAATCATATGGCTCCTGCCAGTTGCCGATAACTTCGGTTACAAAACATGATCATCTCATACAATAAAAATATAGCATCACGTCTTGACCATATCACATCACAACATGCCCTGCAAAAACAAGTTAAACGTCCTCTACTTTGCTGTTGCAAGTTTTACGTGGCTGCTATGGGCTGAGCAAGAACCGTTCTTACCTACGCATCAAAACCACAACGATAGTTCGTCAAGTTAGTGCTGTTTTAACCTTCGCAAGGACCGGGCGTAGCCACACTCGGTTCAACTAAAGTTGGAGAAACTGACACCCGCCAGCCACCTGTGTGCAAAGCACGTCGGTAGAACCAGTCTCGCGTAAGCGTACGCGTAATGTCGGTCCGGGCCGCTTCATCCAACAATACCGCCAAACCAAAGTATGACATGCTGGTAAGCAGTATGACTTGTATCGCCCACAACTCACTTGTGTTCTACCCGTGCATATAACATCAACGCATAAAACCTGGCTCGGATGCCACTGTTGGGGAACATAGTAATTTCAAAAAAATTCCTACGCACACGAAAGATCATGGTGATGCATAGCAACGAGAGGGGAGAGTGTATCCACGTACCCTCGCAGACCGAAAACGGAAGCGTTATGACAACGCGTTTGATGTAGTCGTACGTCTTCACGATCCGACCGATCCAAGCACCGAACGTACGGCACCTCTGTGTTCTGCACACGTTCAGCTCGATGATGTTCCCCGGACTCCGATCCAGCAGGGTGTCGGGGATGAGTTCCGTCAGCACGACCGTGTGGTGACAATGATGATGCTCTACCGGCGTAGGGCTTCACCTAAACTCCGCGACGATATGACCGAGGTGGAATATGGTGGAGGGGGGCACCGCACACGGCTAAGGAACGATCTGTAGATCAACTTGTGTGTCTCTAGGGTGCCCCCCTGCCCCCGTATATAATGGAGCAAGGGGGGAGGCCGGCCGGCCCTAGGGGGCGCGCCAAGGAGGGGGGAGTCCTCCTCCTAGTGGGAGTAGGACTCCCCTTTCCTAGTCCCACTAGGAAGGAGGAAGGGGGAAGGAAAGAGAGGGAGAGGGAGAGGGAAAGGGGGGCTGCGCCCCCTCCCCTAGTCCAATTCGGACTCCCCAAGGGGGGGGGCACCACCTCCTGGGCTGCTGCCCTCTCTCTCCTCTCAGGCCCACCGAGGCCCATTACTTCTCCCGGGGGGGTTCCGGTAACCCTCCGGCACTCCGGTTTTCTCCGAAATCACCCGGAACACTTTCGGTGTCCGAATATAGTCGTCCAATATATCAATCTTTATGTCTAGACCATTTCGAGACTCCTCATCATGTCCGTGATCACATCTGGGACTCCGAACAAACTTCGGTACATCAAAACTTATAAACTCATAATAAAACTGTCATCGTAACGTTAAGCGTGCGGACCCTACGGGTTCGAGAACTATGTAGACATGACCTACAACTGTTTCTGGTCAATAACCAATAGTGGAACCTGGATGTTCATATTGGCTCCTACATATTCTACGAAGATCTTTATCGGTCAAACCGCACAACAACATACATTGTTCCCTTTGTCATCGGTATGTTACTTGCCCGAGATTCGATCGTTGGTATCCAATACCTAGTTCAATCTCGTTACCGGCAAGTCTCTTGACTCGTTCCGTAATACATCATTCCGTAACTAAGTCATTAGTTACAATGCTTGCAAGGCTTAAGTGATGTGTATTACCGAGAGGGCCCAGAGATACCTCTTCGACAATCAGAGTGACAAAACCTAATCTCGAATTACGCCAACCCAACATGTACCTTTGGAGACGCCTGTAGAGCACCTTTATAATCACCCAGTTACGTTGTGACATTTGGTAGCACACAAAGTGTTCCTCCGGTAAACGGGAGTTGCATAATCTCATAGTTGTAGGAACCTTGTATAAGTCATGAAGAAAGCAATAGCAACATACCAAATGATCAAGTGCTAGGCTAACAGAATGGGTCAAGTCAATCACATCATTCTCCTAATGATGTGATCTCGTTAATCAAATGACAACACATGTCTATGGTTAGACATAACCATCTTTGATTAATGAGCTAGTCAAGTAGAGGCATACTAGTGACATTATGTTTGTCTATGTATTCACACATGTATCATGTTTCCGAATAATACAATTCTAGCATGAATAATAAACATTTATCATGATATGAGGAAATAAATAATATTTTATTATTGCCTCTAGGGCATATTTCCTTCACGGTCGACATCCATACATAACTGAAGGACGGGAAATAGGATGGGATAGAGAGAGAGAGAGAGGGAGAGAGAGGGAGGGAGAGGGGTAGAGTGCTGGATGGGTGATGGAGTTGCTTATCGAAGATGGTGGGAGAGGCCTACTAGACAAACTGAGGGTGGAACTGCAATATTATCAATAAGAGTGGGGATGTGTTTCTGTGTGTGCCTGTGCGTGATAGATCTGTCGGGACGCATCCATGGATAATGAAGGGGAACCATGTGTTTGGTAAGCGAACCTAACTAGATCGGTAGATCAATTGTTGTTTGTTGGAGGAAGGGAGAGACATAACTAATGAGGTAGATCGATCGACGCACGGAGAAAAACGAGTTATAAGGACCTAGCTAGCTATATGTATAGCGGGAGATTGGTCGGTGTATCCATTTGTTAGAGGCAAATAAGGCCAGCGAGACGGATAGACAGAGAGAATGGAGATTGGAGGTGGCGCGAGAGGCCCAGCTACTAGCTAGATAGGGGGAGGAGTGTGCAGTTGTGAGATCGATGAAAAGAGGGGAGAGAGTTTACACATGTGTGGGACCATATGAGAGACACGAGGCAAGGACACATAAAGGAGGAGATTGAAGGTGCGTGTGTATGTTGTAGGCAGACATCGCTGGAGAGGTTTATCGATTGGTGTGTGTCGGAAAGGAGTTGTGGAGACTGGGAGAATGACCTAAAAAAATGAATGTGCGCGATGGATAGAATGCTGAGGGAGGGGGAGGGCGAGGAGGGCGTGTGCATGCACGAGAGAAAGTTAGTGGTAGCTACAAAGGTTAGAGGATTTTGTGGGTGTAAGAGACTAACAAAGATCATAATTTGATACGAAAATGTATTCATATATTTGAATAGGATATCATAGTGTTATAAACATATGCATGCATGAATATAGCGGTGATACGTGTGTTGTGGTTTTGCACATGTTTTACCATAATGTGATAATGCATGGCGTTTGCAACTCATAGCTAAATGTCGAACAATCTAAACCATACTATACATCGAATAGTCTCACACTTTATTTGAATTTGTGATAATGTGTGGCGTTTGCAGCTTACAACTAAATATCGAACAATCTAAACAATACTATTTATTGAACATTCTCACATCTTATTTGAATTTGTGGTAATGTGTGGTGTTTGCAACTCACATCTAAATACTTGTAGACGTAGGGGGCGGGGCACCATACATTATGTGATAAACACATTATACATATGAGACATGGTTTAGATTATGAAGATCTAGCTAGAGCTTGCAATGTACTGTGATTTGAAATCAACATAAAGTGGATTCAAAAAATTGAGTTCGAGTTCATATAGTACACATAGTTCATATGTAACTCGAGACTAATCATGTGGTGTGCTGTGAAGATAATACACAAACGATGGTTTAACTTGATAATAATGATGATTGTAGATCTTATTAAAATAGAGAAACGAATTCAAATGGTTTGACTTTACACCAATCATTATTGTAGATATTATTCAAATAGAGAAACGAATTCAAATTTAGTTCATATTGAAGCGGTAGTATATATGTTTGAAATGCACTAAAACGTTCATTTGAGTAGTAGGTTGAATGCATTATACACGTAGCAAAATATTTTAATTGAACATAACATAAATTCAAAGTTTTGAATGACATTTGTAGTGCCAATTGATTTGGTACCGTACACGTTAGGCTTGTCCGGAAATTTCAACCCGCGCCTTGTTAGCCCGAAATATTTAAGATATATTTTTGTCTCGTTGTGCTCCGACAACTCCCTCCATCTCAACCCGCACCTTGCTATTCCAAAACTACAACGCACACGAAAACTCCCACCTCCTTTGACATCCCGACACGTGAAATGCCCGTGATACCCATGAACCGAAAGAACCGCCTCAAATCGATGGGGGTACTTTCTTAACTTACCCCACATTTCGATCGAGCACGTTGAGGGAGTCCTGGATTAGGGGGTATCCGGACAGCCAGACTATATACTTTAGCCGGACTATTGGACTATGAAGATACAAGACTCAAGACTTCGTCCCGTGTCCGGATGGGACTCTCCTTTGCATGGAAGACAAGCTTGGCGATCCGGATGTTAGATCTCCTTCTTTGTAAACGACTCTATATAACCCTAGCCCCCTCCGGTGTCTATATAAACCGGAGGGTTTAGTCCGTAGGACAAGGACAATCATAATCATCGTAGGCTAGCTTCTAGGGTTTAGCCTCTACTATCTCGTGGTAGATCAACTCTTGTAATACTCATATCATCAAGATCAATCAAGCAGGAAGTAGGGTTTTACCTCCATCAAGGGGGCCCGAACCTGGGTAAAACATCGTGTCCCCTGCCTCCTGTTACCATTAGCCTTAGACGCACAGATCGGGACCCCCTACCCGAGATCCGCCGGTTTTGACACCGACATTGGTGCTTTCATTGGGAGTTCCTCTGTGTCGTCGCTGCAAGGCTCGATGGCTTGTCTCATTGTCAAGGGGGGAGCCCTGGCGGTGGGCCAAACTCTCTGACTAGGCGGCTTCGTCATGACCGCCCGATTGGCTGCCGCGCCGACGATGACCTCTCGGGTCATCAAAAATAGCTTCCAGATCAATTCGGAACTTGCCGAATAGATGGATCCAATGGAGCTCTCCTCCCTTAATGAGCTCTTAGATGGCATCGCCGCTCTGGGAGTTACTACAGATTACAATCGAATTGGGTTTAAACCCGACCAAAGGGATATCAAATCCCCACCGGTCACCCATTAGATAGCGGTAGTGGAAGAGCCACACATGGATTATCCCTCTACTTTGAGGACGAACTATGTCCGGATTACCGAGCTCTCTGAGCCGGATACCCGCTCGCGGGAGGACATGACCCAGACCCCGGACTTAGAATCGGGTAACGGGCCAGAAAAATTGGGCAACATCCCGGAGTTTGAGCTGCCAAACCCGGAAGCTCCTCTGTCCCTGGATGTACAATCGGGTCAGAATTCGGACTTAACTACGCCCACCGACCCTGACTTATGTCCTCTTTCCCGTATCAGACAAGAGCCCAAAGAGACAGTACATCGCTACTGGGCCAGATTCCTCCTTGTGATAAACAGGGTCAAGGACTCTCGTGAGGAGGACGCAATCTCACTTTTCTGCAAAAATTGCACGAACAAAGGGATCCTCAATGTTGTAAGTCGCCGTGACATAGTACACTTTGCTGACTTAGCAGCCATAGTACAGAAGTACTGTGCGATGGAAAGCGCCTGGAAAACCCAAACAGACTTTTAGGATAACCCGGCTCTTAATAAACCCTTCATCCGAACTAAAAGGGCAAACTCCCGTAAGTTAACCGATCCAATTCCCAAAAAACCAAAGCTCACTCCAGGGCGTGGAACCGTATTGGAAGAATGGCTCAATGGGCCATGCAAAATTCACATCACGCCGGATACTACGCCAACGCATAGCCTTAGAGCATGTTGGATACTCCGGCAGGTAGCAAAAAGCGGCGAGGATCCTCTTGTAAACCATAAAGCAGAGCAACATCTTGCCGAAGGCAACAATGCGGTACTGACAGTCTTCGAGACTTTCGCCTCAAATAATAGGCACAAGCAAGCTCATCGAAATTTCACTGAAATCTGCCATGTGGCAAAAATAAATCCGTGGAGCGACACTGCTATAACCTTTAGTGCCAGTGACGAACCTCAATTCCAGACAGTCCGGGCACCAGCCGCTTTGGTCCTTAGCCCAATCGTGGACGGCTTTTGGCTCACTAAAGTACTCATGGATGGCGGAAGCGGATTAAACTTGATCTATGAAGAAACGCTCAACAAGATGGAAATTGATAAAAGCTGCATTGAGCAAAGCGGCACGGCCTTCAGGGGAATCATCCCTAGTCGGGAGGCACGATGTGCGGGAAAAATCACATTTGATGTGGTATTCGGCACCCCGAAGAATTATAGGTCCAAAGAAATCACGTTCCAAGTGGCCCCTTTCAGTAGCGGATACCACGCCCTTTTAGGGCGGGACGCATTCACGAGCTTTCAAGCTATACCCCATTACGGGTACATGAAGCTTAAAATGCCCGGACCAAATAGAATCATCACTCTAGCCAGTGATCCGGACGTCGCACTCCGCGCCGAAAATAAAACTGCCGCACTAGCCTTGGAAGCATTATCCGAAGCCCTAGCGGCCGAAAAACTAACAACGCTGCGCGCCACAGTGGACAGAGACGACGTGATACTCGACAAACGACCCAAGTCCACCTCATTCAAGCCCGCGGACGATATAGTCAAATTCCAAGTCCATCCAACGGACCCCACAAAGACAGCTTCCATCGGGACTCAATTGAGCCCCACAATGGACGCCGCACTACGAGACTTTCTACGCGAGAATTGGGACATTTTTGCCTGGCATCCTTCAGACATGCCGGGCATCCCACGCAGGCTGGCCGAACACAGCCTCAACATACTGAAAGGATACAAGCCAGTCAAACAGACTCTTAGGCGCTTCTCAGAGCCTAAACGGCAAGCCATGGGAGAAGAGCTAGCCAAGCTACTTGAGGCCGGATTCATCAGAGATATAAAACATCCGGATTGACTGGCAAATCTGGTAATAGTACCAAAGAAGGATAAATCCCGGCGCCTATGTGTCGATTTCAAAGACCTCAACAAAGCCTGCCCCAAGGATCCCTTCCCCCTCCCTCGCATTGACAAAATCATCGACGCCACCGCAGGACACGACTCACTATGTTTCCTCGACGCATAATCCGGATACCATCAAATAAAGATGGCGGAATCCGACCAAGCCGCAACGGCCTCCATAACGCCATATGGCCCTTTCTGTTTCAACACTATGCCTTTCGGGCTCAAAAATGCCGGCGCAAACTATCAATGTATGATTCAGACATGCGTGGAGAAGCAAATCGGCAAAACAGTGGAGGCATATGTGAGCGACGTGGTCATAAAAACAAGACACGTCGAAACTTTAATAGATGAATTGAGACTCACGTTCGACAACCTCCAAACACACGACATCAAGCTCAACCCGAAAAAATGTGTTTTCGGCGTACCATCCGGGAAGTTGCTCGGCTTCATCATTTCCAATAGAGGAATCAAAGCAAATCCGGCGAAAATCCGAGCTCTGTCGCAGTTGGCTATCCCAATAGACCTCAAGCATATCCAGAAGCTAACTGGATGCGTGGCTACCTTAAGCCGCTTCATCTCCCGATTAGGAGAAAAGGCACTACCTCTTTACCGCCTTCTTCGACGCACCGAACACTTCGAGTGGACGGATGCGGCCACGGCCGGACTGGATGAAATAAAGACCCTATTGGCCAACAATCCAGTTCTGACCATGCCAAATACTAGCGAACCCATGCTATTATACATAGCTGCAACACATCAGGTTGTAAGCGCAGTGCTCGTTGTCGAACTAGAGGCAGACGGATACAAGTTCCCGCTCCAAAAGCCGGTATACTATGTGTCCACTGTCCTCACCCCATGCAAATCCCGATACCCACACTATCAAGAGATAGCATACGCGGTCTTCATGGCATCCCAGAAGCTACGACACTACTTTCAAGAGTGTTCGATTATGGTGGCCTCCGAAGTACCACTCAACGACATAATAAACAACCACGACGCCACGGGACGAATTGCTAAGTGGGCTATCGAGCTCCTTCCGTTCGACATAACATACAAACCACGGTGGGCCATTAAGTCACAAGTATTGGCTGACTTTGTCGTTGAATGAATAGAAGCCGAACTCCCCAAAGAGTACGTCACGTACTCCAATTGGATCATGCACTTCGACAGCTCTAAAATGCTGGCCGGATTGGGAGCGGGTGTAGTCCTGACATCCCCCACCGGAGACACGGTCCAATATGTACTCCAAATATTATACACAGACTCCAACAACGCAGCCAAATACGAGGCTCTTTTGCATGGTCTTCGGATGGCAGTTTCTATGGGCATTCAAGGCCTAGAAGTGTGCGGGGACTCAAACCTCACAATATCTCAAATAAACGGAGATTTTGATGCTAAGGATCCTAAAATGGCGGCCTACTGTATTGCCGTCCTCAAAAATTCAGCTTGGTTCGAGGGGCTCGAATTCCACCATGTGGCAAACAATCAAGCGGCGGATATCCTCGCCGCATCGGTGCTAAACGCGACCCTGTCCCACCTAATATATTCTTGGAAAGGCTGTTCAAGCCATCCGCGGTATGGGAAGGGGAGTCCGGCAACACTAGTCCGGCTCCGAATACAACCCCAGATTTCGAACCATCTGACATAATCGGGGGCTCTGCCACCGAAATAACACCTTCGGCCCACGAAATCATGGATGTAATCGCCCCGTGGACCGAGCCTTTCTTGGCCTACCTAAATAGGCAGGAGCTCCCCGAGGACCAAAATGAAGCACGTTGTATTGTGCGGCGTTCCAAGGCCTATAAATTCCATGAGGGAGAACTCTACAAGAAAAGTTCCACCAGAGTACTCCAAAGATGCATCTCCGAAGAGGAAGGGCGGCAACTCTTGGCTAAAATCCATGCCGGACTCGGCAGGCACCACGCTGCGGCTCGGGCACTTGTCAGCAAAGCCTTCGGTACAGGTTTTTATTGGCCGACAGCCCGGGCAGATGCACAGGACCTTGTCCAACACTGCGTCGGTTGCCAGCTCTTTGCCAATCAGAGCCATATGCCCCTACCGCTCTTCGAATAATCCCCATAACTTGGCCCTTCGCGGTCTGGGGGCTGGACATGGTCGGACCTCTTAAAGGGGGAAGCCATAAGAAAAAATACTTATTGGTCATGGTGGACAAGTTCACCAAATGGATAGAAGCCAAACCAGTTAAAACGGCTGAATCCGAACCAGTGATAGACTTCATATCAGGGGTTGTACACCGTTACAGCGTCCCCCATAGCATCATCACTGACAATGGCTCAAACTTTATAGCCGATGAAGTGAAAACTTGGTGCGGCAACATGGGCATTAAACTCAATTACGCCTCCATCTATCATCCCCAAACAAACGGACAGGTCGAACATGCAAATGGTCTCATCATGAGCGGCATCAAACAAAGACTAGTGCGATCCTTGACAGAATTGGACACACACTGGGTCGAGGAGCTCGACTCCGTACTCCGGGGGCTGCGGACCACGCCGAATCGTACCACCGGATATACACCATTTTTTATGGTGTACGGTGCAGAAGCAGTACTACCCTGTGACATAATCCATGACTCACCTCGCGTGCGCAGTACGAAGAGAAGGAAGCCGAGCTAGATTGGAAGGACAACTTAGATGCCCTGGAGGAGGAGCGTGACGTTGCAAAAGCCCGTTCCACATTCTATCAGCAGCAGGCTCGAAGGTATCAAAGCAGAGAAGTGCGGGCCAAAACTTATAACGTTGGCAAACTCATTCTACGCCTACAGGAGAAGAAGAAGGACAAGCTCAAACCTAAGTGGGAGGGTCCCTTCATCATTGATAAAGTTCTCACCGAAGGAGCGTACCGCCTGCGCAATGCATCCGATAACAGACTCGAGCCGAACCCATGGAACGTGGCCAGACTCTGGAGATTCTACGCCTAGTGCCGAACTCAGTGTTCGTCTCCTTACCCCCGCTCTTTTAATTATGTTCCCCCTTTTTCCTTTCTCGCCCTTTTTACCTTCTTCACACAAAGTATTAAATACAGTGCGGATGCTCGGATCACTCTGGCCACACTATGTGTTCTCACAATACCTAGGGGCTTCCTATACGGAAACTAAATATAATTACTTGTATGGCTTCCTGCCTACCACATATGCGTCCTTTTTCCATATGTGCCCCCTTTTCTTCACCATTATATGCATCGATATGACTTAAGATGTGGCCATGCTGGGTTGCCTGGCTCTTGTGTTTATGCCCTACATTCCTGTTAATTCGGCTAGGGCATAAGGGGAGCACCTCTGCGATTGTTACTGCCGGTTCAGCCGGATGTGTACCTCAGACTGGGTGAAGCCGAAAGCTAGCATTCTTAAGGGAATATTCGGTCGGTGAACAAAAGATGTTTCTTTCGTTTATTACAATGTGAATCCCCAGATGTTTTGTATCCTGCGTTTCTGTTCGCAGTTCGGACATGCACATCGATGCATGCGTACCGAGGGAAAGGAACCCCTAACAGAACTATTCTCCCTGGAAGATGTTTCTTACTACCCATGTAATATAACATAACTAGTTGGGTACTTGTCTGTTCAAGAACTTATGACACCTACGCATGGTTTCCACGCATACCCTGGTTTTGCATAACTGAGCGGGTATTTGGATACACCCCGGACTGTCGGATCAGGGGGCTGAAGCGAAAAGGTCCGCCATGACAAACGATTTATCCGGCTAGGGACTACATATGTCCATTGAATTACATAGTCACTTGGACTGGCTATATTCTTCCTCTATACCATCCAACAGGCTATCTAGCTTGCAATCCTGTTGGGAATACTTTGCGGCTAGCGCTACCTGGTCATACACCAGACTCATGGGAATCTCTTGCCCATCTGGCCCCACCGGTCCGACTTCGGCCGTATGGTTCGGGTCAAGCTTGGCGTATCGCGTCTTCACCATGGCCCAGGCTTCCCTGGCACCTTGTCGGCAGGCTGATACCTTCCATAACCGGAAGCACCGCCGTGCTCCTTGGAGCATGTCCATGAGCGCCCCCGTGTCTCCTGGCAGGGAAGCGGATGGCCACAAGGCCTGGGCAATACCCTGCATCACCTGCCGAGCTCGTCCGTGCAGTTGAGAGAGTTCTTGCAGCAAATCGCCTGCGGACCCGGGCATATCCTCTTTAGGACGGCCCATCAGCATACCTACAGATATAAACTCTTTTAATATGCTTCCTCGCCGAACTGTACTACAGTTCGCTTAGGCACTTACCATAAATGCCGCGACGAAGCCTCCTGTTCTCCTTCACGGAGTCCGCTAGCTGAGCATGAACATCTGCTAATTCGACGCCCAGCCGGACTTTGGCATCTTGGAGATTGTTTTTCTCCTGCCTAACCTGCTTAAGCACACGCTCGCCAGCCTTTAGCTATCTTTGGAGATGTGACTCACTATCTCTTACGATCTCCGGATTCTCCCCGGGATTGTCTGCAGAATTTTCTGTTAGACTTATAAAGCAAGCCAACTACTAACTGGTATTTTTCTTAAAATTTCTCTATTGAGACAAATGTTACCAGATGAGGCCTTCTGGGATTCCTCTAGTTTGGCAACGGCGGCCCTCAGCTGGGTCTTGCACTCCTCTAGCTCTTGAGACAAATGGATATTCTTCTCTACAAGAACCTGTGCATACAATGATCCTTAAATCAGTTGTTCTAACTGTTTCAAGTCTCAGGGGCTACTGCTATACATACTTATCAAATTTTCTTACCTGTATATCTTTTGCATACTGGTCCGTCGCTCGGGCGAGCCCGTCTTGGGCAGCTCGGATGTATGCGTCTCTCGAATTGAAAGCATTGAATGCCTCTTTGGAAAAGATACTATTGCGAAGTACGGCCCGTCGGCGCCGGTGATTCATGGCGCTCTCTACTTCGGAATTCGTGGTGGAGAGCCTATCTGCATCCTCTGTCGGAGGACAACTCGACATCGGCCCCGCATTGGCCTCCTCTCTCGAAGCCGGTTCTGGAATCCGGCTGGTGGAGGCGTGACCGGCAGGATCTCCGGATATAGTCTGTGACTACTCTTTCTGCCAGGACACGATGGACGCTGTTACATTTCAAACATCATAATCAAAAAAGCAGATTTTAACTATACCTCTGCGACGGTGTTTCGACCCTAACCGCCTTCCTCTTGAGCCTGCCTGGCCCGGATGCCCTTTGCTGATGAGCCCCTAGGGGCTCGGCGCTACATTCCGATGGACATCTCTATAAAAATAAGATGTTTGTGCATAAGGCATGGCATAAGGAAGGAATCTTCTTCAGAAAGCTACAGCTTTGCTTACACGCGACGCAGGGAGCAGTCCGGGATAATTAGCGATGATAGCCACCAAGGTGCCATCGCGGCTTGCCTGATAAAATGTCCCGTGACAAGCTCCACAGATATATCCGGATCTTCTTCAAGTCCGGGGTCGAAGGCCCGGCCAGGATCCTCTGGTTGCGGAGGAAGGCTATCGAACTCTTTCATGGCCTGCCTCAGTTCCTGCTTAGAAATATCAAGGTAAATGATTGTGATGAAGGGCGCAAGAATGGATAGAGTTGAGTAAAAATGCTCCGGCTCACCCAGCTTGGGGGTTGTACATGGAAAATCCATCCCGCGGTTTGATGCGGAGGAACTCCTCTTCTTCTCCTTCATATAAATCGGACAGTATTCTTGCCAGAGCAGTGGCGGAGTCTGGACCTTTACGACCGCAGCGGGTAAGTGCCACATGGGCTTCCCCTGATATTGAAGTGGCTGCACCCCCTGCATTATGCATGTTGATATAACCTCGACTATTATCAGTCCTGATTGGGCCAGTGTCTTCATCCTGCTCATCGGGAAGTGGACTTCTCGGGTATCTTCCTCCTGGGGCTCCGAGGGCGCCAGCTTCGGCGTTTCTTCAGCGGAGCGTTATTAAACTCAGGAAGGCCCATCCGGATTGGATCCGGAAGGGGAACATCATCTACATAAAACCACTCAGAGGGCCAGTCTTCAGATGCCTTCTTTGGAGTGCCCGACAGGTATCCGGTCTGGGCGACGCGCCATATTTTGGCTCCGCCCACTTGATATATAGATTCCCCCTGATTGCGAGGGACGAGGTAGAATAACTTCTTCCATAACTCGAAGTGAGCCTTGCAGCCCAGGAATAATTCACAAAAGGCAACGTGTCCTGCGATGTGCAGCACGGAGGCGGGGGTAAAGTT
Organism: Triticum aestivum; assembly: GCF_018294505.1. Lineage (NCBI taxonomy): Eukaryota > Viridiplantae > Streptophyta > Magnoliopsida > Poales > Poaceae > Triticum > Triticum aestivum. The sequence goes on from NC_057798.1 coordinate 454,048,699, forward strand.
GTGCAACTGGAGGCCATAGAACTCCAGGAGTCCGCGAAGGAATGGGTGGATTGGAAGCCCGACGCCTCTTAGCAAATATGGGATGAGGCATACTCGCTCCCCCTGAGATGGGTTGGGAGATCTCTCTGCTTGCTCCCCGCCATTATAGGTGGCTAGTCCGGCTCGGACGGGGACCATGTACGCTGGTGGAAGAAACCCTTGGGTTTGCAACTCTACTAAACGGCTGTGGGGGACAGAACATTCTTCCCAATCACCTGGCTTAGAGCTACGGGAGCGAGAAGAGGAGCTGCGGCGACCGGCCATGATGGAAATGGTTTCTTCCGGATGCGGTCTGTTGGGTGCTTGCTCAAGGGAAGAAGGTGAGATTTGGATCTGAGAATCGCCGTCTCTTCAAATAGATGGATTTGCCTGCAGGGTCGGGGTGGCAAATGTAAAAATGCTCCGGCTCCTCGTATTCACTGGACACATGGAGATGGCCATTATTGAAGCACAGAAGCCGAGGAGTATGACATTGATGGGAAGCCAGACACTGTTTGCTACAACAGGTACTTTGAATTTGGAGATGGAACCCGCCTTCCAATGCCGAAGACAATCTGCGCGCCAGACTCATCGTCATTGAAGCCTGGTTCAGGGGCTACTGAGGGAGTCTTGGATTAGGGGGTATCCGGATAGCCGGACTATATACTTTAGCCGGACTGTTGGACTATGAAGATACAAGACTCAAGACTTCGTCCCGTGTCCGGATGGGACTCTCCTTTGTGTGGAAGACAAGCTTGGCGATCCGGATGTTAGATCTCCTTCTTTGTAACCGACTCTGTATATAACCCTAGCCCCCTCCGGTGTCTATATAAACAGGAGGGTTTAGTCCGTAGGACAAGGACAATCATAATCATCATAGGCTAGCTTCTAGGGTTTAGCCTCTACGATCTCGTGGTAGATCAACTCTTGTAATACTCATATCATCAAGATCAATCAAGTAGGAAGTAGGGTCTTACCTCCATCGAGCGGGCCCGAACCTGGGTAAAACATCGTGTCCCCTACCTCCTGTTACCATTACCTTAGACGCACAGATCGGGACCCCCTACCTGAGATCCGCCGGTTTTGACACCGACACGCGTCCCTAAGCCATGGTTCCCCACTCCCATCCCATCCGCCCACCCATTCATACACCGAGGCCGCAAAAACCCGCAAAGCCCCACACCCTCCTCCATCCGCCACCCAGCCGGAGCCTCTTCCCCGATGACATCGTCGATAGCAACACCTCGACGTCCCTCATCCACCGTACCGGATGAGGATCCGTCGTCGATCTGGTCGTCCTGCCGGTTCAGCCACCCCGTCCTCCATCTCCAAGGAGCTACCCTGACGTTCCCCTGGTCTTTCGTGCCACCTCCATTCCCACACCACCGTCTTCACCTGCACCACCGGAAGAGCAGCATCATGACCATTTCCTCGGATGAAGGTACGGCCTAATCAGCGCCACCAAAGAGGTTGTACACTAATCGCCGCCTTTTCTTCTTGATTCGATCTCACGGTGCTATCGGCGCTCGGTGCCGAGCCAACACAGCGCGGCTCCATCTACGGTGGCGTCGCCGGCCACTTCCTCCACGGTGTCGCTCCCTCAGCGGCGACGTCCACATCAGTAGGAGCTGCTGCTGCTTTAGCTCTCGCTCACGATGCTGCTCTGCTCTTGCTCTCGGTTCCCTGCCTGGCCTGCTCTTGCTATTCTTCTTTTGCTCGCGCTGTTCCTCTCGCTCTTGCTCTTGCTTGCGATGCTGCTCTGATCTACACTTCAGTCAACTGAATCGACTTTTGGGTCAGTCGATTTTCGGGGGGGGGGGGGGAGGGCTCGCCGGAGTTAAGGAAGAACCAGCCGCAGCGGGGAGGGGGGCTCACCGGAGAGGTACCCCACTATCTACCTTAGGGTTCAGAGTGGGGGCGGTGGTCGCCGGCGGTGGTGGGGCGGTGGCGTGGGGATTGCCGGATAAAAAGCTCGGCACTGGGGGGGCTAGAGGGGATGGCCGGGGCGGCGGTGGACCGGCAGTGGGGAGTGTTTTCGGGGCGGGCGGGGCGGCGCACCGCCAGTCGGAGGCGGTGGGGGTCAGCTGTTTGGGCGGTGGTGGCTGGCGGCTCAGGGGGTGGAGGTTGAAGATGAACTGCAGGCCCTTGATATCGTATCCAATGGCTGCAAAATCGACTGACCAAAGATGAAAAAGTCAGTCGACTGAGGTGTAGCCTCACCTCTAGTGCGTTCAGTTTCGACAGTAAAATTCAGTTTCGATAGCAAAATTCAGTTTCGGCAGTTAAGTTCAGTTTTGACAATTAAATTCAGTTTCGACAGTTAAGTTCAGAGATGAGCGGCTATTGTATTTTGCATCTAGCACTTAGTGGTTATGTATTTTGCGTCATCTATTGGTGATGCTATTAATTAGAATTCCACTCAGGTTAACATTGTCTCTCTTGTCCTGCTTCTGCCTCGGTGTCGTACAACTCACCAGAGATGCTCCAACAATGAAACCCTCCATCACAGCGGAGCGGTACCTCGGGCTCCATCTCCAGACGCCTAAGATCTTCTTCCCCTCCTCCGACAGCCAATTCAGCCAGAGCAACCTCACCGGCCAACCAAATCACACTGAGATTGTACACTTGTTGCATCTCTTTTTTACTCTACATGTTATATATATTGTCCACTGAGCGCATGTAGTAACGTGAAATACAATTGTTTTATCCTGCTATATGACAAGCAGTGAGGTACCAGGCAACTTAGCTATCCGTGATGGACTCTCTTGAATGCCATCATTATTTATCTCTACGCGTTTGAGCTGTGCATTTGTTGATGGGCCTAGGAGTTGAGCTAGTAGGGCAGTGGCCTGGGTCCAAAGTAATAGAGGTAGCACAAAAACATTTTTTTAGTGTAGGCTTTTCCTTGCTCAAGCCTGCCTAAATAGAATCGCTAGTGCTTGAAAGGAAAAGTGAATGAAAAACATAGGAATTGGAAAGTTTCCTATGGTACTACTATTCATGAATTTGGTTCAAAGGAATGGAGCAGAGGAAAACTGTAGGATTTGTTCCTTTAGTGTCTCCTTGAAAGAAAAACCGTAGGAGTTTTAGTTTCCACTTGTCCTCCTTTTCAAATTCCTATTCATGAAGCACAAGACTAAGAGATAGTAGCATAATAGCATTATAACCGTACATTTTCTTGTGGTTTGACTTAATCTCACCATGCTTCTTTGCATCTTGTGATCTTCCAATTCTTGTGAATCAAACACCCAGATTGGCAAAAATCATGTGTTTTTAAATTCTCTGTTTTGCACGTGCATTCCCATCCTATTCCTGTCTATTTCCTATCCCTGCATTGTTGGAATCCTCCAACTCAAATGAGCCCTTACAGAATTACTTCTCTTACAGATAGTTGTCAAAGAAAGCCTTGCGTGGTTTGTCCCGCTCCTGCTGCACCGTTGTCCACCCCAGCTTAGCTGCTCCAACGACAGAAGGGTCCAGTGCAGCAGGGATCCGGCCTCTAGACTGTCTTTCGCTGCCTCAGATCTTCTTCCCCGCCACCGGCAGCCATGAAAACAACATTACCATCATCAACCGAGCAAATGACCTCGAGGACTACACGGGTCCGCAAGAGAGGTCGCACTCTTTCGTGTCTGCTTACGTTATGCATCGCTTAATATTACATGCTACTTTATAGTCATGTTCACCGATTAGACTCTGAGTCAGCTCCAAACTAATGGTCAAACTTGAGTTCTTAAATGGTTGTGGGGTACATATCGGGGCCGCAATCAATAGTATCTATCTACTATATGGTTAATCTCTGGTGTCTACTATGAGTTTCATGTTGGGTGGGAAACAAACAGTAAAGAAGCCATTATCTATTTTTTTTTAACTGAAGCCATTATCTGCCTGCTATTATTGGTTTTGGGTCTATCCACAGGTTGCTACCATCACTCTGGATTTCTGCATGCACTCCTTACATAATCTCACTATGTTTTATTCTGTTACGTATTACATTTGTCAACAATGTTAGTACATTCTACTACTCTTCGTGTGCATCAGCCATTTGACACGGTGATGGAAAATTCTGGAGTGAAAACAAGGTCTTCAGAGCAAACTATGCTATCTGACGAAGCGCATATCTTGCTGGTTACGGATAGCTCCTCAGAGGAGGATTCAGAGACAGATGACCAGTCCTATTCCCCCCCCCCCCCGAGGTGTATGCTCTAACTTGGTAGGGTTATGTTGCTCATATCATGCGTATGGTGTCTTGCATTGCTATGTCATTTGATTAGTTTAGACATGCTTTGTGTGAATGCCACCTGTTTAGTGTCTAATTACCATATATGTCAATTATGCATTGCCATCTTGTTACAAGACATTATATATGTGAATTATGTAATGCTATCTTGTTGCAAAGGCATTATATATGTGAATTATGCAATGCCATGCTATTTAGCCAATCATCATGTATGTGAATAATATCATGCTATCATTTTTTTGTATTATGTGTTCCATTTGTTGACAACGTTTGTATATTCAACTACTCTTCCTGTGCATCGGCCATTTGAGGCGGTGATGGAAGTATCTGGAGTGAAAACAAGGTATTCAGAGCAGACAATGCTACCTGCTGAAGCAGACATCTTGCTGGTTACAGAGAGCTCCTCAAAGGAGGATTCAGAGACTGATGACCAGTCCTATTTCCCCCCTGAGGTCTATGCTCAAACTTGGCAGGGTTATATTACCCATGGCATGCATGTTGTCTTGCATTGCTTAGTTTTTATATCATATATGAATTGCCATCTGCTTACTTGCTTACTATAAAAATCATATATTTGAATTATATCATGCCATCATGTTTACATAGTACATACACAACATCTATCTGAATTATGGCATGCCAACCATTTAATAAAGACATCATATAGTTATATCATCTCATCCTATTTAGTGTTTACAGTCATCATATTTTGAATTATGTCATTCTATCTGTGAATGTATGTGAATTATGGCATGCCAACCTATTTAATAAACACATTATATAGTTATATCATGTCATCCTGTTTACATAGTCATCATATTTTGAACTATGTCTTTCCATCACTACTAGGAAAAGGCCTACTAATGGCGCACCAGTTTGCCTACTAATGACGCACTACTGGTGCGCCATTAGTATCACGCCACTAGTATTTTTACTAATGGCGCACCAGTGGTGCGCCATTAGTATCTGGTATACTAATGGCGCACCACTGGTGCACCATTAGTATAGGCCACGGTTCGCCATTAGTATAGGCCACTGGTGCGCCATTAGTATAGGCCACGATGCGCCATTAGTATTTTTGAATTTTGAAGGCGGGAAAATAGTAGTGGCGCACCATCTAACCCCCACCGTGCGCCATTGCTATTTTTGAATTTTGAATTTGGATCTAGATCGCGATTTTTTTTGCCCATTTTTTGCTCGTTTTTTTGCTCGTTTTTTGCACGATATTATTTCAAATTTTGTTCCCGTTTTTGGATCTTGTACGTTCTTTTGCTGTGTTCTTTTGCTGGAGAGGAGTTCGTCGAAGAGGAGGAGGAGGAGGTGACCACAGAGGCGCTCGCCTACATCGCTGGAGAGGAGGAGGAGGTCGCCGGAGAGGAGTTCACCGGAGCATCGGAGAGGAGGAAGGAGAAACCATGAGGGGATGGGAGGAGAGGAGGGAGGAGGAGCTCACCGGAGAGGAGGGAGGAGGAGCTCACCGAAGAGGAGGGAGGAGGAGCTCATCGGAGATGAGGGAGGAGGAGCTCACCGGAGAGGAGGGAGGAGAAACCGTGAGGGGAGGGGAGGAGAGGAGAGGAGAAGAGGGAGGAGGAGGTCGCCGGAGAGGAGGAGGAGGTCGCCGGAGAGGAGGAGGAGGAGGTCATCGGAGAGGAGGAGGGTAGTATGGTGGAGGAGAGAAGGGAAGATGGAGTGGAGGAGTGGAGGAGAGGTGGAGTGGAGGAGAAGAATGAAGAGGTAAGGAGGAGAGGACACGCCTAGCCATATATACGGCATAGTAATGGCGCACCGTGGGCAGGTGCGCCATTACTATTTTTTTATTTTTTATTTATTTTGAATTTTGAAGGCGGGAAGATACTAATGGCGCACCATGGGCAGGTGCGCCATTAGTAACTTTGAATTTTTTTGAATTCTTTTGCCTCTCTAGATCTTAAAAGCCCCGTATATTTTTTTCTGTTAGGTTTTTGAGGATTTTGAAAATGTTTAACAAAGTTCCCCCAGTTAAATTCGGATGTAACTTTTTGAGTAGATGATTTTTCATATAAAAAACTTTTTCATCCGAGTTCGTATGCAAAAGTTATGCCCATTTTTACAAATTCTCGAGGGATTTTGCAAAAAAGTCGAAAATTCATGTTTGTAAATTTTGCTAACAACTAGACCACATATCACATGGGAATCTTAATTACTTTTATTTTTTTGACATTTCTATCATTTTGTTTTATTTTTTTTGAAACTGTAAAGGCGGTCCAGGGGGGGTGCATTCGGGGGAATGTTTGGGCCAAATTACTAATGGCGCACCGCACCGTGGGATGGTGCGCCATTACTAGTTCAACTAGTAATGGCGCACCACTCCCACGGTGCGCCATTACTAGTTCAACTAGTAATGGCGCACCACTCCCACGGTGCGCCATTAGTAGTTTTGAAAAAAATTAAAAAAAATTACTAATGGCGTACCGTGGGATGTGGTGCGCCATTAGTATTTGCACACTAATGGCGCACCAACACATGGTGCGCCATTAGTATTTAGTAATGGCGCACCACATGTACAGTGCGCCATTAGTGTCCATCCCATCTATAGCCCTTTTCCTAGTAGTGCATCTTTTTTAGTTAGCCATCATAATGTGAAATTGTGTCGTGCTATCCTGTTTAGTTAGCCATCATATATGTGAAATTGTGTCATGCTATCCTGTTTGGTTAGACAACATAAATGTGAATTATTTCATGCCTTCTTTTATTCCCACTATCCATTGCACCTGTCTATCATACAATGTATGTACTTTCAATTACTTTTCTTGTTTATCAGCCATTTGAATTGGAGAGGGTGATGGCAGTATCTAAGGGAGTAACAACACAGTCTTCAAAAAAGATAGTGCTACCAGTTGATGCAGATAGAACCACGGTTGTACTTGCCCAAGAACCAGCCCTACCACACATAACCCAGACTCTTGCAGATTGTACCCCTACCCAGTTGGATAGAGAACCAGCTACACCCCTTCTAACCCCAACCCCGGCAGATAATAACTCAATTCCAGTTGACATAGCACCGTCTCCACCACATAGCACCCAAACATGAGCAGTTAGTAAGGGAACTGCAGTGCCCAAAGCACGAGGACCACCACTCCGAATCCCAACTCAACACTTAAAGGAGAATAAGATTTGTTCTCAGGTTAGGTTCTGTAGCTATGGTTCATACTCCTTTGCTCTTGCATCACTGTATTTATGCATACCAACTATTTTCAAATTTGAAGGATGGAATTGAAACTCCAATGGCGCAACAGGTATGTTTTAAACCTGTTTCTTTAACCGGTTTGCTGTTGTAACTTGCTCTATGTTGATTTCAGTTTCAATTGAATAAACAGTTATGTTCTCATGTCATGCACATTACAAGTGTTGTTATTGCTCTATAGTTTCCCACACTTATATTCTGTCTATTCTGCTTTGTCTTGAACAAATATTATTTGAACTGTGTCTCTATCTTGATTTGGCAACAAAAACTAGAATGATATAGACCATAAAGTGACCATGGTACATAGATATATGTTTGTTTCATGTTGTTATCATGTCCACTTTACTACTGAACTCATTTACCAAAATGAGTTTCATATACAAGATGGTAAACCTGTGATGTGTATGCTTGTTTCTCTTTTAGAATCCAGACAAAATATTGGAGAATGGTACCCCGTTATGCAATGGTAAAGGAAGTAATGCAGATAAGGTTCAAGATAGTGAGACATCCCTGTTGGTCTCCAAGAAAGCTGATAAAAACTATCTTGACGATAGTGAGAGAACCCAAAAGTCTTGTATTGATGTAGTGTTCGAGTTACAGGCCACTACTGCTGGCACAAGCTCTTCGAACTCGCTGCCTGAATCAGTTCGTCTTCTTGAGTCTCAACTTCAAGTTGAAAGACATCGATCAGATGTGCTACGACAGGAAGCTGAAGGACTGAGGAAGTCCCTGCAGAATTCAGATGCATACTTTCCGGTGCAATAGCAAGCGCTGGAGGATTTAATCGCCAAACAAGAGAAAGTTAATAAGCTTGCTAAGCATCTTGCCAGCATTATGGATACCCAGGATATTGTTTCTTGAGATCTTTTGAAGTGGTTTTAGCTCTGGACTTGTTTTCCTGCGGCGTTTATTTGCACTGATCGCCAACTTTGACAACCAGTGTATATGATATGCTGCTTTGTTCCCTATATTTGCACTGGTGGCGAACTTTCATGCCCAGTGGATGTAACATGTGTAATAGCCGTGATAGCCTAGCGTAAGTTGCTTGCTTATTTATTTCCTTGTTGTCTTGTTTATTTGTTTGCTTGTAGTGAGTGCGGTTCTTTTTCCACGGTTTGCTAGTGGCTGCAATAACCTATTTTTAAAACTAGGCCACAATAACCATGGGCTACATATTTACTGTAGTGACACTGGGCCTCCTACGGGCCGTAGAAACAATGGGTCTTCTACGGGCCGTAGAAACAATGGGCCTCCTACGGGGCTTATAAACAATGGGCCTTCTACGGGCCGTAGACACAATGGGCCTTCTTCGGGTTGTAGACACAATGGGCCTTCTACGGGCTGTATCATCAATGGGCCTTCTACGGGCCGTATGATCAATTGGCCAAACATTGGCTAATAACAAACCGCATTATGGCTGTAAACGGGCTAGAGTTGGAATCGTCCGTTCATGGGCCGACCATAACGGGCCGCCGTTAATCGGCCGTATTTGATGACGCTATGAAAAGGGCCCAATGTAATAATGGGCCACAAATGGGCCGACTGTATCCACTGGCTGAATTTGGCCCACAAACAGAAAATTACAGTAACAGGTCATAAGTAACCGAATGCTGGAAATGAGCCCAAGAATAAATGGGCCCTGAGAAGGCTGAAAGATAACGTGGGCTTGAAACGGCCTAATGGAATAATGGGTCGTTAATGGGTATAAAGTGATACACTGTTCATTACAGGCCAGTTTCACCACGGGACGCTAATGGGCCAAGAGTTATAAAGGGCCCAATATGGGCCGAAAGACGTCATGGGCCATACATGGGCCGGAAGTTAAAACGGGATGGAATCATATTGGACGGCCCATATGACACTACTGGGCCTAATTCGGATAGGTCGTAACGGGCCCTAGGTTAGCGGGATGTAAATGGGCTATATGCGAACAGGCCGTTAACATGCTTTCTGTGGGCCGGGCCGCCACCTTTTGACCAAGTCAAACGGGCCGGCCTTTTCATAGGAATGGGCCTCTGTTGGGCCGTGCAACATGTCGACGTATCATAGGCGCCTTCGGTCCGATGAGTGGATGACATATGTCCCAACGGTGAGCTGACATGTGTTTCCTCCAGCCAATGATGATTTTACACGTGGAAAATCCCCATTGGTCAGGGCTGTTAATGGGTTATCGGATCCAAAACCGGACCCGATAGCTTAATGGTGTTCCGTTACGGTGGATGCCACGTGTCAGTCACCTTTGACGAAAGCACTTCTATGACGCGCGATTTATCATCATGGAAGTGGACACTTCCGTGATGATAATTTTGGTAATGTCATGGAACACTTCTACGACAGCACGGGTATGACTATCTTGATTCTATCATAAAATCGTCATGGATGTACATGCATGACAGAAAACGTGACTTACTGTGACAAACACGTATCATCATGGAAGTGTATTTTTTGTAGTGAATACAAACCACAGATTCATCAAAATAAGCACACAACGCAAAGAAAATAGAATCTGTCAAAAACAGAATAGTCTGTAGTAATCATGGAACTTCGTATACTTCTTTAACTCCAAAAATTCTAAAAAATTAGGACAACGTGGGCAATTTGTATATCAATCCTGTGTAAAAATTCAGAGCAAAAGCACGTTTTTGTGATTTATGAATATTATTTTTCTGAGCACAAAAGTTTCTGTTTTTCAACAAGATCAAATCAACTATCACCCAACATGATCCCAAAGGTCTCGCTTGGCACAAACACTAATTTTTGTGACGAGAAAACAGCGAACGAAAAAGAGGGCAAATAAAACGGCAAATTTTTGTGAAGTGGGGGAGAGGAAAATGAGAGGAAAATGGCAAATAATGTAAATTGCAAGGAGATGAGATTTGTGATTAGGAACTTGGTATATGTTGATGATGTCTCCCCGGCAACGGTGCCAGAAATTCCTTTTGATGTTGGCTTGAACTACGTCGGTATTTCCCTAAAGAGGAAGGGATGATGCAACATAGCAACGGTAGGTATTTCCCTCAGTGATGATACCAAGGTTATCTAACAAGTAGGAGAACCACACAACACTAGTAAATGGTACCTGCACACAAAGAACGAATACTTGCAACCCGACGTGTTAAAGGGGTTGTCAATCCCTTTCGGGTAACGGTGCCAGAAATTGGCGAGTTGATGGGAGATTAATTGTAGTAGATTGATATATGCAAATAAAAGCAAATAAAATAGATCTGAAAATAAAAGTTGCAAATAAACAAAAAGGTAAATAGCAAAATAGATCTGAAAGTATATATGTGAAAATAGACCCGGAGGCCATAGATTTCACCAGTGGATTCTCTCGAGGAAAAATAGCATATGGTGGGTAAACAAATTACTGTTGGGCAATTGATAGAACTTCAAATAAGTATGACAATACCCAGGCAATGATCATTATATAGGCATCACGTCCAAGATTAGTAGATCGACTCCTGCCTGCATCTACTACTATTACTCCACACATCGACCGCTATCCAGCATGCATCTAGTGTATTAAGTTCATGGGGAAATGGAGTAATGCAATAAGAACGATGACATGATGTAGACAAGATCTACTCATATAGGAATAGACCCCATTTGGTTATCCTTAATAGCAACGATACATACGTGTCGGTTCCCCTTCTGTCACTGGGATCAAGCACCGTAAGATCGAACCCATCACAATGCACCTCTTCCCATGGCAAGAAAAATCAATCTAATCGGCCTAACTAAACCAAAGATTCCAAGAAGAAATACGAGTCTATAAGTAATCATGCATATAAGAGATCAAAATACTCAAATAACTTTCATGGAAAAAACATAGATCTGATCATAAACTCAAAGTTCATCGGATCCCAACAAACAGGCAGCAAAAAGAGTTACATCAAATAGATCTCCAAAAGACCATTGTATTGAGAATTAAAAGAGAGAGAGAGGAAGCCATCTAGCTACTAACTACGGACCCATAAGTCTACAATGAACTACTCACACATCATCGGCGAGGCACCAATGAGGATGAAGAACCCCTCCGTGATGGTGTCTAGGTTGGATCTGTGGTTTCTAGAACTTGCGGCGGCTGGAATTGTTTTTTGTCGCCCCCTCTAGGGTTTCTGGAACATTGGGGTATTTATAAAGCAAAGAGGCGGTGTGGGAGGCGGCCGAGGTGGGCACAACCCACCAGGGCGCGCCCTGGGCCCCCAGGCATGCCTAGGTGGATTGGGCTCCCCTCGAAGCCCCCCTCTGGTAATTCTTTGGCCCAACAGGTGTCTTCTGATCCAGAAAAAATCACCAAAAAGTTTCGTTGCGCTTGGACACCATTGGGTATTGATTTCCTGCGAAGTAAAAACAAGCAAAAAACAGCAACTGTCACTGGGCACTATGTCAATACGTTAGTCCCGAAAATGATATAAATTTGCTATAAAATGATTGTAAAAAATCCAAGAATGATAATATGACAGCATGGAACAACCACCCACCGCTTGGCAGTTGGAGTCTTGGCCTGAGAAAGACGAGCAGATCAGCGACGTGCTGCATCCTGCTTGTTGCTCCTGGTGGTTGTCTTCTTCACCTTGGGGGGTGCCCAGCAAGGAAGAGGGCACCACTGGCTCTCGGTTGACCCGCTTGCGAAGGCGGCGCCCTGGCTCTGTAGCTTGAGGTCCCATTTCAAGTCCTTCTTCCTCCTCCTCGAGTTTTCCTTCCTCCTTAATATCGACCCCTTCTTGGGGCTCCGTCGTTGCGGCCTGAGGAGTCCCAGCCCCGGTAGGTTCGAGCCCGATAGCTTCCTGCGTGGTGTGCTCTCCACTCCCCTCATTAGAGGAGTCGCCACCCTCAAGATCTTTCTCCTCTTCCTCTCCAGGAGCCATTCCTCTGGCGGAACTGAGCACCCTGTCCTCTGCAATCCGGTTTGTAATGAACACTTACTCCACCCTGGAGGTGCGCTTGACAAGGTCATCCTCTACCCTGGAAGCCTTTTCTTCCAAGCGAGAGACCTAGTCCATCTCATACTCCAAGGTAGGCAGTACCCAATCGGTCTTAACTCCGAAAGCATTGGAATCGGGCATCCATTGCAGAATCTGACTCAAGGCGGAGTTGAGGTGCAGAGGAACAACCTTCGCTGGCAAATGGAATGGACCAAGGTTGCCAAACAGCTGTTCGCACAGCCAACCATGGCCATACACTGTCAAGTTATTGGCAGGGCCTGGGTACAATCGCATCCTATCAGTGGAATTCTTGTATTCCCAGGCAAGCCTATCTCTTTTCCGCAGTGGTGCAATGCGACACCGGAGGAAATTGACCCCCACGTGTTCGATGGTCAGCTCGACAGCTTTGAGACGGTCAATCCTGTTCAGCACCGGGCGAAGCCTATCGTCACTGAGGCCCAATTTACTCCAATCGCTCCCACATGTGACACATCCAGTCCATGTCAAGCAGAACGATGGGGTTTCCTTGTCCTTGATCCAACACAAGTCAACCCTCCACTCTTCCCACTTTCCGTGCAGCTGGCCAGCGAGATACTCCCAATCTTCCTTCTTGCCCCGAGGGATCCAACTTATGTTTCCCGAGCGGTGGGATTTGTCTTCTATCCGCGGGATAAAGAAGTGCCTGGACAAATCCACATTGGGGGTGACTCTAACAAAGTTCTCGCACAAGTGGGCAAAGATTAATATACATGTCATCGCGTTGGGTGTGAAATCCAGGAGATGGAACCCATACACGGTCATCATGGCACAAAAGAAATCGGAAAAGGGGGAGGTGAGGCCACAAAGGAATTACGCGCAAAAGAAGCACTATGAATTTGATGGAATCTTGGTCCCCTCCGGATAAACTTCGGGTGCACCATGCCCATCCTTAGTTTCCCTCCCCCACATATAGGCATACCTTGCGATTAAGGTGTTGCCATCCAGGTATGACGGGGAGAAAACCATATCCTCCCGTCACCGCTTGTCCAACTCCTCTACTATCCTCTTCTTCTCCTCCGCTGCAGCATCCGCAGGTGCGGCCATCTGCTTCCCCTTCACGGCACTCGCCTTTCGCCTCATCTCTTGGGCTTTGCGGAGAGAGCGAGATCTAGCAAAGCTGAAGGAGGGATTTTGGCAGCAGAACTTGTTCTGGCTCGAGGAAGAAGATGAAGGAAGAAGAAATGAACACGAATGAGCAGCGTCCCTTCGCATTGCCTTTTTATTGGGTACACGCATGAGGGCTGGCTCTTCGCTATTTTTCTGGAAAACGCCGTCTTTGCGTGCGTGTTTTTTAATAACGGTTACTGTACCATGACCCCAGGCCCGTGATAATTATGCGGAGTGGACCTGAGATTGATAGGTCATCATCGCTAAAATTGCATAAGCAGCATTTCTACGATGTGTATTTGTGCACTATTTGGAGCCTAACCCAACGATGCTCATAGACACGAATGGCTCATGCCCGGGGGCTTCTGTCGGGGTACACAAGACAGGGGGACTTGTTTCCCCTGACTTGTGCACAAACAAAAGAGTTCACTTTGATAAGCCAAGACCTGTCGGGTGAAGGAAATATGCCCTAGAGGCAATAATAAAGTTGTTATTTTATATTTCCTTATTCATGACAAAGGTTTATTATCCATGCTAGAATTGTATTGATAGGAAACCTTAATACATGTGTGAATACATAAACAAACAATGTGTCCCTAGTGAGCCTCTACTAGACTAGCTCGTTGATCAAAGATAGATAAGGTTTCCTAACCATGGACATGAGTTGTCATTTGATAACGGGATCACATCATTAGGAGAATAATGTGATGGACAAGACCCATCCGTTAGCTTAGCATAATGATCGTGTTCAGTTTTATTGCTATTACTTTCTTCATGTCAAATACATTTTCCTTCGAATGTCTTGTGTGCTATCAAAGGTAACAACATATCTGGGTGATTATAAATATGCTCTGCATGTATCTCCGAAGGTGTTTGTTGAGTTGGCATAGATCGAGATTAGGGTTTGTCACTCCGAGTATAGGAGAGGTATCTCTGGGCCCTTTTGGTAATAAACATCATAAGCTTGCCAGCAAGCCACTAAGGAGTTAGTCACGAGGTGATGTATTATGGAACGAGTAAAGAGACTTGTCGGTAACAAGATTGAACTAGGTATAGAGATACCGACGATCGAATCTCAGGCAAGTAACATACCGATGGACAAAGGGAATTACGTACATTGTCACAACGAATCGACCGATAAAGATCTTCATAGAATATGTAGGAGCCAATATGGGCATCCAGGTTCCGCTATTGGTTATTGACCGGAGAGGTGTCTCGGTCATGTCTACATAGTTCTCGAACCCGTAAGGTCCGCATGCTTAAAGTTTGTTGACGATATAGTATTATATTAGTTATGTGATTTGGTGACTGAATGTTGTTCAGAGTCCCAGATGACATCACGGTAAATATTGATATATAGGACAATGGTATTCGGACACTAGAAGTGTTCCGAAGGGTACCGGGTACACATCGAGTCACCGGAAGGGGTTCCGGGCACGCCCGACAAAAGATATGGGCCTTATGGGCCAAGAGGGGAGACGCACCAGCCACAAGGGGCTGGTGCCCCCCCCCCCATTTGGGCCTGCCTAGGAGGAGAAGGAAAGAGTGGAATAGGATTCCCCCTTCCTTCCCTCTCTCCCCCCTCTTTCCTTCCCCCTCCAACAAATATGGCAGGGGGGCGCGGGCAAAGGCAGGAGCCCAAGTAGGATTCAGACCTACTTGGGGCGCCCCTTGGCCTCTCCCCTCTCCCTCCCACCTATATATATGTGTTGGGGAACGTAGTAATTTAAAAAAAATTCCTACGTACACGCAAGATCATGGTGATGGCATAGCAATGAGAGGGGAGAGTGTTGTCCACGTACCCTCGTAGACCATAAGCGGAAGCGTTATGACAACGCGGTTGATGTAGTCGTACGTCTTCACGATCCGACCGATCCAAGCACCGAACGTACGTCACCTCCGAGTTCTAGCACATGTTCAGCTCGATGACATCCCTCGAACTCCGATCCAGCCGAGTGTCGAGGGAGAGTTCCGTCAGCACGACGGCATGGTGACGATCTTGATGTACTACCGACGCAGGGCTTCGCCTAAGCACCGCTACGATATTATCGAGGTGGATTATGGTGGAGGGGGGCACCGCACACGGCTAAGAGATCCAAGGGATCAATTGTTGTTGTGTCTAGAGGTGCCCCCCTGCCCCCGTATATAAAGGAGCAAGGGGGGAGGGGCGGCCGGCCTAGTAGGGGCGCGCCAAGGGGAGTCCTACTCCCACCGGGAGTAGGACTCCCTCCTTCCTTGTTGGAGTAGGAGAAGGGGGAAAGAGGGGAAGAGGAGGAAGGAAAAGGGGGCCGCACCCCTTGTCCAATTCGAACCAGAGGGGGGCTGCACGCCTCCTTCCTTTCGGCCTCTCTCCTCTATTCCCGTATGGCCCAATAAGGCCCATATACTCCCCGGCGAATTCCCGTAACTCTCCGGTACTCCGAAAAATACCCGAATCACTCGGAACCTTTCCGAACTCCGAATATAGTCGTCCAATATATCGATCTTTATGTCTCGATCATTTCGAGACTCCTCATCATGTCCCCGATCTCATCCGGGACTCCGAACTCCTTCGGTACATCAAAACTCATAAACTCATAATATAACTGTCATCGAAACCTTAAGCGTGCGGACCCTATGGGTTCGAGAACAATGTAGACATGACCTAGAACTATTCTTGGTCAATAACCAATAGCGGAACCTGGATGCTCATATTGGCTCCCACATATTCTACGAAGATCTTTATCGGTCAAACCGCATAACAACATACGTTGTTCCCTTTGTCATCGGTATGTTACTTGCCCGAGATTCGATCGTCGTTATCCCAATACCTAGTTCAATCTCGTTACCGGCAAGTCTCTTTACTCGTTATGTAATGCATCATCCCGCAACTAACTCATTAGTCACATTGCTTGCAAGGCTTATAGTGATGTGCATTACCGAGAGGGCCCAAAGATACTTCTCTGACAATCGGAGTGACAAAACCTAATCTCAAAATACGCCAACCCAACATGTACCTTTGGAGACACCTGTAGTACTCCTTTATAATCACCCAGTTACGTTGTGACGTTTGGTAGCACCCAAAGTGTTCCTCCGGTAAACGGGAGTTGCATAATCTCATAGTTACAGGAACATGTATAAGTCATGAAGAAAGCAATAGCAACATACTAACCGATCAAGTTCTAGGCTAACGGAATGGGTCATGTCAATCACATCATTCTCCTAATGATGTGATCCCGTTAATCAAATGACAACTCATGTCTATGGCTAGGAAACTTAACCATCTTTGATTCAACGAGCTAGTCAAGTAGAGGCATACTAGTGACACTATGTTTGTCTATGTATTCACACATGTATTATGTTTCCGGTTAATACAATTCTAGCATGAATAATAAACATTTATCATGAAATAAGGAAATAAATAATAACTTTATTATTGCCTCTAGGGCATATTTCCTTCAGTCTCCCACTTGCACTAGAGTCAATAATCTAGTTCACATCACCATGTGATTTAACACCAATATTCATATCTGTATATGATTAACACCCATAGTTCACATTGTCATGTGACCAACACCCAAAGGGTTTACTAGAGTCAATAATCTAGTTCACATCGCTTATGTGATTAACACCCAAAGAGTACTAAGGTGTGATCATGTTTTGCTCGTGAGAGAAGCTTAGTCAACGGGTCTGTCACATTTAGAGCCGTATGTATTTTGCAAATATTTTATGTCTACAATGCTCTGTACGGATCTACTCTAGCTAATTGCTCCCACTTTCAATATGTATCCAGATTAAGACTTAGACTCATCTGGATCGGTGTAAAAGCTTGCACCGTTGTAACTTTTTACGACGAGCTCTTTTATCACTTCCATTATCGAGAATTATTTCCTTAGTCCTCACTAAGGATATTCTTGACCAAATGTCCAGTGATCTACTCCTAGATCACCATTGTACTCCATTGCCCAATTCAGTGCAAGGTATACAATAGGTCTGGTACATAGCATAGCATACTTTATAGAACCTATGACTTAGGCATAGGGAATGACTTTCATTCTCTTTTCTATTTTCTGCCGTGGTCGGGATTTGAGTCTTACTCAATTTCACACCTTTGCAACACAGGCAAGAACTCTTTCTTTGACTATTCCATTTTGAACTATTTCAAAAATTTATCAAGGTATGTACTCATTGAAAAATCTTATCAAGCGTCTTGATCTATCTATATAGATCTTGATGCTCAATGTGTAAGCAGCTTCACCGAGGTCTTTCTTTAAAAAAACTCATGTCAAACACTCCTTTATGCTTTGCAGAATAATTCTACATTATTTCCGATCAACGATATGTTATTCACATATACTTATCAGAAATGCTGTAGTGCTCCCACTCATGTTCTTGTAAATACAAGCCTTTCCAAAAGTCTGTATAAAACCATATGCTTTGGTCAATTAATCAAAGTGTATACTCCAACTCTGAGATGCTTGCACCAGTCAATTGATGGATTGCTGGAGCTTGCACATTTTGTTAGCACCTTTATGATTAACAAAACCTTCTGGTTGCATCATATACAACTCTTCTTTAAAAAATCCATTAAGGAATGTAGTTTTGACATCCATTTGCCAGATTTTATAAAATGTGGCAATTGCTAACATGATTCGGACAGACTTAAGCATCGCTACAGTTGAGAAAATCTCATTGTAGTCAACACCTTGAACTTGTCGAAAACCTTTTTGCGACAAGTCGAGCTTTCTAGATAGTAACACTACTATCAGCATCTGTCTTCCTCTTGAAGATCCATTTGTACAATATGGCTTGCCGATCATCGGGCAACTCCACCAAAGTCCACACTTTGTTCTCATACATGGATCCTATCTCAGATTTCATGGCCTCTAGCCATTTTGCGGAATCTGGGCTCATCATCGCTTCCTCATAGTTCGTAGGTTTATCATGGTCTAGTAACATGACTTCCAGAACAGGATTACCGTACCACTCTGGTGCGGACCGTACTCTGGAAGACCTACGGGGTTCTGTAGTAACTTGATCTGAAGTTTCATGATCATCATCATTAGCTTCCTCACTAATTGGTGTAGAAATCACTGGAACTGATTTCAGTGATGAACTATTTTCCAATTCGGGAGGAGGTACAGTTACCTCATCAAGTTCTACTTTCCTCCCACTCACTTCTTTCGAGAGAAACTCCTTCTCTAGAAAGGATCCATTTTAGCAACGAATATCTTGCCTTTGGATCAGTGATAGAAGGTGTACCCAACAGTTTCCTTTGGGTATTCTATGAAGACGCACTTCTTCGATTTGGGTTTGAGCTTATCAGGATGAAACTTTTTCACATAAGCATCGTAGCCCCAAACTTTAAGAAATGACAACTTGGTTTTCTTGCTAAACCACAGTTCATACGGTGTCGTCTCAACGGTTTTAGATGGTGCCCTTTTAACGTGAATGCAGCTGTCTATAATGCATAACCCCAAAACAATAGTGGTAAATCAGTAAGAGACATCATGGATCGCACCATATCCAATAAAGTGCGGTTACGATGTTCGGACACACCATAACGTTGTGGTGTTCCAGGTGGCGTGAGCTGTGAAACTATTCCACATTGTTTTAATTGAAGACCAAACTCGTAACTCAAATATTCGTCTCCGCGATCAGATCGCAGAAACTTTATTTTCTTGTTACGATGATTTTTCCACTTCACTCCGAAATTCTTTGAACCTTTCAACTATTTCAGACTTATGTTTCATCAAGTAGATATACCCATATCTGCTCAAATCATCTTGTGAAGGTCAGAAAATAACGATACTTGCCACGAGCCTTCATACTCATTGGTCTGCATACATCAGTATGTAATATTTCCAATAAGTCAGTAGCTCATTCCATTGTTCCGAAGAACGGAGTTTTAGTCATCTTGCCCAAAAGGCACGGTTCGCAAGCATCAAATGATTCATAACCAAGTGATTCCGAAAATCCATCTTTATGGAGTTTCTTCATGCGCTTTACACCGATATGACCCAAACGGCAGTGCCACAAATAAGTTGCACTATCATTATTAACTTTGCATCTTTTGGCCTCAATATTATGAATATGTGTATCACTACGATCGAGATCCAACAAACTATTTTCATTGGGTGTATGACCATTGAAGGTTTTATTCATGTAAACAGAACAACAATTATTCTCTGATTTTAAATGAATAACCGTATGGCAATAAACATGATCAAATCATATTCATGCTCAACGCAAACGCCAAATAACATTTATTTATGTTTAACACTAATCCCGAAAGTATAGGGAGTGTGCGATGATGATCATATCAATCTTGGAACTACTTCCAGCACTCATCGTCACTTTCCCTTCAACTAGTCTTTGTTTATTCTGTAACTCCTGTTTCGAGTTACTAATCTTAGCAACCGAACAAGTATCAAATACTCAGGGGCTACTATAAACACTAGTAAGGCACACATCAATAATCTGTATATCAAATATACCCTTGTTCACTTTGCCATCCTTCTTATCCACCAAATATTCAGGGCATTTCCGCTTCCAGTGACCATTTCCTTTGCAGTGTAAACACTCAGTTTCAGGCATGGTCCAGCTTTGGGCTTCTTCGCAGGAGTGACAACTTGCTTGTCTTTCCACTTGAAGTTCCCTTTCTTTCCCTTTGCCCTTCTCTTGAAACTAGTGGTCTTGTTAACCATCAACACTTGATGTTCTTTCTTGATTTCTACCTTCATCGATTTCATCATCATGAGAAACTCGGGAATCATTTTCATCATCCCTTGCATACTACAGTTCATCACGAAGTTCTACTAACTTGGTGATGGTGACTAGAGAATTCTGTCAATCACTATCTTATCTGGAAGATTAACTCCCACTTGATTCAAGCGATTGTAGTATCCAGACAATCTGAGCACATGCTCACTAGTTGAGCGATTCTCCTCCATCTTTTAGCTATAGAACTTGTTGGAGACTTCATATCTCTCAACTCGGGTATTTGCTTGAAATATTAACTTCAATTCCTGGAACATCTCATATGGTCCATGATGTTCAAAACATCTTTGAAGTCCCGATTCTAAGCCATAAAGCATGGTGCACAGAACTATCAAGTAGTCATCATATTGAGCTAGCCAAATGTTCATAACGTCTGCATCTGCTCCTGCAATAGGTCTGTCACCTAGCGGTGCATTAAGGACATAATTCTTTTGTGCAGCAATGAGGATAAACCTCAGATCGCGGATCCAATCCGCATCATTGCTACTAACATTTTTAACACAATTTTCTCTAGGAACATATCAAAATAAACATATGAAAGCAACAACGCAAGCTATTGATCTTACAACATAATTTGCAAAATACTACCAGGACTAAGTTCATGATAAATTTAAGTTCAATTAATCATATTACTTAAGAACTCCCACTTAGACAGACATCTCTCTAGTCATCTAAGTGATCACGTGATCCAAATCAACTAAACCATAACCGATCATCACGTGAGATGGAGTAGTTTTCAATGGTGAACATCACTATGTTGATCATATCTACTATATGATTCACGCTCGACCTTTCGGTCTCCGTGCTCTGAGCCCATATCTGCATATGCTAGGCTCGTCAAGTTTAACCTGAGTATTCCGCGTGTGCAAAACTGGCTTGCACCCGTTGTAGATGGACGTAGAGCTTATCACACCCGATCATCACGTGGTGTCTGGGCACGACGAACTTTGGCAACGGTGCATACTCAGGGAGAACACTTCTTGATAATTAGTGAGAGATCATCTTAAAATGCTACCGTCAATCAAAGCAAGAATAAGATGTATAATACATAAACATCATATGCAATCAAAATATGTGACATGATATGGCCATGATCATCTTGCGCCTTTGATCTCCATCTCCAATGTACTGTCATGATCTCTATCGTCACCGGCACGACACCATGATCTTCATCATCTTGATCTATATCAATGTGTCATCACATGGTTGTCTCACCAACTATTGCTCTTGCAACTATTGCTATCGTATAGCGATAAAGTGAAGCAATTATTTGGCACTTGCATCTTATGCAACAAAGAGACATCCATAGGGCTTCTGCAAGTTGCCGATAACTTCAACAAAACATGATCATCTCATACAACAACTTATATCTAATCACGTCTTGACCATATCACATCACAACATGCCCTGCAAAAACAAGTTAGACATCCTCTACTTTGTTGTTGCAAGTTTTACGTGGCTGCTACGGGCTTAAGCAAGAACCGATCTCACCTACGCATCAAAACCACAACGATAGTTTGTCAAGTTGGTGTTGTTTTAACCTTCGCAAGGACCGGGGGTAGCCACACTCGGTTCAACTAAAGTTGGAGAAACAGACACCCGCTAGTCACCTGTGTGCAAAGCACAGCGGTAAAACTAGTCTCGCGTAAGCGTACGCGTAATGTCGGTCCGGGCCGCTTCATCCAACAATACCGCTGAACCAAAGTATGGCATGCTGGTAAGCAGTATGACTTGTATCGCCCACAACTCACTTGTGTTCTACTCGTGCATATAACATCAACGCATAAAACCTAGGCTCGGATGCCACTGTTGGGGAACGTAGTAATTTCAAAAAAATTCCTACGCACACGCAAGATCATGGTGATGGCATAGCAATGAGAGGGGAGAGTGTTGTCCACGTACCCTCGTAGACCGTAAGCGGAAGCGTTATGACAACGCGGTTGATGTAGTCGTACGTCTTCACGATCCGACCGATCCAAGCACCGAACGTACGGCACCTCCGAGTTATAGCACACGTTCAGCTCGATGACATCCCTCGAACTCCGATCCAACCGAGTGTCGAGGGAGAGTTCCGTCAGCACGACGGCGTGGTGACGATCTTGATGTACTACCGACGCAGGGCTTCGCCTAAGCACCGCTACAATATTATCGAGGTGGATTATGATGGAGGGGGACACCGCACACGGCTAAGAGATCCAAGGAATCAATTGTTGTTGTGTCTAGAGGTGCCCCCTGCCCCCGTATGTAAACGAGCAAGGGGGGAGGGGGCGGCCGGCCTAGTAGGGGCGCGCCAAGGGGAGTCCTACTCCCACCGGGAGTAGGACTCCCTCCTTCCTTGTTGGAGTAGGAGAAGGGGGAAAGAGGGGGGGAGGGGGAAGGAAAAGGGGGCCGCACCCCTTATCCAATTCGGACCAGAGGGGGTCTGCGCGCCTCCTTCCTTTCGGCCTCTCTCCTCTATTCCCGTATGGCCCAATAAGGCCCATATACTCCCCAGCGAATTCCCGTAACTCTCTGGTACTCCGAAAAATACCCGAATCACTCAGAACCTTTCCGAACTACGAATATAGTCATCCAATATATCGATCTTTACGTCTCGACTATTTCGAGACTCCTCGTCATGTCCCCAATCTCACTCGGGACTCCGAACTCCTTCGGTACATCAAAACTCATAAACTCATAATATAACTATCATCGAAACCTTAAGCGTGCCGACCCTACGGGTTCGAGAACAATGTAGACATGACCTAGAACTATTCTCGGTCAATAACCAATAGCGGAACCTGGATGCTCATATTGGCTCCCACATGTTCTACGAATATCTTTATCGGTCAAACCGCATAACAACATACGTTGTTCCCTTTGTCATCGGTATGTTACTTGCCCGAGATTCGATCGTCGGTATCCCAATACCTAGTTCAATCTCGTTACCGGCAAGTCTCTTTACTCGTTATGTAATGCATCATCCCGCAACTAACTCATTAGTCACATTGCTTGCTAGGCTTATAGTGATGTGCATTACCGAGAGGGCCCAGAGATACTTCTCCGACAATCAGAGTGACAAAACCTAATCTCGAAATACGCCAACCCAACATGTACCTTTGGAGACACCTATAGTACTCCTTTATAATCACCCAGTTACGTTGTGACGTTTGGTAGCACCCAAAGTGTTCCTCCGGTAAACGGGAGTTGCATAATCTCATAGTTACAGGAACATGTATAAGTCATGAAGAAAGCAATAGAAACATACTAAACGATCAAGTGCTAGGCTAACGGAATGGGTCATGTCAATCACATCATTCTCCTAATGATGTGATCCCGTTAATCAAATGACAATTCATGTCTATGGCTAGGAAACTTAACCATCTTTGATTCAACGAGCTAGTCAAGTAGAGGCATACTAGTGACACTATGTTTGTCTATGTATTCACACATGTATTATGTTTCCGGTTAATACAATTCTAGCATGAATAATAAACATTTATCATGAAATAAGGAAATAAATTATAACTTTATTATTGCCTCTAGGGCATATTTTCTTCAATATGAGGAGGGGGCGCCTAGCACACCCCAAACAATTGCCTAGACGTGTGTGTGTTTCTCCTACTTTAGTTGAATCGAATTTGACTGCGACCGGTCCTTGAAGAAGGTTAAAATAGCAAATTTGACAAATCACCATTGTGGTTTTTGCCATAGGTAAGAATGGTTCTTGCTAGTAGCCACGAAAAACTTGCAACAACAAAGTAGAGGACGTCTAACTTGTTTTTGCATGGTATGCTGTGATGTGATATGGTTAAGACATGATGTGATAAATGTTATTGTATGAGATGATCATGTTTTGTAAAGTTATCAGCAACCGACAGGAGCCTTATAGTTGTCTCTTTATTGTATGAAATGCAAATGCCATGTAATTGCTTTACTTTATCACTATGCGTTAGCGATAGTTGTAGAAGCAATAGTTGGCGAGACGACCACGACGCAACGATGGAGATCAAGGTGTCGAGCCGGTGACGATGGAGATCATGATGATGCTTTGGAGATGGAGATCAAAATCACAAGATGATGATGGCCATATCATGTCACATATTTTGATTGCATGTGATGTTTTTCTTTTATGCATCTTATTTTGCTTAGTACGACGATAGCATTATAAGATGACCCCTTCACTACATTTCAAGGTAAAAGTTTTCTCCCTGAGTATGCACCATTGCTATAGTTCGTCATGTTGAGACACCACGTGATGATCGGGTGTGATAGACTCTAAGTTCACATACAACGGGTGTAAGACAGTTTTGCACATGCAGAATACTTAGGCTAAACTTGACGAGCCTAGCATGTATAGACATGGCCTCAGAACACTAGAGACCGAAAGGTCGAACATGAGTCATATAGTAGATATGATCAACATAGAGATGTTCACCATTGAAGACTACTCCATCTCGCATGATGATCGGACATGGTTTAGTTGATTTCGATCATGTATCACTTAGACAACTTGAGGGATGTTGATTTAAGTGGGAGTTCATTAGTAATTTGATTAATTGAACTTAAATTTATCATGAACTTAGTCCTGATAGTATTTGCAAATTATGTTGTACATCAATAGCTCGCGTTGTAGCTCCCCTATTTTTGATATATTCCTAGAGAAAACTAAGTTGAAAGACCATACTAGCAATGGTGCGGACTAGGTCCATGATCTGAGGATTATCCTCGTTGCTACACAGAAGAATTATGTCCTTAATGCACCGCTAGGTGACAGACCTATTACAGGAGCAGATGTAGATGGTATGAATGTTTGGCAAGCTCGATATGATGACTACTTAATAGTTTAGTGCGCCATGCATTACGGTAGAACCGGGACTTCAAAAATGTTTTGAACGCCATGGAGCATATGAGATGTTCCAAGAGCTGAAATTGGTATTTCAAACTATGCCCATGTCAAGAGGTATGAGACCTCTGACAAGTACTTTGCCTACAAGATGGAGGAGAATAGCTCAGCCAATGAGCATGAGCTCAGAATGTCTGGGTACTACAATCGCTTGGATCAAGTGGGAGTTAATCTTCCAGATAAGATAGTGATTGACAGAGTTCTCTAGTAACTATCACCAAGTTACTAGAACTTCTTGATGAACTATAATATGCAAGGGATGACGAAAACGATTCCTGAGCGCTTTGCGATGCTAAAATCGGCGAAGGTAGAAATCAAGAAAGAACATCAAGTGTTGATGGTTAACAAGACCACTAGTTTCAAGAAAAAGGGCAAGGGAAAGAAAGGGAACAAGACCACTAGTTTTCACTCCTGGGAAGAAGCCTGAGGGAGTCCTGGACTAGGGGGTGTCCGGATAGCCGGACTATCATCATCGGCCGGACTCCAAGACTATGAAGATACAAGATTGAAGACTTCGTCCCGTGTCCGGATGGGACTTTCCTTGGCGTGGAAGGCAAGCTTGGCGATACGGATATGTAGATCTCCTACCATTGTAACCGACTCTGTGTAACCCTAGCCCTCTCCGGTGTCTATATAAACCGGAGGGTTTTAGTCCGTAGG
Source organism: Triticum aestivum (assembly GCF_018294505.1). Taxonomy (NCBI): domain Eukaryota; kingdom Viridiplantae; phylum Streptophyta; class Magnoliopsida; order Poales; family Poaceae; genus Triticum; species Triticum aestivum. Next base: position 454,074,558 of record NC_057798.1, read on the forward strand.
ACGAACACAACCATTACAATAATCATACCATAGGCTAGCTTCTAGGGTTTAGCCTCCTTGATCTCGTGGTAGATCCACTCTTGTACTACCCATATCATCAATATCAATCAAGAAGGAGTAGGGTTTTACCTCCATCGAGAGGGCCTGAACCTGGGTAAAAACATCGTGTCCCTTGTCTCCTGTTACCATCCGCCTAGACGCACAGTTCGGGAACCCCTACCCGAGATCCGCCGGTTTTGACACCGACATTGGTGCTTTCATTGAGAGTTCCTCTGTGTCGTCACCGATAGGCTTGATGGCTTATTCAATCAACAATGACGCAGTCCAGGGTGAGACTTTTCTTCCCGGACAGACCTTCATATTCGGCGGCTTCGCACTGCGGGCCAATTCACTTGGCCATCTGGAGCAGATCGAAAGCTACGCCCCTGGCCATCAGGTCAGATTTGGAAGCCTAAACTTCACGGTGGACATCCGCGGAGACTTGATCTTCGATGGATCCGAGCCGCAGCCGAGCGTGCCGCACTGTCACGATGGGCATGATCTAACTCTGCCGCCGGACAGTACCTTGGAGGCCGCACACGAATCCGCTCCAACCCATAGTTCGGAGCCGATCCTGCAGATCGAGGACGAGTGGCTGGACACCGCCTCGGGAGCTGCAACCACTACGGCGATGGAGCCGAATACCGACCTTGTCCCCTATAAAGCCCGTGACTCCGAGGTACCGGACTCCCTGCCGGACTCCGAACCTCCTACGCCCCTGCCAATCAAATCCGATTGGGCGCCGATCATGGAGTTCACCGCTGCGGACATCTTTCAGCACTCACCTTTTGGCGACATCCTGAATTCGCTAAAACATCTCTCGCTATCAGGAGGGCCCTGGCCGGACTGCGGCCAGGATGGTTGGGATGCGGACGACGAAGAAATTCAAAGCCCACCCACCACCCACTTTGTAGCCATTATCGATGATCTAACCGACATGCTAGACTACGACTCCGAAGACATCGACGGTATGGACGACGATGCCGGAGACGATCAAGAACCAGCACTCACCGGGCACTGGAAGGCCACCCCAACCCATGGTGTATATATGGTGGACACCCCAAAAGGAAGCGATAACGAGGAACAACGGGAAGCGGCAAAGGATAATTCCACCGAAAAACAACCAAAACGGCGACGTAGGCGCCGCCCTAAGTCCCGCCTCGACAACAACAGCACTCCTAAGGACCCAGCAATAGAGCAGGGCAAATCAGTGGGCGACGAACATGCAATCAAGCAACCATCCGAACAGGATGAATCGGATAATCAATCTATGCCCGGCGAAAACAACAGTCCAGACGATCTCACGCCGGACACACCACCGGAGCATAAGGACACTCACAAAAGACTTCTCGCCACTGCAAGAAGCCTGAAGAAGGAAAAGAGGAAGCTCAAAACAGCGGAAGACATACTCAGAATGAGGTGGAGCAAAGTACTCAAGACCTGTCGGTGTACTAAAGTAGGGGTACCTTAGTATCCCGAACTTGTGCACGGGCAGTCGCAGCGTCCCGCGGCAAGGCTTGCCGGGCGTCTGCCAAGATCCTTCGCTATTCCTATTACTGCCATTCAAGAACAAAGTGTTTAACTGTGAAGACAAGGCCCCGGCAAGAGGAGCTTGCCGGGAAGGACAAGACCCCGGCAAGAGGAGCTTGCCGGGAAGGCCAACCAAGGCATTTCGAGAGACTTGCCGCGACGCACCGCGCGTCCCGGCAAGACCCGGCGAGCGACAAGCTTGTGGGTGCGACAAGACAGCGACCGCGCCAAGGCGCTTGCCATGGCGAAGCCACCACTCTGCGCCCACGCTCCAGCGCATCCGACGATGTGTCGCCGCAGGATCGTTCCTGGTGCACGTGGCGAGTAGCTATGCAGCCAAACGGTGCGAGGTGGCAAGTGGAGATGACGAGAAGGCCATCGTGGCGATCGGTGGCGCCCCTAACGGTCGTTTCCTGCACTGTTTGGGCGACCGGACGGGCATTAAATGCCCTTGTCCCCTGCCGTCAGAGTTAGGTAGAGGGCACTGTTGATAGCGGTTGTGCCAACCCCTCTTTTTACTTTTTTTACCCCTTTCTGCGTTGCCACCTGTCGGTGACCCCTTTAGCCTATAAAAGCAGGCCCATGCGCACGTAGAAGGGGTTCGACTCACTCGAAACTACAACACACCCACGCTCTCGAGCAAGAACAGAATAGAAACACAAAGCAGCAGTAGGAGTTTTATCTCTCCGGAGAGCTCCAAAGCTGGGTAAAATCCCTCGCGTGCTTCGCCTCGATCTGCTCTTCGTGCGCCCTCCGCTCCCTGCCGGACCGAAAAGGGGCCCTACCCCATAGGTGCTCGTTCCCCATGACATCTTTGGCGTGCCAGGTAGGGGAGGTCGCTGGTTGCGCGAACCTGATCCGGCGTCTGCGCGCGCTACATCATCATCTTCATCGACATGCCACCGAAGAAGAAGGCTTCGGAGGTGGCCGCTCCGTCCGCGTCGATCGTACCGCCACCGGAGCAAACGGGCGGTGGGGTGGACGCCGGAGGAGGAGCGGGCGCCGACGGGGGAACTCACGTCGTCACCAGGTCCAAGGACAAGGCCCCGCAAGCTTCGGCGTCTGTACATACACCGCACCCCTCCCAAGAGGTGCAGGATCGATAACACCATGGTGCTCCTAGCACCGTACTCGCGTTGGAGCAAGGCCGAGCTGGTGGATCGCGAGACGCTCAAGGCCAACATGCGCGTCAACATGTAGGCACGAGCGCGGTACAGTCGCCTGGACGAGATGTTGCTCCTTCTAACACTGTTAGAAGTCTGAGCATATCTCGCTCCTCACGTCATTCGCCGCCACCGCCCAAGACTCCAGAGGAAGCGCTGGCCCGAGCCCAGCTGCTTCTAGATTACCCTCCAGCGCCAGACAAGATCGACGACTGGAGGGCCACCATTCAGAGCCTCATCGGCTTCGCCAACGGCGACAAGCCCCGGCAACCGAGCACATCGAAGCCCCGGCAAGACGCCCAGGCGCAAGCCGACGCCGACAAGACCGCTGGGGGTGCCACCACCGTGCACTCCCCGCCCCGAAAGCCAAGATCGCCGACTCGCCGGGCTAACCTCGACACCGATTCCACCGCGTCGTCGGACCCGCGAGCTCGCCGCGATCAACGCCAAGTTCTCCAAGAATGACGACACGAAGACGCTCGCACTCGCATCGAGCGTCGAAGAGAAGCGCGGCGTCAGACAGACCAGCGCACTGGGCCCACTGTCGATATGCATGCGCCAGGGGAACCAGGCGACTTGCCGTACGCGGTAGGTTGCCCTGCGTTCACTCGTGAGCTGCGGCAGGTCCAGTGGCCCAGTACCAAGAACTTCAAGCCAGACGTACCCGAGAAGTACGATGGCAGGATACATCCGTCGGAGTTCCTCAGCATCTACACCATCGCGGTGCAGGCTGCTGGGGGGCGCGACAAGAAGATCCTCGCCAACTACTTCCCGCTGGTGCTCAAGCCCAACGTCAGATCTTGGCTCATGCACTTGCCGGACAACTCCATCTCCTCATGGGCGGATCTGTGCCGTTAGTTTGTCGGCGCCTTCACAGGCGGCCACAAGCCCCATGGCCAGGAAAGCGATCTTCATCTGCTCGCCCAGAAGGAAGGAGAACCCCTGCGCAAGTTCATACAAAGATTCAGCCAGGTGCAGCGCAACATCCCAGACGTCCACCCTGCCGCGGTTATCAGCGCGTTCCATCAGAACGTGCGTAATCGCAGGATGAGGGAGGAGATGGCGATGTGCAAAATCAGAGATGTCAGCGAGCTATATGCTCTGGCCGACAAATGTGCACGTGCTGAGGAGGGGAGGAAACTCCCCGGAGAGAACGCAGGAGCAGAAGGATCTGACAGTGAGGATGCCGCCCCGGCAAAGAAGAACCGGAGGCGGAATAACAGAAAGAGAAAAGCTAAGGATGTGCTAGTTGTCGAGCAGTGCGGCAACGGAGGTGGCGCCGAGAAGGCCAAAGCTGGTGACTCCGGTGAGGCTGTGGTGGCCGCCGACAAGCAGGACGGCTCCGGCAAGCAGTACTGCAAGATCCACCGCATTAAGGGCCATGATCTCCAGGCCTGCAAGAAGGTTGAGCAGCTTGTTGAGCTGCAGAAAGCTGAATACGAGCGCCGCGACAAGGAGAAGGCCCAAGAAGGTGGAGGAGGATCCGGCAAGAAGCGTCCCGCCCGGGGAGGGCGCCGCGGCAAGGCCAAGCAGCGGCAAGGAGACAGGCCTCCCCACGGCCGCGACAAGGATGAAGACGAGGATGAAGACGATGAGATAGATGAGGATGAGACCGACGAACAGGAGTTTCAGAAGGCAACAGAGGTTTTGTGCGTTGACGGTGGTGCTTCTCTGCACATCTCACACCGCCAACTCAAACAGTGGGTGCGGGAAGTAAATGCAGCAGAACCGTCCGTTGAGTCGCGCAAGCCCCTGAAGTGGTCCAGCACGCCCATCATCTTTGATGTTGAGGATCAGCCTGACCGCATAACTGCGGTCGGGTGCTTGCCGATGTTGGTTTCGCCAAAAATCCGCAACCTCAAGGTCACGAAGATGCTGGTTGACGGCGGGGCCGGCTTGAATCTGATCTCCTCCGTGGTGCTCAAGAAGCTCCAGATCCCCGACAGCGAGCTTGAAGAGACTGGTACCCTTCAAGGAATCAACCCGGGAAGGAGCAAGCCGAAGGGGGAGATTACACTGCCAGTGACATTTGGCAGCGAGCTGAACTTCAGGACAGAGAAGGTCACTTTTGACGTTGCTGATTTCCCATTGCCCTACAATGGGATACTTGGCCGTCCAGCGCTCGCCAAGTTCATGGCAGCCTCTCACTACGCCTATAACGTGCTCAAGATGCCTGGTCCGATAAGTGTTATTTCTGTCCCTGGCGACAAGAAAGATGCACTTATCTGTACCGACAAGATCTACCGAGAAGCAGCAGCCGCAGCAGAACGCAAACCACTTGCCGCTGAAGCTCCCGGGGGGAAGAAGAAGACCAAGTCCGGCAAGAGTAGCTCTGATGCCCACTCCGGCAAGCGCACCTCTTCGGAGTGCTGTGCTACCGTCGAGGACGCGCCATCGAGCTCCACCGGCAAGTGCAAGAAGGCAAAGACAGCTTCACCAGAAACCAAGAAAGTGGCCGCCAAGGAGGACGGCACTGGTGGTACCTTCACCATCAGTGCCACGCTTGACCCTAAATAGGAAAGCGTGCTCGTTGCTTTCCTGCGGGCGAATGTCGATGTGTTTGCATGGCAACCATCTGACATCCCCGGTGTTCCCAGGAAAGTAATTGAGCACCACCTTGCCGTCTGCCCTCACGCGCGGCCCATCAAGCAGAGAGTCAGGAAACAAGCAGTGGAACGCCAAGAGTTCATTGCAGAACAGATCAAGAAGTTGGAAGCAGCAGGCCTAGTCCGAGGAGTACTCCATCCAACGTGGTTAGCCAATCCAGTAGTCGTGCGCAAGGCGAACGGGAAGTGGAGGCTTTGTATTGACTTCACTGATCTTAATAAAGCTTGTCCCAAGGATCCATTTCCATTGCCGCGCATTGACCAGATTGTCGACTCCACGGCAGGATGTGATTTGCTTTCGTTTCTTGACGCATACTTAGGATATCATCAGATCTTCATGGCAGAGGAAGATGAAGAGAAAACCGCATTCATTACTCCATGTGGCACGTACTGCTTCGTGCGAATGCCTTTCGGACTAAAGAATGCTGGTTCGACGTTTGCGAGAGTAGTCAGTCATGCTTTTGAGCCACAGTTGCACAAAAATGTAGAAGCTTACATGGATGACATAGTGGTCAAGAGCAAGGACAAAGAAACTTTGATCCAAGATTTAAATGAGACTTTTGCAAATCTGCGCAAGATCAATCTCATGTTGAACCCCGAGAAGTGCGTGTTTGGAGTCCCTTCTGGCAAGCTTCTCGGGTTCTTTGTATCTCAGCGGGGGATCGAAGCCAATCCCGACAAGATCAAGGCCATTGAGCAGATCGAAGCACCGAAGCGCGTCAAGGATGTACGAAGGCTTGCCGGCTGCATTGCTGCTCTCAGCAGGTTCATTTCTAAGTCTGCTGAACGCGCCCTGCCGTTTTTCAAAATTTTGAAAAAGGCAGGTCCAATGAAATGGACTCCAGAAGCGGAGGCTGCGCTGCAAGACTTGAAGAAATATTTGTCCTCCACTCCAATACTTGTCGCACCTAAGCCACAAGAGAAGTTGTTGCTATACCTAGCGGCAACCAATCAAGTGGTTAGTGCTGCGTTGGTAGCGGAGAGGGAGGCAGATGATGAGCCAGCGGCCGCGGCAAGCACATCCAGCGACAAGCAGGGGGCTTCCCCGACAAGCTCTGGTCCCGACAAGGATGGATCTGTGCAGCCAGAGGAAAAGAAACAGAAGAAGATGGTGCAGCGCCCAGTTTATTTTGTCAGTTCCCTTCTGCAGGGGGCTAGGTCAAGGTACTCTGGTGTGCAGAAGCTGCTTTTCGGCTTTCTCATGGCCTCGAGAAAGCTGCGCCATTATTTTTCAGGCACATGAGATCACAGTTGTCACTCGCTTTCCGTTGAAGAGGATATTGCAGAATCCAGAAGCAACAGGCAGAATTGTCGAGTGGGCACTGGAACTGTCGAGCTTTGGCCTCAAGTTTGAAAGTACTTCAACTATCCAGAGCCGAGAATTGGCAGAATTCATAGCAGAATGGACACCAACACCTAATGAAGAAACTCCGGAGACGAGGATCCCCGTCAAGGAAGCAAACAAAGAATGGATCATGTACTTTGATGGTGCCTTCTCGCTGCAAGGCGCCGGTGCAGGTGTGTTACTTGTCGCACCCACTGGAGAGCACCTCAAGTACGTGATCCAAATGCACTTTCCCAAGGAGCAAGCAACAAACAATACTGCAGAGTATGAAGGCTTGCTTGCCGAACTCAGGATCGTGGCAGACCTTGGGATCAAGAAGCTTATTGTCAGGGGTGACTCACAGCTTGTCGTCCGTCAAGTAAACAAAGATTATCAGAGTCCGTTGATGGAACCCTACATTGATGAAGTGAGAAAACTAGAAGAGCATTTTGACAGCCTACAGATGGAACACGTTCCGAGAGCTCAGAATGACATTGCAGATGGCCTGTCAAAATGCGCCGCACTCAAGTTGCCTGTGGAACCAGGGATCTTTGTGCTCAAGTTGACTCAACCATCTATAACACCATCAACTGGACAGAGCAAGAAGAGAAAGTTGGTTTCTGGTGACTACTTTCCGGCTGAGCTCCCCGAAGCCGCCGCTAAGAAGGTCCCCAAGATCAACACCAAGGGGCTGAGGGGCAGTCTGCTCCGACAAGCCCTAGGGTTTGTTTCGTTGAAGCAGACGCTCCCGACAAGTTTTGCTCCGGCGAACTTGCCGGGAAACATCAAGCTCCCGCTGAACCTCAGGTTCTTGCCGTAGAAGCTGATGTTCCCGCAGCAGCATTTGAGCCTTTAGTCCTTGTCGTTGAGCCACAGGCTCCAACATGGGCGCAGCAGATTGTCCGTTTTCTTCAAACAGGAGAACTTCCCGAAGAGCAAGAAGAGGCCGAGAGAGTAGCCCGGAAATCAAGTATGTACCAGTTTGTCGATGACATACTGTACAGAAGAAGATTCAACGGAGTGAAATTGAAGTGCATTTCCCGGGAAGAAGGACAAGAGCTGTTGGCGGACATACATGGAGGCATATGTGGTCACCACATTGGCGCAAGAGCACTTGCCGGCAAAGCCTTCCGGCAAGGTTTCTTTTGGCCGACAGCCCTCCAGGATGCAACTGCACAAGTAACCAAGTGTGAAGCGTGCCAGTTCCACTCCAAGCAGATACATCAGCCAGCTCAAGCTCTCCAAACAATCCCTTTGTCTTGGCCATTTTCGGTCTGGGGGCTCGACATCCTCGGCCCCTTTCCCCGAGCTGTCGGGGGCTTCGAGTACTTGTACGTGGCGATCGACAAGTTCACGAAGTGGCCGAAGGTGGAAGCAGTGAGGAAGGTGACAGCACAGTCAGCAGTCAAGTTCTTCAGGTCAATTGTTTGTCGTTTCGGAGTCCCTAACAGGATCATCACCGACAATGGCACACAATTTACGAGCCGCACCTTCATGCAGTACGTCCAAGATCTTGGCGCCAAGATCTACTTCGCTTCTGTTGCTCACCCGAGAAGCAACGGTCAAGCGGAGAGGGCAAACGCTGAAGTGCTGCGCGGGCTCAAGACCAGAACTTTCGACAGGCTTCACAAGTGCGGAAGAAATTGGATCGAGGAGCTGCCAGTGGTTCTTTGGTCGATCAGGACGACACCAAATCGAGCCACTGGCCAGACACCTTTTGCTCTAGTCTATGGAGCAGAAGCAGTTCTCCCCACGGAACTCGTATACGGATCGCCTCGAGTGCTCGCTTATGATGAGCTTGAGCAAGAGCAGCTGCGGCAAGATGACGCACTGCTCCTCGAGGAAGATCGTCTTCAGGCTGCTGTACGAGCTGCTCGATACCAGCAAGCTTTGCGTCGCTACCATAGCCGCAAAGTTAATGCCAGAAGTTTCGAGGAAGGCGACCTTGTTCTTCGGCGCGTTCAATCCGCCAAGAATTCCAACAAGTTGACGCCGAAGTGGGAAGGCCCTTATCGGGTAAAGCGAGTCACTAGGCCCGGCGCTGTCCGCCTTGAGACCGAAGATGGCTTTCTGGTGAGCAATTCCTGGAACATCGAGCATCTTCGTAAGTTTTACCCATAAGGGCGGTTGCCGGAACCCGTTCCGGCAACCACCTTTTGTACAAGCCTTGCCGCTGTTGCATGTAACCCTTTGTACAAAGCCGGGCGCAGATCCCATGCATAAATAAAGTTCATGTGCTTCGCACATCTTGTCAAATTTCATGCATTCTTTCTTTTTTGCATGCTTTATCTGACACTTTGTGCAGCACTCGCCCCGGTAAGCAATAACGAGCCTTAAGGCTCCATATCGTTATTTTCTCTTCTTTCTTTTTCAAAAAGAAGAGGTTCCTTCACCCACAAGTTCATCGGGGGGGAGGAAAAGATAATGGTGTGGACTAGGCGTCGTTCAAAGAAGTTTGGCCTTGCCGGGACACAGATGACAAAAAGAAAAAGCTAAGTAGCCAGAGTCTAAGCATGATCAGTTTTTAAAATTTCAAGTTATCTTCCTTGAACGACTGTGCTTTGTATGGAAAACCTGCGCGGAGGAACCTCCTCGTAGCTAGTTGCGCCCTTACTTTGTTTCGAGTCCGCTCAACAACTTAAGTGTGCTGCAACTAGTTGCGGCAAGGTTTCTTGCCGGAACCGGCACCGCCAGCGGGCTGCTGATGTTCCGCACTCAGCGCTCGCGGCAAGCGTGCCTGCGCCGGCAAGTTCCCTAAAAGTGTAGGGTAAAAACATACAAAGAAAGGAATCAAGTAAAGGAGATAACGTAGCAAGCATTGCCCAGAATAAAGTTATATTACAAAAGTAACTTGTTGCGGCACTGACTAAATTGTTCTCATAACTTAAATAACAGCGACAAGGAAAGGAGAAGAAGAGTGGCTTAATCCACGCGCTCGCCGTTGATCCTCCTGACTTCATTCACCTTGTCCACAATGGGTGCGACAATGGCTTTGAGCTCTTCAAGATCAGCACCCGCCGGCAGCTTCTTGAGGACGCGGGTGAGGTCGAGGCCCGGATTACGGAAGAGTATCTTCACCAACACCTTCTCCAAGACCTTGGCGCAGATTGCGTGCGACTCGTCAGCCAGCTTCTTTGGGATCCTTTCCCGGAGCTGCTAGAGAGCCGTCGCCACACCCTTGAAGAAAAGAGAAAGCTTGGCGCTGGGCTGGAGATTCTCGTTGGAGGAGTACCCGAAGCCCGCCAAGTCCAGTTCCGCCAACTCCTCGTTAATGGTTGCAGCAATATTGACGAGGCCCACTGTCCAGAGCTCCACCGTGGCCCTGAAGGTGTTTTGAGTCTCGGCGGCCCTTCTTAGCAGCTCCTCGTTGCCCTTGATCTCTTGCTTCAAGTCCTCCTCCCTCTTCTTGGCGCCGTCTAGCGTCTCCGTCAAGGTGGCCAGCTTCAGCTCCAAGTCAGCATTTGAGTCCTTGACGGCGTTCAATTCCTTGCCCTTGTCGGCGAGTTGGACTTGCAGATCGCCATGAGCAAGGGAATCCTTCTCGCGTTCGCGCTGGAGTGCAGCAAGTTCCTCATTCTTCTCTTTCAGATCAGCCTCCAGCTGCGTCACCTTCACCTCCAATTCCTTCTTGGCGGCCTCGGCAGCCGCGGCAGCGTCCTTCGCCTCCTTGAGCGCCCCGCCAAGCGATTGCTCGCGTGCGACGAGCTCCTCCTCGTAGCTGTCCAGATTGACCTTCCGCTGTGTCAAATCACCTTCCCGGATGGACAGCTCTTCAGCGGCAAGCCTCTGCTGCTCCTCGGCTTCAGCCTTCTCGAGGATGAACGCCTTCTTCGCCTCGACAAGCTGCGCCCTCTCCTCCGCAATGGACCGAAGGGCCTCTTGGTTGCGGCTCTGGAGCTCCTCCGCATGCTTCTCTATGTCAACTCCCGCCTGCGCGACAAGCGCTTCCCGGGACTCCAGCTTCGCTTGCCGGGCATGGTAAAGCATCACCAACTTCCGGAGCAACTGCTCCTCCTCGGACTCGCCGCTGCTGCTGCTTGGCGCGTCAACCACTGCCAGCCCAGCAGAGGCGAGCACCTCCCCGTCAAACTCCTCTCCTTCGACCGGCGCCCTGGAGCTCGACGCCCAGGGAAGCTTGATGAAGACACCCTCGCCGGCCTTCAAGTAGGCGCCGGGCTGGGGCTCCTTCGGAGCCCAGTGCTGCATCAGTGGCGGAGGGGTCGGCGGTCGGTGTAGCGCCTTGCGCTCCTGCGCCCTCAGGGTCGTCAGTGCGATCGCCGGACCCCTCGCCGGCTCCTGCACCAGCAGCCTTGGCGGCCTCTTCGCCGGGGGATCGTCAGCGCCGGCCTCTTCCTCGGCGGCGGCGGCACCTTCAGTGTTGCCGCGTGCGTCCTCCTCACCGGTGGCCTCAGTCTCCATCGGGTCGGTGGGAGGGGGATCTGAAGATAGGAAGAGGAAGAAAAAGTCAAGCAAATATCCAAAAAGAAGATCAGAAGAAGAACCCAAGGGAAAGTTTTCGACAAGGAGGGTTACCTGTGCTGGGCTCTGTGACCATGGGTTCCTCCACCAAAGGCTCACTGGTTCCGTCCCTTGCAGGGGACCTCTCCCTTGTCGGAGAGCGCTCCCTTGTCGGAGAATCGCCCCTTGGCGGCGTAGTCGAAGCAGACAGCACCTCTGGAGCGGCTTCTGGTTGCTCCTGATGGGCCTATTCTCCTCCTACACAAGCAAGTCAGCAATCAAGATATCAGTAAAGAAAGAGCACCCAGGCACGCCCCACAATAGGAAGTGAACAAATACTTACACTGGGGGCTGTGCTGGGGGCTGCTTCGAGGAGATGGTACCGGGTCCGTCAAGGTAGTCTCGGACGTGTCCTCTGCCATCACAGCAGGATCGTCCTTGATGACACCCACGGGGACCTTGGCCCTCTTCGCCGCTCTCTCGACCAGAGTCCTGAAATGGAACAAGGTTCAGACGGAAGTAGATCAGATGCAAGACAAGAAACAACAAAAATCGAAGAAATACAAGTACAACAAGGAGAAAGTCCTTACTCCTCCTCCTCTTCTTCCTCCTCGTCGGAGCTGAGCGCGGAAAGGTCGAAGTCGGTACCCTTTCTGCGTGCGAGGCGGAGGAGTAGGCTCCCTTGGACGCTTGGCGGGAGCTGCGGCAGGATCGGAAGTGGCAGCCCGAGAAGACCGCTCTCCAGTTGCCGGAGCGGCTTGAGATGCTCCCGCGGCCAACGGTGCTTGGCGCGGTGGAGCGTGTCCCGCGGCGCGATGGCTGTTGGCCCGTCTGCCGCCCTACTGTGTCTCCGGTCCTGCGAAGGCGCCTCCTTGTTTGAGCTGGGGGCTGCGTGAGGGCCCCGTCTGCGGCAAGCTGCTTGAAGATGGCTGGCCACTTGCGCCCCCGGCAGGCTCGCTTGCCTCGGCTTCGGGCTCCTCCTCGCCAGCGACCTTCCCGCCAAGGTCCTCTCGGTCGGCAAGGCTTGCCGCCTCGGCCGCCTCTGCCTCCTCCAACGTGAAGCCAAACTCGCCCGCGGCGGCGGCTGCCGCCGCCTCTTCGGCCCTGGTGGCGATGTACCGTATCTCGTCATCGGTGGTGTCGCGGGTAAGGAGCCTCTGCTCGTCGGCATGGACTGCTACCTCCACCAAGCTGTCAAAGAATTGCCGCACGACGTCGTCGGGGGCTCCTTCCAAGTTGGGATAATCCCGTGCGAGTCGCACTCCGGCATCATTGCGCGGATGCGATCAAGCTGGGAGTTGTTGCACAGTGGGATGACGCCCTGCGGCAACCTGAACCACTCCGGATGGTTGGCGTCGTGCTTGAACAGCTCCTTGAGCATCCCATCCAACTCCAGAACTGTGAAGTTAAAATTGAGGCCTGGACGTAGCCTCATGATATCTGCCGGGCCCCCGAACAGCCAGGCGGGCCTCTTCCTCTCCTGCAAAGGGGCAATACGGCGGCGAAGAAGTCCACGGCCAACGGCCCCTACAGTAAGCCCGGCGGGCCTGAGCCGCAGAATCCGCATGGTGGCGATCTTCAATCTGGCGTCGTCCGCCGCCAGGGCGCTCCAGTCGCCGCCGCGCACCACTCGGGCTTGACGCAGGCTGGTGAATGGCTGCGGATCCGCGTCAACAATCCAGCACCACTCCGCCCTCCACTCATCCCACTTGCTGTGGAGCTCGCCCTCCAGATACAGCTCCTTCATGCCGACTCGTGAGATCCAGGTGATCCCACCAGCCAAGGGCTCTCCTTTCTCGGCTCGGGGGATGAAATAGTGGTGAAAAAGAGCAACATTTGGGTGGATGCCAACGAAGTTCTCGCAGAGGTGTGCGAAAACCGCCATTGTCAGAACGGCGTTGGGGGTGAAGTCAAGAAGATGAAACCCGTAGGTATTCATGATATCGCAGAAGAAATCAGAAAAAGGTGGGCAGAGCCCGCAGTAGAAGAACACTGGAAAGAAATGGTACCCTTTTGGGCACCGCTTCGAAGTAGAAGCTTCAGCGGAGAGCACCTGCGTGCGCGGATGCGCCCGCGTCTCCGTCGACCAGAAGAGATAGAACTCCTCCCGCAGCGCCTTCGGGGTGAGCTCGGGGGGGAAAAGCACTCGCTCCTTGCGCAGCGCCTCAAGCCGCAACGCCTCGGCCGACTTCGTGCTCTTGCCAGTCTTCGGAGACATGGCGGAAGCGGCGAGGGAGCGCGGAAGCGTTGGGGGCGACGGCGGCGACGGGCGGCGGAGCGCTGCTCTCTTTCGGCTTGGGAAGCGGAGGGGAGCGGCGGAGCTTTCTGAGGAAGAAACCGCAAGTGGCGAAGATGGGGGAACAACCCCTGTTTCCTCTGCTTATAAAGGGGAGAGGCGAACGTTACGCCTTTCTTGATTTAAGAATTGCCCACAATCTCTCCCACGACGCCGCGTTTGACGCGTGCCGTTACGGGAGGGCGCGGTGGATACGGAGTTAGATTTGGTATGGACCCAGGCCGCGCGTGCCCGTGCCCTGATTTGGGCCTGGCCCAACAGCGCTCGGCACCGTGTATGGCCCAGGCCCGGGGGCTCCTGTCGGTGTACTAAAGTAGGGGTACCTTAGTATCCCGAACTTGTGCACGGGCAGTCGCAGCGTCCCGCGGCAAGGCTTGCCGGGCGTCCGCCAAGATCCTTCGCTATTCCTATTACTGCCATTCAAGAACAAAGTGTTTAACTGTGAAGACAAGGCCCCGGCAAGAGGAGCTTGCCGGGAAGGACAAGACCCCGGCAAGAGGAGCTTGCCGGGAAGGCCAACCAAGGCATTTCGAGAGACTTGCCGCGACGCACCGCGCGTCCCGGCAAGACCCGGCGAGCGACAAGCTTGCGGGTGCGACAAGACAGCGACCGCGGCAAGGCGCTTGCCGCGGCGAAGCCACCACTCTGTGCCCACTCTCCAGCGCATCCGATGACGTGTCACCGCAGGATCGTTCCTGGTGCACGTGGCGAGTAGCTGTGCAGCCAAACGGTGCGAGGTGGCAAGTGGAGATGAAGAGAAGGCCATCGTGGCGATCGGTGGCGCCCCTAACGGTCGTTTCCTGCACTGTTTGAGCGACCGGACGGGCATTAAATGCCCTTGTCCCCTGCCGTCAGAGTTAGGTAGAGGGCACTGTTGATAGCGGTTGTGCCAACCCCTCTTTTTACTTTTTTACCCCTTTCTGCGTTGCCACCTGTCGGTGACCCCTTTAGCCTATAAAAGGAGGCCCATGCGCACGTAGAAGGGGTTCGACTCACTCGAAACTACAACACACCCACGCTCTCAAGCAAGAACAGAATAGAAACACAAAGCAGCAGTAGGAGTTTTATCTCTCCGGAGAGCTCCGAAGCTGGGTAAAATCCCTCGCGTGCTTCGCCTCGATCTGCTCTTCGTGCGCCCTCTGCTCCCTGCCGGACCGAAAAGGTGCCCTGCCCCATAGGTGCTCATTCCCCACGACAAGACCGCAGACAAATATGGCAATGGCCACCAAACAAAGAGCTACCCGAAGCGCAAGCTGCTGCCAGAATTTGACGAGGAAGCCATAGAGCCCCCACAGTCAAAAAACAAAGAGGCCACCTGGCCGGATAGATGGCCAGATGACAGGCCAAAAGCGACAAGCGGCGCTGCATACAAGCCGACTTATGATCCTCGGAAAACATATGGCCCGGCCAGGTCCATTTATGGGCCAAAAAAGAGGGCCCCAGGAAGCAACACAACACGCCAAGTGTTCGAAGACAACGGCACACCCAAATACAGGGGCGTCGCACACCCACTATGTTTCACCGATGAGGTGTTGGATCATGAATTTCCAGCGGGGTTCAAACCCGTAAACATAGAGGCATACGACGGAACAACAGACCCTGGAGTCTGGATTGAGGATTACATCCTCCACATACACATGGCTAGAGGAGATGATCTCCACGCCATAAAATATCTATCCCTCAAGCTCAAAGGGCCAGCCCGGCATTGGCTCAAAAGCCTCCCAGAAAACACTATCGGAAGCTGGGGAGCTCGAGGACGCGTTTAGAGCAAATTTCCAAGGGACTTATGTCCGCCCTCCGGATGCAGACGATTTAAGTCACATAACTCAACAGCCCGGAGAGTCAGCGCGCAAATTCTGGAACAGGTTCCTTACCAAAAAGAACCAAATAGTCGACTGTCCGGACGCCGAAGACTTAGCAGCTTTTAAACATAATGTCCGGGGCGAATGGCTCGCCAGACACCTCGGCCAAGAGAAGTCGAGAACAATGGCCGCGCTAACAAGCCTCATGACCCGCTTTTGCGCGGGAGAGGATAGCTGCCTAGCAAGACGCAGCACCAGCGACCCGAGTACATCCAAGATCAGAGATGGAAACGGAAAATCACAGCGCAGAAAGGATCAGCGCCGAAATAAAGAAAAAAGCCCAAAGAACACGACGGTCAATGCCGGATTCAAAAGCTCGCGGCCAAACAATAAAACACTGCCTCTTAAGGACAACAGTGATGAGCTATCCAACTTAAACAAAATTTTGGATTGGATATGTCAAATCCACAGTACCTCCAGAAGGCCTGCAAACCACACCCACCGAGATTGTTGGGTTTTCAAACAGTCCGGCCGACTCAACGCCGAACACAAGGGGCTCGACGCACCAAGCGAGGATGATGATGAACCCCACCAGCAGAGAACCGGAAAACAAAAGACTTTCCCACAAGAAGTCAAAACAGTAAACTCACTTCACGTGATAGTACAGAAAAACAATGTGGCACCCGCTAAAATAAGTGCCGCACGGTCCACCCCAGCGGAACCTCGAGGTTGGATGTCAAAACCAATCACTTTCGACCACCTAGATTATTCCAGAGGTATTCGAAACGCAGGATGGACTGCTCTGATATTGGATCCTATAATCGACGGACTACAATTTACACAAGTCCTGATGGACGGCGGCAGCGATTTAAACCTGCTATATCCGGACACAATCCGCAAGTTGGGGATAGACCTTACTAAAATTCGACATAGCCGCACTTCCTTTAAAGGAGTGACGCCAGGCCCTTATGCCAAGTGCACAGGCTCCTTATTACTAGAAGTTGTGTTCGGGTCACCTGACAACTTCCGACGCGAAAAGCTAATCTTTCATGTCGCCCCATTCAAAAGTAGCTATCAAGCACTATTGGGACGTGAAGCTTTTGTCCGCTTTAACGCAATACCACATTACGCGTCTCTTGCACTTAAAATGCCCGGTCCACGCGGCATCATTTCATTAAAAGGTCATTCAAGACCCCGGACACGGCTAGATGAGTCCGGAATAAATAAGCTAGGGGCTCCCTAGCCACACACCCCTTCACAAGGGGCTGTGCATATAAGCAATAACGAGCTAATACAGGCTCAGCTTTATTCATTTATTAATACTTCAATTTTTTATGCACTTTTCGCACGATTTCCTTTCAAACTAAGTTCCTCTCTTTTTAGAGATGAACAACGTGCACACCCGTCCAGGATACGGCACAACGGAGACACAGGTGCAGACGTGCAGTAGGGACCCGTTGCAAGGATTCTTTTCAGATTAAGACCCTGCGTAAACCTTTTTTACTGTCTCTTGTTGCTATAATCCCCTGGTTTCTCATTATAACCAGAGAGGAGACTGGCGTTTTGGCATCGGCCGCGCCAGAAGACCTTGCCCGTACCTGGACACGAGGGGCTTAGGGCATTGTTCTACCCGTTATTATAAAGACCGAACACCTTAGGGAGTGTTCGGCGTCTCGAGTTAGGCCTTATATGCATCAGTTCCGAATCATGTCTTTGGTCAAATGTTGGGTTTGCCCGGCTCTTGTGTTTTGCTGCCTTACATTCCGTATCATCAGCTAACGCGGCACTAGGAGAACTACTGCGATTGTGCCCCGGTTCGGCTGGGCGAGCACCTCAGTAGAGAAAGCCGAAAACTGACTGTCATGATACAGCGAGAGACTGGTCAACCACTCGATCGACTACCGGAATGTTTAGAATTCCTCCGCTTTGACGAAGGACCGTTTCCCGGTCAGGCACATACACGCCCTGAATCCGGAGAGCGCGGTGCCCCTAGGGGCTATATCGTAGCCCCACCCTCGAACTCCTATGGCTAAGTGAAAGTGATAAAGCACTATAGTCCGGTTGCCTCGTTTGCTACGCTACCACCTCCTTCACAGGACCGAGACGTCGGATTAAGTGTGAAAATGCGCTATTTCTGCGAACACCCCCGCACCTTGTGCGTGGGGGCTGAAGCCGACGACTGCCATCTTTCAGGTTATACACATGTATACATAAACGGCCGCACAGGAGATATTTCAATACTTGAACGCACAAGTACAAAAAGCGTCTACATCATAAACATCATTTTACAAACGAAAACGTTCATTTGAACGTGACATTTTTTGAGCACTGCGACTCTATTACACGAGCACCACGCAGAACTTCCCCAAAATAGTGCTCGACGGGTTACCGGCTCTCGTCCGAACCCTGGGTCGCAACAGCGGTGGCATCCATCTCTGTCCAATGTGTCTTCACACGGGCAAGGGCCATCCGTGCACCCTCTATGCAGGCCGACCGCTTCATCGCCTTGAGATGCGGCACCGCCCCAAGAAATTGCTGCAATAAGCCAAAATAACTCTTCGGCTTGGGCCTATCCGGCCAGACATGCGTCACGATATCCGTCATGGCAAGTCTGGACAACCTATTCAGCTCAGCCCACTCGGCCAACCAATCGGTCAGCGGAAGTGAACGCTCCGGACTATGGAATTGAGACCAAAACAGCTCTTCCGTCTTGTGATCCTTCTGACTTTGGAAGTGCACAGCGGCATCCGCCGCACTCACCGCTAAGTCCATATAAGGATCCTCGGACCCCATAGCTGGCCAAGCTGAGCATACTTTGGATCCGTAAACCTTCGGCGCAGCAGAAAAGGCTTACCAGCCACAATGTCTCCGGCCTGGTGCAGCTCCTCCTTTATAGCCCGCATCGCAGAACGGGCATCCTTGGCTTCGGCGGTGGCCTTCCCCAGGTCCTCCCGCTCCGCTTGGCGCTCCTTTTCAAGAACCTCATTGCGGTCGGTAGCATCTTTTAACTTCACGGCCATCTCTTCCCTGCTTCGGCAGTGTGCAGCCCTTTCGGCTTCTAACTCCTCGGCTGCCCTCGAGGCAGCCGCCTCACTCCTTCTGGCTCGCTCCTTGGCTTTGGCAAGTTCAGCCCGAAGGCTCTCCACAGCAGCGGCACCATCTGCATTTCACACACATGTTGTAAGGAGCGGGCTTCGCCTCCCTTACTAGGTGACCGCAAATAAACACTTACCTTGCGACTCGTCAAGTCGCCTGTTCACTAGCGCGATGTCCGCATCCGCAACGTCGAGTTGCCGCTTTAGTTCAGCAACTCCATCAGTCCGGCTGGCCCCCGGACGATCCGCCACCTGCATAGGAACGGCGAAAATTATAACCTGCGATTTTGATCCTCGGCACACTGTCGCTTTCGACAACCTACCGAGTCTCAGGGGCTACTATCTATACAGGGCGCACTTTATGTGTAAAACTGTCAAAAGGTGTGTCATTTTTATGTACCTCAAACCCCGCCAGCAAACTCCTAACGGCATTACGCAATCCGCCTTCGGCGGGCAAAATCCTTCCAATCACCATACTCATCAATGCATGGTGATCTTCTGAGATAGACGCCCTCTCAAGCAGATCCTTCAGCTCCCCCGGCCGAACACCAGGTGCCGGACTACTCGGCCCTGCCGGACTCGGGGATACCCTCCGTGACGACACTTCAGGCTCGTCCGCCTTATCCGACGGCGCAGCGGACGGAGGCGTCTCGCTCTCCACCATCTCCGGACGAAGGTCCCCCGAAGACGAGCTCATCTGCGAAGGACAGAGATCCGAACTACAAGGTAAAAACTTAAGTTATCCTCAGAAGCACAAATAGGGATGTCCCTTATTACAAAACTCCCTTTTTTCTACTTATGGCTTGCTGGAGGGCTGATTCTTTAGGGGAGACTGTGCGGCCGGGGGCTCCCCGGACGCAGGACCCTCTAGTGAAGATTTCTTCCCCCGCTTAGGGGCTTTGGCCTCCGGGTCTTCGGAGGCGGTCCTCTTCTCCCCTTGGAGGGAGGGATTCTCGATCCCCCCTCTTTCAAGAGCCTCCTTGGGCGAGGCGGTAGCTCCTCTATTTTCCCCTTCGCCTTCTTCCGAAGGCGCAACCTCCAGCATCCTGACCAGCACGGGATCCGGCGTGGTCTCTGGGAGTGGGGCCGGACACCGTATCAGCTTTGCTTGCGCTATCCACTCCTGTTTAGAAGGAAATTGGTCAAAAGGCGAATCATAGAAAGGCAAACAAATGGCATGTCTGGCCTCGGAGCTACTTACTTGTGTATCCGGGCGATTGCAGCTTAGGCCGGCGTCCTCGATCAATTCCAGACACGCCTCTCATGATCCGAAGAATAATTTGTACATCTCCACGGGTGTCATACCCATGAAGTGTTGGAGAATCCGTGGTCCCTCCGGATTAAACTCCCATAGCCGGAGAGGGCGGCGTTTGCAGGGCAGGAGACGCCTAATCAGCATGACCTGCATCACCACAACCAGATCGATCTCCCTCGCTTGGAGGTCTCGAATCCGGCCCTGCAGTAGGGGCACGTCCTTTGGCGGCCCCCAATTGAGCCCTTGGCTGACCCATGACATCAACCGCTGTGGAGGACCCGAGCGGAAGATGGGTGGCGGCTTCTGCATGCTGCCCCTGGGAGCGGTTATATAGAACCACTCCTGCTGCCACAAGCCGAGCTCCTCCTGGAAAGAGCCCTCGGGCCATGGAGCGTCGGCCCTTCTGCTCACAACCGCCCCGTCGCACTCTGCTTGACGCCCCTCGATCATCTTCGGCTTCACGTCGAAGGTCTTAAGCCACAAGCCGAAGTGAGGGGTGACGCGGAGGAAGGCCTCGCAGACGACAATAAATGCAGAAATATGGAGGATGGACTCCGGAGCCAAATCGTGGAATTCCAACCCATAGTAGAACATGAGCCCTCTCACAAAAGGATCCATCGGGAAGCCTAAACCCCGACGGAGGTGGGATACAAAAACGACGTACTCGTCGGGCTCGGGGGTGGGGATGACCTGCCCTTCGGTGGGCAACCTGTGCGAAATCTCGTAAGACAGGTACTTGGCCTCTCGCAGCTTTAGCACGTCCTCCTCCGTGACGGAGGAGGGCATCCACCGGCCCTGAAGGTCGGAGCCGAACATTGTTGAAGGTCCGAAGCGCTCGAATCTGGGGCTCTGGGTGTTGGAACTTGGGGCAAGGAGAGGATTCGATGAAAGATTGAAGAAAAGAAACGAGCCTTGGTCCCATTATAAAGAGGGAAAATACCAAGAGCCGTCTCCGTGACCGTTCGGGACTCGCCTCCGATAGAGGAGGCGTGGCGACGGGCACGGTTGGGTTACCCACGTCTGTATTGATGGGAATCCCGGAATAAGGGGAACACGATCTCTGCTTCGATAAGACGTGCCAAGGAAACCGCTTCGCTAAACGCGCTGAGGTGGTATAATAAAAAACGATTCCAGTAAAGGCTTGGTAGTGGCGTGACGTCATGCCACAAAATATGTCAGCAGATTGAACTTGTGCACATATTATTCTCTCTACGGTGGAATGTGGAATTTATTTTGCAGAGCCGGACACTATCCTGGTGTTCACAATCTTCTATGAATTATTCGGAGGAGGAACCCGCCTTGCAATGCCGAACAATATGTGTGCCGGACTCATCGTCATTGAAGCCTGGTTCAGGGGCTACTGAGGGAGTCCTGGACTAGGGGGTGTCCGGATAGCCGGACTATCATCATCGGCCGGACTCCAAGACTATGAAGATACAAGATTGAAGACTTCGTCCCGTGTCCGGATGGGACTTTCCTTGGCGTGGAAAACAAGCTTGGCGATACGGATATGTAGATCTCCTACCATTGTAACCGACTCTGTGTAACCCTAGCCCTCTCCGATGTCTATATAAACCGAAGGGTTTTAGTCCGTAGGACAAACACAACCATTACAATAATCATACCATAGGCTAGATTCTAGGGTTTAGCCTCCTTGATCTCGTGGTAGATCCACTCTTGTACTACCCATATCATCAATATCAATCAAGCAGGAGTAGGGTTTTACCTCCATCGAGAGGGCCCGAACCTGGATAAAAACATCGTGTCCCTTGTCTCCTGTTACCATCCGCCTAGACGCACAGTTCGGGACCCCCTACCCGAGATCCGCCGGTTTTGACACCGACAAAGCCCAAAGCTGGACCCAAGCCTAAACTAAGTGCTTCTACTACAATGGTCACTGGAAGCGGAACTGCCCCAGATACCTGGCGGATAAGAAGGATGGCAATGTGAACAAAGGTATATTTGATATGTAGGTTATTGATGTGTACCTTACTAGTATTCGTAGTAGCCCTGGGTATTTGATACCGGTTCAGTTGCTATTAGTAACTCGAAATAGGAATTGCAGAATAAACAGAGACTAGTTAAGGGCGAGGTGACGATGAGTGTTGGAATTGATTCCAAGGTTGATACGATCAACATCGCACACTCACTCTACCTTCTGGATTAATGTTGAACCTAAATAAATGTTATTTGGTGTTTGTGTTGAGCAGGAATATGATTAGATCATGTTTATTGCAATATGGTTATTCATTTAAGTCAGAGAATAATTGTTGTTTTGTTTACATGAATAAAACCTTCTATGGTCATACACCCAATGTCAATGGTTTATTGAATCTCGATCGTAGTGATACACATATTCATAATATTGATGCCAAAAGATGCAAAGTTGATAATCATAGTGCAACATATTTGTGGCACTGCTGTTTAGGTCATATTGGTATAAAGCGCATGAAGAAACTCCATGCATATCAACTTTTGGAATCACTTGATTATAAATCATTTGGTACTTGCGAACCATGCCTCATGGGCAAGATGACTAAAACTCCATTCTCCGGAACAATGGAGCGAGCTTATGACTTGTTGGAAATAATACATACCAATGTATGTAGTCCGATGAGTGTTGAAGCACGCGGTGGGTATCATTATTGTCTAACCTTCACAAATGATTTGAGTAGGTATGGGTATATGTACTTAATGAAACACAAGTCTGAAACATTTGAAAAGTTCAAAGAATTTCAGAGTGAAGTGGAAAATCATCGTAACAAGAAAATAAAGTTTCTACGATCTGGTCGCGGAGGCGAATATTTGAGTTACGAGTTTGGCCTTCATTAAAAAAATGTGGAATTGTTTCACAATTCACGCCACCTGGAACACCAAAGCATAATGGTGTGTCCGAACGTTGTAACCATACTTTATTAGATATGGTGCGACCTATGATGTCTCTTACCGATTTACCACTATCGTTTTGGGGTTATGCATTAGATACAGCCGCATTCATGTTAATAGGGCACCATCTAAATCTGTTGAGATGACATCGTATGAACTGTGGTTTGGCAAGAAACCTAAGTTGCCATTTCTTAAAAGTTTGGGGATGCAATGCTTATGTAAAAGGCTTCAGTCTGATAAGCTCGAACCCAAAGCGGAAAAGTGCATCTTCATAGGATAATCTAAGGAAACTGTTGGGTACACCTTCTACCACAGATCCGAATGCAAGATCTGTGTTGCTAAGAATGGATCCTTTCTAGAGAAGGAGTTTCTCTCAAAAGAAGTGAGTGGGAGTGAGGGAGTCCTGGACTAGGGGGTGTCTGGATAGCCGGACTATCATCGTCAGCCAGACTCCAAGACTATGAAGATACAAGATTGAAAACTTCGTCCCGTGTCCGGATGGGACTTTCCTTGGCGTGGAAGGCAAGCTTGGCAATACGGATATGTAGATCTCTGTCAGGACCCCGACTCAATGCCACATCGATCTAGCATGTAACACCTCATATCACTTTGCGGCCTCACGCACGGTATTCCCACGGGTGTCGCCTTACCTTTGCCCGGGACTGTTTGCGCCTTTTGGCACACGTATATGATAGTGTCACTAGCATCCATATGATAAGGAGCCCGGGCTGACATGGCTAGTCGTAAACCCAAAGTGGCACAGACTTATAGGGACAGGCATCCATGACCCAGCATCGAACGTGTCGGTCATCAGCGAGTGAATCCAGGCTGTAGCACTGGGCTAGCAGGACTCCGGTGAACCGGGCTGTAGCGGGCTAACAGGACTCCGGTATTCATCGCGTGACATTTCCCCGAAGGGACAGACACAGGAACGAAGAAGGACACATGCCGGCCAGCCTAAGTGTTCCGGAGCAGTAGCAAGCTACCATGGCTCAGTGGAACACTAGGAGACATTTCCCGGTAAGAGAGGCTACTAAGGATAAACAACTAGATAGCCAGATCCCACACATACCAAGCATTTCAATAACATACACACAATATGCTCGATATGTGCAAATACAACATGGCACCACAACATGACTCTACAACTCAAGTATTTATCCAATAGGCTCCGAGGAGCGAGATATTACAAACATGGGTCTCATGACCCAACAATCAGAGCATACAAGTCAAAGCACAAGCGGAAGCTATCATGTCTGAGTACAGACATCTATAAATGAAAAAGACTGAGAAGCCTGACTATCTACCAATCCTGCCGAGGGCACAAGATCGTAGCTGAGGTAACAAGCTAAACGTCGAAGCCCACGTGGAACTACTAGCGAGACCGAAGTCTCTCTGCAAAACATAAATAGGCAAACGTGAGTACAAATGTACCCAGCAAGACTTACATCAGAACTAACTACATATGCATCATTATCAACAAAGGGGATGGTGGGGTTTAACTGCAGCAAGCCAGCTTTGACTCGGTGGCTATCCTAAACTACGACTGCAAGTAATTCTTTTGGGGTGGTGCACACGAGTCCACATATTCACCATATCAATACACCACTATGGATCCACTCTCATCTCCCTACGAGAACGCCATCCATAGCACTCACGCTTATCTTGCGTATTTTAGAGTATCCACTTTCACTTGTCTATGAACTGATATAAGCAACCCAGAAGTCCTTTTCCGCGGACACGGCTATTCGAATAGATGATGTTAACCCTGCAGGGGTGTACTTCTTCACACACGCTCTCACCACTTACCGTCGTTTACACGACATGTACTCGGCAACCTTCAAGCGGAAGCCCAACGTGGGTGTCGGCCACGGCCTGCCTAAACACTCAAGTCTCTAGTCCAGGTTTATCGCCTATTCGGGTTCCATCCATGAGGAGATCCGGCCGGAGTTTCGCTCACAGCCCCAAACGATGTGAACAGGGTTCCCGAGACACCAAACGGGCGCCCGGTACACCGTGCCACGTGCCTACCGCATCACAGCCCACCCCTACGGTCAGCGCTGCCCACGGCCTCCAGCATACTACAAACACCAGAAACTACTTGCAACTCCTGGATAGAGGACAAGGGTGATCAAGAAGCCGAGAGGGTCCATTGGTTTCGGGCCCAATGCGTGGTAGTAGCTGAATCATGGATCACAAACACAGAACTCAGTTCCTGAGGACGGCTGCAATGAGACAACCCACCATGTACTCCTACATGGCCTCTCACCGCTACCTTTACCAAAACGTGTTCACACACTTAGCTCACACACAGTAGGACATGTTCACACGCCTCTGATTCATCCCCGATGAATCAGACCTGACTCAACTCTAAGCAGTAGCAGGCATGACAAACAAGCAAGAATGAGTAGGCACAACAGGGCTCAAACAACTCCTACCCATGCTAGTGGGTTTCATCTATTTACTGTGGAATGACAGGTCATGCAAAGGATAAAGGGGTTCAGCTACCGCAGCAAGTAACAGATGAATCGTTGTTGTCCTAATGCAGTAAAAGAGAGCAGGAGCGAGAGAGTGGGATTGTATCAGAATGAACAAGGGGGTTTTGCTTGCCTGGCACTTCTGAAGATAACATTGAGTCTTCATCAGTGTCAACGATCACAACGTCGGAACATCGTCTACCGGGAGGGAACAGATACCGGCAACAAAGAAGAACACAATCAATGCAATGCACAAAATGATGCATGCTATGACATGGCAATATGAATGTGTTTTGAGCTAATGCAACTAGCAACAGATTAAATGAAGTTGGTTTGAATACAAGATTCAAATTCAAACTCCATATGTGATTATTCAAATGCCATTAATTAATTTGTGCTAAACAGCAGTTATAAGTTGTTCTAACATGCATGAAAATGGTACAGATGGATTCCTTGAATTTTTCTGATAATTTTTCATATATAAATTATTTAATTTGGAGTTACGGTTGAATTTCTATGATTTATTGAAGTTTAGGGCATATTCTGAAAATAAATAAATCATTTCTGACTTATTTAAAATCCCAGAAGCATATACTGCGTCAGCATGACGCCGGGGTGACGTCAGCAGGTCAAAGGCGTCGACCAGGTCAAACCTGACCAGTGGGACCCACTGGTCAGTGACCCAGTCAACTAACCAAGTTAGTTAGCCCTAACTAACTGGATTGGGCCCACTGGTCAGTGACTAACCTAAATATGATTAGCCCTAACTAACTTAGTTAGCCGGGCGGGGCCCGCATGTCAGTGGCTCACCTAATTAACTAAGTTAATTAACACTAACTAACCTAACACTAATTAGGCAGGCGCCTGGGCCCACACATCAAGGTCTCGAGATCAACAATTAACATACGGAAGTAATAGGATCTGAAACGAGGCTTAATTCCAACAATTCTATAAGTCTACGGATTAGTAACACGTGATCCTGATGGAAAGAAGAGATAACCTAGTTCTTAATCCCCATAGAAGAGAAGATGATGACTCAGATCAGAAGGCCATGAGGTATAAGGAGTAAAAAGAGCCTTACGTTCCATCCCACAATCAATTCCCTTATATAACCAAAGAATTTCTAGACTCAACTTCGACCAGTTTGGCTTGGTAATCCTACAGGTAGTCAAGCTCTGATACCAACGCTGTCAGGACCCCGACTCAATGCCACATCGATCTAGCATGTAACACCTCATATCACTTTGCGGCCTCACGCACGGTATTCCCACGGGTGTCGCCTTACCTTTGCCCGGGACCGTTTGCGCCTTTTGGCACACGTATATGACAGTGTCGCTAGCATCCATATGATAAGGAGCCCGGGCTGACATGGCTAGTCGTAAACCCAAAGTGGCACAGACTTACAGGGACAGGCATCCATGACCCAGCATCGAACGTGTCGGTCATCAGCGAGTGAATCCAGGCTGTAGCACTGGGCTAGCAGGACTCCGGTGAACCGGGCTGTAGCGGGCTAACAGGACTCCGGTATTCATCGCGTGACATTTCCCCGAAGGGACAGACACAGGAACGAAGAAGGACACATGCCGGCCAGCCTAAGTGTTCCGGAGCAGTAGCAAGCTACCATGGCTCAGTGGAAACACTAGGAGACATTTCTCGGTAAGAGAGGCTACTAAGGATAAACAACTAGATAGTCAGATCCCACACATACCAAGCATTACAATAACATACACACAATATGCTCAATATGTGCAAATACAACATGGCATCACAAAATGACTCTACGACTCAAGTAGTTTATTCAATAGGCTCCGAGGAGCGAGATATTACAAACATGGGTCTCATAACCCAACACTCAGAGCATACAAATCAAAGCACAAGCGGAAGCTATCATGTCTGAGTACAGACGTCTATAAATGAAAAAGGCTGAAAAGCCTGACTATCTATCAGATCCTGCCGAGGGCACAAGATCGTAGCTGAGGTATCAAGCTAAACGTCGAAGTCCAAGCGGAACTACTAGTGAGACTGAAGTCTCTCTGCAAAAACATAAAATAGGCAAACGTGAGTACAAATGTACCCAGCAAGACTTACATCAGATCTATCTACACATGCATCATTATCAACAAAGGGGATGGTGGAGTTTGACTGCAGCAAGCCAGCTTTGACTCGGTGGCTATCCTGAACTACGACTGCAAGTAACTCTTTTGAGGTGGCACACACGAGTCCACATATTCACCATATCAATACACCACTATGGATCCGCTCCCGTCTCCCTACGAGAACGCCATCCATAGCACTCACGCTTATCTTGCGTATTTTAGAGTATCCACTTTCACTTGTCTATGAACTGATATAAGCAACCCAGAAGTCCTTTTCCGCGGACACGGCTATTCGAATAGTTGATGTTAACCCTGCAGGGGTGTACTTCTTCACACACGCTCTCACCACTTACCGCCGTTTACACGACATGTACTCGGCAACCTTCAAGCGGAAGCCCAACGTGGGTGTCGGCCATGGCCTGCCTAAACACTCAAGTCTCTAGTCCAGGTTTATCGCCTATTCGGGTTCCATCCATGAGGAGATCCGGCCGGAGTTTCGCTCACAGCCCCAAACGATGTGAACAGGGTTCCCGAGACACCAAACGGGCGCCCGGTACACCGTGCCACGTGCCTACCGCATCACAGCCCACCCCTACGGTCAGCGCTGCGCACGGCCTCCAGCATACTACAAACACCAGAAACTACTTGCAACTCCTGGACAGAGGACAAGGGTGATCAAGAAGCCGAGAGGGTCCATTGGTTTCGGGCCCAATGCGTGGTAGTAGCTGAATCATGGATCACAAACACAGAACTCAGTTCCTGAGGACGGCTGCAATGAGACAACCCACCATGTACTCCTACATGGCCTCTCACCGCTACCTTTACCAAATCGTATTCACACACTTAGCTCACACACAGTAGGACATGTTCACACACCTCTGATTCATCCCCGATGAATCAGACCTGACTCAACTCTAAGCAGTAGCAGGCATGACAAGCAAGCATGAATGAGTAGGTAAAACAGGGCTCAAACAACTCCTACTCATGCTAGTGGGTTTCATCTATTTACTGTGGCAATGACAGGTCATGCAAAGGATAAAGGGGTTCAGCTACCGCAGCAAGTAACAGATGAATCGGTGTTGTCCTAATGCAGTAAAAGAGAGCAGGAGTGAGAGAGTGGGATTTTATCGGAATGAACAAGGGGGTTTTGCTTGCCTGGCACTTCTGAAGATAACATTGAGTCTTCATCAGTGTCAACGATCACAACGTCGGAACATCGTCTACCGGGAGGGAACAGATACCGGCAACAAAGAAGAAATACAATCAATGCAATGCACAATATGATGCATGCTCATGACATGGCAATATGAATGTGTTTTGAGCTAATGCAACTAGCAACAGATTAAATGAGGTTGGTTTGAATACAAGATTCAAATTCAAACTCCATATGTGGTTATTTAAATGCCCTTTATTTGTTTTGTCCAAAACAGAGGACAAACATTGTTCAAACATGCATGAAAATGGTACAGATGGAGTCCTTGAAGTTTTCTGATAATTTTTCATATATAATTTGTTTAATTTGGAGTTACGGTTGAATTTCTATGAATTTTAGAAGTTTATACAATTTTCTGGAATTTCCTGAATTTATTTTAAAACCAGAAAATGATTTAACTGCGTCAGCCTGACGCCAGCATGACGTCAGCGAGTCAACGGCCAGGTCCAGGTCAAACCTGACGTGCGGTGTCCACACGTCAGTGACACAGGAGCTAATCCCGCGTTGACTCGGGCTTTGACCCGCTACGGGGCCCGCTGTCAGTGTCTGTTAGTGTGCTAATTGGGGGGGATTAGCCGCTAATGGCAACGCCACGTCAGCGTCGCGGGATTAGGCGCCGGCGACCACATCTCGCGGCGGAGGCTCGCCGGAGTTGCGCTATGGGCTGCGGTTGGACGCGCGAAGAGCACCAGGAGGTAGCCCATGACCGCGTGCATCTAGGGAGACCAAGGGGAGGTGCGGGGGTGGCCGGGGTTCGCCGGAGTTGAGCCCGAGGCGACGGCCGGAGCTCGGGCGAGCTCGGGTTTGAGGCCACAGCGGCCTTGGCGACGCAGGGATAACACCTACGGTGTCTACGTGGTGCGGCGAGAACGTTGGACGCATGCCCGGGACCGGATGGTCACCGGAGCGTCATCGCCGGCGAGCTTTGGCGGCGGCGCTGTCGGGTGAGATAGGCACGGCGGCTACGGCATACTGGGGAGAAAACGGAGAAGGGGAGGAGGATCAGGAGCTCACAGCGGTTCCAGTAGGCGTCGAAGCGGGCTCGGGGAAGGTCGGAGCTGAGCGGGGCGGCGAGGCCGATCTACGGCGGCCGAGGGGGGGGGGAAAGCGTCAGGGCGGCGCTTCGGGGCTCTTCCGGTCATGTGGCTCGGTGAGGGGGTTGGCGACGAGGTGCAGGAGCTCGGGAGCAGCTCGGGGCATCGTCGGAACGGCGATGGTCGCGGCAACGGCGAATGGCGGCGATGGGCGTGTTCGGTGGCGAGAGAGAGGGGTCCAGGGGAGAGGATGAGGGTGCGGGAGAGTGAGGGAGAGAGGCAGGGAGGTGTGTGGCGCTCGGGGGAGGCGTCCAGAGCGTCGAGGAAGGAGAGCGGCAAGCAGGAGGTGGCTCGGCGCGTGCCGGCGTGCGGTGGCCACACGCCTCGCGTCCTTCTGGCGCGAGGTGGGAGACGGTGGCGGTTCGGTGGGCTGGGCCGCTGGAGGAGCTCGGCCAAGTAAGTGGGCGCCAGGTAAGTGGCTGGGCTTCTCTCTTTTTTTTATATTTCTGTTCTGTTTTCTATTTAATTGCCATTGAATTCAAATTCAAACAAATTTGAAAACAGTGCCAAAACTCCCCTGGATAATTTTATGTCACTTAAGGTCTACTCCTCATAAACATAAAATATCTCAGGGCATTTGAAAATATATTCATTATATATTATGAATATAACTCCAAATTCAAATAAAATATTGATTTAAAATCAGAGCCCAAATAATTCCTTAGAAATGTCCCAAAATTTTGGTTTGATTTATAACTCTTGCCAAAATTGTCAGAGCTATTTCTAGGCATTTTGGATTTACTGATTGCAATTTTAGGATTTCTTGCCCCTTTATTAAAATGATTTCCGAGGCTTTCAATTTCCTCATTTCAACTTTCGGAATATAGACATGATGCACATATGAAGCTAGCCTAGAGCATTACCAGAAGCTAGGGATGTGACAATCTCCTACCATTGTAATCGACTCTGTGTAACCCTAGCCCTCTCCGGTGTCTATATAAACCGGAGGGTTTTAGTCCGTAGGACAACAACCACTACAACAATCATACCATAGGCTAGCTTCTAGGGTTTAGCCTCCTTGATCTCGTGGTAGATCCACTCTTGTACTACCCATATCATCAATATCAATCAAGCAGGAGTAGAGTTTTACCTCCATCGAGAGGGCCCGAACCTGGGTAAAAACATCGTGTCCCTTGTCTCCTGTTACCATCCGCCTAGACGCACAGTTCGGGACCCCCTACCCGAGATCCGCCGGTTTTGACACTGACATTGGTGCTTTCATTGAGAGTTCCTCTGTGTCGTCACCGATAGGCTTGATGGCTCCTTCAATCAACAACGCCGTCCAGGGTGAGACTTTTCTCCCCGGACAAATCTTCGTATTCGGTGGCTTCGCACTGCGGGCCAATTCACTTGGCCATCTGGAGCAGATCGAAAGCTATGCCCCTGGCCATCAGGTCAGATTTGGAAGCCTAAACTTCACGGCCGACATCCGCGGGGACTTGATCTTCGATGGATTCGAGCCACAGCCGAGCGTGCCGTGCTGCCACGATGGGCATGATTTAGCTCTGCCACCGGACAGTGCCCTGGAGGCCGCACACGAGTCCGCTCCGACACATAGTCCGGAGCCGACCACGCAGATCGAGGATAGGTGGCTGGACACCACCTCGGGAGCTGCAACCTCTACGGCGATGGAGCCGAACACTGACCTTGTCCCTTATAAGGCTCGTGACTCCGAGGTGCCGGACTCCCTGCCGGACTCCGAGCCTCCTGCGCCCCTGCCAATCGAACCCGATTGGGCGCCAATCATGGAGTTCACTGTCGCGGACATCTTTCAGCACTCACCCTTTGGTGACATCCTAAATTCGCTAAAACATCTCTCGCTATCAGGAGAGCCCTGGCCGGACTGCGGCCAGGATGGTTGGGATGCGGACGACGAAGAAATTCAATGCCCACCCACCACCCACTTTGTAGCCACTGTCGACGTCCTAACCAACATGCTAGACTACGACTCCGAAGACATCGACGGTATGGACGACGATGCCCGAGACGATCAAGAACCAGTGCCTACAGGGCACTGGAAGACCACCTCGGCATACGACATATACATGGTGGACACCCCAAAGGATGGGGAAGGCGAAGAAGCAGCGGAGGCAGATTCCTTAAAGAAACAGCCCAAGCGCCGACGACAGCGGCGCCGCTCTAAATCCCGCCACAGCAAGAATGGAGATTCCAGCACAGGAGATAATAACACCCCAGAAAGTGCCGAAGACAACCCCCTCTAGCAAGATTCAGCGCAGGAGGATGCAGAAGCAAGCCCTCACGAGAGAGCGGCAGACGAAGAGGTCGAGGATGATAATTACATACCTCCCTCCGGATACGAGGCAAGCCTCGACGACGACGAATTCGTCGTGCCTGAGGATCCCGTCGAACAAGAGCGTTTCAAACGCAGGCTAATGGCCACAGCAAATAGCCTAAAGAAAAAGCAGCAGCAGCTTCAAGCTGATCAAGACCTGCTGGCTGACAGATCGACCGAGGTCCTCGCGGCCGAAGAGTATGAACTCGAACGCCACTCCAAAAGCTACCCAAAACGCAAGTTGCTCCCCCGACTAGAGGAGGAAGCATACAAACCTTCATCACCAGCGCACAATACGGCAGACCGACCACCTCGTGGCCGCGACAGAGAGGCATCTAAGCCCTCCACCAGGACCGTACCCCGGCACCGCTCAAAAAGCACGAAGCCACGGGGGAACGCGCCGGACTTGCGCGATATATTGGAGGACAAGGCAAGACAATCCAGATCTATCTATGGATCACGTGGGTGCCCCATGACCCATGACGAATACCTTCGCGCCAGATACAGCAACTCCGGCCGGGCCGAACACAGCAGACAACGCTCTCTTGAGCTACGTCGTGATATTGCTCAATATAGAGGCGCCGCACACCCACTATGCTTCACAGACGAAGTAATGGATCATCAAATCCCTGAAGGGTTTAAACCCGTCAACATTGAATCCTACGATGGCACAACAGACCCCGCGGTTTGGATCGAGGATTATCTCCTTCATATCCATATGGCCCGCGACGATGATCTCCACGCCATCAAATATCTCCCGCTCAAGCTTAAAGGACCAGCTCGGCATTGGCTTAAACAGCCTGCCCGCAGAGTCAATTGGGTGTTGGGAGGACCTGGAAGCCGCATTCCTCGACAACTTCCAGGGCACATATGTGCAACCACCAGATGTCGATGACCTAAGCCACATAATTCAACAGCCAGACGAATCGGCCAGACAATTCTAGACACGGTTCTTAACAAAGAAAAATCAAATCGTCGACTGTCCGGATGCAGAGGCCCTCGCAGCCTTCAAACATAACATCCGCGGCGAGTGGTTGGCCCGGCACCTAGGACAGGAAAAGCCGAAATCCATGGCAGCCCTCACATCACTCATGACCCGCTTCTGCGCGGGAGAGGATAGCTGGCTAGCTCGCAGCAACAACCTCAGTAAAAATGCTGGCAGTCCGGATACTAAGGACCACAATGGCAGGTCGCGTCGAAACAAAAACAAACACCGTGTTAACGGCGACAACGATGAGGATACGGCAGTCAACGCCGGATTCTGAGGCTCTAAACCCGGTCAGCGGAAGAAGCCATTCAAAAGAACCACTCCGGGTCCGTCCAATGTGGACCGAATACTCGATCGCTCTTGCCAGATACATGGCACCCTCGAAAAGCCAGCTAACCACACCAACAAAGATTGTTGGGTATTCAAGCAGGCAGGCAAGTTAATTGCCGAAAACAATGACAAGGGGCTGCACAGCGATGACAAGGAAGAGACCCGGCCGCCGAACAGTAGAGGACAGAAGGGCTTCCCCCCACAAGTGCGGATGGTAAACATGATATACGCAACCCATATACCCAAGAGGGAGCGGGAGCGTGCACTGAGGGACGTATATGCGATGGAGCCAGTCACCCCGAAGTTCAATCAATGGTCCTCTTGCCCGATCACTTTCGATCGAAGAGACCATCCGACCAGTATCCGCCATGGCGGATTTGCCGCATTGGTTTTAGACCCAATCGTCGATGGATTTCACCTCACGAGAGTCCTGATGGACGGCGGCAGTAGCCTGAACCTGCTTTATCAGGATACAGTGTGCAAGATGGGCATAGACCCCTCAAGGATTAAACCTACAAAGACGACCTTCAAAGGCGTCATACCAGGTGTTGAGGCCAATTGTACAGGCTCAGTCACACTGGAAGTGGTCTTCGGATCCCCGGATAATTTCCAAAGCGAGGAGTTAATCTTCGACATAGTCCCGTTCCGCAGCGGCTATCACGCTCTGCTCGGACGAACCGCGTTCGCAAAGTTCAACGCGGTGCCGCAATATGCATACCTCAAGCTCAAGATGCCAGCCCCTCGTGGAGTCATCACGGTCAACGGAAATACGGAACTCTCCCTCTGAACGGAGGAACATACAGCGGCTCTCGCGGCAGAAGTACAGAGCAGCCTTCTAAGGCAATTTTCGAGTCCGGCCGTTAAACGACCGGACACGGCCAAACGCGCCCGGAGCAACATCAATGAAGACCACCTGGCACGTTCCGAGCACGCGTAGCAATGCAGACCCAACCCCAGCCCTCGCATGATTGCAAGACCAGCTCTCCGAGTACACCATTACGCTCTGGAGATACCATGGGCATAGGGGGAGGGACGCGACCACAACAGGCCCAGAGTGTGGCTCAACCACACCAGGGGCTCCCAAGTATGTCGCTCTTTTCATTTTTATTTTTCTTCTTTTTTATACATAGGACTCCGTTCACCAGAGGCCCTGTCCGGCGGCGAACCTGTCGAACTCATGATGCAACGGCCAGGGAGGGATAAAGGCTGCGACGAACACTCAGGTGGTCTCCATTACGAGCATTAAATTTGTTAAATACATCAATCCGCAGCCCACCCCTGGAGGGGGACACGTCTAATTAGTCCAATCCCTTGCTTACCGCACTATTTGTATCATTCCGCACTCATAGCAGAATTCCTTGAATAAACAATGCAGCACTTTTTGCCTATAATTGCATTACTTTACATATATGTTCATTAATGACATCTTGCACCCTATATTTTGGTACGGCCGAATACACCAGGGGCTTATGTTCCCCGCATTATGGTGTGATAAGTCCGAACACTTTCACAAGTGCGGCACCCCGAACTTATAGCATTATATGAATCGGCTCCGAATCATGTCTTGGGTCAATAGTTGGGTTTGCCTGGCTCCCATGTTTTGGTACCTTACGTTCCATTCTGTCGGCTAAGGTAGCACTGGGAGAACCACTGCGAATGCGCCCCGGTTGAGCTGGGCGAGCGCCTCAGTGGAGAAAGCTAAAACTGACTGTCATGATAAGGCGAGAGACTAGTCGCTGTTCGAGAGGTCTTTTCGAGTCCCTAAAGACTTATGCCGCTTCGAGCGAAGAACCGGATACTGTCCGGCCAAGGCGTGGATAGCGCCCCGAACTCGGTCTTCCGAATACTAGGGGCTTCACCGAAATTTAAAATTATAGAATTCTATGGCTAAGTGAGAGTGTTAAAGCATTATAAGTCTGATTGCCTTGTTCGCTGTGTTGAGCGCCTCCCTAGATGGACCCAAAAATGGGAACAAGAGCGCTCAAGTTTATCCCGAACACCCCAGCACTCGTGGCATGGGGGCTGAAGCCGACGACTTGCCATCTCTCAGAATTAATAAACGGCCGCACAGAAGGTAATATTTTAAATCAATAAGCGTTGCTTAGCGCATATGAACAAAGTTTTCAGCGCACAGGATAACACATAGCGAGTTTACTCAATAATTACATCTCTGGGGCACTCATCCGCAATCTTGCGGGCACTCTTTAGGATAGTCTTATAGTACATCTCGGGCGTACGATACTCCTTGCCCGCTGGCGGCGCGTCAGTGATAAGCCTCTCCGCATCCAGCCTGCCCCAATGCACCTTTGCGCGGGCAAGGGCCCGACGAGCACCTTCAATACAGGCGGAGCGCTTGATGACCTCCACCCAGGGGCACGCATCCACCAGCCGCCGCATGAGGCCGAAGTAGCTCCCAGGCATGGCCTCTCCAGGCCACAGCCGGACTATGAGGCCCTTCATGGCCTGCTCGGCTACCTTGTGGAGCTCGACCAGCTGCTTTAGCTGGTCGCTAGGGAGCACCGGATGTCCGGCCTCAGCGTACTAAGACCAGAAGACCTTCTCCATTGAGCTCCCCTCCTCGGCTTGGTAGAATGCGGCGGCATCGGACACGCTGCGAGGCAGATCTGCAAACGCCCCTGGAGAGCTCCGAATTCGGGTAAGTGTCAGGTAGTTTACATTAACATGCTTGCTTTGCATGAAAAATGCCTTACCCGCCGCTATTTTCTTCACATCCTCAATCTCCTGGAGGGCCTTACGGGCCTCGGCCTTAGCGGCTTTGGCACTTTCAAGAGCCGAGGCAAGCTCGGACTCTCGAGTCTTCGAGTCGCGCTCCATACTCTCATGCTTTTCCATGAGAGCCTGGAGCTCTTGCCGCACGTCCGACACCCGCGCCTCCTGCTTCTCTCGCTCCGCTCGTTCCGCGGCCGCATTGCGTTCGGCCGCGGACACGGCCTCCTTCAGGGTTGCCACCTCGTTCGTGGCCCCTGCAATACCCACGTTATCCTTGTTATTTTCATTGCAACCAAAATCCTTTTCTGTAAGGTACAAATTTAAAGATGGTATTACTCACCTTCTTTGTCCTCGAGCTGCTTCTTGGCAAGGCCGAGCTCTTGCTCGGACCGCTCGAGGTCCTGCTTCAACGCACCGACCTCCGCAGTCAGTGCGGTAGAGGTCAGCAGCGCAGCCTGCAAACCCATATTGACATAATTTTTAGCACTCCTGCGTATATCTTTTCAAAGATCCTCAATCCGGTTTTTCTTTCCGAACACCGAACCGAGCATCAGGGGCTGCGGTCTATGCGGTACTACATTACATATTTTAAACTTTTTACCTCAAAGCCTGTTAGAAGGCTACTGCAGGCTTCGGTCAGCCCGCTCTTGGCGAGCTGAACCTTCTGAATCACCGCACTCATGATAGTGCGGTGTTCTTACTTGATGGAAGCGTCGTTGAGCGCCTCCAGCAAGTTGTCCGGCGCCTCCGGCTGGAGGGAGGCGGCGTCACGGTCTTGCCCTTCTTATGAAGGGGCCGCCTGCCGAACTCCGGAACCACTGCAGGTTCCGACATGGAGTCCGGCGCAAAGTCCGGGAGGCTGCCTTGTGGCACCTCCGGAGCCTCCTCCTGATGGGTCCCTTCCTGGGATCCCACCTCGGCGTCCTCAGCGTCGCGAGGGGTGGAGGCAGTCGGGATGGAATCTACATCCGACGGAGCCAACGACCCGCTCGATGAAGCGGGGAGATCATCATCGGCCGGACTACAGGTAGTGTACGGCATTAGAAGGACACTATGTGACACAAAAGAGAAATTATAAATCGTTCAGGAATCCGGATACTTACGATCTTGCCGGAGGCCTGGCCCTTGAGGGCCACACTTCGTCACCAACATTGGCATTGGCGGAGCTGTCCGGGGGAATAGTCCTTCCCCTCTTGGACCCTTCGGCCTCCCTCGTTGGGGAGGCCTTCCTCTTCCTCTCTCCCTCTTCTGGGAGAGAGTCCTCTTTCTCCTCCTCGTCTTCGGGGTAGGAGTCCGCCTCGGAGCCATCGGACGACGAGTCCGATATCACCTGGCGCTAGGAACTTCTTCGGGTTCCCGTGGCCTTCTTCTTGGCCTTCTTCTCTGGCACCACATAAAGTGCTGGGACCAGCAGCCTCGTTAAACGGGCGTCCGCTGGGTCTTCGGGAAGGGGAGCCGGACAGTCTACCTGTCCGGACATCCTCTGCCAGTCCTGTTAAAGGCATCGGGAGTTTTAGATCCCACAATAGAGTCAAACTATGAAACAAAATAAGTGTCCCATAGAGGATAACAAAGCTTACCTCACCGGCCGGGCGCTTGGTGCTGAATCCACGGTCTTCAGTCGCGGATGCGGGGGCTTCTCCGCCCTTGAACAGCGCCCTCCAGACAGCTTCGTACGTTGTGTCGAAGAGCCCGCTCAGGGTCCGGTGCTGTGCCGAATCGAACTCCCACAGATTGAAGGCCCGCTGTTGGCAGGGGAGAATCCGGTGGATGAGCATGACCTGGATCACATTGACAAGCCTAAGCTTCTTGTTCACCAAGGTCTGGATGCAGGACTGGAGTCCTGCCAGCTCCTCCGAACTGCCCCATAGCAAGCCCTTCTCTTTCCAGGAGGTGAGCTGCATGGGGATGCCAGATCTGAATTCGGGGGCCCCTGCCCATTTAGGGTCACGCGGCTCTGTGATGTAGAACCACTGAGGGAGTCCTGGACTAGGGGGTGTCCGGACAGCCGGACTATCATCGTCCGCCGGACTCCAAGACTACGAAGATACAAGATTGAAGACTCCGTCCCGTGTCCGGATGGGACTTTCCTTAGCATGGAAGGCAAGCTTGGCAATACAGATATGTAGATCTCCTACCATTGTAACCGACTCTGTGTAACCCTAGCCTCCTCCGGTGTCTATATAAACCAGAGGGCTTTAGTCCGTAGGACACAACATACATTACAACAATCATACCATAGGCTAGCTTTAGGGTTTGGCCTCCTTGATCTCGTGGTAGATCCACTCTTGTACTACCCATATCATCAATATTAATCAAGCAGGACGTAGGGTTTTACCTCCATCAAGAGGGCCCGAACCTGGGTAAAACATCCTGTCCCTTGTCTCCTGTTACCATCCGCCTGACGCACAGTTCGGGACCCCCTACCCGAGATCCGCCGGTTTTGACACCAACATTGGTGCTTTCATTGAGAGTTCCTCTGTGTCGTCACCGATAGGAAGGATGTCTCCACCCGTCTTCAAGGACGGTATTTTCGCCGAAGAGGCCTTGGCCGCCGGCCAAACTATCCGGCTAGGCGGTTTTCTTATGACCGCCTGTTCGGCCACTGCTTCGACAATGACTTCTCAAGTCGTCAAAAGCAATCTCCACGTCAGCTCGGAATTCGCCGAGCGGCTGGATCCGATAGAGCTCTCGTCTGTCAACGAACTCTTGGATCGCATCGCCGCCCTAGGAGTCGCTACGGACTACAACCAGATTGGGCTTAAAACCGATCTGAGAGAGATCAACTCTCCCCAGGTTACCCACCACATCACTGTGGTAGAGGAGCAATGCGGCGATCTTCCTCCTGTATTGAAAACTAGACATGTCCGGGCTCCCGAACCCCCCACGCCGGATTTCCGCGGGGGAATGGACTCCGATCAAGCACTGAACTTAAAGTCAGGCATCGGACCGGACTCGTTGGACAACGTCCAGCAATCCAGGCTTCCAAAATTGGAAACTTCACGGCCTTTAAGCCCCAAGATGGGTAGGGATCCGGATTTTATTCCGCCCGCCCGCCCAGACATGTGCGATCTATCTCTAATACGGCAAGAGCCCACTGAAACAGTACATCACTACTGGGCCAGATTCCTCCTGGTTATGGACAGGATAAAGGACTGCCGAGAGGAAAACGCAATCTCAATCTTTTGCAATAATTGCACGGACAAGGGAATATTGAACGCCATCGGCCGTCGTAAAATCACACGCTTCACCGATTTGGCGTCCATAGTACGAAAGTACTGTGCGATGGAGAGTTTCCGGAAAACCAAAAACCAGTTTTGGGATAATCTGGCCCCGAATACAACCCCAGTCCGTAACAAAAGGGTGCATCACACTCAGGCCCCAGATGCAAAAACCAAAAAGCAAAAACCCCATAAATGGCACGGAACTGTACTGGAGGGATGGCTCAATGGACCCTGTAAGCTTCATAGTACAGAGGGAGCCATCCCAACACATAGCCTTCGAGCATGTTGGATATTACGGCAGGTGGCCAAAAGTGGCGAGGAGCTACTAGCCCCGGAAAACCACTCCAACAATACCGGTACGGTATCAACAGTCTTCGAGACCTTCGCATCAAACAATATGCGAAAGCGAACAATCCGCGGCCTCGCCGTAGTCTACCAAGTAGCAACAGCAAATCCATGGAGCGACACAGCCATCACCTTCAACGCCAGCGACGAACCTAAATTCCGAACAGCCCGAGCACCAGCCGCACTGGTGCTTAGTCCCATAGTGGACGGCTTTCGACTTACAAAGGTCCTCATGGATGGCGGCAGCAGACTAAACCTCATCTACGAGGAAACTCTTCAAAAAATGGAAATCGATTGGAGCCGTATTGAGCGAAGCAGCACAACCTTCAGAGGAATAATCCCTAGCAGGGAAGCGCGCTGCACCGGAAAAATCACACTTGATGTGGTGTTCGGCTCGCCGGACAATTATAGATCCGAAGAAGTCACGTTCCAAGTGGCCCCGTTCAACAGCGGATATCACGCTATATTAGGACGAGAGGCATTCACAATTTTTCAAGCCGTACCCCATTATGGGTATATGAAGCTCAAAATGCCCGGGCCCGGCGGAATAATCACTCTCGCTAGTGATCCGGACATAGCACTCCGCGTCGAAAACAAGACAGCCGCACTAGCCCTGGAGGCACTATTCGAGGCCCTAGCGGCAGAAGAACTCACTGCGCTGCGCTCTACGGTAAACAGGGACGATGTGATACTTGATAAAAGATCCAAGTCCACCTCCTTCAAACCAGCAGATGAAATAGTGAAATTCCAGGTCCATCCAACGGACCCAACGAAGACGGCCTCCATTGGGGCACAATTAAACCCCGAGGTAGACGCCGCACTGCATGAATTCCTTCGGGAAAATTGGGACATTTTCGCCTGGCATCCTTCGGACATGCCCGGAATCCCATGCAGATTGGCAGAACACAGCCTAAACATCCTAAAAGGATTCAAGCCGGTCAAACAGGCTCTTCGACGATTTTCCGAACCCAAAAGACAAGAAATGGGAGAAGAGCTAGCCAAACTATTGGAAGCCGGATTCATTAGAGATATCAAACATCCGGATTGGCTAGCAAATCTGGTAATGGTACCAAAGAAGGACAAATCCTGGCGCCTATGTGTCGATTTTAAAGACCTCAATAACGCTTGCCCAAAGGATCCCTTCCCCCTCCCCCGCATCGACCAAATTATCGATGCTACCGCAGGGCACGATTCATTGTGCTTCCTCGACGCATACTCTGGTTACCATCAAATCAAGATGGCGGAAGCAGACCAAACCGCAACGGCATTCATCACTCCATACGGACCATTCTGCTTCAACACGATGCCCTTCGGACTTAAAAATGCCGGCGCAATATATCAGCGCATGATTCAAACATGTCTGGCTACCCAGATCGGCAAAACAGTCGAGGCATACGTAGACGACGTAGTCGTCAAAACAAAACACGTCGAAACTCTAGTAGACGATTTGAGGCTCACATTCGACAACCTCAGAGCATATGACATCAAGCTGAATCCGGAAAAATGCGTTTTCGGCGTACCAGCCGGAAAGCTGTTGGGCTTCATTGTATCCGGTAGAGGAATTGAAGCAAACCCGGCTAAAATCCGAGCTCTATCACAGTTGGATATCCCAAAAGACCTCAAACAGATACAAAAATTAACAGGATGCGTGGCAGCTTTAAGCCGCTTGATCTCCCGTCTAGGGGAAAAGGCATTGCCCCTCTATCGCCTCCTCAGGCACACCGAACACTTCGAGTGGACGGATGCTGCCACTGCCAGACTCGAAGAAATAAAGGCCATATTGGCAACAAATCCAGTCCTGGCTGCGCCCAATCTGGGCGAACCAATGTTGTTATACATCGCAGCAACGCATCAAGTTGTAAGTGCGGTACTCGTCGTCGAACGAGAGACGGAA
The DNA here is from genome assembly GCF_018294505.1 of Triticum aestivum. NCBI lineage: Eukaryota > Viridiplantae > Streptophyta > Magnoliopsida > Poales > Poaceae > Triticum > Triticum aestivum. Next base: position 454,115,696 of record NC_057798.1, read on the forward strand.
GGGCATAAATTCCCTCTCCAAAAACCAGTGTATTATGTATCCACTGTGTTAACTCCATGCAAGTCCCGTTACCCACACTATCAGAAGATAGCGTATGCGGTGTTCATGGCATCCCGGAAGCTCCGACACTACTTTCAAGAGTGTTCGATAACAGTGGCCTCCAAAGTACCACTCAATGACATCATAAATAACCGCGACGCAATGGGCAGGATTGCAAAATGGGCCATTGAGCTCTTACCATTCGATATAACTTACAAACCTCGGCGAGCTATAAAATCACAAGTTTTGGCTGACTTTGTCGCTGAATGGACCGAAGCCGAACTCCCTAAAGAGTATGGCGCATACTCCAATTGGATTATGCATTTCGACGGCTCTAAAATGTTGGCCGGACTGGGGGCTGGCATCGTACTGACGTCCCCGATCGGGGATACAGTCCAATACGTACTTCAAATAATGTACACGGACTCCAACAATGCAGCCGAATACGAGGCCCTTTTACACGGTCTCCTGATAGCAATCTCCATGGGCATTCAGCGCCTAGAGGTGCACGGGGATTCAAACCTTGCAATATCCCAAATAAATGGAGATTTCGACGCCAAGGATCCAAAAATGGCAGCATATCGCAACGCTGTCTTAAAAATGTCAGCTCGGTTCGAAGGACTCGAATTCCATCACGTAGCCCGAGATAATAACCAAGCGGCCGACGTACTGGCACGCATCGGCGCAAAACGTGACGCTGTCCCTCCAAACATCTTCCTGGAACGGCTCTTCAAGCCATCCGTACTATGGGAAGAGGAGCCCAGAAATGACAAACCGGAAACAACCGCGCCAACCAGCGGTTCACCCAATGACATAACACCTTCAGCCCACGACATAATGGCGGTAATCGCCCCGTGGACAGAACCTTTCCTAGCCTATTTGCTTAGACAGGAACTTCCCGAAGACCAAAATGAGGCCCGCTGCATAGTCCGGTGATCGAAAGCCTACAAGGTCCATGAGGGAGAACTTTATAAGAAAAGTACAACTGGAGTCCTTTAAAGGTGTATCTCCGAAGAGGAAGCACGAAACCTCCTGGCGGAAATTCATGCCGGACTAGGCGGACACCATGCAGCAGCCCGGGCCCTTGTAGGAAAGGCATTCCGTACAGGATTTTATTGGCCGACGGCCCGGGCAGATGCCCAGGACTTAGTCCAGAGATGCGTCGGTTGTCAGCTCTTTGCTAATCAGAGCCACATGCCGCCCACCGCCCTCAAAACTATACCCATTACCTGGCCGTTCGCGGTCTGGGGGCTTGATATGGTTGGACCCCTCAAAGGGGGAACCCACAAGCAAAGGTACCTATTGGTCATGGTGGATAAATTCACCAAATGGATAGAGGCCAAACTGGTCAAAACGGCAGAGTCTGGACCAGTGATAGACTTTATATCCGGGGTAGTACACCGTTACGGAGTCCCCCACAGCATCATCACTGACAACGGCACGAACTTCACGGCCGACGAGGTTAAGTCATGGTGCAAAAATATGGGCATCAAGCTCGACTACGCTTCAGTCTATCACCCTCAAACCAACGGTCAAGTGGAACGAGCAAATGGTCTAATAATGAGCGGCATTAAACCCAGACTAGTGCGGTCACTTACTAAATCTGACACGCACTAGGTTGAGGAGCTCGACTCCGTACTCTGGGGGCTGCGGACAACGCCTAACCGTACTACCGGATTCACACCATTTTTTATGGTATACGGCGCAGAGGCAGTCCTGCCCTGCGACATCATTCATGACTCACCTCGAGTGTGCATGTACGAAAAAAGAGAGGCCGAGATGGATCGACAGGACAGCTTGTATACATTGGAGGAAGAACGCGACGTCGCCAAGGCTCGTTCCGCATTCTATCAGCAGCAGGCCCGAAGATATCAAAGCAGAGAAGTACGGGCCAAGACTTACAACGTTGGCAAACTAGTTCTACGCCTGCCGAACAAGAAAAAGGACAAGCTCAAGCCCAAATGGGAGGGCCCCTTCATTATCGATCAAGTCCTGACCGGCAGAGCGTACCATCTACGAAATGCGTCGGATAACCGACTCGAGCCGAACCCATGGAACGCAGCCCGCCTCCGAAGATTCTATGCCTAGCACCGGACTAAGAGTTCGTCCCCTTCCTCAGTTCAAATTTTTACACTTCAGTTGTCTTTTGTTTCTCTTTCTTCCCCTAACCTTTCTACTAAAAAGCCCCTAAGGGCCTACTTCCGCATTCTTCGCATACACTTGATGTGCCATCCGCACTCATTATACCTGGGGGCTTCTTTTCCAGAAGCTCAATTATAAGGGCTTCATGCCCAGCACATGTGTCAAGCCTCCACATGTACCTTTTACTCACCATTATATGCATCGATATGACTTAAGTTTTGGCCAAGCTGGGTTGCCTGGCTCCTGTGCTTACCCCTACGTTCTCGATTGTTCGGCTAGGAGGTAAAGGGAGCACCTCTGCGATTGTTACTGCCGGGTCAGCCGGATGTGTACCTCAGACTGGGTGAAGCCGAAAGCTAGCGTTCTTAAGGGAATATTCGGTCGGTGACTTGAAAGATGATTTTTTACCTACTTGTTTATCTGCCCCCAGATGTTTTTCTGCTTTTTTCGCAGTCCGGACATGCACTTTAGGGCATGCCTCCCAGGGAAAGGAACCCTTAACGAAACTATTCTCCCTGGAAGATGTTTCTTACTAACCATGTAATATAACATAACTAGTTGGGCACTTGTCTGATAAAGCACTAATGACCCCTACGCCTGGTCTCCACGCATACCCCGGTTGTTTTTTTTAACCACAAAGGTATTCGGACACACTCCGGACTCTAGGGTCCCAAGGTCGAAGCGAAAAGGTCGGCAAAGACAAACGATCTACAATCCGGCTAGAAGGCATTTCACATGTCATTTTCAATACATCATCAAATTTACTGATTGTATTCCTCCTCAATCCCGTCTAACAGGCTGTCTAACTTACAGTCCCGTTGGGAAAATTTAGCAGCCACCTCCACTTGGCTGTATACTAAACTCACAGGGATCTCCTTCCCATCGGGCCCCACCGGTCCAACTTCGGCCATATGGTTGGGGTCCGCCTTCTTGTACCGTGTCTTCACCATGGCCCAAGCCTCCCTGGCACCCTGGCGGCAGGCCGAAATCTTCCATAAACGGAAGCGTTGCCGCACTCCCTGGAGTTTCTCCGCAAGCTCCCCAAGGCCCTCGGGTAGGGAGACGGCTGGCCATAATGCCTGAACGACGCCGTTCATCGCCTGCCGAACTCGTTCGAGCAGTTGCAATAGCTCGGGAAGTTGATCACCCGTCGATACGGGCATCTCCTCTGCAGGGCGACCTGTGAGTATACCTAGAAGACATATTCTGTCAATCGACTCCCTCGCCGGACTCTTCTTTTCAAAGGAGTTCGTTCAAGCACTTACTATAGATGCCACGACGAAGCCGCTGATTCTCCTTAACGGAGCCGGACAACTCGGCCTGAACGCCTTTTAGCTCCTCTCCAAGCTGCGCGTGGGCATCTTGAAGCTTGTTCCTTTCCTGTTGTACTCTATTCAGCACCCTCTCGCCGGCCTTCAGCTGGCGAAGCAGTTCCTGCCTGTCCGGATCTTGTCCGGCAGCACCTGCAATGTCATTATTAGACTTACGCGCGCCGCACAACGCTTATATTTACCAAACAAATGTGTTACCAGGAGGGGCCTCTGTGTTTCCTCCTGCGGCAGCAAGTGCGGCCTCAAGCTGGGCCTTGCATTCTTGCAGCTCCTGAGACAGCTGGGCATTCTTCTCGGTAAGAGCCTGCGTTTCAAATGATCCTTAAATCAGTTAACATAACTACTTTAAGTCTCAGGGGCTACTGGTATATATAACCACTAAAATTCCCTTACCCGTATGTCTTTCACATACTGCTCTGTGGCTCTGGTAAAACCATCTTGAGCGGCACGGAGGTGCGCGTCCCCCGCGTTGAATGCGTCCAGCGCCTCAGGGGAAAAGCACGCTTCCCGAAATATTGTCCGGCGGCGCCTATGGTTCATGGCGCTCTCCACCTCAGACTTGGTGGCGGACAGTCGGTCGGCATCCTCCGTTGGAGGAGTATCCGGCCCGCGCCTTGCGCTTGCCTCCCCCTCCTGACCAGGCGCTGGAGCCTGGCCGGTATAGGCTGGATTGGCAACCTCTACGCCCGCAGTCCGGCGGGCGCTTTTTCTCCTATAAAGGATCATGAGCACTCAGACGCTTCCTAGGAACGTTGCTCTAAATGTTTAAATATGAGCTATACCTTTGCGGCGACATTTCGGTCAGTGCCGCGCTCCTTTTCCGCCTGCTGGTCCGGACTGGCCTTTGTTGGTCAGCTGCCGTAGGCTCGGCTTCCCGCCTTGAAGGTGCTTCCTGTAAAACACCATCGTTCGCGAAGGTCGGAAAAGGGCAAGGAAGAGATAATGGTGTCCGAACCTCGGTCACAATCACCTGGGAAGCCGGATATAATCCGGGGTAGTCCGCCGTAATGGCGACCAAAGCATTGTCCATGCTGAGCTGGTGAAACACCCCGTCGATCAGCTCCACCTTGATATCCGGATCCTCTTCGGAGGCCGGATCTTGGGATCTCCCTGGATGCTCAGGTTGCGGAGCCGGACTTATCATGTCCTCCACAATCCGGCGCAGCTCCTGCGCCGAAGACATAGTGTAAGAAGCTTAAACTCTAAGAGCATGGGTTGAGCCCTTAAAGGGTGTTCGCTTACCCAGCCCCGAGGGTTGTTCATGGAAAACCCATTCAGAGGGTTCGTTCGGAGGAAGTCCTCCTTTTCCCCCTTGTACAGGCCGGACAGGATCTGCACCAGGTCCTCGGTCGAATCCGGTCCTTTGCGGCCGTGGCGGGTGGCGTCGTCCTCCCCGTTGAAATCCCACATGGGGTGGCCCCTGTATTGCAGTGGTTGTACCCCCCGCATGATGCATATTGCCATGATTCCGATCATGGTCAATCCGGAATGGGCTAGTAATCTTATTCGGCCCATCAGGTAATGGACGCTCTTGTCTTCTTCCAATTGGGGACTCCGCGGGCGCTAACTAAGGCGTTTCTTCAGAGGAGCGGCATTGAACTCCGGGAGGCCGACCCGGATTGGGTCCGGCAGCAGAGCGTCTTCTATGTAAAACCATTCCGAAGGCCAGTCTTCGGACGCCTTCTTAGGGGTCCCGGATGGATATCCGGTCCCGGCAATGCGCCATACTTCGGCGGCGCCCACTTGGTATATAGATCCCTCATGAGAACGGGGTACGAGGCAGAACAGCCTCTTCCACAGCACAAAATGGGGCTCGATGCCCAGGAACAGCTCGCAAAGAGCTACGTAACCCACGACATGCAGGACAGAGGCGGGTGTGAGGTGATGGAGCTGGAGTCCGTAGAACTCCAGGAGCCCGCGGAGGAACGGATGTATAGGAAATCTGAGTCCCCTTATTAGATAGGGGACGAAGCATACCCGCTCCCCTTTGTTGGGACTTGGGGTAGCCTCCGCTTGCTTCCCACCTTGGTAGGTGGCCAGCCCGGCTCGAACCGGGACCATGAAGGCCGGAGGGAGATATCCCCCCGCTTGGAGCTTCACTAGCTCGTTGTGTGGAATAGAGCATCTCCTCCAATCTCCTGGCAGTGGGCTGGGAGCGCGAGAGGAGGAGCCGCGCCGACGGTCCATGGTGGAATGGGTTGTTGGGTCAAAAGCGCTCCGATGAGTATTCGCGGAAGGAAGATGGTGTGATTTGGATCTGGATTTTTGCCTCTTTTGTAGGCGAATGACTTGCATGACTAGGGGGTGAAACGTAAGAAACACCCTGGCTTTTTGCATTCGTGCGACGCGTGGAGGAAGACCATTATTGGGCGTAGAAGCCAAGAAGCACAGTATTTATGATGAAGCCGGACACTGTTCGGCAGGTACATGGAACTTGAAGGAGAACCCGCCTTGCAACGCCGAAGACTATATACGCGCCGGACTTATCGTCATTGAAGCCTGGTTCGGGGGCTACTGAGGGAGTCCTGGACTAGGGGGTGTCCGGACAGCCGGACTATCATCGTCCGCCGGACTCCAAGACTACGAAGATACAAGATTGAAGACTCCGTCCCGTGTCCGGATGGGACTTTCCTTAGCGTGGAAGGCAAGCTTGGCAATACGGATATGTAGATCTCCTACCATTGTAACTGACTCTGTGTAACCCTAGCCTCCTCCGGTGTCTATATAAACCAGAGGGCTTTAGTCCGTAGGACACAACATACATTACAACAATCATACCATAGGCTAGCTTTAGGGTTTGGCCTCCTTGATCTCGTGGTAGATCCACTCTTGTACTACCCATATCATCAATATTAATCAAGCAGGACGTAGGGTTTTACCTCCATCAAGAGGGCCCGAACCTGGGTAAAACATCGTGTCCCTTGTCTCCTGTTACCATCTGCCTAGACGCACAGTTTGGGACCCCCTACCCGAGATCCGCCGGTTTTGACACCGACAACCACCCCGATTGCCATCCCTTGATGGACTCCACGAAAGCCCCCTCGAGCCAGGTGATGTTGGGCATTTTGCCCACCATGGCGCCTCCGCATTCCGCTTGGACGCCCTTCACTACCTTCAGCTTGACATTGAAGGTCTTGAGCCACAAGCTGAAGTGGGGCTGGATGCAGAGGAAGGCCTCGCACGCGACGATAAACGCCGAGATGTTGAGGATGAAGTTTGGCGCCAGATCGTGGAAGTCCAGGCCGTCGTAGAGCATGAGCCCCCGGACGAAGGGATGAAGTGGGAAGCCCAGTCCGCGGAGGAAGTGGGGAAGGAATACGACCCTCTCATGGGGCCTGGGGGTGGGGATGAGCTGCCCCTCGTCGGGCAGCCGATGTGCGATGTCGTTGGAGAGGTATCCGGCGTCGTGCAGCTTTTCGATGTGCCCCTCTGTGACGGAGGAGGCCAACCACTTGCCTCCCGCTCCGGACATGGTTGGAGAAGGTTGAGGCGAGATGTGCGAACTTGGGCGCTGGAGCTCGAGTGCGCGGAGATGGATAAGCAAAGGAGGAAGAAGGCGTAGGTAAAAAAGGTGGATCCTTATCCCCTTATATATGGGCGGACGAAGACTATGCGTCCCCACCAGCCTGGTAAAACTCGCTTATCGCCCAAGCACCATCATCAATGGCGCAGTTGGGTTACCCATGTCCGTATTGATGGGAATCCCGGAATAAGGGGAACACGATCTCTGCTTCGACAAGACGTGCCAAGGACACCGCTTCGCTAAACGCGCTGAGGTGGTATAATCAAAAACGATTCAAGTAAAGGCTTGGTGGTGGTGTGACGTCATGCCACAAAATGCGTCAGCAGATTGAACTTGTGTACATGCTATTCTCTCTACGGTGGAATGTGGAATTTATTTTGCAGAGCCGGACAATATCCTGGTGTTCACAATCTTCTATGAATTATTCGGAGGAGGAACCCGCCTTGCAATGCCGAACAATATGCGCGCCGGACTCATCATCATTGAAGCCTGGTTCAGGGGCTACTGAGGGAGTCCTGGACTAGGGGGTGTCCGGATAGTCGGACTATCATCGCCAGCCGGACTCCAAGACTATGAAGATACAAGATTGAAGACTTCGTCCCGTGTCCGGATGGGACTTTCCTTGGCGTGGAAGGCAAGCTTGGCAATACGGATATGTAGATCTCCTACCATTGTAACCGACTCTGTGTAACCCTAGCCCTCTCCGGTGTCTATATAAACCGGAGGGTTTTAGTCCGTAGGACAACAACCATTACAACAATCATACCATAGGCTAGCTTCTAGGGTTTAGCCTCCTTGATCTCGTGGTAGATCCACTCTTGTACTACCCATATCATCAATATCAATCAAGCAGGAGTAGGGTTTTACCTCCATTGAGAGGGCCCGAACCTGGGTAAAAACATCGTGTCCCTTGTCTCCTGTTACCATCCGCCTAGACGCACAGCTCGGGACCCCCTACCCGAGATCCGCCGGTTTTGACACCGACAGGGAGGAAAGTAGAACTTGATGAGGTAGTTGTACCTTCTCTCGAATTGGAGAGTAGCACATTAGAGAAATCCATTCCCGTGATGCCTAGACCAACTAGAGAGGTAGCTAATGATGATGATCATGAAACTTCGGATCAAGTTACTAATGGACTTCGTATGTTGAACAGAGCATGTTCTGCACTAGAGTGGTATGGTAATCCTGTCCTAGAAGTCATGTTATTAGACCATGGCAAACCTCTGAACTATGAAGAAGCTATGATGAGCCCAGATTTCTGACAAATGGCTTGAGGCCATGAAATCTGAGAAAGGGTCCATATATGAGAACAAAGTGTGGACTTTGGTGGACTCGCCCGATGATTGGCAAGCCATAGAGAATAAATGGATCTTTAAGAAGAAGACTGACGCTAATGGTAATGTTACTGTCTACAAAGCTCGACTTGTTGCAAAAGGTTTTCGACAAGTTCAAGGGGTTGACTACGATGAGACTTTCTCACCCATAGTGATGCTTAAGTCCATCCGAATCATGTTAGCAATTGCCACATTTTATGATTATGAAATCTGGCAAATGGATTCCTTAAATGGATATCTCAAAGAAGAGTTGTATATGATGCAACCAGAAGGTTTTGTCGATCCTAAAGGTGCTAACAAAGTGTGCAAGTTCCAGCGATCCATCTATAGACTGGTGCAAGCATCTCAGAGTTGTAATATAAGCTTTGATGAGGTGATCAAAGCATATGGTTTTATACAGGCTTATGCTGAAGCCTGTATTTACAAGAAAGTGAGTGGGAGCTTTGTAGCATTTCTGATATTATATGTGGATGACATATTGTTGATTGGAAATGATATAGAATTTCTGGATAGCATAAAAGGATACTTGAATAAGATTTTTCAATAAAAGACCTCGATGAAGCTGCTTATATATTGGGCATCAAGATCTATAGGGATGGATCAAGACACTTAATAGGACTTTCACAAAGTACATACCTTGACAAGATTTTTGAAGGAGTTCAAAATGGATCAGTCAAAGAAGGAGTTCTTGTCTATAAGGTGTGAAGTTGAGTAAGACTCAAAACATGACCACGACAGAAGATAGAGAGAGAGAATGAAAGTATGCCATAGGTTCTATAAAGTATGTCATGCTGTGTACCAGACCTGTTGTGTGCCTTGCCATGAGTTTGGCAATGGGATACAATAGTGATCCAGGAGTGGATCACTGGACAGCGGGCAAAATTATCCTTCGGTACCTAAGAGGACCAAGGAAATGTTTCTCGGCTATGGAGGTGATAAAGAGTTCACCGTAAAGGGTTACGTCGATACAAGCTTTGACACCGATCCAAATGACTCTGAGTCTCAATCTGGATACATATTGAAAGTGGGAGCAATCAGCTAGAGTAGCTCCATGCAGAGCACTATAGACATAGAAATTTGCAAAATACATACGGATCTGTATATGACAAATCTGTTGACTAAGCCTCTCTCACAAGCAAAACATGATCACACCTTAGTACTCTTTGGGTATTAATCACATGGCGATGTGAACTTGATTGTTGACTCTAGTAAACTCTTTGGGTGTTAGTCACATGGGGATGTGAACTATGGGTGTTAATCACATGTCGATGTGAACTAGATTATTGACTCTAGTGCAAGTGGGAGACAGAAGGAAATATGCCCTAGAGGCAATAATAAAGTTGTTATTTTATATTTCCTTATTCAGGATAAAGGTTTATTATTCATGCTAGAATTGTATTGATCGGAAACTTTAATACATGTGTAAATACATAAACACACAATGTGTCCCTAGTGAGCTTCTACTAGACTAGCTCATTCATCAAAGATGGTTAAGGTTTCCTAACCATGGACATGAGTCGTCATTTGATAACGGGATCACATCATTAGGAGAATGATGTGATGGACAAGACCCATCCGTTAGCTTAGCATAATGATTGTCTAGTTTTATTGCTACTTCTTTTTTCATGTCAAATACATATTCCTCCGACTATGAGATTATGCAACTCTCGGATATCGAAGGAATGCCTTTTGTGCTATCGAACGTCACAACGTAACTGGGTGATTATAAAGATGCTCTACAGGTATTTCCGAATGTGTTTGTTGAGTTGGCATAGATCGAGATTAGGATTTGTCACTTTGAGTATCAGAGAGGTATCTCTGGGTCCTCTCGGTAATACACATCATAAGCTTGCAAGCAAACGACTAAGGAGTTAGTCACGAGGTGATGTATTACGTAACGAGTAAAGAGACTTGCCGGTAATGAGATTGAACTAGGCATAGAGATACCGACGATCGAATCTCGGGCAAGTAACATACCGATGGATAAAGGGAATTACGTATATTGTCATAACAGTTCGGCCGATAAAGATCTTCGTAGAATATGCAGGAGCCAATATGGGCATCCAGGTTCCTCTATTGGTTATTGACCGGAGAGGTGTCTCGGTCATGTCTACATAGTTCTCGAACCCGTAGGTTCCACACGCTTAACGTTCATTGACGATATAATATTATATGAGTTATGTGATTTGGTGACCAAATGTTGTTCGGAGTCCCGGATGAGATCACGGACATGATGAAGAGTCTCAAAATGGTCAATAGGTAAAGATTGATATGTAGGACGATGGTATTCGGACACCAGAAGTGTTCCGAAGGGTACCGGGTACATATCGGGTCACCGGAAGGAGTTCCGGGAACCCCCGGCAAAAGATATGGGCCTTATGGGCCAAGAGGGAAACGCACAAGCCACAAGGGGCTGGTGCACCCCCCATATGGGCCGGCCTAGGAGGAGAAGGAAAGAGGGGAAGGGAAAGGGAAGGGTGGAATAGGATTCCCCTTTCCTTCCCTCTCCCCCCTATCTCCTTCCCACTGAGGGAGTCCTGGATTAGGGGGTATCTGGACAGCCGGACTATATACTTTGGCTGGACTGTTTGGCTGTGAAGATACAAGACTCAAGACTTCATCCCGTGTCCGGATGGGACTCTCCTTTGCGTGGAAGACAAGCTTGGCGATCCGGATATTAGATTTCCTTCTTTTTAACCGACTCTGTGTAAACCCTAGCCCCCTCCGGTGTCTATATAAACCGGAGGGTTTGGTCCGTATAGGGACAATCATAATCATCATAGGCTAGCTTCTAGGGTTTAGCCTCTACGATCTCGTGGTAGATCAACTCTTGTAATACTCATATCATCAAGATCAATCAAGCAGGAAGTAGGGTTTTACCTCCATCGAGAGGGCCCGAACCTGGGTAAAACATTGTGTCCCTTGCCTCCTGTTACCATTAGCCTTAAACACACAGATCGGGACCCCCTACCCGACATCCACCGGTTTTGACACCGACATTGGTGCTTTCATTGAGAGTTCCTCTGTGTCATCGCTGCAAGGCTCGATGGCTCCTTCAATCATCAACAACAACGCGGTCTAGGGTGAGACCTTTCTCCCCAGACAGATCTTCATGTTCGGCGGCTTCGCACTGCGGGCCAATTTGCTCGGCCATCTGGAGCAGATCGACAGCTACGCCCATGGCCATCAGGTCAGGTTCGGAAACTTGAACTACACGGCCGATATCCGCGGAGACTTGATCTTCGACAGATTCGGGCCTACGCCAGGAGCATCGAACAGTCACGATGAGCATGGCTTAGACCTGCTGTCGGACAATACTCGGGATATCGCGCCTGCAGGAGCCCCGGACCTAAATCTGGGGCAGATTGCATCGTCCGAGGACGGGTGGATGGACCTCGCCCTGGAGGCCGCACACCCATCGGCGGTAGAGTCGAACACAGACTTCATCCCCAAGGAAGCCTGTATCTCCGGACCCCTGGACTTGTGTCCGGTTGTAGGTCCCAGACCGCACGCCCCCGAGCCCGCCGATTCTGGCCGGGCTCCGGTAATGGAATTTGCCGCTGCGGATATCTTCCAGCACTCACCCTTTGGCGAAATTCTGAACTCATTAAAGTCTCTCTCTTTGTTAGGAGACTCTTGGCCGAACTATGTCCGGCTCAAGGGGGAAGAAGGCGATGAAGAAATTCGTTGCCCACCCACCACCCACTTCATAGCCACTGTCGACGACGTAACAGACATGCTTGACTTCGACTCTGATGACACCGATGGTATGGATGTCGGCGCAGGAGACGATTCAGAACCACCACCCACAAGACGCTGGACTGTCACCTCATCATATGATATATATATACATGGTGGATACGCCTAAGGAGGACGATGGCGACAAAACGGAGGATAAAACCCCCGGACAAAAGCCAAAACAATGGCGCAGAGGGCGCTCTAAGTCCAGCCACAGTAAAAATAGCGATAACAGCGCTAGAAAGATCGACACCCCAGTCAACTTCGAAGGCAACAACGACCATATGGACCCAGCGATGGAGCAGGATGAGCCAGATCACGCCGAACACAGCCCGAAGTAGACGCCTGATCACAATGATCCCGAGGGATGAACTCATCAAACTGTCCCGGGATAGGAGCACAGTCCAGACGACAACGCATTCATCATCCCGGAAACACGTTCGGAACGAGATAACCTCCACACAAGGCTTATGGCCACTGCGAGAAGTCTAAAGAAGCAGAAGCAAAGGCTTAAAGCCGCACAGGAAACGCTCAATCGCAGATGGAATAAAGTGCTAGACACTGAAGAAAAATACGGCGACGGTCGCCACACAAAGAGCTACCCAAAGCACAAGCTGCTGCCAGAATTCGACGACGAGGCCGCTCCATCGAAGAACAATATGGCCAGTAGGCCAGACCAACCACTTCATAACCGTAATAGAGCAGCTACTGACGCCGCACACGATTTACGTGAGATCCTGGATAAAAAGGCCGGCGCGACGAGGTCCATCTACGGATCTAGAGGACACGCCCCGGCACAGGACTATGGTCACCAAAACAATCAGACTGATCGAGTACCAGTTCGGAATCAGCACCGGACACAACAACAGCCGACGGCATGCCACAACACGTCCAGATAAAGAGGGGCTACTCACCCTCTGTGCTTCACCGAAGAGGTACTGGACCACGAATTTCCACAGGGTTTTAAACCTGTGAACATAGAGGCATATGGCGAAACGACAGACCCCGGGGTCTGGATTGAGGATTTTATCCTGCATATCCACATGGCTCGTGGGGATGACCTCCATGCCATCAAATACCTTCCCCTCAAGTTGAAGGGACCAGCTCGGCACTGGTTGAAAAGCCTCCCTGAAAATTCAATTGGAAGTTGGGAGGAACTCGAGGATGCTTTCAGGGCCAATTTTCAAGGGACCTATGTTCGACCTCCGGACGTAGATGATTTAAGTCACATAATTCAACAGCCCGGAGAGTCCGCCCGCAAGCTTTGGAACAGATTCCTCACTAAGAAGAATCAAATTGTCGATTTTCCGGATGCCGAAGCCTTAGCGGCCTTCAAGCACGGTATCCAGGACGAGTGGCTCGCCAGACACCTCGGCCTAGAAAAGCCGAGGACAATGGCAGCATTAACAAGCCTTATGACCCGCTTTTGCGCGGGTGAAGACAGCTGGTTGGCCCGTAGAGGCACCAGCGACCCAAGTACATCCGAAATCAGGGATGGCAACGAGAAGCCACGGCGCAATAAAAACAAACGTCGAAACAAGGAAGAAAGTCCGGACAACACAACGGTCAATGCCGGATTCAGAGGCTCTCGACCCGGTCAACAAAAGAAGCCATTTAAAGGCAGCAAAGAGGGACCATTCGGTGTGAACAAAGTCCTGGACAGACTGTGCCAAATTCATGGCACCCCCAAAAACCTGCGAACCACACTCACAGAGAATGTTGGGTCTTTAAGCAGGCTGGCAAATTAAATGTCGAACACAAGGGAAGGGAAACACCAAGTGAAAACGAGGATGAGCCTCGCCAGCCGAACACTGGGGGACAGAAAAAATTCCCATCAGAGGTAAAAACAATAAACATGATCCACGCAACTCACATACCCACGAGAAGGCGCGAACGCGCGCTCAGAGACGCATACGCTATAGAGCCCGTCGCCCCCAAACTTAACCACTGGTCGGCCTGCCCGATCGCCTTCGATCACAGGGACTACCCGACTAGTATGCGGCACGAAGGATCAGCTGCCTTGGTGCTCGACCCAATAATCGACGGATACCATCTCACTCGCTTCCTCATGGACGGCGGCAGTAGTCTTAATCTAATATACCAGGACACTGTCCGCAGGATGGGGATAGACCCATCAAGAATCGGCCAAAATAACACCACTGAAAGTGCGTTATATCGACTAGAGGGGGGGTGAATAGGCGATTTTTATGAATTCTTCACTGAGGAATTTGCCGGTGAGGAAATTCCTTAGTGAAGAACTACTAGCAGCGGAATAAGTACTCAGAAGTAAGCATAACAGGATACAAGCATGGTAATCATGAGGAAATGATGACTAGCACAGAGTACAGAAAGCGTAAACACAGGATAACAAGATGAAGACAAATAGACTGAAGAAATTGAACTGAGGAATTTGAGAAAGTCTTCAGTCAAAGTCTTCAAGCACAGATATGAACAAACATTCAACACAGTAATGAGGAAATGAAAGGGTTGAGGGAATAGAACCAGTTAGTTGGTGAAGACAATGATTTGGTAAACCAGTTCCAACTGTTGTCTCAGTTGTACGTCTGGTTGGAGCGGCTGAGTATTTAAACTCGAGGACACGCAATCCCGGACACCCAGTCTCTGAGCCGCAACTCAGGACACCCAGTCTCTGAGCCGCAACTCAGGACACCCAGTCCTCACCGTATTCTCCTTGAACTAAGACCACGCAGGCCTCGTCCAATCACTCGTGGTAAGTCTTCAGGTGACTTCCAAACCTTCACAGACTTGGTCACTCGGCAATCCACAATTCCTCTTGGATGCTCTAGACCTTGACGCCTAATCGTCTGGAAGAAGCACAGTCTTCAAAGGTAACAAGCGTCGGATCCACGCAGGATCAATTTCTTCAGTGATGCTCAATCACTTTGGGTTTGTGGGGGTTTGGTTTTGGGATTTTCCTCACTTGATGATTTTCGCTCAAAGTCCTCGGAGGATGGGTTGCTCTCAAATGACAAGTGTCAAGTTCTCTCGGAGCAGCCAACCAACTAGTGGTTGTAGGGGGCGGCTATTTATAGCCTAGGGAGCAGCCCGACATGATAAGACATAAATGCCCTTCAATGATATGACCATTAGGTGGATAAGATATTTTGGGACAGCCGGCGCGCAGCACAGCAACGGTCGGAAATTTGACTCTCAAAGTCCTCAGGGCTATCATGTTCCTCACTGTGTAGGCAATTCGCACTGGCGAATTCCTAACTCCTCAGTCAGAGCAAAGTCATCAGTGACCAGAAGAACTGCGTCTCTGTCACTGAAGAACTTGACTGAACTGTATGAGATTTCCAATGGCTCCACTCGAAGGGATTGGTAGGTGTAGGATTTTGAGTTGAGCATCACATGGAAATTTTTCCTTAGTATTTCCTCGACCCCCTTTAACAGTACGGTGTTTCCTATGACTCAAGAAAGAGAAAATGAAACTACGAAAACAAAAGTCTTCACACTTCATGTTCCTCAAATGAATACCAAGTCTTCAAGGTCACACCAATTTCTTCACTTTCAAAGTCTTCAGAAAGTCTTCAGAATATCAAAGTCTTCAGTCGAAGAACTTCATTTTTAGGGGTCGACTTTCTCTGTAAATATCAAACTCCTCATAGACTTATAGACATGTGTACACTTACAAACGCATCAGTCCCTTAACCTATAAGTCTTCAATACACCAAAATCACTAAGGGGCACTAGATGCACTTACAATCTCCCCCTTTTTGGTGATTGATGACAACATAGGTTAAGTTTTCAACGGGGATAAACATATGAAGTGTAAATACTGAATTTGAGGAATTTGATTGCAAGATATAGAAGAACTCCCCCTGAAGGTGTGCATAGTGAGGAATTTGCGTTTGAGGCAATGCACATTTGAAGAGTTGAATCATGGAGAACTCCCCCTATATCTTGTAATTCATACACGCATTTGATATATAATATGAAGAATTTGAAATGCATGATGAAATATGGTGCCTGATGAGATTCAGCATGCGTGCAATAATATTTAACGAGGAATAAGCATGCAGAATAACACATCAAAAGTATCAGAGCACAGTGCATCAAAAGTATCAGAGCACTATGCGTCTTCCAAAAGTATCAGGGCACCATCGGGTTTAAGATTACAACTCGATCCAGTAAAAAGTTTCGGAAGAACGAGAGTTGTAACTTAACAAAACGCCCAATAATATAAACCCGCTTGAAGACTAACTCAGATTTCTCCCCCTTTGTCATCAAATGACCAAAAGGATCGAAACTGAGTACTAACGCCCCTGAAGAATTTCAAGCTGATGGAGGAGCGCCAGCGTCGTCGGGGTTGTTTGTTGTAGCAGGGCCTGCCGCAGTGTCGTCCAAATCTTCATATTCATCAGTGTCACGCGATGAAGAATAAGAGCTGGCCACCAGATCAGGAACTTTGACCCTCTTGAATTTCTTCGGAGGTGGTGCAGACCAGTCAAATGCTTCCTTGAGACCCATAGTCTTCAGTTCTTCCGCGCTATAGACATGAGTGAGGACAGCCCAGGTGCGGTTGAGGGTTTCATGAAGGTGATAATGGTTTTTCTTCACTGCATTATGTGTTGAGGTCATGTTGTGAAGAACGGCAGCAAACTGACGCTTTACCCATTTATGATGGCGATCAACCTTCTGATGAAGACTGAGGAGTAGCTCACGATCAGTCATTACCCTGGGTGTTGTGGCTTGAGGATTTTGCTTGGCTGAGGTATTTGCGGCAGTGTCATGTGTGGCAGAATCGTCATTGGTAGAGTAAGATGTAGCCAGGCGAAATTGACCATCCAATGGACGAGTGCCTTCATCGATCACAGCAGCTGCCTTGCCTTTATCATCAGATGATGAAACTGGCCTCTTGAGGACTTCAATGGGAGGCAAGTAGCTACCATGGTTCAGAGTGTCAGCTTTGTAATTCAGTGAAGATCTTGCCCTTATGAATCTCATAATCCAAGGCGCATAGGGCTTCAGCTCAAAAGGTGACATAGCAACATTTGCCAGAGTCCTCATGAAGAAATCATGGAAGTTGACGGGAACGCCATGAATGATGTTGAAAAGCATATTCTTCATGATGCCAATGACGTCTTCATCATTTGAGTCGTGGCCTTTGATAGGACTCATTGTCTTCGCCAGGATGCGATAGACAGTCCGAGGCACATAGAGCAATTCCTTGACGAGGAATTTGGTTCGTGGGGCCTGCCCTGGCTTCAAAGGCTTCATGAGCACTTGCATATAATGATTTGTCAGTTCAGGGTCATTGTAGATGCAACATGCACTGTCATGGGGAGGATCGAGAGGAAGAACACGAAGCAATTCAGTTGCTGGTGCCTTATAATGAGTGTTTTCACTTTTCAGTCATCCAATCTAGCACCCATGAATTGACATCTTCAGCATCTCCGGTGATATGCAGTGTGGCGTAGAACTAAAGAATGAGTTCTTCATTCCAATCACAGATATCAGTGCAGAAGTTCAGTAGTCCTGCATCGTGAATAACACTGAGGACTGGTTCGAAGCACGGCAGAGATTCCATATCCACATGAGGAATATGTTCATGATCGAAGATTTTGTCCTTGTCAAATAGCACTGAGGAATAGAAGTTGGCTTGACTAGCAGTCCAGAAACGCCTCTTCCTTATGCGAGCAGAGTCATATGGATTATAATCAGTGAAGAACACATGCTCAGAAAAGAAGTCTTCAGCCTTGAATTTTTGCTTTCTTGAGAACGGATTCTTCGGCTTGGGCAGAGGAGTGTCAGTGATTTGCAGCACAACCTCAGGAATCGCGAGCTCAGGTTCTTCAGGCTGAGGAATTTCTGGTTCCTCTTCTTGTGCAACTTGAGGATTAGCAACAGCAGGTTCTTCAGCACTAGTGGCTGGAATTTCTTCATGAACAGAAAGAGTGGGATGAGTTTCTTCAGAGCCCATCTGAACTGTGGTTGCCGGGGATTGAGGAATCTGTTGGATCAATGTGAATGGAGTATTGGGATGTTAACTTTCCCAAAAGTCATCATTCATCACTGGTGTAGTGCATCCAATATCCACATCTTCATCTTCTTTTTCAATTTCCTCAACACCAGCCTCTTCAGCTGTGAACTGAGGCCTAGGTGAGGAAACGACGGGCGTTGAAGGGAATGCTTCCACTTCAATTTCTTCATCAAGCTGCTTTGACGTAGCAGCAGAATGATTTTCTTCATCAGATCCGCTTGGGATCTTGTAGTCTTCTCCATAAGGAACAATTTCCTTTGATGACATGGAGGAAATCGGAACGACATCAATAGGATTTTCAAGAGAGCTGGTCATTGGCTTCATTTTCTTCGCAGCCGAAGAATTTGACGCAGCGGATGCCTTCCTTTTCTTTACTGCAGCTCGCTCTGCAGCCTTGGTCTTCTTCACTTCATAAGCAGAAGGAAGAATAGGAGTTGGTGTAGGCGCGGGAGGAGCTGAGGACTTTGGTTGATTTTTTTCAGGCGCAACTGATGCAGTTGCCCTGATCTCTTCAATTTCTTCAGGCGCACCACTAGTGGATGCCCTGGCAATTTCTTTAGTTGCTGGGATGGAGTCATCAGCCCTGGAACTTGTATTCTCATCAGCTGGCTGAAAGTCATCAGCGGTGCTGGCATGTTCTTCAGCAGGCTGAGCAGAGTCTGCAGCCTGAGAATTTTCTTGTTGTGATGGGGCTGCAGCAGTTGACATTTTCTTCGTCAGGTTGATGAATCTCACTTTGGCTCCTTGCCAATCAGCATTGTATGCATCAAAGTCTTTGCTGAGGGCTTGGATTTCAGATTGAGCCTGGAGAAGTTCTTCAGGTGTCAGTCTGACAACATTCTTCTTCAGAAGCTTCTCCTTTCTAGATTGAGCTCTCTTTATCTCTCTTGCCTTCTCATATTTCCATTTCTCTTGAGTGATGAAATGGGTCATCATGTGACTTTGACCGGGAGTCAGAGGCAGATCAGGCATTGGAGTGTTAGGATCCTTGTGCCAGAGGTCAATGTAATCGAGGATTTTCCTTGGATCCAAAAGCAGTGGCACAGATGTGCCTTTGGCTCTAGCGGCCTTCACTTGCATGTCTCTGATGATTTCTGCAAGTTCTTCATCAGAAGCTTCATCATCAGAGGGCACTTGGAATGCAACCTGTTTCTTCCTTGGACTTGGCCGAGGACCGCGTCCAGCTGTTGCTTTAGTCTTCAACAGTGTGGGGCCTGATGAGGACATTGGTGCAGCTGAGGAACTTGCTGAGACACCAGAAGCAATTGAAAAACCAGTAGTGATTTGGCATGTAGCCAGATGCACAGGAGTTGAGGACTTTGGTGGAGCAGTAGCAGTCTGAGGAATTTGTCGTGAGGGCATAGCTGAGGAACTTGGCCGTGACGGCGCTGTCGGTGAAGCACTAGGCTTGCGAGCAGGCTTCTTTGGCATTGATTTCCTCGGCTTGACCGAGGTCTCAGCAGCAGCAGCAGCGGCAGAATCCTCATTGAATTTCCTCACTGCCTCCTTGGCTTGTCTTGCCAATTTTGCTTGGCGCCTAGCCCATTCTTCAGGAAAGTACTCACCACGCTTGATGCTGGTGGGATCAGCTACTTGGCCAGGTGCCAATGGAGCTCTTGGGCAAGGACGATTTAAGGCGAATTTCTTCATGTACTTAGGAGTAACATATCGATATTCCCTCCATTCTTGTGCCCATCTCCGTTCAATCCTCTGAATGCGCACTTTGCGCTGATTTTTGTTCTCTTTGCCAAACTTGGCTTCATCAGGTGTGCAATAATCCTTGTATATTTCATCAGGGATCTCGAAAGCAGTCATGACCTCAGGTTTCTTTCCTCCTTTCTGCGGTCTCTTTCCTTCAGACATATTCTTCAGATGATGAATTTGAACAATTGAACACTCTGAAGAATTATGCAGTTTTTCTTCGAGGAACGCTGCAAATGAGTTAAGTTGATGAGAACCTAGTGATTCAGCAGCGGACATGAGTACCTGTGAACAGAGTGTAGGTGCGAGGAATTTGGAGAGGTCATATGCGTTCTCAGAAGGTTTTTCGAAAAGACAAGTTTTGAGGAATTTGACCAGTTGAGTCTTGAGGAATTTCACTAAGCGCTCTTTGTCTTAGGTTCCAGAGTTGTACAGATCGAAAATCCACACAATTGAGGAATCTTGAAGAAAATGATTGCTTAGAGAAATGGATCAAGAGCATACAGTGTGTGAGGTGTTCATATATGTGAAGATTTGAAGAATAAAACACCTTTGAAGATTTTCAGGAAAGCTTGAGAATCAAAGTGAGTAATAAAAGTAACTTTTAATTACCCAAATGAAGAACACGACGAACTGAGATGAACAGCGGTGAAGTTCGTCAAGTTAGATCTCCCACGCCATAACTTGGCAGAGGGAGACAGCTACGGCGGCGGCGGAGTGAAGATTTCCGCAACCGGCGCGAGTACGACGGCGACGAGGTCGAGGCAGCGAAGCTCTTCCTCACCGGCGACGATGGAGTAGAGGCAGAGCTAGGGTTTGAGGAGCTCGAGCGAGAGACAGCGACCGAGTGGAGTAAATGAAGTGAGGAAGGGGAGAGGGGTATTTATAGCCATGGTAAAAACTGTTCGCCCAAAGATTTTGGGACGAACATGCCCCTGCCCTTTCTCCTTCACGCGACATGTGTCACCCACGTACTGTGCAGATGAGATCGTGTAAGATCGTGGGTGATTATAATAATGCATCATGGGATGCGGAACGGTTTGAGCGGTAAAACCAAAAATCTGGATAAGATTTTTTTTAAAGTTTCGTTCGCAATTTCTTCAACTGACAAGGACACAGTGAAGACTTTGAACGAGTTTCAAATAGAACGCACATGAAGAATTTGTGAATAGATTGGGTTGAGTATAGCATAGAGGGGGAAGGGTCCGATCACATTCACTTAGCAGAAAACACAACTTTAAGAAATAGCAATAAGTGAATGCTGTAGAGGACATAAACTCATATATATGTATATAGCCAATGAAGAAATACGACGGAAATAGTGAAGATTTTGCAAAGTTGAAGAATTTGAAAAACTGAAGAATTTCAAAAACTGAGGAAAAACTCAAATTGAAGATTTTCAACTTCTTGTGGTGGCGTAACCCACCGTATAAGAATGATGATTTCAGACACCGCGTACAATTGTCGTAGGGTTCTGAGAATCAAATTCTTCAGTAATTTCTTCACACTTAGAGTGTTATTTTTCATTGATTGAAGAAAAACGTTTCTTCATGTGTTGCACATCTAAGTCATCAATTTTGCATAAGTGTTAGGATGTGTGTCCTTTTCAAAGAATATTCGAAGACTCTAAGATATTTAGCTCACACCGCAACTTGCTAAATCTCTTCTCATCCAAGGGCTTGGTGAAGATAGCAGCTAGCTGTTCTTCAGTCTTCACATGCTCGATGGAGATGTCGCCCTTCAACACATGATCACGAAGAAAATGATGACGAATCTGAATGTGCTTTGTCTTCGAGTGCTGAACTGGGTTGTGAGCAATTTTGATGGCACTCTCATTGTCGCAGAGGAGAGGCACATTCTTCACGTTGACGCCATAGTCCTTGAGGGTTTGCTTCATCCAAAGCAGTTGAGCACAGCATGAGCCAGCAACAATGTATTCAGCTTCAGCAGTAGATAGTGATACGCAGTTCTATTTCTTCAAGGACCAACAGACCAAAGATCGTCCGAGGAAATGACAAGTGTCAGATGTTGACTTGCGGTCCACACGATCACCAGCGTAGTCAGAGTCAGAATATCCAATGAGATCAAAAGCAGAGCCCTTGGAGTACCATAATCCTAGTGTTGGTGTGTGAGCTAGATATCGAAGAATATGCTTCACAGCCTTATGATGTGATTCCTTCGGTGCAGCTTGAAATCGGGCACACATGCAAACACTAAGCATTATATCTGGCCTAGATGCACATAAGTACAATAAAGAACCAATCATGGAGCGGTATACCTTATGATCGAAGTCAATACCATTTTCATCAGTGCATAGATGGCCATTTGTGGGCATAGGGATTTTGACGCCTTTGCAATCTTGCATGTCGAATTTCCTCAGTACATCTTTGAGGTATTTCTCCTGAGATATGAATATGCCATTGCGCTGCTGATGAATTTGAAGACCTAAGAAGAATTTCAACTCTCCCATCATAGACATTTGATATTATTCACTCATCATATAGGCAAATTCATCACTATAACGTTGGTCAGTACATCCAAAGATAATATCATTAACATATATTTGGCACACAAACAGTTCACCATCATAAGACTTAATAAAGAGAGTAGGGTCGAGTGAACCGGGTGTGAAGCCATTCTTCACGAAGAATTCCTTCAATGTATCATACCACGCCCGTGGGGCTTGCTTGAGGCCATAGAGGGCCTTATTGAGTCTGAAGACTTTGTCAGGATTCTTTGGATCTTCAAAACCTGGGGGTTGAGCAACATATACTTCTTCCTCAAGCTTACCATTGAGGAATGCACTTTTCACATCCATTTGATATGAGATGATATCAT
Source organism: Triticum aestivum (assembly GCF_018294505.1). Taxonomy (NCBI): domain Eukaryota; kingdom Viridiplantae; phylum Streptophyta; class Magnoliopsida; order Poales; family Poaceae; genus Triticum; species Triticum aestivum. The sequence continues at coordinate 454,138,346 of NC_057798.1, forward strand.
GATGGTTAGCGTAAGCAAGTAATATGCGAATAGCCTCAAGTCTAGCAACAGGTGCAAAAGTTTCATCGAAATCAATTCCTTCAACCTGTGTGTAGCCTTGAGCTACTAGTCGTGCCTTATTCCTCACCACAAGGCCATTTTCATCTTGCTTGTTGCGGTAGATCCACTTTGTGCCAGTGATATTATGCTTGCGAGGATCTAGGCGATTGACCAATTCCCAGACATTGTTTAGCTCGAACTGATGTAATTCTTCTTGCATAGCCTGAATCCACTCCGGCTCCAGAAATGCTTCATCTACCTTAGTGGGCTATGTGATAGAGACAAAAGCATAGTGCCCACAAAAGTTAGATAAATGTGAAGCTTTTGAGCATGTGAGAGGACCTGGTGCGCTAATGTCATCGATGATCTTCTCCACTTGCACTTCTTTTGCAACGCGAGGATGAGCTGGTTGTCGCTGAGGAATTTGATCAGCATTTTCTTTAGCACCATTTTCCTCATCATGTTCTTCAGGTGCATTAGCTCGACGTTCTTCATGAACAGGAATGAATTCTTCAGCAGATTCTTCAGTAGAAATGACACCCTCAGTTGCCTTGAGCTTGATAGCATCCTCAGGTGCTGGTTCATCTAACACAGAAGGTAGGTGCTCTCTTTGCGAGCCATTAGTTTCATCGAACCGCACATCTACAGTGTCAACAATCTTGTGAAGAACAATGTTGAAGACTCTGTAGGTGTGCGAGTCCTTTCCGTAACCAAGCATAAAACCTTCATGTGCTTTCGGTGCAAATTTAGAGTTGTGGTGAGGATTTCTAATCCAACATTTAGCACCGAAGACTTTGAAATAACTCACATTGGGTTTCTTGTCAGTGAGGAGTTCATAGGCCGTTTTCTTGAAGAATTTGTGAAGATATACTCTGTTGATGATGTGGCACGCAGTATCAATTGCATCAATCCAAAAACGCTGAGGCGTTTTGTATTCATCAAGCATAGTGCAAGCCATCTCAACAAGAGTTATGTTCTTGCGCTCCACGACGCCATTTTGCTGAGGAGTATAAGGAGCAGATAACTCATGAGTAATACCAAGTTCATCAAGATAGGCATCAAGACCGGAGTTCTTGAACTCAGTTCCATTGTCACTTCTGATATGCTTGATCTTCACACCAAAGTTGGTTGAAGCCCTCGAGGAAAATCGTTTGAAGACTTCCTGCACTTCATGTTTGTAAGTAACAATGTGTACCCATGTATATCGAGAATAATCATCAACAATGACAAAACCATATAGAGATGCATCATTAGTGACTGCTGAGTAATGATTAGGTCCAAAGAGGTCCATGTGAAGCAATTCGAATGGACGGGTAGTGGTCATGATAGTCTTCGCTGGATGCTTGGCCTTGGTCATTTTTCCAGCTTTACAGGCTCCGCATAAGTGATCCTTGAGGAATTTGACATTCTCAATGTCAATGACATGCTTCTTCTTCGCAAGCGTGTGCAAATTCCTCATGCCTGCTTGACCAAGTCGTCGATGCCATAGCCAGCCTTCTGAAGCTTTTGCAAGGAGACACACGGCTAGTTGTGGTCCTGTAGAGAAATCAACAATATACAAATCTCCTCTCCTAAAGCCTTCGAAGACTTTGGAATTGTCAGCTTCCATAATCACAACACAGCGATACTTGCCAAAGACAACAACCATATCAAGATCACAAAGCATTGAGACTGACATGAGATTGTATCCTAAGGACTCAACAAGCATGACTTTGTCAATGTGTTTATCCTTAGAGATCGCAACCTTACCAAGACCCAATACCTGACTTTTGCCTTTGTCAACAAAGATGATATGCTTCAGAGGTGATGGTGATAAAGGAGCATCCATCAATAGATTCTTGTCACCAGTCATGTGATTCGTACATCCACTATCGAGGACCCATTCAGTAGTTTTGGGTTGATCATCCTGCAGATGAATTAGTGTAGCTTACAATCTCATATGCTTCATCAGTGAAGAATATGATATCAAGTTCATCAGATGAATTTCATCAAGCAGTAAACAAATATAGCAGTATGAGGACGTGTGAAATGAAAGTTCATTTCATCATGGTTCGCCTGCGTCCTTTCAGGCATTTTGTCAGATCCCCAGCAAATTCTTCAGATGTTAAAGCACGTCTGGAGACCTGACCCTGCAGAAGAGATTAGTTCTTTTTCTTCACCACCCACATCTGGAGGGGTGGCAAAGAATTCATCACTCTGCGAGCACCATATGAGAAAGGTGGCAAAGATGCCAAACCGTTTTGTTTCACATAAGAGGGGTTAGGGTAGGCATATGAATAAGCAGAGTAATTCTTCGAGGACTTATGAACATAGTGGTTTGAAGAATAATGCACATATTCATAGCCCTTAGCTCTACCCTGCGAGACAGAGTTGTTAGCACGATGATAATCATATGAGGACTTTGATCCTTTTGAGGAATTTGATCCATGTGAGGAATTTGGTCCGTATGAGGACTTGGATCCATATGAAGAGTTTGGTCCATATGAAGAATTTGATCTGGGGTTCCTGTTCTTCACAGGTGGTGTCATGAGGACATTCACCTGAAGACTTTCAAGGCACTTCTTTGGAACCCAGGTTTTCTTCATAGGGGAACCGTTCCTGCAGTTAGTGCCAACATATCTAGCAAATACTTCACCATTCTGATTTTTGAACAGTCTATAGTTGGAGTCAAATGACTCATCAGAAGAATGAGGAGATTCACATGTAAAGCTAGATAAGTTAGATGGATCAACTGGAGGTCCCTTTGCAGCAACCCATGAGGTTTTGGGGTACTGCTCAGGCTTCCAATATGTTCCATCAGCATTGAGTTTCCTCTCAAAGGCAATACCCTCTTTCCTAGGGTTTATGTTGAGGATCTGCTTTTTAAGCACATCACAAAGAGTCTGATGCCCTTTGAGGATTTTGTACATGCCTGTCATGTACAATTCCTTCAGCCCTGCATTGACAGTGATACTAGCAATGTCCTCAGATGAGGAATTAGTGATAGCAGAGGCAGATGAAGAATTTGTAACAGTTGAAGCATTTGAACATTCAGGTGAAGAATTAGTAGATTCACGTTCAATGCACTTTAAGCATGGAGGAACAAATTCTTCTTGAGAAGCGCTGATTTGCTGAGCTAGTAATGAATCGCGCTCCTTCTGAAGATCTTCATAACACACTCTTAGCTTTTCAAGATCTTCCTTTCTTTGAAGAGATTCAAGAGAAAGCTTCTCGTGATCTTGCTTTTCTTGAAGAAATTCATAAGAAAGTTTCTCATGATCAGATAAGAGAGTGTTATGATGACTTTGAAGGCTATCAAACCTAGACTGAAGTCTCTGAAGATTTTCAGTCAGGGCTTTAGTGCGATCCATTTCTTCACCCAACATATCATCACTTTTGTCTAGCATGTTTTGAACCTTCTCAAAAGCCCTTTGTTGTTTCACAGCAATCTTAGCAAGTTTAGAGTAGCTGGGCTTGAGATCCTCATCAGATTCATTTTCACTAGATTCAGAGGAGTTGTATTTGAGTACCATTGCACCTTTTGCCATGAAGCAATAGGTGGGAGCGTAGTCATCATTATCTTCATCAGGCTTGTCGGTTGAGTCAGTTTCTTCAGTGTTGAAGATGGACTTGCTGACGAAAGCAGTAGCGAAAGCCAGACTCGCCACACCAGATTCAGATTCTTCAGACGCCTCCTCTTCATCATTTTCCTCAGATTCAGCTTCAGAGTCCATTTCCTTGCCAATGAATGCCCGAGCCTTCTTGGAGCTGCTCTTCTTGTGAGATGAAGACTTCGAGGATTTTGATGACGAAGATTTTGACGATTTCTTCTTCTTCTTCGCATCATCAGAACTGTAATCCTTGTATTTCTTCTTCTTCATTTCCTTTTCCCACTGAGGACAATCTTGAATATAGTGACCAAGTTTCTTGCATTTGTGGCACAGCCTTCTCTTATAGTCACTGGATGAGAAATCACTGCTTCTTGAGGATTTTCCAAAGCGACCACGTCTTGAGAACTTCTGGAATTTCTTCACGTGCAGTGCTAGCTCCTGGCTCAATTCTTCAGGATCACCAAGGCTACTACCAGAATCCTCATATTCAGAGTCGGACACAGCCTTGGCCTTCAGGGCACGTGGTTTGCCATAGTTTGAACCATAGAGATCTCTCTTTTCAGCAAGCTGGAACTCGTGAGTATTTAGCCTTTCGAGGATATCGGCGGGATCAAGAGACTTGTAATCAGCACGTTCTTGTATCATCAGTCCCAGAGTGTCAAATGAGGAATCAAGCGATCTCAACAGTTTCTTCACCACTTCATGATCAGTGATGTCAGTGGCACCAAGGGCTTGAAGCTCATTTGAAATGTCAGTGAGGCGATCAAAGGTTTGTTGGACATTTTCATTGTCGAGTCTTTTGAAGCGGTTGAATAGATTCCGAAGAACATCAACTCGAGAGTCACGCTGAGTTGAGACTCCTTCATTTACTTTGGACAGCCTATCCCAAATAAGCTTAGCAGTTTCCAAAGCACTCACTCTTCCATACTGTCCTTTACTCAGATGGCCACATATGATATTCTTCGCTTGAGAGTCGAGTTGCTTGAATCTCTTCACATCGGTAGCGTTCAGTGAGGGTGAGACAGAGGGAACACCATTTTCCACAACATACCAGAGATCGTTATCAATTGCCTCAAGATGCATTCGCATCTTGTTCTTCCAGTAGGGGTAGTCCGTCCTATCAAAGGTAGGACACCCAGCCGAGACCTTGATCATACCTGCGGTCGACATAACTAAAACTCCAGGCGGTTAAACCAAAATCACACAGAACAAGGGAGTACCTTGCTCTGATACCAATTGAAAGTGCGTTATATCGACTAGAGGGGGGTGAATAGGCAATTTTTATGAATTCTTCACTGAGGAATTTGCCAGTGAGGAAATTCCTTAGTGAAGAACTACTAGCAGCGGAATAAGTACTCAGAAGTAAGCATAACAGGATACAAGCATGGTCATCATGATGAAATGACGACTAGCACAGAGTACAGAAAGCGTAAACACAGGATAACAAGATGAAGACAAACAGATTGAAGAAATTGAACTGAGGAATTTGAGAAAGTCTTCAGTCAAAGTCTTCAAGCACATCCTGTTAGTTCATATCTGTGCTTGAAGACTTTGACTGAAGACTTTCTCAAATTCCTTAGTTCAATTTCTTCAATCTGTTTGTCTTCATCTTGTTATCCTGTGTTTACGCTTTCTGTACTCTGTGCTAGTCGTCATTTCATCATGATGACCATGCTTGTATCCTGTTATGCTTACTTCTGAGTACTTATTCCGCTGCTAGTAGTTCTTCACTAAGGAATTTCCTCACCGGCAAATTCCTCAGTGAAGAATTCATGAAAATCGCCTATTCACCCCCCCCCCTCTAGTGGATATAACGCACTTTCAATTGGTATCAGAGCAAGGTACTCCCTTGTTCTGTGTGATTTTGGTTTAACCGCCTAGAGTTTTAGTTATGTCGACCGCAGGTATGATCAAGGTCTCGGCTGGGTGTCCTACCTTTGATGGGACGGACTACCCCTACTGGAAGAACAAGATGCGAATGCATCTTGAGGCAATTGATAACGATCTCTGGTATGTTGTGGAAAATGGTGTTCCCTCTGTCTCACCCTCAATGAACGCTACCGATGTGAAGAGATTCAAGCAACTCGACTCTCAAGCGAAGAATATCATATGTGGCCATCTGAGTAAAGGACAGTATGGAAGAGTGAGTGCTTTGGAAACTGCTAAGCTTATCTGGGATAGGCTGTCCAAAGTAAATGAAGGAGTCTCAACTCAGCGTGACTCTCGAGTTGATGTTCTTCAGAATCTCTTCAACCGCTTCAAAAGACTCGACAATGAAAATGTCCAACAAACCTTTGATCGCCTCACTGACATTTCAAATGAGCTTCAAGCCCTCGGTGCCACTGACATCACTGATCATGAAGTGGTGAAGAAACTGTTGAGATCGCTTGATTCCTCATTTGACAATCTGGGACTGATGATACAAGAACGTGCTGATTACAAGTCTCTTGATCCTGCCGATATCCTCGAAAGGCTAAATACTCACGAGTTCCAGCTTGCTGAAAAGAGAGATCTCTATGGTTCAAACTATGGCAAACCACGTGCCCTGAAGGCCAAGGCTGTGTCCGACTCTGAATATGAGGATTCTGGTAGTAGCCTTGGTGATCCTGAAGAATTGAGCCAGGAGCTAGCACTGCACGTGAAGAAATTCCAGAAGTTCTCAAGACGTGGTCGCTTTGGAAAATCCTCAAGAAGCAGTGATTTCTCATCCAGTGACTATAAGAGAAGGCTGTGCCACAAATGCAAGAAACTTGGTCACTATATTCAAGATTGTCCTCAGTGGGAAAAGGAAATGAAGAAGAAGAAATACAAGGATTACAGTTCTGATGATGCGAAGAAGAAGAAATCGTCAAAATCTTCGTCATCAAAATCCTCGAAGTCTTCATCTCACAAGAAGAGCAGCTCCAAGAAGGCTCGGGCATTCATTGGCAAGGAAATGGACTCTGAAGCTGAATCTGAGGAAAATGATGAAGAGGAGGCGTCTGAAGAATCTGAATCTGGTGTGGCGAGTCTGGCTTTCGCTACTGCTTTCGTCAGCAAGTCCATCTTCAACACTGAAGAAACTGACTCAACCGACAAGCCTGATGAAGATAATGATGACTACGCTCCCACCTATTGCTTCATGGCAAAAGGTGCAATGGTACTCAAATACAACTCCTCTGAATCTAGTGAAAATGAATCTGATGAGGATCTCAAGCCCAACTACTCTAAACTTGCTAAGATTGCTGTGAAACAACAAAGGGCTTTTGAGAAGGTTCAAAACATGCTAGATAAAAGTGATGATATGTTGGGTGAAGAAATGGATCGCACTAAAGCCCTGACTGAAAATCTTCAGAGACTTCAGTCTAGGTTTGATAACCTTCAAAGTCATCATAACACTCTCTTATCTGATCATGAGAAACTTTCTTATGAATTTCTTCAAGAAAAGCAAGATCACAAGAAGCTTTCTCTTGAATCTCTTCAAAGAAAGGAAGATCTTGAAAAGCTAAGAGTGTGTTATGAAGATCTTCAGAAGGAGCGCGATTCATTACTAGCTCAGCAAATCAGCGCTTCTCAGGAAGAATTTGTTCCTCCATGCTTAAAGTGCATTGAACGTGAATCTGCTAATTCTTCACCTGAATGTTCAAATGCTTCAACTGTTACAAATTCTTCATCTGCCTCTGCTATCACTAATTCCTCATCTGAGGACATTGCTAGTATCACTGTCAATGCAGGGCTGAAGGAATTGTACATGACAGGCATGTACAAAAGCCTCAAAGGGCATCAGACTCTTTGTGATGTGCTTAAAAAGCCTCAATAGAAATTAGTGATGGAACATATTGGAAGCCTGAGCAGTACCCCAAAACCTCATGGGTTGCTGCAAAGGGACCTCCAGTTGATCCATCTAACTTATCTGGCTTTACATGTGAATCTCCTCATTCTTCTGATGAGTCATTTGACTCCAACTATAAACTGTTCAAAAATCAGAATGGTGAAGTATTTGCTAGATATGTTGGCACTAACTGCAGGAGCGGTTCCCCTATGAAGAAAATCTGGGTTCCAAAGAAGTGCCTTGAAAGTCTTCAGGTGAATGTCCTCATGACACCACCTGTGAAGAACAGGAACCCCAGATCAAATTCTTCATATGGACCAAACTCTTCATATGGATCCAAGTCCTCATACGGACCAAATTCCTCACATGGACCAAATTCTTCACATGGATCAAATTCCTCAAAAGGATCAAAGTCCTCATATGATTATCATCGTGCTAACAACTCTGTCTCACAGGGTAGAGCTAAGGGCTATGAATATGTGCATTATTCTTCAAACCATTATGTTCATAAGTCCTCGAAGAATTACTCTGCTTATTCATATGCTTACCCTAATCCCTCTTATGTGAAACGAAACGGTTTGGCATCTTTGCCACCTTTCTCATATGGTGCTCGCAGAGTGATGAATTCTTTGCCACCCCTCCAGATGTGGGTGGTGAAGAAAAAGAACTAATCTCTTCTGCAGGGTCAGGTCTCTAGACGTGCTTTAACATCTGAAGAATTTGCTGGGGACCTGACAAAATGCCTGAAAGGACGCAGGCGAACCATGATGAAATGAACTTTCATTTCACACGTCCTCATACTGCTATATCTGTTTACTGCTTGATGAAATTCATCTGATGAACTTGATATCATATTCTTCACTGATGAAGCATATGAGATTGTAAGCTACACTAATTCATCTGCAGGATGATCAACCCAAAACTACTGAATGGGTCCTCGATAGTGGATGTACGAATCACATGACTGGTGACAAGAATCTATTGATGGATGCTCCTTTATCACTGTCACCTCTGAAGCATATCATCTTTGCTGACAAAGGCAAAAGTCAGGTATTGGGTCTTGGTAAGGTTGCGATCTCTAAGGATAAACACATGGACAAAGTCATGCTTGTTGAGTCCTTAGGATACAATCTCATGTCAGTCTCAATGCTTTGTGATCTTGATATGGTTGTTGTCTTTGGCAAGTATCGCTGTGTTGTGATTATGGAAGCTGACAATTCCAAAGTCTTCGAAGGCTTTAGGAGAGGAGATTTGTATATTGTTGATTTCTCTACAGGACCACAACCAGCCGTGTGTCTACTTGCAAAAGCTTCAGAAGGCTGGCTATGGCATCGACGACTTGGTCACGCAGGCATGAGGAATTTGCACACGCTTGCGAAGAAGAAGCATGTCATTGGCATTGAGAATGTCAAATTCCTCAAGGATCACTTATGCGGAGCCTGTGAAGCTGGAAAAATGACCAAGGCCAAGCATCCAGCGAAGACTATCATGACCACTACCCGTCCATTCGAATTGCTTCACATGGACCTCTTTGGACCTAATCATTACTCAGCAGTCACTAATGATGCATCTCTATATGGTTTTGTCATTGTTGATGATTATTCTCGATATACATGGGTACACATTGTTACTTACAAACATGAAGTGCAGGAAGTCTTCAAACGATTTTCCTCGAGGGCTTCAACCAACTTTGGTGTGAAGATCAAGCATATCAGAAGTGACAATGGAACTGAGTTCAAGAACTCCGGTCTTGATGCCTATCTTGATGAACTTGGTATTACTCATGAGTTATCTGCTCCTTATACTCCTCAGCAAAATGGCGTCGTGGAGCGCAAGAACAAAACTCTTGTTGAGATGGCTTGTACTATGCTTGATGAATACAAAACGCCTCAGCATTTTTGGATTGATGCAATTGATACTGCATGCCACATCATCAACAAAGTATATCTTCACAAATTCTTCAAGAGAACGGCCTATGAACTCCTCACTGACAAGAAACCCAATGTGAGTTATTTCAAAGTCTTCGGTGCTAAATGTTGGATTAGAAATCCTCACCACAACTCTAAATTTGCACCAAAAGCACATGAAGGTTTTATGCTTGGTTACGGAAAGGACTCGCACACCTACAGAGTCTTCAACATTGTTCTTCACAAGATTGTTGACACTGTAGATGTGCGGTTCGATGAAACTAATGGCTCGCAAAGAGAGCACCTACCTTCTGTGTTAGATGAACCAGCACCTGAGGATGCTATCAAGCTCAAGGCAACTGAGGATGTCATTCCTACTGAAGAATCTGCTGAAGAATTCATTCCTGTTCATGAAGAACGTCGAGTTGATGCACCTGAAGAACATGATGAGGAAAATGGTGCTGAAGAAAATGCTGATCAAATTCCTCAGCGACAACCAGCTCATCCTCGCGTTGCAAAAGAAGTGCAAGTGGAGAAGATCATCGATGACATTAGCGCACCAGGTCCTCTCACACGCTCAAAAGCTTCACATTTATCTAACTTTTGTGGGCACTATGCTTTTGTCTCTATCATAGATCCCACTAAGGTAGATGAAGCATTTCTGGAGCCGGAGTGGATTCAGGCTATGCAAGAAGAATTACATCAGTTCGAGCTAAACAATGTCTGGGAATTGGTCAATCGCCCAGATCCTCGCAAGCATAATATCATTGGCACAAAGTGGATCTACCGCAACAAGCAAGATGAAAATGGCCTTGTGGTGAGGAATAAGGCATGACTAGTAGCTCAAGGCTACACACAGGTTGAAGGAATTGATTTCGATGAAACTTTTGCACCTGTTGCTAGACTTGAGGCTATTCACATATTACTTGCTTACGCTAACCATCATGATATCATCTTATATCAAATGGATGTGAAAAGTGCATTCCTCAATGGTAAGCTTGAGGAAGAAGTATATGTTGCTCAACCCCCAGGTTTTGAAGATCCAAAGAATCCTGACAAAGTCTTCAGACTCAATAAGACCCTCTATGGCCTCAAGCAAGCCCCACGGGCGTGGTATGATACATTGAAGGAATTCTTCGTGAAGAATGGCTTCACACCCGGTTCACTCGACCCTACTCTCTTTACTAAATCTTATGATGGTGAACTATTTGTGTGCCAAATATATGTTGATGATATTATCTTTGGCTGTACTGACCAATGTTATAGTGATGAATTTGCCTATATGATGAGTGAATAATATCAAATGTCTATGATGGGAGAGTTGAAATTCTTCTTAGGTCTTCAAATTCGTCAGCAGCGCAATGGCATATTCATATCTCAGGAGAAATACCTCAAAGATGTACTGAGGAAATTCGGCATGCAAGATTGCAAAGGCGTCAAAATCCCTATGCCCACAAATGGCCATCTATGCACTGATGAAAATGGTATTGACTTCGATCATAAGGTATACCGCTCCATGATTGGTTCTTTATTGTACTTATGTGCATCTAGGCCAAATATAATGCTTAGTGTTTGCATGTGTGCCCGATTTCAAGCTGCACCGAAGGAATCACACCATAAGGCTGTGAAGCATATTCTTCGATATCTAGCTCACACACCAAACTAGGATTATGGTACCCCAAGGGCTCTGCTTTTGATCTCATTGGATATTCTGACTCTGACTATGCTGGTGATCGTGTGGACTGCAAGTCAACATCTGACACTTGTCATTTCCTCGGAAGATCTTTGGTCTGTTGGTCCTTGAAGAAATAGAACTGCGTATCACTATCTACTGCTGAAGCTGAATACATTGCTGCTGGCTCATGCTGTGCTCAACTGCTTTGGATGAAGCAAACCCTCAAGGACTATGGCGTCAACGTGAAGAATGTGCCTCTCCTCTGCGACAATGAGAGTGCCATCAAAATTGCTCACAACCCAGTTCAGCACTCGAAGACAAAGCACATTCAGATTCGTCATCATTTTCTTCGTGATCATGTGTTGAAGGGCGACATCTCCATCGAGCATGTGAAGACTGAAGAACAGCTAGCTGCTATCTTCACCAAGCCCTTGGATGAGAAGAGATTTAGCAAGTTGCGGTGTGAGCTAAATATCTTAGAGTCTTCGAATATTCTTTGAAAAGGACACACATCCTAACACTTATGCAAAATTGATGACTTAGATGTGCAACACATGAAGAAACGTTTTTCTTCAATCAATGAAAAATAACACTCTAAGTGTGAAGAAATTACTGAAGAATTTGATTCTCAGAACCCTACGACAATTGTACGCGGTGTCTGAAATCATCATTCTTATACGGTGGGTTACGCCACCACAAGAAGTTGAAAATCTTCAATTTGAGTTTTTCCTCAGTTTTTGAAATTCTTCAGTTTTTCAAATTCTTCAACTTTGCAAAATCTTCACTATTTCCGTCGTATTTCTTCATTGGCTATATACATATATATGAGTTTATGTCCTCTACAGCATTCACTTATTGCTATTTCTTAAAGTTGTGTTTTCTGCTAAGTGAATGTGATCGGACCCTTCCCCCTCTATGCTATACTCAACCCAATCTATTCACAAATTCTTCATGTGCGTTCTATTTGAAACTCGTTCAAAGTCTTCACTGTGTCCTTGTCAGTTGAAGAAATTGCGAACGAAACTTTAAAACAAATCTTATCCAGATTTTTGGTTTTACCGCTCAAACCGTTCCGCATCCCATGATGCATTATTATAATCACCCACGATCTTACACGATCTCATCTGCACAGTACGTGGGTGACACATGTCGCGTGAAGGAGAAAGGGCAGGGGCATGTTCGTCCCAAAATCTTTGGGCGAACAGTTTTTACCATGGCTATAAATACCCCTCTCCCCTTCCTCACTTCATTTACTCCACTCGGTCGCTGTCTCTCGCTCGAGCTCCTCAAACCCTAGCTCCGCCTCTACTCCATCGTCGCCGGTGAGGAAGAGCTTCGCTGCCTCGACCTCGTCGCCGTCGTACTCGCGCCGGTTGCGGAAATCTTCACTCCGCCGCCGCCGTAGCTGTCTCCCTCTGCCAAGTTATGGCGTGGGAGATCTAACTTGATGAACTTCACCGCTGTTCATCTCAGTTCGTCGTGTTCTTCATTTGGGTAATTAAAAGTTACTTTTATTACTCACTTTGATTCTCAAGCTTTCCTGAAAATCTTCAAAGGTGTTTTATTCTTCAAATCTTCACATATATGAACACCTCACACACTGTATGCTCTTGATCCATTTCTCTAAGCAATCATTTTCTTCAAGATTCCTCAATTGTGTGGATTTTCGATCTGTACAACTCTGGAACCTAAGACAAAGAGCGCTTAGTGAAATTCCTCAAGACTCAACTGGTCAAATTCCTCAAAACTTGTCTTTTCAAAAAACCTTCTGAGAACGCATATGACCTCTCCAAATTCCTCGCACCTACACTCTGTTCACAGGTACTCATGTCCGCTGCTGAATCACTAGGTTCTCATCAACTTAACTCATTTGCAGCGTTCCTCGAAGAAAAACTGCATACTTCTTCAGAGTGTTCAATTGTTCAAATTCCTCATCTGAAGAATATGTCTGAAGGAAAGAGATAGCAGAAAGGAGGAAAGAAACCTGAGGTCATGACTGCTTTCGAGATCCCTGATGAAATATACAAGGATTATTGCACACCTGATGAAGCCAAGTTTGGCAAAGAGAACAAAAATCAGCGCAAAGTAGCTGATCCCTGATGAAGAAATTCGCCTTAAATCCTCCTTGCCCAAGAGCTCCATTGTCACCTGGCCAAGTAGCTGATCCCACCAGCATCAAACGTGGTGAGGACTTTCCTGAAGAATGGGCTAGGCGCCAAGCAAAATTGGCAAGACAAGCCAAGGAGGCAGTGAGGAAATTCAATGAGGATTCTGCCGCTGCTGCTGCTGCTGAGACCTCGGTCAAGCCAAGGAAATCAATGCCAAAGAAGCCTGCTCGCAAGCCAAGTGCTTCACCGACAGCGCCCTCACGGCCAAGTTCCTCAGCTATGCCCTCACGGCAAATTCCTCAGACTGCTACTGCTCCACCAAAGTCCTCAACTCCTGTGCATCTGGCTACATGCCAAAGGACTACTGGTTTTTCAATTGCTTCTGGTGTCTCAGCAAGTTCCTCAGCTGCACCAATGTCCTCATCAGGCCCCACACTGTTGAAGACTAAAGCAACAGCTGGACGCGGTCCTCGCCCAAGTCCAAGGAAGAAACAGGTTGCATTCCAAGTGCCCTCTGATGATGAAGCTTCTGATGAAGAACTTGCAGAAATCATCAGAGACAGGCAAGTGAAGGCCGCTAGAGCCAAAGGCACATCTATGCCACTGCTTTTGGATCCAAGGAAAATCCTCGATTACATTGACCTCTGGCACAAGGATCCAAACACTCCAATGCCTGATCTGCCTCTGACTCCCGGTCAAAGTCACATGATGACCCATTTCATCACTCAAGAGAAATGGAAATATGAGAAGGCAAGAGAGATAAAGAGAGCTCAATCTAGAAAGGAGAAGCTTCTGAAGAAGAATGTTGTTAGACTGACACCTGAAGAACTTCTCCAGGCTCAATCTGAAATCCAAGCCCTCAGCAAAGACTTCGATGCATACAATGCTGATTGGCAAGGAGCCAAAGTGAGATTCGTCAACCTGACGAAGAAAATGTCAACTGTTGCAGCCCCATCGCAACAAGAAAATCCTCGGGCTGCAGACTCTGCTCAGCCTGCTGAAGAACATGCCAGCACCGCTGATGACTTTCAGCCAGCTGATGACAATACAAGTTCCAGGGCTGATGACTCCATCCCAGCCGCTGAAGAAATTGCCAGGGCATCCACTAGTGGTGCGCCTGAAGAAACTGAAGAGATCAGGGCAACTGCATCAGTTGCGCCTGAAGAAAATCAACCAAAGTCCTCAGCTCCTCCCGCGCCTACACCAACTCCTATTCTTCCTTCTGCTTATGAAGTGAAGAAGACCAAGGCTGCAGAGCGAGCTGCAGTAAAGAAAAGGAAGGCATCAACTGCGTCAAATTCTTCGGCTGCGAAGAAAATGAAGCCAATGACCGGCTCTCTTGAAAATCCTATTGATGCCGTTCCGATTTCCACCATGTCATCAAAGGAAATTGTTCCTTATGGAGAAGACTACAAGATCCCAAGCGGATCTGATGAAGAAAATCATTCTGCTGCTACATCAGAGCAGCTTGATGAAGAAATTGAAGTGGAAGCATTCCCTTCAACGCCCGTCGTTTCCTCACCTAGGCCTCAGTTCACAGCTGAAGAGGCTGGTGTTGAGGAAATTGAAAAAGAAGATGAAGATGTGGATATTGGATGCACTACACCAGTGATGAATGATGACTTTTGGGAAAGTCAGCATCCCAATACTCCTCCATTCACACCGATCCAACAGATTCCTCAATCCCCGGCAACCACAGTTCAGATGGGCTCTGAAGAAACTCATCCCACTCCTTCTGTTCATGAAGAAATTCCAGCCACTAGTGCTGAAGAACCTGCTGTTGCTAATCCTCAAGTTGCACAAGAAGAGGAACCAGAAATTCCTCAGCCTGAAGAACCTGAGCTCGCGATTCCTGAGGTTGTGCTGCAAATCACTGACACTCCTCTGCCCAAGCCGAAGAATCCGTTCTCAAGCAAGCAAAAATTCAAGGCTGAAGACTTCTTTTCTGAGCATGTGTTCTTCACTGATTATAATCCATATGACTCTGCTCGCATAAGGAAGAGGCGTTTCTGGACTGCTAGTCAAGCCAACTTCTATTCCTCAGTGCTATTTGACAAGGACAAAATCTTTGATCATGAACATATTCCTCATGTGGATATGGAATCTCTGCCGTGCTTCGAACCAGTCCTCAGTGTTATTCACGATGCAGGACTACTGAACTTCTGCACTGATATCTGTGATTGGAATGAAGAACTCATTCTTCAGTTCTACGCCACACTGCATATCACCGGAGATGCTGAAGATGTCAATTCATGGGTGCTAGATTGGATGACTGAAAACACTCATTATAAGGCACCAGCAACTGAATTGCTTCGTGTTCTTCCTCTCGATCCTCCCCATGACAGTGCACGTTGCATCTACAATGTGCCTGAACTGACAAATCATTATATGCAAGTGCTCATGAAGCCTTTGAAGCTAGGGCAGGCCCCACGAACCAAATTCCTCGTCAAGGAATTGCTCTATGTGCCTCGGACTGTCTATCACATCCTGACGAAGACAATGAGTCCTATCAAAGGCCATGACTCAAATGATGAAGACGTTGTTGGCATCATGAAGAATATGCTTTTCAACATCATTCATGGCGTTCCCGTCAACTTCCATGATTTCTTCATGAGGACTCTGGCAAATGTTGCTATGTCACCTTTTGAGCTGAAGCCCTATGCGCCTTGGATTATGAGATTCATAAGGGCAAGATCTTCACTGGATTACAAAGCTGACACTCTGGACCATGGTAGCTACTTGCCTCCCATTGAAGTCCTCAAGAGGCCAGTTTCATCATCTGATGATAAAGGCAAGGCAGCTGCTGTGATCGATGAAGGTACTCGTCCATTGTATGGTCAATTTCGCCTGGCTACATCTTACTCTACCAATGACGATTCTACCACACATGACACTGCCGCAAATACCTCAGCCAAGCAAAATCCTCAAGCCACAGCACCCAGGGTAATGACTGATCGTGAGCTACTCCTCAGTCTTCATCAGAAGGTTGATCGCCATCATAAATGGGTAAAGCGTCAGTTTGCTGCCGTTCTTCACAACATGACCTCAACACATAATGCAGTGAAGAAAACCATTATCACCTTCATGAAACCCTCAACCGCACCTGGGCTGTCCTCACTCATGTCTATAGCACGGAAGAACTGAAGACTATGGGTCTCAAGGAAGCATTTGACTGATCTGCACCACCTCCAAAGAAATTCAAGAGGGTCAAAGTTCTTGATATGGTGGCCAGCTCTTATTCTTCATCGCGTGACACTGATGAATATGAAGATTTGGACGACACTGCGGCAGGCCCTGCTACAACAAACAACCCCGACGACGCTGGCGCTCCTCCATCAGCTTGAAATTCTTCAGGGGCGTTAGTACTCAGTTTCGATCCTTTTGGTCATTTGATGACAAAGGGGGAGAAATCTGAGTTAGTCTTCAAGCGGGTTTATATTATTGGGCGTTTTGTTAAGTTACAACTCTCGTTCTTCCGAAACTTTTTACTGGATCGAGTTGTAATCTTAAACCCGATGGTGCCCTGATACTTTTGGAAGACGCATAGTGCTCTGATACTTTTGATGCACTGTGCTCTGATACTTTTGATGTGTTATTCTGCATGCTTATTCCTCGTTAAATATTATTGCACGCATGCTGAATCTCATCAGGCACCATATTTCATCATGCATTTCAAATTCTTCATATTATATATCAAATGCGTGTATGAATTACAAGATATAGAGGGAGTTCTCCATGATTCAACTCTTCAAATGTGCATTGCCTCAAACGCAAATTCCTCACTATGCACACCTTCAGGGGGAGTTCTTCTATATCTTGCAATCAAATTCCTCAAATTCAGTATTTACACTTCATATGTTTATCCCCGTTGAAAACTTAACCTATGTTGTCATCAATCACCAAAAAGGGGGAGATTGTAAGTGCATCTAGTGCCCCTTAGTGATTTTGGTGTATTGAAGACTTATAGGTTAAGGGACTGATGCGTTTGTAAGTGTACACAGGTCTATAAGTCTATGAGGAGTTTGATATTTACAGAGAAAGTCGACCCCTAAAAATGAAGTTCTTCGACTGAAGACTTTGATATTCTGAAGACTTTCTGAAGACTTTGAAAGTGAAGAAATTGGTGTGACCTTGAAGACTTGGTATTCATTTGAGGAACATGAAGCGTGAAGACTTTTGTTTTTGTAGTTTCATTTTCTCTTTCTTGAGTCATAGGAAACACCGTACTGTTAAAGGGGTCGAGGAAATACTAAGGAAAAATTTCCATGTGATGCTCAACTCAAAATCCTACACCTACCAATCCCTTCGAGTGGAGCCATTGGAAATCTCATACAGTTCAGTCAAGTTCTTCAGTGACAGAGACGCAGTTCTTCTGGTCACTGATGACTTTGCTCTGACTGAGGAGCTAGGAATTTGCCAGTGCGAATTGCCTACACAGTGAGGAACATGATAGCCCTGAGGACTTTGAGAGTCAAATTTCCGACCGTTGCTGTGCTGCGCGCCGGCTGTCCCAAAATATCTTATCCACCTAACGGTCATATCATTGAAGGGCATTTATGTCTTATCATGTCGGGCTGCTCCCTAGGCTATAAATATCCGCCCCCTACAACCACTAGTTGGTTGGCTGCTCCGAGAGAACTTGACACTTGTCATTTGAGAGCAGCCCATCCTCCGAGGACTTTGAGCGAAAATCATCAAGTGAGGAAAATCCCAAAACCAAACCCCCACAAACCCAAAGTGATTGAGCATCACTGAAGAAATTGATCCTGCGTGGATCCGACGCTTGTTACCTTTGAAGACTGTGCTTCTTCCAGACGATTAGCCGTCAAGGTCTAGAGCATCCAAGAGGAATTGTGGATTGCCGAGTGACCAAGTCTGTGAAGGTTTGGAAGTCACCTGAAGACTTACCACGAGTGATTGGACGAGGCCTGCGTGGTCTTAGTTCAAGGAGAATACGGTGAGGACTGGGTGTCCTGAGTTGCGGCTCAGAGACTGGGTGTCCTGAGTTGTGGCTCAGAGACTGGGTGTCCGGGACTGCGTGTCCTCGAGTTTAAATACTCAGCCGCTCCAACCAGACGTACAACTGAGACAGCAGTTGGAACTGGTTTACCAAATCATTGTCTTCACCAACTAACTGGTTCTATTCCCTCAACCCTTTCATTTCCTCATTACTGTGTTGAATGTTTGTTCATATCTGTGCTTGAAGACTTTGACTGAAGACTTTCTCAAATTCCTCAGTTCAATTTCTTCAGTCTGTTTGTCTTCATCTTGTTATCCTGTGTTTACGCTTTCTGTACTCTGTGCTAGTCGTCATTTCCTCATGATTACCATGCTTGTATCCTGTTATGCTTACTTCTGAGTACTTATTCCGCTGCTAGTAGTTCTTCACTAAGGAATTTCCTCACCGGCAAGTTCCTCAGTGAAGAATTCATAAAAATCGCCTATTCACCCCCCCTCTAGTCGATATAACGCACTTTCAGCCATCCGTGCACCCTCTATGCACGCCGACCTTTTCATGGCATCGATTCGCGACACGGCACCAAGGAATTGTTGCACTAAACCAAAATAACTGTCCGGCTTCGGCCCCTTCGGCCATAGATGGTCTATTACAGACCTCATTGCAAGACCGGACAACCTATGGAGCTCGGCCACAGCAGCCATCCTCTCGCTCAATGGCAACGGGCGCGTTGGAGCACTGAATTGCGACCAGAACAGCTTTTCCACTTCATTATCTTTTTTATCCTTGAAAAACTTGTCCGCATCAGCCGCACTCTTCGCCGGATCCACATACGCGTCTGAAGGGCTCCAGCATCGATCCAGAGGAGTGTACTTCGGATCTAAGAACTTCATCCGCAATAAATAGGGGTTTCCAGCCATGATTTCTCCGGCCTATCGAAGCTCCTCCCGCGCATCCCTAATTTCGGAACGCGTCTCCTTGGCCGCATCAAGGGCCTTCTTCAGGTTAGCCGAATTAGCCTTATTCTCTTTTTCAAGGAGCTCATACCGGTCGGCGGCATTTTTCAGCTCCACAGCCATCTCGGCTATTTTGTCTTCGCTTCGGCGACGAGCAGCCTGTTCGGCTCTCAACTCTTTAGCCGCCTTTAGGGCAGCCGCATTGCTAGCCCGGGCTTGTTCCTTGGCCAGGGCAAGTTCCGCCCTCAGGGCTTCCACGACAGCAGCTCCGTCTACAGTCCAAGCATATAACATTAACATTATGCTCCTCTTAGTTTTTCCTATAACAAATAAGGAAAGCAGAGAACATACCTTGTGACTCGTTAAGCCGCTCGTTCACAAGTGTGATATCGGCATCAATAACTCCAATATGTCGCCTCAGTTCGGCGACTTCAACGGACCGGTCGGCTGCTGGACCCTTAGCCACCTATGCATAAACACAGTATGATCATTACTCAACGATATGATCCTCCATTTGCCGCCTTGGGCTGGCAACCAGAGTCTCAGGGGCTACTATCCATATGGAGCACACCTAGCACATGCGCCACAATCAAAAATTACGTATTTTGTTACATACCTCAAAGCCTCTGAACAGGCTCATAAAAGCTTCATTCAACCCGCTTGTGGCGGATGAAATCTTCTCAAGCACCGTGCTCATTAATGAACGGTGATCCTCCGAGAGAGAAGCTCGCTCCAGAAGGCCCGTCAGCGTATCCGGCCGGTCGCTGAACTGTGCTGGACCTTTCTTATCGCCCCCCGTGGGAGCCGAACGCTCCGGGCTCAGGGCGGCCGAAGTACTAGCTTCTGGCCTCAGCAAATCTGGACTCCTCCGTGACGACACCTCGGGGTCGCCCGCCCCATGAGGCGGAGAGGTTGGTGGGGTTTCACTCTCCATCATCTCCGGAAGCATCATCTCCGGAGGGAGATCCCCCGAAGACGAACTCTATCGAGAAGAGCTGCTAGCCAGACTGCAAAGAATGGATCTTGGTTACTATTCTTGGAGGAGGAAGCACTAGCTTTGTATTTACGATTAACTTACAACTCGGCTGAGGGCTGGCCTGTTTGCAGGCATGGCACAGTGAAGACGCCCTTCGAGGCAGGGCCCCCTGGTGAAGTTTTCTTCCCTTTTCTGGGCACCTCCATCTCCAAGTCTTCGGAGGCGTCCCTCTTCTTCCCACGAGGGGAGGAGACCTTAGATTCCCCTCCCCGACTATCCTCCTTTGGGGAGGTAGCAATTTCCCCGGTTTGGATGTGCCATGTGTGAAGTTCTGCTTCTCTGTTATTCCCTTCGCCATTCCCCGAGGGCACTTTACTTAGCACACGATCAAGCATCTTGGCTATGGCGGGACTAGGCGAGCCTTCGGGAAGTGGCGCCGGACACCTGATTCTCTCCGCCTTGCTGAGCCATTCCTGGCCATGGAGGATTTTCAAAATAATGTTATGATAAATATAAACGAAATGTTCAGTTTCTAGGTTACTTACTTGGGTATCTGGGCGGTTGCAGCTCAGGCCCGCATCCTCGGTAGTGTCCGGACACTTTACTTGTGATCCGAAGAATAACTTACACATCCCTTCGAGCGTCACGCCGAAGAAGTGCAGAATAGTCCACGGACCTTCCGGATTGAACTCCCACATCCGGAGAGGCCGGCGTTTGCACGGCAACATCCGTCGGACTAGAATTACCTGAATTATGCTGACGAGGCTAATGTCCCTCTCGAGAAGCTCCCGGATGCGGCTCTGCAATGTTGGTACATCATTAGCAGGCCCCCAATCCCGTCCTACATTGGCCCATGACGCCAGTTGAGGCGGAGGGCCCGAACGGAAGTCAGGGGCAGCCACCCA
Source organism: Triticum aestivum (assembly GCF_018294505.1). NCBI lineage: Eukaryota > Viridiplantae > Streptophyta > Magnoliopsida > Poales > Poaceae > Triticum > Triticum aestivum. The sequence continues at coordinate 454,159,270 of NC_057798.1, forward strand.
CTTTGTGCCTCTGGGAGCCGTGACGTAAAACCACCTCCGCCGCCATAGATCGGACACCTCTGGGAAGGAGCCCTCTGGCCATGGGGCGTCGGCATTCCTGCTTATTATAGCACCTCCGCACTCCGCGTGTCTCCCCTCAATCATCTTCGGCTTCACATTGAAGGTCTTGAGCCATAAGCCGAAGTGCGGGGTGACGTGGAGAAAAGCTTCGCACACAACGATGAACGACGAGATGTGAAGGATGGCGTCCGGAGCTAGATCATGAAAATCTAGCCCGTAATAGAATATGAGCCCTCTCACAAAGGGATCAAGGGTGAAGCCTAAGCCGTGGAGGAAGTGAGAAACAAATACGACACTCTCGTTGGGCTCGGGAGTAGGGATGACCTGCCCTGGAGCAGGAAGCCTGTGCTTGATGTCGGCGGTCAGATATCTGACCTCCCTAAGCTTCATGATGTCCTCCTCTGTGACCGAGGAGGCCATCCACCGGCCGTGAAGGTTGGATCCGGACATGATTGAAGATCCGAAGTGCTTAAGCTTGGGCTTCGGGTGTTAGAACTCGAGATGCGAAAAGGCGCAAGCGTGGTAGAAAAGAGGGATAGAGGCCCCTCTATAAAGGGGGTGAATATCAAGCGTCCTCAGCGTAACCGCTCGGGACTTACCTAAAAACACGGAGTCATACCAACATGCGTCGTGGGGTTGCACACGCTCGTATTGATGGAGGATCCTGCGATAAGAGGAACACGATCTCTGTTCTGGCGAGGCGTGCCAATGAAACCGCATCGCAACGCGTATCAAGGCAGGCTGAGAAAAACCGGTCCGTGCTAGACCAGGCCACGGCGTAAGGGCACACCGTAAAAACAAATTGTTGTTAGCAGATCAGATTTGTGAAGTGTTATGCTCTCTACGATGGTGTGCGGAAATTATCTCGCAGAGCCGGACACAATCCTTAATCTGCTTTGGAGTATTCGGAGACGGAACCCGCCTTGCAATGCCAAAGACAATCTACGCGCCGGACTCATCGTCATTGAAGCCTGGTTCAGGGGCTACTGAGGGAGTCCTGGATTAGGGGGTATCCGGACAGCCGGACTATATACTTTGGCCGGACTGTTGGGTCATGAAGATACAAGACTCAAGACTTTGTCCCGTGTCCGGATGGGACTCTCCTTTGCGTGGAAGACAAGCTTGGCGATCCGGATATTAGATTTCCTTCTTTGTAACCGACTCTGTGTAAACCCTTGCCCCCTCCGGTGTCTATATAAACCGGAGGGTTTGGTCCGTATAGGGACAATCATAATCATCATAGGCTAGCTTCTAGGGTTTAGCCTCTATGATCTCGTGGTAGATCAACTCTTGTAATACTCATATCATCAAGATCAATCAAGCAGGAAGTAGGGTTTTACCTCCATCGAGAGGGCCCGAACCTGGGTAAAACATCGTATCCCTTGCCTCCTGTTACCATTAGCCTTAGACGCACAGATCGGGACCCCCTACCCGACATCCGCCGGTTTTGACACCGACACCCCCCCCCCGACAAATATGGAGGGGGCGCGACCAAGGGCAGGAGCCCAAGTAGGATTTGGACCTACTTGGGGCGCCCCTTGGCCTCTTCCCTCTCCCTACCACCTATATATATGAGGAGGGGGCGCCTAGCACACCCCAGACAATTGCCTAGCCGTGTGCGGCGCCCCCCTCCATCGTTTACACCCCCGGTCATATTTTCGTAGTGCTTAGGCGAAGCCCTGTGGATACCACTTCACCATCACCGTCACCATGCCGTCGTGCTGACAAAACTCATCTACTACCTCGACGTCTTGCTAGATCAAGAAGGCGAGGGACGTCACCAAGCTGAACATGTGCAGAACACGGAGGTGACGTGCGTTTGGTACTTGATCGATTGAAGCGCGAAGAAGTTTGACTACATCGACCGCGTTGTGAAACGCTTCCGCTTATGGTCTACGGGGGTACGTAGACACACTCTCCCCTTCGTTGCTATGCATCTCCATGGATAGATTATTACGTGTGCATAGAATCTTTTTTGTTTTCCATGCAATGATTCCCAACACCGGGGCCATAACCACCCAACAAAGCAAGACCAGCTAAGTCCAAGCAAGGCTAGAGAAGCCGCTCTTCATAAGATCAAGGAGTGCATAAAGAAGACAAAGCCAACATATGAGATAAAGATTCCTAGGGAAGTATCCTTTGCTGGCCAGGCGAGGCCGGCAAGGTCAACACAACAGCTAGGAGCAAGGCCAAGCCGCACCAATCACGTCTCTGTAGCTGCTAGGGGCCAAAGCAAACACCCCCTCCGAGAAGGCCCGGCAAGCCCTGTCCCGGCAAGCGTGATCCAGTTGCCACCACTCCACCGCACCAGGACACCAGCCACTTATCGGTGTGGTGTCGAGCCCTTGTGCAACTAGGTGGCTCTTACTAAGTACATGGCGGCTTGCTGGAAGGCAGATTACCCTCATTTAACACCCATCACATAGGCATGTCAAGCGAATAAGAAGTAGTTAGCTAAGCGGTGGAGTAAGCTTGCCGAGGATACCTCCCCGTGCACCACCTAAGGAAGCATTTATGGCATCTTGTCCTTAATGCCAAAGTTAGGTATGATAGCACTATTAGCTATCTAATCACTAGATAATGTCTGTTTTGCCACTGTGGTTGCCCCTTGAGCTATAAAAGGAGGCCCACGGAAACCTAAACAAGGATTCAGACTTTTGATCATTGTACACCAGCACGCATGTAGCCACACTCCCCGAGGCAACCTTGCCGGGCTTGTACGCTCCACATCTTCGTGTTCCTTCAACCAATCCACCAAAGCAGGAGTAGGGTATTACGCTTCTCAGCAGCCCGAACCTGGGTAAAAAACCAGAGTCCCATCACCGTGTTGCCTCGCCATTTCCGCTCTTTGTGCAATGTGGCCTTCCCCTGCCAAACCACAAAGGGGCCCGTGGCCCCATAGGTGATCATGTCCATACGCCACAACACACGATAACAATACAATGAACAAACATTCAATTGTGATTGGAGCGAAACATAGCGGTGCTCAATATCGACATGAGACTATAAAGCAGAATCAATTTTCCTGCTTTTGTTTGATTTTTGAAAGTAGATCAATCTATCTCTCTCCATCTCCACATATATCTATAGTGGATGCTCAACAATGAGATTTTGAAAGCAAAAAAGTGTTACAGAAGTAACAATAAAAAGTATCCATTCTTCTCACTTTTACCGACACTTCTCGATGTTTGATAAGCTCGATACATCTATTGTCACCCGGCATATGGTTCATATCATGTCCGTTCACCCGGCAAATAATAAAGAAGAACAAGAAGGTGAGGTATGTGCATAACTCAAAACAAAAAAAGGGTAATACTCCCTCCATTCCTTCATCTAAGGTGTATTAGTTTTAGCACGGTGACCAAGACACATAATTATGCACTAGATAGGACAAAATTACCCTTCTCTAATTTGTAGACTAGTAGCAAGTAAATCATTTAGGCTAGGAAAGGAAGAGATACACATAATCGGGAGAGAGATAGTTTCCTTCTCTTTCTCTACAAGGAGAGATACATGCAATCAGGTGAGAGATACTTTCCTTTTTCTGGAGGGCCAAGATTGGAATTACGAGAAATTAGAACAAATGCACCTTACATTGTGAAATTTTATCAAAAAACAAATACACCTTATATAAAGGAATGGAGGGAGTAGCAATTATAGACAAGGCCAAGAGTGATTAACTTTTAATGGCATATTGTCTAATCCATAAACAAATTAACTTCTACCACATAAATCTAAAGTTAATCCGTTAGCCATGTGAAGTCAAAGATAAACATCCCTATATCCTAAACGTGCTAGTGTGTTTATCTTTTATTTCTCATATGACAATGCCATTGCCTAAAGACGGTGCATTCCTAACATAGCATAAGCAAGGCTACAGTTAAAAAATCAAGATATCATTAAGAATGCGTAATTGCTCAAATACATTGCATCATTGATGAACAGTAGGACAAAGCTCTGAGATCCTTGAGAGACGCATTGTGAAAATCCTGCTGACCGAAGTTATCATCAGCAGAAGCAACATTAAGTTGTGAGGGTGAAGGAGAGGCAACTTCTTCATAATCAATTATCTCAGTCTCGATAGACTTTAAAGTGGTGATATCCACTTCATAATCGTCATTGTACATATCACTTATTACACGAGTACTCTTGAATTTTGCACGCCTTCTAAGACTTGAATCTATCCTGCGAACCACACAAGATATTGTGGCTAAATGTCAGTCCCTTATTTGTAGCAAAATCTAGCCAAGGAAGTAATAAAAGGATCCCTGTAGACATAAAAAAACAGGTGTTATAATCAAGTAAATGGTGCATATAAGCATCAATATGTTCATTAGAAATTAAGTCATCTTTCAAAGACAGACATCATATTATGATATTCATGAAAGCGTCTTTAATAACTGAAGAAAATGTTTGAGGACATTGCAATTAGCTTGTGCATTCTTCATAATAGAGCAGAAGAAGAAAAAAAGACCTTAATAGTAGAGATATAATGCGTTTATATACATCCAAAGAAAATCACAATACTCTTTTAACTCTAATGAGTTTAGTGTAGATCATAAACAATAGAGATATACCAAAAACTTGGTAAGAAACATATAGCATTGATGCCCAAAACCTGAAGAAAAATATATGCATATGAGTTAGAAAATGAGGGAACAACGGATTGGTGAGGTTAGGCCTGAATATAAACACAAGAAAAGGCAAGCAAGAAAGAACAAGTAACATCAACATCTTGGCTCAACTTGTTCTACTTAATTAGTGGGATGGATGAACTCGATATGTCTCCGAGAACAAATACATATTGGATCCAGCTGTTGGGGAACGTAGTAATTTCAAAAAAATTCCTACGCACACGCAAGATCATGGTGATGCATAGCAACGAGAGGGGAGAGTGTGTCCACATACCCTCGTAGACCGAAAGCGGAAGCGTTATGACAACGCAGTTGATGTAGTCGTACGTCTTCATGATCCGACCGATCCAAGCACCGAACGTACAGCACCTCCGTGTTCTGTACACGTTCAGCTCGATGACGTTCCCCGGACTCCGATCCAGCAGGGTGTCGGGGATGAGTTCCGTCAGCACGACGGTGTGGTGACGATGATGATGCTCTGCCGGCGCAGGGCTTCGCCTAAACTCCGCGACGATATGACCGAGGTGGAATATGGTGGAGGGGGGCACCGCACACGGCTAAGGAACGATCCGTAGATCAACTTATGTGTCTCTAGGGTGCCCCCTGCCCCCGTATATAAAGGAGCAAGGGGGGAGGCCGGCCGGCCCTAGGGGGCGCGCCAAGGAGGGGGGAGTCCTCCTCCTAGTGGGAGTAGGACTCCCCTTTCCAGTCCCACTAGGAAGGAGGAAGGGGGAAGGAAAGAGAGGGAGAGGGAGAGGGAAAGGGGGGGCCGCGCCCCCTCCCCTAGTCCAATTCGGACTCCTCAAGGGGGGGGCGCCACCTCCTGGGCTGCTGCCCTCTCTCTCCCCTCAGGCCCACTAAGGCCCATTACTTCTCCCGTGGGGGTTCCGGTAACCCTCCGGCACTCCGGTTTTCTCCAAAATCACCCGGAACACTTCCGGTGTCCGAATATAGTCGTCCAATATATCAATCTTTATGTCTCGACCATTTCGAGACTCCTCTCATGTCCGTGATCACATCCAGGACTCCGAACAAACTTCGGTACATCAAAACTTATAAACTCATAATAAAACTGTCATCGTAACGTTAAGCGTGCGGACCCTACGGGTTCGAGAACTATGTAGACATGACCTAGAACTGTTTCCGGTCAATAACCAATAGTGGAACCTGGATGTTCATATTGGCTCCTACATATTCTACGAAGATCTTTATCGGTCAAACCGCATAACAACATACATTGTTCCCTTTGTCATCGGTATGTTACTTGCCCGAGATTCAATCGTCGGTATCCAATACCTAGTTCAATCTCGTTACCGGGAAGTCTCTTTACTCGTTCCTTAATACATCATTCCGTAACTAACTCATTAGTTACAATGCTCACAAGGCTTAAGTGATGTGTATTACCGAGAGGGCCCAGAGATACCTCTCTGACAATCGAAGTGACAAAACCTAATCTCGAATTACGCCAACCCAACATGCACCTTTGGAGACACCTGTAGAGCACCTTTATAATCACCCAGTTACGTTGTGACGTTTGGTAGCACACAAAGTGTTCCTTCGGTAAACGGGAGTTGCATAATCTCATAGTTGTAGGAACCTTGTATAAGTCATGAAGAAAGCAATAGCAACAAACTAAACGATCAAGTGCTAGGCTAACAGAATGGGTCAAGTCAATCACATCATTCTCCTAATGATGTGATCTCATTAATCAAATGACAACACATGTCTATGGTTAGGAAACATAACCATCTTTGATTAATGAGCTAGTCAAGTAGAGGCATACGAGTGACATTATGTTTGTCTATGTATTCACACATGTATCATGTTTCCGGATAATACAATTATAGCATGAATAATAAACATTTATCATGAAATAAGGAAATAAATAATAACTTTATTATTGTCTCTAGGGCATATTTCCTTCACCAGCTACAATCATCCGTAAAATGTGATACTTAAAAAAACATTATAACTATGAACAGAATCCTTGAAAAACAAGAGCTACAACCAAAAGTAATCATGTTACATCAGTTAGCTGCTTGCATATGAAATAAGAAATGTCGGGGAGATTGTAGATAATGTCTAATTGAGAACCCAATCATGCTGGTTACTCCAAATCTACAACTTGGGAAAATGTACGGAAATGCTGATATCCGTAAGAATAGAAAGCTTGAAAGGCCTTTAGAAACTGAATACAACTATAAAAGTAAGAAAAAACAATTGTAAATTCAACCGGGTGCATGTATCCATCTTGACCTTCTTTTAGGGATATTCAAGCATGAAAGTGGAATTGAACCGCCAGCTGGTCAAATAATCAAGATGACTAAATAAATAAGCATCTACTGATAAGATGCACAAATGAAGAGTGGAACAGTATAAAACTTCTTGTAGACCACAATACATAACTAAACATGCATGCACGGTTAGTTATGAACAGCCACTTCTAAGTTACTAATGAATATTTAACTATGTAAAAGATATATTGGACTATCCTGTGAACTACTAAAAGAATGAAACATCATTTTTCATCCAAAAAACATCTAAATTCTGAACGACAGCATTAAGCAGGTAGAAAAAATTCTGAAGGGAAAATAACTATAGAAACACAGTTGTGCACATTCTATTTGTTGTTATATGTTGAAGAAAATAGTAGTACATACCACAGAAGGCAAATCAACTTTAAAAATTTAATGATATTCGTACAACAGTTTGTATAGGACGCCACGGTAACCAATGGTATGCATAGGACAGTACATTCATTGGTGTAGAGGCAAAATATTTGTTTGTTTCCCTAGAAAAGATGTCTCAGAATAGGACAGGGGGGAGCCATAAGGCACAGAAGGCATCTAATAGATAAAAGGAGCACACCATGATTTCATAATCACAATGCAACAAAATATCATATAAGCATGTTCTCCTTACATAAGCCCAAGGAACATGCCATCTTGCAACATTCTCGTAACATTAAGTACAGAACAGCAGAGGGGGCACAAAGCATGAGGTAAATATAAAACAGAAACATCTTGATCTCCGTCAATTCATGAATTGCAAAATTTCGAAGAACTAAACGGACTACTTGACCTATTATCATTTACTGGAGCTTCTGTTCTGATTGCTGGGTACACATACCTTGGTTATTGTACTAAATTTAATACAAATATTCATATGTTGTACTACAAATGCATGGCACCACATTGTAAAAACACATGGCACCAAAAAAGGGCTAGCCTACATGGATAAAGAAGAAATAATTACATCTGTAGCATTTACTTGATACCTACAGGATAAGTTCGGCTACTACTTTTCTTTGAAAGAATATGCATGACACTGTGCATCGGTTCTTTAGTTTTTGCTTAGTCCGTACATACAGCTAAAGAAAAACTTTGCATAAAATTATTTACCATGGTCAACATAACCTTCTTAGGCCCTGTTTGTTTGGGCTTTTGCTTCTGCTCTTACAGCTTTTCCACTTTAGCCAAAAAGCTATAAAAGCTCCTAAATAGGTGCTTTTAGAGCTTTTCTGGCTTTTAGAGCTAAATATTGTTATATTGATTCATCAAAATTCATAAAAGCTCGAAAAGCACCTATTTACGAGCTTCTATGGCTTTTTCGCCAAAGTGGAAAGCTACTAAAGTAGAAGCAAAAGCTCAAACAACGGGGCCTTAAGCTTGATGGGCAAATCAAAATTCATGTAGTTGCATTTTGTTGGACCCAGGTTGTTAGTTCAAATCAAAGATAAAGTGGCATGCCTCACAAATAGCTTCTATATGAAGAGCAAGAGACAGTGTAGAAAGCATCTAATCCATATATCCAGCAAAAAGCAAAGTAAAATGTAGTCAACTATAGCTTACAAACTAAAAGGATAAAACTGCGAACCAGCAACATGTGCAGTGGCATGTGCGGCAGCACGATGACCACATATAATTCTTTTGGCCTGGGAATTGGCAACACCAATAACCATGGACCTCATTTCTAAGAAAGTATCAACAATTAGAATGGTAGATCTCAGTAGCAACAATTGAATGCATACTTCCAAATCAGAGACCTGATTTGCTAATTATGAATCAATGCACTTCTAAAATCTTCTAGACCTTAACACCATAGTTTCAGTGGTTGTACTTTATTTTTTGAAACATATACATTACTATATATGCTTTTAGCAACATAAACAATTAGAGACATGTAACAATGGTATGCACAAATGATAAAGTAAAAGCCTAGGAAAAGAAAATAAAAATGTGCCAAGCCGTTCCATGTGCTATGGTATTCTGAAGCACATCAAAGCTGCGTTCAACATGTTTATGGATCACAAAGTCCTCTATGCTGCACGGGAAAGCAATCAACTGGCTCATGAGCTTGGCGTTGAAGCTAGACTAAGGGGAGATCAGGTGATCATCGCCCACGTCCCGGACAAATTAAGACACCTCATATTTTCAGATTGTAACTCTGCCTGAGTTTGTACCCTAGCTCTCTCAAAAAAAATGTGAGGCTCACCTTGCTGATGATTAATGTTACTTGGAGAGGCAGTAGCTGCAGGCTTGGAGGAGGTTGTGGATATAATCCTCCAGCCATAAGCCCGTGGAAGATGTGGTGCACTATCTAAGATTTCATCTTCCTCATTCATCTCTGTCTCTCCTTCCTCCTCTTCCTACCGGTTCTCAACTACGGCAGCACATGACAGTCAGCACCACAAAGGAGTACGCAAGGTAAATATTGAAACTAAGATGGATAATAATGAGATATTAAGATGAGCAATTAATTATCACCTGATTTTTTAATCTATCTACCTGTACTATAGAAACCTTGCAACAAACTTTTAGAACTGGACCAACAGAATGACATGTGGACGGGATTAAAAAAGGCTGAAAGTATCATCCACTTGGCATACTTACATACCAGCCCATTTACTCCAAGGACATGCTAATTGATCTCGAGACACCAGTTCCTTTCAAATCACATAAAACTACATCAAACAAAGATGGATCTAGTTAGAGGATGCACAATCTGCTTACGACAAAATGTGTTGACGCAAAATAATGTAATGAAAGCTCTAATTCATGCACATGCAGGTAATTGAGCTATTAAGTTTCAACTCCATAAAAGTACTAAACTCGATGATAACTTTTGGTGACATGGATTAGCCAATTGAGCTATTCACACAACCATTGCTAACCTTCTTATCTGCAGAGAAACTTCTGTTGACATGCTCGTCGCACTAACCTGCCATGAATTAAGCAGATTTTATCAAAGTTGCAAATCATTTAACTATGCACACAGTACCTAATAGCTAGTTAGCAACTTAACTGAAAAGATGGTGAGCAAAAACTGTATTCAAGCTATGTCATAAAGAACCCATAAGGCACCTACCCATCAATGTGGCTGCAGACCATTGAAATATTCAGTGTTTGTGTGACTACTCGGCGACAATGAATCCAAAGACCGACAACTAATGGTTTTATCAGCAATGAAGACTAAGAAACACATGTTGAAACCATATACAGGGCAGAGCCGGCGAGGCTGCTGGTGCCACCTGACAACCTCAAGGCTAAATGCTTGTTTGACATGGCTCTAGACAATAGTGTCTTATGGCACCAGACTCGTGCTAGCCAGACCTACACACATGCGCTCCTCTAACCAATGTAATCAGAAGTATGCCAACCAAATGAACAATAAGCGGATACGTAATCCATGGTTTGCAGGTGTATTGTGTTGATTTTTAACTATTTTCTGAATATTTAACAGAACAAAATAAATGACGGAAAAAGAAGGGTTAGGTCCAAGCTAAAAAGGAGAAGCAGAGTTCACCAAAATTGTTCATGAAGAGTAAAGATCACGCAGATCTTATGTTTAAAGAGAATTGCCCTATAGAAGTGAAACAAAGACGTGAGAAATCAATGTATTTCGCCATTTTAAGTATCGAAAAGAAAGCAAGAGATCACTCTAGGTACTTGGTTCACTTGTTCCTTCTGAATAACTTTCTGGATGCCTTGTTTTTCCATTTGATGTTGATATACCTATAGATGAATGTGGCATATCATATTGTCAGCACAAGAAAGTAAGCAGCTTAGTATTTCTTCATAATGGGAAAAATTAAAAGACAAAGGAAGTCTGACTGATTAATCCAAAAAACAATTGCTGCTAATCAACACACATATCTGCAGTAGCATTTTTTTTAATGTAATAATAGCAGTGAGCTAGTTCCATTCCATTCTCTAAATGCAAGCAACAAATAAAAAGTATTATGAGGCTCATAAAGGCTAAAACAGAACCGAACAAAGGAGATGGGTGCGGAGGACCTTCATGACATCTGTCAGGGTCGCAACCAACCAGAATATATAGGAACAAGGCTAGAGTAGAGCATCAAAAACTGACAATTCATGCATTAAAGGGCAATCTATCTGACAATAAAAGAGCGTAGAGGGAGTCCTCTTGTCTAGTTAGAAAAAATGTGATGTGTACAATGGATACACACACAAGTTGCTCTAGTTTCAGTTATCCAAAACTGAAAAAAATGTGATGCACACACAAGTTGCTCCAGTTTCAGTTTCCCTCTGTCCCACTATATAAAGCATATTTTGATTGGTCAAGCATCATTTTGATCACAATTACTTTGTCAGTGTAAGCTTTATGTGATATAAAATAAAAATCAAAAGTGCGTGCTTTGTGGTAGGAACTACTTTGAATTGTGCCCTGAGCCAGAAGGTTATTATGTTAGCGTAAGTACTATAATAGTAGAATTTGGCAATTCCCTTCATCCAGTTTTCTAGCTCAAATCGGCGGGCTTCTACTATTTGGATGAGATGCTGTTCAAGTATGTGTGGTTTCAAGCTCAGTTGTTCTCTTTTTTATCTACATATCCGACAGTAGAAGAGTTTAGAAAAACATGATTTTTACATGCAATGGATGTGCACACACACACACACAGTTGGCTCCAGCCGGTTTGAGTCATCCAAAATTAAACAAAAACGTGATGCGCGCGCGCACACACATAGTTTGCTGCTCTGAGTTTCAGTCATGGCATACACAATTTGTATGCATCCAAAACTAAAGGCACAAACAACAGGTAGATGAGAGGGGGAGCTCACCACAATTGTGTTGGGTGGGATTGAAGAGGGAGGTAGGGATGTTGGCCTGCTCCTCTGGCCGCTCTACCTGCTGCTCTGCACCTATAGAGACGAGAAGAGGTAGAAGAACCCGCATCAGCTTCTCCGTTACCTTCCTTCACACAACCAATCGCAGGCACTCACACATTAGAGGAAGAAGAAAACCAGAGGAAGGAAGGGTAAGGATGGATCCATACCGAGGATCTAACCTAAGGTGCCATGGGTGGAGCCGTGGGGCTAGGGTTTCAGGTGGCGGTTGAGGTTGGAGGGGGTGGAAGGAGGAGGAGGACTCATCTGCCGGTGCTTCGAGGTGGAGATGGAGGGAGCTCCAACCAGGGCGACAGTGGTCCTTTGCTGGTCTCTGCAGCCCTAGCACCGGCAGAGCTCAGGGACGGCCGGCTCCTCAGCGGGCGGAGCAGCCGGGCGCGAGCGTGGGCAGAGCAGACGGGCGCGAGGCATGGGTCGTCGGCCCGGCGAAGGAGATGGCGGCGGCGGGGTAGGGAGGCGGGCGCTGGTCTAAGGGGAGGAAGAGAGAGACGGGAGGAAGGGGAGAGGGGGCGGCGCGAGTGCGACGAGCGACGGCTAGGTCTCTGCCACGGGAACCGCAGCGATTTATACCCTTGTACGCGAAATGACGGAAATGCACTCGGCAGGGCACGGGATTTACGCGCGGTGGCACGAACGTCTCTGCACTATTCATTGCTACAGGAGCCTCTTCAATCCGACGGCCTGCGTCCTCCGGTGGGTCGATCCGACGGCCCAGATCCCATCAAGCAAACAGATCCAATGACCAGGAATCCAAATCTCAGATGAGCCGGAAGTTCTTCCATCATTCTTGCTTCTGGATGGTTGGATGGCTGTCTCCTCGAACGTTGTCAGTGAATATGTTTGTGAACGTATGTGTGGATATTTGGGATGTTCGTTTGGATGGACGGCGTTGGAGATGGCCAAGGACAGGAGTAGACTCTGGTCTACCTTTAGCAGCACAGTCAACGCTCACCTAGCCTTCGAGACGTACGTTAGCAACTTGACGGTCCTGATCGTCTGCCGCAGCAGAAGAGTTCAGCGCAAACCCACACTGCACAGACAATTTGAGCAGCCGCGCTTCCATCTCCCTCGTCAGATCTCTCTCACGTCACCACTCCACCAGATCCACATCCCAAACCGCGCGGCGCAGCAATGGCGGTGCGCCCGAGCCTCGCGTACTTCCCCTCCGACAACGCGCTCCTCGACTCCTCGGGCCTACCGTGGGGCGTCGCCGTCACGCCCTTCTCTTCCACCGATGAGCGCGGCTCCTCTCCGGTCACCGGCGACGAGGGCGACCTCATCCCTCGCTGCACGTCCTGCTTCGCCTATTTCAGCACCCTTTGCTCGCTGCACCGCTGGTCGTGGACGTGTCCCATCTGCTCGGAAGACAACGACCTCTCCGCCGACGCCGCCGCGCGCTACGCGCGGGACGGCAGCCACGACCCGCCCGAGTTACGCTCCGCCTTTGTCGACCTCCTCCTCCCGGGTAGGGCTTCCGCAGTTCCGATCTGCTGCAATGTGGTGCAGTGAAATGACGGGCTTGTGTTATTTTCCAGGGGAGGAGGGTGAGGCAGCGGCTGCGACGACGCCCGTGTACGTGGCAGCGATCGACTTATCCTGTAAGATGTGATGATCTCAAGATTTTTCGCCTTATGGTTCTAGCTTATTTGTTATACCCTCGCCTTCGTCTCCACACAAAAGAGTGATAAATTGACAAGGGAAATGGATGGCTGTTAGGTTTTAAACTTGCTAAATATGGAAAAATATGAACATCGAATAAGATTGTGCCACATATGAATGGAGAATAAAACAGTCCTAGTTTGGTCCAGTAAGTGATTGATATGATCGTGGGGTTCCTGTGTGGTGTTTGTGGCACCCCTGGACGCCTTTTTTTGTTACTTCCTTTGTAATGTAAAAGGGAAAATCATTGCAGCATTGTAGTGAGCAACTCTACCAATCCAAGATCTTGTTATGTTGGTAGATTTTGTTTTCCACTAACATGATGCATGGATTAATGAATCCAAATCCATCCCAGTTTAGCTTGAATTCATCTAGCTAGGATAGGTTCCACCTTTGGTGCCTGTTGTCCTGATCAAAATATTTCAGATTTTCATGAGAATAACTCTAGAATTTTGAGACCTTCTGTTTTGTTTTATTTAGAGCTCACTTGTTTATGTCTTCTTCTCATAATTTATTTCTTCATGTTGTTTTTAGCTTCTGAGGAGTTTTTGGAGCTAGTCAAAAGTGCTCTTCTGGCAGCTCTTGAAGGTGAGATCCACTCACAAGCTTTAGGAGCTAATCTATTTATACAACTTTGTTATTGAAAGGACATACATGATACAGGCATACAGCTACGTGTACACTGATCTAGTGATGCCTTGCAGCTCTTTCTCCAGGATCATTATTTGGGATTTTAACATTTAGCAGCAAGATAGGACTATATGATGTTCAAGGTCCAATACCAATTGTGAAAAACGTTTTTATCCCTCCTGATTCTGACGGCACCTTGCACGTGGACCTTAAAGATGTCATGCCATTTTGTTCATTTTTGGCTCCTGTATGTACATTATCCTCTTAATTTAATCCTTCAATTTTCAGTTCAATCATTTACTCAACCTGTATCCCTAGAGCATTGGTTTCTCCTGTATATGCTTATTTTAATTACATCTCAACAGGTTGGCACTTTCAAAGACCACATCGCTGAAGCACTAGAAACAATTAAACCAATAGCTTCCTGGGAAAGGGCAACAACTGCATCACAAGTTCAAGATCACGCATTGCATCATACCCGTGGGTTTGGGGTAGCAATTGATGCTCTTGTCAACTACCTAAGTGTGGAAAATGGAACTACCTTTGAACTTGGTATGTAATTTTTTTTGCAGGGAACTTGGCATCTTATTGTATTGATTACACTACTATTCTGTTATTTTATTAGTAGAAGATATACATATTCTCTTTGAAGGGGAGCCTTGGCGCAGTGGTAAAGCTGCTGCCTTGTGACCATGAGGTCATGGGTTCAAGTCCTGGAAACAGCCTCTTACAGAAATGTAGGGAAAGGCTGCGTACTATAGACCCAAAGTGGTCGGACCCTTCCCTGGACCCTGCGCAAGCGGGAGCTACATGCACCAGGTTGCCCTTTTTTATATACATATTCTCTTTAAGGGCTTTATTAGTAGAAAACATGCTTTCTCTTTAAACTACATGGCCTTGCGTTCTAATATTATGCATTCTCCTGGTAATTTTTGAAACAGCTAGAATATTTGCGTTTTTATCCGGGCCTCCGAATTATGGGGCTGGCCAACTAGACGCAAGAAGCAATGGGGACCACAATACTGGTAAAGTGGTGGATTCAAATAATACATTACTGCCCGAAGAGACAAGTTTCTACAAAAATCTGGTAGGTTTGCATAAATATTGATCAATGCATTCTGAGAATATTTTGGGAGGTATCCTGATTGCCATATCACAGGCTGCTAGTGCTGTTCAAGCAGGTGCATGTGTGGACCTTTTCGCGATTACAAATGAATACACTGATCTTACTTCCCTAAAAGTTCTGAGTGTTGAGAGTGGTGGCTCATTGTTTCTGTATTCAAATACAGATGAATCAACACTTCCACAAGATATGTAAGTTCAGTCATCATCTCTGGCTCTGTGCTCTTTTTATTCAGCAGTCCAACTGTATCTCCTCAATTAGGAGATATCCTAATGTGGTTCAGTTCTCAAGCACTGTCTGGTCTGTTTATGTTATTTGCTTCCTCTTTGTAGGTCAGTCAGATTGATAGGATAACATATGCTCATGCTTTGTACATTAGTGTAGCTCAAGAAATTAGTGTGGTTGGAACCCCCATAATGTTGGAATCACATCTATGGACATTCAGGTCTATTTGGTGATTTTGTTTCTTATAATTTGGTTTCAACGTGTGATGGCTGTTTGTTAATTCTCCATGCCAAGGGGTTTGTTACCCAAGGCTAACTGTGGGCTTTATTATGGCCTTCTGGGGCGGTGAGATCTGAATAGGCTTCTTCCTAGTATTCTTTTGTGGGCAACAGGTTCTGTTACCACTCACTGTTGAACCTTAGATTTAGATCATGTTGACTTGCCTGATGCCAAAGATCTAATAAATTATCTGATTGTTGGTTGTGCACTGCCCCAAATGTCCATACTATAAATTGAGCAGACTGGGTTTGACGTAGTTGGATGGCTGGTACATGGTAAATACAATCTATACACAAATATATGTGCAGAATGTGAAAATATGGTCCACATGTCGTTCACATGCTTTGAGCCACTGATTACAATATAGCTGTGAAGCAGTAATATGCATTTATCCACCGTTTTTACTTTTCAGATACAAAATGCTAAAGCGTCCATATGCCTTTGGATGTGTACTGCGGTTGAGAACATCTCCAGAGATCAAGATTGCTGATTCTGTAAGTACTCTGAGAGATATGCAAATTTACCTAGTGACCTTTTTATATGTTCCTTAAGCTGATATTGTTTAATTCATGTCCAACAGTATGGTCATTTCTTTCCAGATCCTCAATACATGCATGTTCAGCACATAAATTGCTGTGATTCGTTTGCTAGCTACACTTACGACTTTGAGTTCGAAAAGGATTCTCAGTTTTCCAGGTAAAGGCCATGCTGTTTCTAACTTTTGTAGATTATGTGCTTATATGTGTTAAAATTTGATGAACTTGAACTAACTAGCAGCAATGTGGTACTTCCCTTCTTTGCTCTGACAAATTGAAAGTTTAGATTTCCACAGTTCAAAGAGATAACCAAATAGGAAACTCTATCATCCATTTACAGTGTTGGGCCTTGCTAGTAATTATGCCAATTCGTAGCCAGATCTTTGTATCAGACATTTGTTTCTTCCCTACAGGTAGGGTGACATTTTTTGTGGTCAACACCGAATGAGTACACGAGTCTTTGCATAATGACGAGCATTTAGGATTTTATGTATTCTGTACTCCAGCTTAAATCTGCCATTGGACCTGTTTTTAAATTCTACTATATATGGATCCCTGTATCAGATTATCCACAAGTTGGCTGGTCTGGTTGAAGAAGTATAAGCCTTGTGAAATGAATTTAGTTTGTTACTGACTGCACCAATAGAGAAGTCATCATGATCCACACCCATAACTGAAACTAGGATTTTCAAATTCTTTCTTACCTGTTGTTAGCGCTTGAACCTTTGGAACAGACGCAATATGGGAGGATTCGGCTAGGTCAGGAACTTACCGATTGGGCACCGTGGAGAAGTGTGCGGCTAGGGCTGAAACCCCAGGTGCAGGGGATAGTGATAGGACATGCTGAGCAAACAAAACGATAGGCCTAGTTCTATGATTGATTTGTTCATCACGTTGCCACTCCATTACATAGAGTGTTTGCCTTACACACTTGCTCAAATTGATAAGCCCACAATGAGTCTTAATCTATTGGAACACAAATTGGACAGTAGTGAACTAGTGATCCCTCTATCAATAGTAAGTTAGGAAAATTACCTACACTGCGAGCCCTGATGTAGTTTATATGCATCACTAATCTGTACCACACGAGGGATCTTCTTTACGTCCCGCAAAAAAAGAGGGATCTTCTCTATGGCACCATAGGAATAGGTTTATGATACATTTGCAAGTTCTCCTTGTCCGGTCGTCCTTCTAAACTATCTTGGTTATGGTTATTTAGATGTCTCCTTCCAATCAATCCGTGCTTCCTTTTAACCTATATATGCCAAATTAATCTGAGGCTTTCCTTTTCTATTGCTTATGTCTAGTTAATCCTAGCTGTTCCTTCTCTACTTCTAAATATTATAGATATTTGTAAAACAAAACACGCTAGGATGGGCTCAGCACATTACTAAGAGAAGGAGAAAACCCGATAAAACTATTACCATTCATTGTCAAAAGGGAAAAAAACTAGAATTTTCAGCATTGAATCTAACCATCTTTTTTTCCTATGAAACCTATCATCCTTTACATGTTTCAACTTAATTCCCAATTAGTGTATCTGGGATTTACTCTTAAAAAGACTAAAAAAGTGCACAATGTATAAGCATGTTATCTACCGGGAATCTTGATAACTATGCTATACAAGGAGAAAACCCGACAAACTATACCATTCATTGTCAAAAGGAAAAAAAACTAGAATTTTCAGCATTAAAGCTAACCATCCTTTTTTCCCCTATTAACTTATCATCTTTTAGATGTTTCAACCTAATTCCCAGTTAGGATGTCTGGGATTTGCTCTTGAAAGGACAAAAAAAGTACACAATGTATAAGCTCTATCTACCAGGGATCTTACTAACTATGCTATACAAATACTCCCTTCGTCCCAAAATAAGTGTCTTGAGCTTAGTACAGATTTGTACTAGAGCTAGTACAAAGTTGAGACACTTATTTTGGGACGGAGGGAGTACAATAAGGATACTACTACCACCGGTCGGTTACACAGGGCCCTATTGTACTTTGAGTCTAACTTTGACCACCGATTTAACCAGTAAAATATGCGCTATGTTCCATAAAAAGTAACTGTTGGTGTTCCATAAAAAGTAACTGTTGGAAAGATCTTTCGAATGCAATATATAGATCATATTTTCTTATTTAAATCGGTGGCCAATGTTAGACTCGAAATACGAAGCGGGCCTGTATACCCCGACCAGAGAGTAAATCATAAGACACATTCTAACCGTTGATTGAGTCCGGTCTTTTCTTGAGTATGTATTTTAGTAACAATAACAACTTCCATGCCTAAACAAGGGAACTGTAACTATGATCAGTATAAAATCTGTAGCCAAACAGTTTTGACCGTGTATATTATCTCCTAAACCCTTACAACCTGATGTTTGCAACTGCAGGAAGTCAAGGCCTCCTATTCTCCAAATCGTATTTAAGTACACGATGATAGTACAGCATGGTGATGCATCAGATGATGCTTCAAATTCTGGTAGTAGGTAAATTTCGTATCGCCTGTCACAGATTTGTGAATACTTAGTATGCTACATTGTTACTGTTTGCTCTTACAAGTTAAAGTATATTTGATATGCCATTCCTCTGGTGTCAATAAGTTTAAGCATACTGACAATTGTCCTTATGTGTGAGCTGTCCAAGTTATTTTTTGATGATTCTGTGATATACTGGCTTGCAAGTTAATTACTTGCTTGCTAATGTTTGTCTAATTGTCAATTTGCAGTGTGCAATTTCTTTTTGTCAATTTGCAGATGTTCCATGTTAGCAGCAGTTTTATACACATTGTTATCTATATTTTCATATTTTGTAACTTCAAAATACACCTTGTCCAGATCTAAGTTCTCAGTGCAAAGGCGGTTAAGGGTGCGGACTATCCAGTACAACACAACTGCTAATATCTGGGACCTGTATGACTTTGTTGACCCAGATGTGGTATTGACGATACTTGTACACCAGGTACAACCTCTGTTTCAGATTACTGCATTTCCTCCCTAAATTGTAACGACGGCAGTACAATTTTGATGGATAAACTGTTTGTCGTAAGCACGAAGGCTGTTAACTGTAGGACTAAAGCATCTTACTACATCAATTAATTGCCACTACAAGAAAGTTATAGCAATCAAATGTTGCCACAGCCTCTCTGTAGGACTATAACATCTCGCTACATCAATTAAGTGCAACTCTACAAGAAAATTATGGGTAGGAAACTTTGTCTGGGATACAGCTGGTCACAAGCTTAGTATTTCTGTATTTTACTTAAACATTCATTTAGCTGTTTTATTTTAATATTCATCTAATGGTTTTATTTGAATGTTCGTCAACAATTACAAGATTAATATTTATTCAACCCTTCTAGGCTTAGGAGCTATTAGGCCCCTATTTTGGCAGGCCTGTTTTATCTTCTTCCCTGCAATCGGAAGCTAGGTTTACTCTGGTTGTCTGGCACTAGTTTCCGCCTTTCCGGTTTATTGAAGGCGAGCCAACCCAACAAGTTTTGAGTTCTGGGTTTCCAAAATGCTCTCAGGACTCTGTTAATATGGAAGAAGAGAAGCTAAATTTGACCGCAGTCTACGCTAATCTATTAATTCACCATAAGGAATCCCAGCTTAAATCCTTATCTGAATCAGCTTGTTTAATGAATACGGTTCTGCAGGGACATAATGTATTATATATATATTGTAGTTTTGGCATTCTGTTGTATTTTAGTTATAAATGCTAAGCTTGGTGACCTTAAAAACAGGAGAGAAATGTTCATGATCGTCAAACCTAATTATATTTCTAGACTCGAATAAAACCAAAGTTATCACTGAAGATCGAGCAGAAGATCATTTGATACTGAAAAAGTTCATTTTCCAGGTTATTTTGGCTTCTTTAAGTGATGTGGTAGAAGCAAGGCTATGGCTCCATGATTGGTTGGCGATTTTCATTGCCCAATACAACAAGGCATACAAGAACGTCAGACCTGCTGATTCTGGAGTTTCTGATATTGACGTTGATTTCTCAAACTGCTCACAATTGCAGCCTCTGGCACGGCTTGTATTTGCATTTCTAGTAAGCCCCTTGCTTCAAGTTCAGGATGAACATATTCATCCAGATTACCAGACATATTTGCAGTGCCTCTTCAGGTAAAGTATATATTTTGCTACCATGCAGTTCCTAAAGTTCTCACAGGAAGAAACAACAAAATTCCACAAATTCCCTTTCCACATTTTTTTACAAAATCCAGATTATCTCACTGCTGTAGTTTATTTGAGCTACGCAAGTATTGCTTATATAATGTTCAACGTTATTATTTCTCTTTACAGTGCACTGGAACCGGCTTCTCTTCGGCAAGCTATATGTCCTACACTGAGTTCGTACTCCTCTCTTGATACAGAAGCAGAAGTGCATCAGTCTCTAAGTCGCAGTGTATTCACCAGTGAGAGACCAATATTCCTTCTTGACGCCTACACTGACCTTTTGGTGTATTACTTGCCTACAGCCAGCCCTTCAATTCCCTTTCCTCCTCCACGTGACTGTGAGTCCAGCACCATCTTTTTTAAGTGCCACTTAGTTGTCCTGAGATTACTGCATTTCCTCCCTAAATCGTACTCCCTCCGTAAACTAATATAAGACGTTGAAGATCACGTCTTATATTAGTAGGGAGTACTAATTCTGTTGTTATGACTTTTTAATTTCTTCACGCATATTGAAGGCCTCAACTTCAGAAGAACGGATGTAGTAGTATGTATGGTTACGGGTTATTTCAGCCAATGCATATGCTAACACTGAACTTATGTTTGTAGGTCTGTTGAGATCAACGGTCGACAGGTTGAAGCAAGAAAGGACCTTAACTCCCAGGCTTGCTTTTATTCATGGTGCACGTGATGATACAACAACATCTGAGAAATACCTGATTGAGGATCGGGCTCTGGATGGCACTCTGATGGATGGTTCTACAGGTTTCAGATCCTTCCTTGAGGAGGTTAGAAGCAGAGTAGCCGAGTTTGGAATATAGAGAGGCCTGTCTCAGCTGTTGTTTAAGCTGTTCAATATGCAAGATTGATGATTGGTCATACTGGGCCTTGGCATGGATAGGATCTGTTGTGTTGCTTAGCTTACTTTTGATACTCCATGTTGCTAGGGCCACTCCATTGATATGATATGAAACCATCACTGCATGTTGAATATGGCAGGATTGCATATTTCTGGAGTTCATAGTCCATGTTGAATATGCATGTCTTGAACAAGTGCTTTGTACATTGCCCAAACAGGCAGACACACTTAAGTGACGATTTTGCTCTGTATGTTATTATTACTTGTTATATAATGTGTTTTTTCGCATAGAAAAGTAAATATTGCCCAATTTATCATGAAACACAGGACTATGCTGATATTATCAGCTCACTGTTACAAGGCATAGGCAGAGAGCAACACAGCTGTGTACCTGTGTTGCAACTTCCTGATAGCAGATAACAGATGCCAACTTTCTGATTCGCATTATCTCGGCAATTCATTATTTTATACTTGTAGCTGTGTGCCTGTGTGGTTACTGTGCTGCCGCAGTTAACATTACAATAGCAGCAGTAACAATAACGATAACAAAGGCTTTCAGTCCCAACAATTTGGTGGACTAGAGTTGGGCATAAGATATTGAAATCAAGTCATGATTTTATACTTGTCGTTAAGTCAAGTCTATCATTTCATACCATTAATTTACTGATTCTCTCCTGTGTGGCATTATCGTTAACTGCACCACTTGGTTTGGTACCTGATTCTGACGTTCAGCGATATGGAAGCCCAAATCAAGGCACAGAGCACAACTGAAAGCAGTGCATGCGCTTATTACAAGGGAGCTTTTCTGGCCGACAAGCGTCCACGGAAACATGCAGCTTCCATCGTCTGATCACTCATCAGATCATGCCTGCGGGCCCGCGGCTCGACGTCCGCATTGCAGCACAACAAACCACTTTTCCCTCGTAGTCTCAAGCCTCTCCTAATTCTCGACTCAGGAGATCCGGTGGTGAACCGAAGCGGCCATCTAGGGACAAGAAAGCCGACCTCGTGATCTCTCGCAATTTACCGCCCTCTAGTAAAACAATTCTATCAGCCATCAGGATCATTTCCAGCCGGTGAGCAATGATGACAACCTGAAAATGTGGGGAGAACATCATGAAAACAGGTAGGCACAGAAATCTCTGAAGAACGATATTCCTACTGCATACGCCACTTACAGTGTGGCTTGCCATCAAATTCATCAGTGCTTCTTTCAGTAGCAGCTCAGACCTGCTATCCAGAGCAGACGTTGCTTCATCCAGTACCAGTATGGAAGAGTTCTGGTAGATTGCCCTTGCGATAGATAACCTGAGGATTGAAAATACGCATGGTGTTGGCTTGAATGAAACATCGAAGCCAATTCAGTCAGAAAAGCTGCCAGACATTGTGCTGGGGAGAATTTTACCTTTGTTTTTGCCCGCCACTTAAACTAGAACCTCTCTGTCCTACATACGAGTCATATCCCTCTGGCAATATCTTAATGAACTCATCGGCATTGGCTATCTTAGCAGCATTCTCAACTTTTCTCATATTAGTATCTCCCACAGGGTCGCCATATGCAATATTTTGAGCGATTGTCCCGGAAAATAACATCTATGAAATAAGAAGAAATGAACATGCATGAATACAATGTTTGCGAAAAATGTGTTCAGTCCAACATGCCAAAATATTAAATTATGTGAGTTCGAAGCTGAGATACCACCAAAACAGAGTTCCATCAGGAGTTGCAAACAAAAGATTACCAAGATATCCTTTTGAACACCCCAAATGAGATGCTTTGAAACCGCAATGACACAAAAGGAAATGATACACCACAGGTACTAACCGGATCCTGTGAAACAAACGCAATATGTGTTCTCAAGCACTGTAGCTGAATGTCTTGAATATCATGGTTGTCCAGAGCTATATAACCTACAAGGAAAGTTCATCGATAGCCATTTTACAAGATAATCATGAAGTTGAGATAACCCAGAAAGCGGGAATTCAAGATAGCAAACTTGAACTAAAAGGCCGAAACATGTAAGACTGTTTACAGATTCTGCAGCAATATACTACTGATGTTCAGTTCAATACCACTTTGTGGATGATAAAGTCGGAGGAGTAATTTGGCAAGAGTGGTTTTCCCTCCACCAGATGGTCCGACAATAGCAATAGTTTCTCCTGCTCTGATATGAAGATTCACACCATCTACTATTGGTGGCATACCAGCAACATATCTAAATGTAACATCATGGAACTTAATATCTCCCTTAACAGAATTTAAATGAAGTGCACTGGGTTTATCCCTCACCTACAGCACAGAAAAGCAGCATGGATGTATGAGTTGCGAATTATGATAGAAAATTTCCTTGATAACAGCAATTCAAATCCAAGAACTTACTACCAAATTATACTTTCTAAAAGGTATATGCTATGGAATTCGTTTCTCACACAACCAAATAGACTTCTTTCACCTTCAACCAGCTTTTCGCTAGCAAAACGTAACTAAGACCCCGCGATCATCCAAACAAAAAGAAAATTACTTTAAGAATGTTGCATTTCTTGAAAATTACACATATATTACATACATAAGAAACCTTAGAAAAAATAGTAATGATTTGTTCAATGGTCTTCTTATAAATTTAATAAAATACAGTCCTTAACAGGAGATGGTGATTACCTCAGGGATGAACCTTGTTAGATCAAATATGCGTTCTAACGCTGGTTCTCCTTGCTTATATTCATTATATGCCTTGCCAAAATCCTATGCATGGAATAGATTCTCGTGAGAACCAAATCAAGAGTGCTGGAAGGAAGTGGTGCATGACAGCATGCAATAAGACATGATGATACAAAGCACACTCAGAAATTCTAAAAAAAAGAGTTAATAATGCAAAAATAAAATTCCCAAAAGAAAATGTTAACAGTATCAAGTAAGCACAAGGGTAAGTTTATTATCATACTTATCATAAAACTTAATGATATTTGCTTCTATACAGCTACAGAAATAAAACAATAACAATTGTTTTTGCGTATTCCAGTACAATAACTCTTCAGGTGCAAAAAGGTTGGTGGTGGTGGGGGTACTGCGTGCATCCCATCGAATGTAAAAGAAGATGTGCACGTAATTTTTTCCTTCAGAGCACAAATGATTAATTAGTTGGACTCCAAATTCTATGAACATTATCAATCCTATGCAAGAAAGGATATTAACACAAATTCCAAATGTTTTATACATTTAACATTCATGCAGGGGAAATAAGAGACGAGACATCACTATGGTAAGAATTGACAAATGTAAATGCTCAATAGCGATTGTGATACCTGAATAGGCTCAACAAAAAGAGCAAGTGCTGTTAGGAAAGAAAGAAACCCCTCAGGATCAAATGTGGTTCCAGAAACTGCTACTGAACCAGCACAAAGCACAACCAGGCCTGCAATGTATGTAGTACGAACAGCTTGAGGTATGAGAGCTTTCATCTTCTTCTTACCCAAATTATTCTTCAGATCAAGAAAAGCCAATTCATGGAATCGTAACATCTCTTTGTGCTCCCCATTGTTTACCTTCACAGTGAGCATCGATGGAAGTACCTACAAAGGGTATTCATGTAAACAACAATCCGTGCATGGCTCTATATGTTTATTATACATGAACTAATTGAGTGCTACTAAACCAGACATCATTGAGATAGGCTGCGAGCATGGCGAGGCTAAGATGTGCCTCCTTGGATATTTGACGAAGTCTTTCACCAAGCTTTGCAATGACTATGGACATGCATGGAATTACCTATCAATGTAATGCAGAGTGAAAATTAAACAGTGCACACATAACTACTCCCTCCGTTCCTAAATATTTGTCTTTCTAGGCATTTCAAATGAACTCAACATACGGATGTATGTAGACATATTTTAGAGCGTAGATTCACTCATTTTGCTCCGTATGTAGTCACTTGTTGAAACCTCTAGAAAGACAAGTATTTAGGAACGGAGGGAGTACATATGAGTGACCATGAAAGAGCAGTCCAAACTATGAGATTTGTTACCATTGCTGCAACTAATGAGAGCTGAGGATTTATTGCCACCATTTGAGTACCCATTGCTATCAACTGCAAGCTTGTCGGCACAATTGTCTGCATGAAAAATAGTAATAAAAATTAGCATGGCACAATTACCGGTGCAATAATTTTCAGCACCAGTAGAATAGAAAGCAGTAAACTACTCCAAGGCTATCAACCATGAGGAACGATCAAAGAAAGGGAGAGGATTTCTATAATCAACAATCATACTGATTGCCGAAGGAGCATTTCTCCAAACAGCTTTCGTACATTTTATCAAACACATGTATCTACTAGGGTGCAAGAACCTCACATTGAGAACAGAGTACACAGCGTCCGCAACGTCGTCCGCCTCATCTGTGATCCGGTGCGCGATGTCTCCTGCGGCGATCCCTTCTCTGCCATCGAAAAACGCGAGGTCACGCGCAAGCAAACGCTCGAAGGCGCGCTCCCGGAGGCGCCACACCGCCCGCAGCGCCGCCTCCCAGAGCAACGCCTGCTGCACGTACGCCGCGGCCGCGCGCGCAGAGGCGAAAGCCGCGAGCGCGACCACGCCCCTCGAAACCTCCGCCGACACGCCCCCGCCTACGCCGGCGGCCAGAGCGCGCGGAAGGCGCCCCGCGGCGGGCACCGTGCGCGAGAGGCAGTACACGGCAGCGGCGGCGCACGCCCACCCCTTCGCGATGGTCCGCCACTCCGCGGCGACGTAGGGGAAAACCTCAGAGAGCGGATACGACGGGGGCGAACAGTCTTTGGCGGCCCGCACGCGGAGGCGGATTGAGCACGCGGTCGTTGCGGTTAGAGCTAGGGCTCGGGAGCGCGATATAGCTCTGCTGCTTCGCAGTGAGATGCTTGGGGTGAATGCTCGGGATTGCGAGGAGAAGGTTGGAAGAGGTGCAGGATTCGCCATCGCCATGGCCATAGTCCATGCCGATACCTCGCCGCGGCGGCGCTGTGCGCTATGAAGCCTGGAACGCGATGCGAAATGTGCGGGAAGAAGAGGTTCTCTTCTGCCGGACGAACTGACCCTGAATTCCCAAAATTATGTTTTCCACATTTGCAAATCGGTCAATTGAGAAGGAGAACGTTTCGGTCCACCACGACTGTGCCGATTTTGTCAAGCGCAGATAATGTGCCAGTTCACTCTCTCGAAGATGCTCATAATAATAAAGTGTGCTCATACGTTCATAGAAGCGAGGGTATATGTATATATATTAACATATGTGTCGTATTTGTGTTAAATTCTTTTAAAAACGAGAACGTTTTCAGAGTTTCATGAGGGTAGATTGAATCAAAATCAGTTTATGATTGTGACGTGAACCTTAGAACAAGTTCATTGTGGGTAAAGTGCACTTTTGGTATGAATCGAGTCTATTTCTATTCAAGAAATACAGTCATAAGAGGCCTTTTTCTGAACATAGTACAGACACAAGCACTCATATACACGCGCACACACTCATCCCTATGAACGCACACACGGACATCCTACCCCTATGAGCACCTCCGAAAGACTGAGCCGACGTATCATCTTGAAATTTACGAAGTCACCGTAGGTACCTCGTCGTCGACGGGAACGTCTCTTCACACTGAATGCGCATCGCCGGATATCCTGAAATAATTCCAGAAATAAATGCGAGCACTAGGATTTGAACCCTGATGGGCTAGGGATACCACAATCTCTCTAACCATCCAACCACAGGTTGGTTCACAGTCATAAGAGACCCTTACATACAGGCACGCACACTCATCTCTATGAACACACGTATTTATACACAGTGGCGGAGCCACCTCCCGGCTACCCGGGGCGGCTGCCCGGGCTCTGCCGTGGACTCTTGCTTAAATAATAGCAGTAAATGTACGTCTAAGCATCATTTGTAGGGGCAACCAACTCACAAACTAGAGCGTAGTGTATTTTGCCCCGGCTCTTTGGATGAGCTGGCTCCGCCACTGTTTATACATTACCCATATGGGCATTTTTTCGAGAGAATCTTGAGATCGACAAAGTCGTCTAAGACGCCTCGTAATTGACGCTCACGCTATACCGCTTAAAAAATAGGGCCGAAAAACCTGTAATACATCATAAAAAATGTGATCACGTGTGTTAAATCTAAGACTTGAACCTGGATGAACAAATTTCATCATAAAAAATCTAATCATGTGAGCTATGCCCAGTTCAAGATTGAGCCTAGAATTGAAAAGTTCATATTGGGCATAGGACGAAGAGTATTTTGATGTCACGACTGGACTCATACATTTCAATCACTGGATTAGAATTTACTAAACCTCCGTTACAAAAGAAGTATGTCTAAACAAATTCATATTTTTTAGGTAACTAAAAAATTCTTTACTATAGAGTATTATATTCAATAAATTTGCGGGTCTCCTTTTTCTAACTTGTGACATGGGCTAATTTTCTCTATGACCATTTATTCATCTCTATCAGGTATTGCCCGATTTTATTTAATAAATTACAAGGACGAAATTTAAATTCTTTTCTTTTGCAAAAATATCAAAGGTCATATACCAAGTAGCTCATACCCTTGCAAAAACACTACTACAAAAATTAAAAACTACAAAACAAATCATTGTGGTGCCGAAGTCTTCTTCCTCCGACATACAACGTCGAGGTGTTGTGAGCAAAAGTTCGATGCTGACTGGACCTCCATCTCAGCTGATAAACTTGTTGAGATCTAGGAGCTTGGAGAAGTAGCAGTTGAGAGGCCATCGATGTAGACCAGAACACGCCCGCGACCGATCTGCAAAGCAAAGCCCCATAGAAAAGAAAAAAAAATGCCAGA
This sequence comes from Triticum aestivum, assembly GCF_018294505.1. Taxonomy (NCBI): domain Eukaryota; kingdom Viridiplantae; phylum Streptophyta; class Magnoliopsida; order Poales; family Poaceae; genus Triticum; species Triticum aestivum. Next base: position 454,187,433 of record NC_057798.1, read on the forward strand.
GAGGGCCTAGAGAACACCCTAGATCTGGCCAGACCGGAAAACAAGCCTTACACACTCTTCGAGGAAGCCGGGATTGGCCAAACTTTGTTGGTCGGAAAAAAAACAATAAGGTATTACAAGCAAGCCTTTGGGGCCCAGCTACCTGGCGTTGTTAATGAAAGTGATACCTAAATTTTTTAGATGATTTTGTGAAATTTTTGGGAATATAATAAGGTTATTTTATTTATTCAAAGTTGTATGATAGCTACCTATAAAGATGTGTGTCGCCTATCTGCACCCTTTCCCATAAAAATATTTTTGTTATTAATACTAAAGTGAAGTATATGAAGGCCACTTTTACAAACACTTTGGATACACCTACACGACTTGTTCCACAAATAAGGTCAAAGTAGTTTAGGTCCTCTTCACATAAATAATGCCCATCAGTTATGCCCGTTGGCACGATCACCTTCTTCGAGTGGTGGTCGTCTGGCATGGAAGCTACCCCCATCTTGCATGCGTAAGGGCCTGAACTCGATTGTCATCCTCACCGCCTGAACCATCTGAAAGCATCAAAATGCATGCATCTTCGACAACGCTCAACCATCTGTCATGGCCATGATCAACTCAATCGAGGAGGAGGCATAGCGTTGGGGAAAGGCAGGCACCCGCAACATCGATTGCATCATCCCTGTAACTTAGTGACTAAATCCTTTGGGCTGAGCAACCCTTCCCTCCTACTCTAGGGTATCTGCTACTACGCTCTAGTGCGCACGTAGTATGGATATCCACCCCTTGTACTCTTTTCACTCTCTATCAATGAAATGATACGCTATATGTGTATTTGCGAAAAAAATGCCCATCAATTATGTTTTTCTACCTTGAGTATTTTTTTGTTGAGTTGACCTTGAGTAAATATTTAAGGTGTATGGGAGTAGCTTCCATTTACAAGTGAACCTTGACTGTAAGAGCTAAAATTATAATCTTTTGGGATAAAAACTACTCCCTCCATCCCATAATAGTGTAGTGTCAAAAACACTCTTATATTATGGGACGGAGGGAGTAGTTGAGTTACATTATGATCTTGAGTGTAATACTGAAAATGGTACTTTTGTATGGTTTGTTTATGTGATTGGTGTTTGTTGTGTTTCAGTTATTGAACTGTCTCTATGCAGTATCTCAGTTCTCAACTTCTCATGGAACGAAACAGATCAGATTGAACGCGTGAGAGATGATGATTTGCTGCGATTGTTCCAGTACGGGAAAGGCAAGATTTATGACGACCAACGTTAACGGAAGGAGAGGAAGAACTCGAATGATGTCACCGAGGCACTAATGTACAGATCAATCTGGTCGATCGGCTCCTCAAAGTGCGCTTGCTTTCCTAGTCCTGCGCCACGGCCGTTGCGGCGCGTGATCCCACGCCGGCGACGCATCGGCCACCGGTCTCAGGGTGCATGAACAGCTTGAACCTCCCGTCCTCCTTGCATGGCTGGAGCAGCTCCTGCGACGGCAGCCGCATCTCCCGCAGCACGAGCCGGCCGTCCTCTCGGTGCGCCCGGAGGATCAGCCACGGCCGCCCGCCCTTGCCGATCACCGATATCGGCGGCGGGAACGCCCTCCCGCTCCTCGTCCGCCTCGGCATCACGAACCCTTGGTCGGCTTCGTCGTCGGCGCCGTCGAGGTGGTGCGACTGCCTCTTGCAAGGCTGGGTCCGGCCTTCGACCGCGGGGACGCCGTCCATGGCGACTTCGTCGGGGTCTAAGCTCTCGGCCCCGAGCGCCTCGGTGAGGAGGTCGGAGAAGGGGTGGAGCGGTGACGGTGGTCTCAATGATGGCGCGGGACGGGGGCGCCCGGAGGGCCAGGTGGGGGCTAAGTAGGGCGGGAGGTGGAGCGGTGGGGGCGCCATGGCCGAGCGGACGGACGAACGGTCGTCGCGCGCAAGGGGAAGCACAGTGGTGGTGGATGGCAGTGTACGCGACGTACGTACGTGCGGCAGCGGTGGCCGGCCGCCGGCTATATATCCGTAATCGCGTGATGGCAGTTAAGATAATGGCGCCGATGGAGCTGATCGAGAGAGCGGGTCTCCGTGGGGGCTGGTGGTGCGCGGCCTCGGCTTTTGCGCTCGAGCGGGCGCATGCATGGCGATATGGCACGGATCAAACGCCAACGGTAGGGCCCACTTCAGACACCTGGCCTCTCTCGGCTCTCGTTATCCGCAGAAACAGTCGTTTGTTGAATGTTGGATAATAAATCTGATCCGGACTAGTAGTGTCCAGCTTCCTTTTTTTCGTTTGAGGAGATGTCCAGCACTCCAGCTTCCTTTGACGTTTGTGCTGCAAGGCCGGGGTCTCCACTATAAATGTGACGTGAGATTTTGTACCGTAGCAAATCAAACATTTTTCATGGCAAATTATATTGTTAGAGAATGGCAAGTTAAGTTGACGAGTGTGGCAAATTCGCCTCAGTTTATTTTCCCAAATGATAAATGTCACACGTTTGGTACGAACCACTCCGGCCCTGAAGTTTTTTACAACTAAAGTTGTCATAAAAAAAGTAAACCCCCAAAAAATTGAAACTTACCATCTCCGAAAATAAATTGCCATCCTCGCGGTACTAAACTTGCCATAAAAAAAAATCGGAGTTGTACTGTGTTTGTACCACATGTGTGACACTTATTAGGGTCCTTCATTTATTGTCAGAAAATTGTCATGTTTGCACACTAAATTTGACATCATCGTGTCAATATAAATTACCATGCCCTTAGATTTTTAGTGTTTTCATTTATGTAAGTGGGTAAAAGTGTTATGTTTTTTTTTTGCAAATAGTGTTATGTTTTTCCTACGATCGTATGTGTGTAAAGTTCTGTTCAGTGTTTTGTCCCACTATTACTCCTATAAAGGATCCTGGAATACCCGCCTTCTGGGGAGCTTCGAAGGCGAGAGGCCCCTCTGCGTCGTTTGTTTTTAGGTGGCGTGCATCGGGGGCCTCTTGGGGGCTCTCCGGTCTGCCCAAACGGCGTGCACTTAAACGACCCGTCTGGCGGTCCATGGCAGGTGGACCGCGGGCAAGCGCGGGACCATCGTCATGCAATGGTTCTGCGTTGTGCACGCGCGCGACGAACCATTCGGGTTCGCTTGTCAGCGTCCTCACCCCGCGTCGGGTTGTTCGGTCGTTGGCATGGCCGGGTCGGCGGGGGAGGGGCCATAGTCATGCGGTGGTTTTGCATGGCGGCCACGCGTGACGAGGCATCCAGACCCACCTGTCTGCATCCTCGCACCCACGTCGGGTTGTTCGGACGCGAGGCGATGTACACGATGTTTGCACATCGCTGGTGTCGTGGAATTGTCACGTCAGATGCCCTAGCATAAGGACTTATGTGTGGAGCCATCACAACGTAGTTAGCTTGAAGGGGTTAAAACGGGACAAGGGACACAAAGAGTTTACCCAAGTTCGGCCCCTCGCAACGAGGTAAAGACCTACTCCTACTTTAGGTTGTATTGCTTGGGTTTCGATTACCAGGGAGCGAATACGCTTGACCTAGTTCTCGACTTCTTGTTTCCTGCACCTAAACCACCGCCGGGTCACCCCTTTTATATACACAGGCTGATGCCCGGCGGCTTACAGAGTCCCGGCCGGCTCATACACAACGTGTCTGGCTCGGTGAATAACATACAAGTTAAACATATGGCGGTTTACGCCCGTGGTGCCTCAAGTATTCTCCGGGTCTTGGGCCTTCAGTAAGCTTGCTTCATGAACCGCCATCTTCAACATCTTCTTAGGCCTTCTCATTATGACCCGCCAATGGTATGACCCGACTCCTCCTGGGCGGGTGAGGGAGTCCTGGACTAGGGGGTGTCCGGACAGCCGGACTATCATCGTCCGCCGGACTCCAAGACTACGAAGATACAAGATTGAAGACTCCGTCCCGTGTCCGGATGGGACTTTCCTTGGCGTGGAAGGCAAGCTTGGCGATACGGATATGTAGATCTCCTACCATTGTAACCGACTCTGTGTAACCCCAGCCTCCTCCGGTGTCTATATAAACCGGAGGGCTTTAGTCCGTAGGACAACATACATTACAACAATCATACCATAGGCTAGCTTCTAGGGTTTAGCCTCCTTGATCTCGTGGTAGATCCACTCTTGTACTACCCATATCCATCAAGAGGGCCCGAACCTGGGTAAAAACATCGTGTCCCTCGTCTCCTGTTACCATCCGCCTAGACGCACAGTTCGGGACCCCCTACCCGAGATCCGCCGATTTTGACACCGACATTGGTGCTTTCATTGAGAGTTCCTCTGTGTCGTCATCGATAGGCTTGATGGCATCTTCAACCAACAACGCTGTCCAGGGTGAGACTTTTCTCCCCGGACAGATCTTCGTATTCGGCGGCTTCGCACTGCGGGCTAATTCACTTGGCCATCTGGAGCAGATCGAAAGCTACGCCCCTGGCCGTCAGGTCAGATTCGGAAGCCTAAACTTCACGGCCGATGTCCGCGGAGACTTGATCTTCGACGGACTCGAGCCACAGCCAAGCGCGCCGCACTGTGACGACGGGCATGATCTAGCTCTGCCACCGAACAGTGCCTTGGTGGCCGCACACGAATCCGCTTCGGCCATTAGTCCGGAGCCGATCGCCCAGATCGAGGGCCGGTGGATAGACGCCGCCCTGGGGGCTTGAACATCCACGGCGATGGAGCCGAACACTAATCTTGTCCCCTGTGAAACTTGTGATTCCGAGGCGCCGGACTCCTTGCCGGACTCCGAACCTCCCGCGCCCCTACCAATCGATCCGGATTGGGCGCCGGTTATGGAATTCACCGCCGCGGACATCTTCCAATACTCGCCTTTTGGCGATATCCTGAATTCACTAAAGCATCTCTCGTTATCAGGAGAGTCCTGGCCGGACTATGGCCAGGATGGCTGGGGTATGGACGACGAAGAAATTCAGAGCCCACCCACCGCCCACTTTGTAGCCACTGTCGACGATCTAACCGACATGCTAGACTATGACTCCGAAGACATCGACGGAATGGACGACGATGCCGGAGACGAACAAGAAACAGAGCCTATAAAGCACGGGAGGACCACCTCGTCACATGACATATATATGGTGGACACCCCAAAGGAGAGCGATAACGAGGACCAACGGGCCGCGGCAGAAGATGACCCCGCCGATAAACGACCAAAACGGCGGCGCAGACGCCGCCCTAAGTCCCGCCTCGACGACAACAACGCTCCCAAGGAGCCCGCAATACGGCAGGGCTCACAAGCGGACGACGAACATGCAGATAAGCAACCGTCCGAACATGACGAGTCAGATAATCAGTCCAGGCCCGGTGAAAACAACAGTCCGGACGACCTCATGCCGGACATGCCGCCGGAGAGCAAGAACCTTCGGAAAAGACTCGTCAGTACTGCAAGAAGCCTGAAGAAGGAAAAACGGAGGCTCAAAACAGCGGAAGACACACTCAGAATGAGATGGAGCAAAGTGCTCAAAACCGCAGATAAGTACGGCAATGGCCACCAATCAAAGAGCTACCCGAAGCGCAAGCTGCTACCAGAATTCGACGAGGAGGCCATAGAGCCTCCACCGTCCAAAAATAAAGGGGCTGCCTGGTTGGATAGACGGCCAGATGATAGGCCAAATTCTGACAGCGGCGCCACACATAAAACAACCAACGAACTTGGAAGGATAGATGGCCCAGCCAGGTCCATCTACGGGCCAAAGGAGAAGGCCCCAAAAAGCAAGGCAACACGTCAAGTGTCCGATGATAGCGGCACACACAAATACAGGGGCGCCGCACACCCACTATGTTTCACCGATGAGGTGCTGGACCATGAATTCCCAGCAGGATTTAAACCCATAAACATAGAGGCCTACGATGGAACAACAGACCCTGGAGTCTGGATAGAAGATTATATACTGCATATACACATGGCCAGAGGAGACGATCTCCACGCCATAAAATACCTACCCCTCAAGCTCAAAGGGCCAGCCCGTCATTGGCTTAAAAGCCTCCCAGAAAACATTGTTGGAAGTTGGGAAGAGCTCGAGGATGCATTTAGAGCAAATTTTCAAGGGACTTACGTCCGCCCTCCGGATGCAGATGATCTAAGTCATATAACTCAACAGCCCGGAGAGTCAGCGCGGAAATTCTGGAACAGGTTTCTTACCAAAAAGAACCAAATAGTCGACTGTCCGGACGCCGAAGCCTTAGCAGCTTTCAAGCATAATGTCCGAGACGAATGGCTTTCCAGGCACCTCGGTCAAGAGAAACCGAGGACAATGTCCGCACTAACAAGCCTCATGACCCGCTTCTGTGCGGGAGAAGATAGCTGGCTAGCAAGATGCAGCACCAGCGACCCAAGTACATCCGAGATAAGAGATGGAAACGGAAAATCACGGCGCAGAAAAGAGCAGCGCCGGAATAAAGAGAAAAGCCCAAAGAGCACGGCAGTCAACGCCGGATTCAAAAGCTCACGGCCCAACAACAAAACACAACCTCTTAAGGATGACCGTGACGAATTGTCCAACTTAAACAAGATTTTGGGTCGGATATGTCAAATCCACAGTACCCCCGGAAGGCCTGCAAATCACACCCACAGGGATTGTTGGGTTTTTAAACAGTCCGGCCGACTAAATGCCGAACACAAGGGGCTCGACGCGTCAAGCGAAGAAGATAAACCCCACCAGCAGAGCACCGGAAAACAAAAGACTTTCCCACAAGGGGTCAAAACAGTAAACTCACTTCATGTGATAATACGGAAAAACAGTGCGGCACTTTCTAAAAAGAGCTTCGCACGGTCCAACCCAGCAAACCATAGAGATTGGATATCAAAGCCAATCACTTTCGACCACCTGGACTATTCCAGAAGCGTTCGAAACGCGGGACAGACTCCCCTGATATTGAATCCCATAATAGACGGATTACAATTTACTAACGTCCTAATGGACGGAGGCAGCGACTTAAACCTGCTGTATTCAAACACAATCCGAAGGATGGGGATAGACCCCACCAAAATCCGACACAGCCGCACTTCCTTCAAAGGAGTGACGCCAGGCCCTTACGCCAAGTGCACAGGCTCCATATTACTAGAAGTCGTGTTCGGACCGCCGAACAATTTTCGACGCGAAAAATTAATTTTTCACATCGTCCCATTTGAAAGTGAATATCAAGCACTCTTGGGTCGAAAGGCTTTTGTCAGCTTCGACGCCATACCGTATTACGCGTCTCTTACACTCAAGATGCCCGGTCCGCGTGGCGTCATTTCAGTGCGAGGGTCACTTAAAGACCCCGGACTCGGATAGACGAATCCGGCCTCAGCAGGCTAGGGGCTCCCTAGCCGCATACCTCTTCACAGGGGGCTGCGCGCACAAACAACCGCGGGTTCATACAAACCCCGCTTTAATTATTTATATTTCTTCTTTTACACATATTTTTCGCATGAATTGTTTTCAAACTAAACGTTCCTCTCTTTTTACAGATGAACAACGTGCATACTCGTCCAGGATAACGGCACAACGGAGACACAGGCGCAGACGTGCAGTAGGGACCCGCTGTGAGGATTCTTTTCAGATTAAGACCCTGCGTAAACCTTTTTTACTGTCTCTTGTTGTTATTCTCCCTTGGTTTCTTCCTATAGCCAAAGCGGAGCCTGACGTTTTGGCATCGGCCGCGTCAGAAGACCATGCCCGTACCTGGACACTAGGGGCTTAGGGCATCGTTCTGCCCATTATTATAAAAGACCGAACACCTTAGGGAGTGTTCGGCGTCTCGAGTTAGGCATTATATGCATCAGCTCCGAATCATGTCTTTGGTCAAATGTTGGGTTTGCCCGGCTCCTGTGTTTTGCTGCCTTACGTTCCGTATCATCGGCTAACGCGGCACCAGGAGAACTACTACGATTGTGCCCCAGTTCGGCTGGGCGAGCACCTCAGTAGAGAAAGCCGAAAACTGACTGTCATGATACAGCAAGAGACTGGTCAACCACTCGATCGACTACCAGAATGTTTAGAATTCCCTGCTTTGACGAAGGACCGTTTCCCGGTCAGGCACATACGCACCCCGAATTCGGAGATGTGCGGTGCCACCAGGGGCTATATCGTAGCCCCACCCTCGAGCTCCACTGGCTAAGTGAAAGTGATAAAGCATTATAGTCCGGATTGCCTCGTTCTCTACGCTACCACCTCCTTAAACAGGACCGAGACGTCGGATTAAGTGTGAAAACGCGCTATTTTTGCGAACACCCCCGCACCCTGTGCATGGGGGCTGAAGCCGAAGACTGCAATCTTTCAAGTTATACAAATGTATACGTAAACGGCCGCACGGGAGAAGTTTTACTACTTGGGACGCACAAGTATAAAAAGCAGTTATAGCATAATCATCATTTTACAAGCTAATACGTTCATTTGAACGTGACATTTTTCGAGCACTGCGACTCTATTACACGAGCGCCACGTATAACTTCCCCGAAATAGTGCTCGGCGGGGAGCCGGCTTTCATCCGACCCCTGGGCGGCAACAGCGGTGGCATCCATCTCCGGACAATGCGCCTTCACACGGGCAAGAGCCATCCGCACGCCCTCGATGCAGGCCGACCGCTTCATCTCCTTTATGTGCGGCACCGCTCCAAGGAATTGCTGCAGTAAGCCGAAGTAGCTCGTTGCCTAGGGCCTCTCTGGCCAGACATGGGCCACGATGTCAGTCATGGCAAGTCCAGACAATCTATTTAGCTCGGCCCATTCGGCCAACCGGTCTGTCAACGAAAGTGAGCGGTCTGGACTATGGAATTGAGACCAGTATAGCTCTTCCGTCTTGTGATCCTCCTGGCTCCGGAAGTGCTCAACGGCATCAGCCGCACTTGCAGCTAAGTCCATATACGGATCCTCTGGACTCCACAGCCGCTCAAATTGAGCATACTTTCCATCCATAAACCGGCGACGCAACAGAAAAGGCTTGCCAGCCACGATATCTCCGGCCTGGCGCAGTTCCTCCTTCATAGCCCGCATTGCAGAGCGGGCATCCTTGGCTTCGGCGGTGGCCTTCTTCAGGTCTTCCCGCTCCGATAAGCGCTCCTTTTCAAGAGCCTCATTGCGGTCGGCAGCATCCTTTACTTTCATGGCCAATTCGGCCACCTCTGCCCTGCTTCAGCAGTGCGCAGCCCTTTCGGCTTTCAACTCCTCGGCCGCCCTCGAGGCAGCCGCGTCACTCCTTCGGGCTTGCTCCTTAGCTCGAGCAAGTTCGGCCCGAAGGCTCTCCATAGCAGCAGCACCGTCTGTACAACAGCATATAATTTATCAGAGGAGGGCTTCGACCCTCTTAAATAAAGCTACTGCGGAGAACTCATTTACCTTGCGACTCGTCAAGTCGCCGGTTGACAAGTGCGATGTCCGCATCCGCCACGTCAAGTTGCCGACTTAACTCGGCAAACTCACTAGTCCGGCTAGCCCTCGGACTATCCGCCACCTGCATAGGAACGAAGGCATTCATTACTTGCGATTTTGATCCTCGGCACGCTGTCGTTTCCGACAACCTACCGAGTCCCAGGGGCTACTATCTATACAGGGCGCATTTTTATGTGCAAAACTGTTAAAAGACAAAAGGGTGCGTCATTCTCGCATACCTCAAATCCCGCCAGCAAACTCATGGCAGCATTGCGCAATCCGCTCTCGGTGGACGAAATCCTTCCAATCACCATACGCATCAACGCACGGTGATCTTCTGAAATAGACGACCTCTCAAGCAGATTCTTCAGTTCTCCCGGCCGGATACTAGTGGGTGCCGAACTCTCTGGCCCCTCCGGACTCGGGGATACCCTCCGTGACGATACTTCAGGCTCGCCCGCCTTATCTGGCGGCGCTGCAGACGGAGGCGTTTCACTCTCCATCATCTCCGGAAGAAGGTCTCCCGAAGATGAACTCATCTGAGAAGGCTGCAGATCCGAACTGCAATGTAAATATTTCAGTTACCCACAGAAGCACAAATGAAGGTATTTCCTTACTAATTAATTCCCTTTTTCATACTCACGGCTCGCTGGAGGGCTGATCCTTTGGCGATGATTGTGCGTCCGGATTCTCTCCGGGCGCCGGACCCCCCGGTGAAGATCTCTTCCCACGCTTAGGGGCTTTGGCCTCCGGATCTTCGGAGGCGATCCTCTTCTCCCCCTGGAGGGAGGGGTTCTTGACTCCCCCCTCAGACGCCCCTTTGGGCAAAATATTAGCTCCTCTATTTTCCCCTTCGCCCCCTTCTGTGGGTGTGACCTCCAACACTCTGACCAGCACGGGCTCCAGTGCGGTCTCTGGGAGGGGGGCCGGACACCTTATCAGCCTTGATCGCGCCACCCATTCCTGTGAAGAATGATGGGTCAGGAGGCGAACTCTAGAAAGGCGTATAAACAGAATGTCCGGACTCTGAGCTATTTACCTGAGTATCCGGGCGATTGCGGCTTAGGCCTGCGTCCTCGGCTAATTTTGGACACGCCACCTGCAGTCCGAAGAACAACTTGTACATCTCCACGGGTGTCGCACCCATAAAGTGTTAGAGAATCCGAGGTCCCTCCGGGTTGAACTCCCATAGACGGAGAGGACGGCGTTTGCAGGGCAGAAGATGCCTGATTAGCATAACCTGCATCACCATGATCAGGTCGATCTCCCTCGCTTGGAGGTCTCGAATCCGGCCCTACAGTAAGGGCACGTCTTTGGACGGCCCCCAATTGAGCCCTTGGTTGACCCACGACATCAGCTGGCGTGGAGGTCCCGGGCGGAATGAAGGCGGCGGATTTTGCCTGCTGCCCTTCGGAGCAGTGATATAGAACCACTCCTGCTGCCACAGTCCGAGTTCCTCTTGGAAGGAACCCTCGGGCCACGGGGCATCGGCCTTTTTGCTTATGGCCGCCCCGCCGCACTCCGCTTGACGCCCCCCGATCATCTTCGGCTCCACCTTGAAGGTCTTCAGCCACAGGCCGAAGTGGGGAGTGACGCGGAGGAAGGCTTCACAGACGATAATGAATGCGGAGATGTGGAGGATGGACTCCGGAGCCAAGTCGTGAAAGTCCAGCCCATAGTAGAACACGAGCCCTCTCACAAAGGGGTCCGTTGGGAAGCCTAAACCCCGACGGAGGTGGGATACGAAGACAACGAACTCACCGGGCTCGGGGGCGGGAACGGCCTGCCCTTGGGCGGGCAACCTGTGCGAAACCTCGTAGGCCAGGTACTTGGCCTCACATAATTTCAAAATGTCCTCCTCCGTGACGGAGGAGGGCATCCACCGGCCCTGGAGGTCGGAGCCGGACATGGTTGAGGATCCGAAGCGCTTGAATCTGAGGCTCTGGGTGTTGGAACTGGGAGCGAGGAGGAGATTCGATGCGAGATTGAAGAACAAGGACAAGCCTTGGTCCTCTTATAAAGAGGAAAAAATACCAAGAGCCGTCTCCGTGACCGTTTGGGATTCACCTTCGATAGAGGAGGCGTGGCGACGGGAACGGTTGGGTTACCCACGCCCGTATTGATGAGAATCCCGGAATAAGGGGAACACGATCTCTGCTTCGACAAGACGTGCCAAGGAAACTGCTTCGCTAAACGTGCTGAGGTGGTATAATAAAAAAACGATTCAAACAATGGCTTGGTAGCGGTGTGATGTCACGCCGCATAATACATCAGCAGATTGAACTAAGTGTACATTTTATTCTCTCTACGGTGGAATGTGGAGTTTATTTTGCAGAGCCGGACACTATCCTGGTGTTCATGATCTTCTCTGGATTATTCAAGGAAGGAACCCGCCTTGCAATGCCGAACATTATGCGCGCCGGACTTATCGTCATTGAAGCCTGGTTCAGGGGCTACTGAGGGAGTCCTGGACTAGGGGGTGTCCGGACAGCCGGACTATCATCGTCCGCCGGACTCCAAGACTACGAAGATACAAGATTGAAGACTCCGTCCCGTGTCCGGATGGGACTTTCCTTGGCGTGGAAGGCAAGCTTGGCGATACGGATATGTAGATCTCCTACCATTGTAACCGACTCTGTGTAACCCTAGCCTCCTCCGGTGTCTATATAAACCGGAGGGCTTTAGTCCGTAGGACAACATACATTACAACAATCATACCATAGGCTAGCTTCTAGGGTTTAGCCTCCTTGATCTCGTGGTAGATCCACTCTTGTACTACCCATATCATCAATATTAATCAAGCAGGACGTAGGGTTTTACCTCCATCAAGAGGGCCCGAACCTGGGTAAAAACATCGTGTCCCTCGTCTCCTGTTACCATCCGCCTAGACGCATAGTTCAGGACCCCCTACCCAAGATCCGCCGGTTTAGACACCGACAGCGGGTCATACCCAATAGTCATATCCCCAACATTAGGCCCAGGTTGATATAAACTTGTTCATATCAATCTTCAATACTTAGAAAAAAATCCTTCCTCGTTTGTCCTTACGGAATCTTATAACCCGCCGTGATGTCAGCTCCTAGAATTGTGGTAACCCGCCGTGACGTCATCTCATATTAATATCACACGAGGCCCAAATCTTAATATGTCATCACTTTTAATGAACCTCCGAAAATCGAGGCGTCTGTGCTGTCACATATCCATTTTTCAGCCTCCTCGATTCCCGCACATGCCATCTATCCATTGCCTTATAAATAGGGCCAGGAGTCCTTTTCATTTCCCCCCTTGCCTCCTCGTCTTCATCCTCTTCCTCACGACGCCTCCAGCGCCCGAGCTCCGCCGCCGCCGTCGACCACTGCCTCAACCTCAGCCGCTGCATCAACCTGAATGCACCAGAGCTCCTCTGCGCGCCTCCGCTGTCCAACAACCCTAGTAAGCTTCTCTCCTTTCCTCACCGTAGATCCCATTAGGGTTTCCTCGAGTTCTTCGGAGTTCATCTTCGTTCCTCTTTGTTCATCCCTGTCTTCTATCGTTTTGATCTGAGCTTAGTGCTCATCCTGCGCAGCATCAGTTTTAGCACTCATTTTTTGATATTTGAATGCCTCCTCTCCATGAGAGATCCCATCTGAGCACATGAACTGCTTTGCTACCGCAACTTAGGTTTAGAAATTTCTTCATTATTTGAACTGTCATAGATCCAAAATTATAGCATCGATCTGTGAAAGCTGTTTGTCCAACACTTAGCAATTTTTCTACTCACAGATCTGAAAATCGATAGTTGTGTGTGCGGCTTAACTTATAAACCATAACCCGCCAGGTACCATTAGCCCCCTATTAAGCCGCCAATAGTTTGCCTTGCATAGCTTCGACGCTATCCTTTGGGTTAACACACTGCTTGCTTATCATCTTTAACCTTGAACCAATGACCGACTTAAATAACAACATAATCTTAAACTGGCAAAATTTTCTTTTCAGATCATCATCAACATTGACTAAGACATTCACCGCATGCAACTGGGCCAAATCCCGGGTCACCGAGGAAGATTTGAACAACTTTGTTGAGACTGACATCTTAGCCAAGAAAATTGACATCCATTGGAGGGTCCCAGGCCTCGAAAATCCTCCTGAGCCCAAGGAAGGAGAAATAATTGTTTTTACTGATCACATGATCCGGGGGTTTACCACGCCCGGTTCAAAATTCTTTCGGGACATGTTGCACCTTTTCCAACTTCATCCTCAAGACATTGGGCCAAATTCCGTCTCCAATATTTGCAACTTCCAAGTCTTCTATGAAGCTTATCTTCAAGAAGAGCCCACTATTGAACTGTTCAGAGAGTTTTATTACTTAAACCGGCAGACAGAGTTTACCGACGGGCCCAGTTTGGAACTAGGCAGGGTTTCAATTCAGAAGAGGAAAGAAGCCTCCTTTCCATATGCCGAACCACCCAGTCATCCCAAGGACTGGAATCAGACTTGGTTTTATTGCCAAGACACATCTCCAACGGGTGAGAATCCCCTGCCGGGTTATCGTGACCACCGGCTTAGCAACACACATCCGCTCCCACAACGGATCAGCACAAAGGAACGGGCCAAGTATGCGCTCACCTTTCCAAAGATCAGAGCCTTCATGGCTAACGGTTTAACCGGTATCGACCTTGTTTAGTGCTGGGTCTCCTGGAGGATCCCGCCCTTAAGCCGCCGCCCCGGCTTAATGTGTGAGTACACCGGCAACTTGAAAGATCCCAAACACCACTAGGAAATTCAATTATCTGATGCAGAAGTCACTGAAGCAACCAAGGCTTTGTTGAATGAAAGCTTGGCAGAATGTAGTAAAATCAGACTTAGGCCTTACCGCTCCTTCAACCAGCCGCCAGCTATAAGTGTTGCACACCATGCTTCCAGTTTAAATCATGTTTTCTTAATACTGTCCACTTATGATCATCTGACCTCAACATGCCGATTTTCCATTTTGGAAGAAGAAGCCACAGGATAAGCCGACCAAGCCGACCCGGACCAAGACCAAGGCCACCAAAAGGCCTGCCAAGAAGAAGACCGATCCCTCCGAGTTACTAAACTTGGATGATGATGGTGATAATGGTGAGTCGGAGGTAGAACTTGCCTCTCTTGGCTCATTTTTTGTACATCTCATTGACAATGACTTTTATCAGGAGGAAGCGGAACCAGCCGTGCAGGTGACGAAGAGGTAATTGTTCTTTCCTCCGGCTCAAAATCTGTGCCAAAACAGAAAACTTGCAAAGCAAGCCGGAAAGTAAGGTTTTCTCATCCTTTGGCTTATTGGGATCCCAACTTTATTTTGAAGAAGCAGCAACATGAAGCTCGCCGCACAACCCGGAACAGCGGAAGCGGGATCCTTTCCTCCGGCTTACCAAACACTCCGGCTCCCTATAAGCGTCGTCCAGAGGTCTCAACAAACTCCGACTTAACTTATCCCAGGGCCGGTCTTTTTCGACAACCTCTTAATCCTTCCGATTCAAATTATCAGGGAACGTCTCATTCCTCCTCTGGCGACTCAATGGGGACTCATGTCCCGACCTTCAAGCCTGTGCCTGGGTAAGACTGCCAAGCCTTTGCTTTCAATTATATACTCAATTGCTGTATTAACCTCATCTTGTGCTTCATTCACAGGGCCATGGCAAAGCCCAGCAAGAAAATGAAGGTGACAAAAACCACTGAAAGCCCCTCTGAGCCAGAGCAGCAGTCAGCAGAGACCTCCCACCAAGCCCCTGAAGCCACAATCGATAAACCGCCACTGGTCGAACACGACGTAGACATGGACCAGATGAATGTTGATCCAACAACCACCAATCCGCCAAGCCCCATTAAGCCGCTAAGCCCTATCAAGCCTGCTAAAGAAAAGGCTGATGATGTTACCATCAGTGGGCATGGTTATACGGAGCTAGGCAACCCTACTGTCTTCTCAAAACACAGCACCAAGGAAGAAATTTCTGTTGCTGACAAAGGCAAGTGGTCAGCCAATCTAGCGAGCTATGCCCACTTCAGTTCCCAAGAGATCCACTCTGGGTACTTGAACTGCCTGTACACAAGCCGTGACTTTGAAGCCGGCTTGGTAAACTTGATGAAGGAGCACTTTGAGGTAAATACTACAGCTCTCTTCATATGAATACACTTCCATTAGCCGCCAAGTTTACTGGACATGATAGAATAGAATGTGCTGTAGACTTTAAACAGCTTTGTAGATAAAATCCAGTAGCCCCCAAGGGCCGGCTTATACTTTCAAGATAAACCGGGACTTCCAATAGTAATATTTCAACTTTGCACATGTAGCCCCCAAGGGCCAGCTTAATCTGTCAAGATGAGCCGGGACTTTGAATATTAATGAATCAATTTTGCACCTGTAGCCCTCAAGGGTCGGCTTAATATGTCAATATAAGCCGGGTCTCATTACCATATGAGTTCATAAAATCCAAGCATATAGCCCCATGAACCGGCTATAGCCACCAATAATTTAAACGGGTCTTCATAAAATTGTCTTCAAAAAAGAGCAATACGCATTAGCCCCCAAGTGCCAAGTAAAATACTTGTATTGTGCTTGGGACTTTTAAATAAGATGATTGTAACTCCGCTTATTGTTTATATCCTGCAGACTGAGCTTAATGGCAAAGAATCCCAAGTTGCCGATCTTCAGGAAAACATCAAGTCTCAGCAATCGGAAACCTCCAAAGCCAAAGTAGAATTGACCACTGCCTTGGCAGAGATGGAAAAGCTGAAAAAAGACTTCAAGGCTGACCAGGCAGGCTGGGAGACAGAGAAATCAACTCTGTTGAACAGAGCGAAGGATGCCGAAGCAGCCCTTAAGCCAGTCACTGAAGAGCTCGCTGGTTAAAAACATCAAGTAAATGCCATGACTGTTGCCATCTTCGTTAAGTAACCTCATCTCAATTTGTTACTACCAATGCATTGTAATCATTATTCATCCAGCTTATAGATTTACTTTATAATACAGGCTCCAGAATTGCCCACCTCGGCTCAGATATGCGCAAGAAATTGAAAGCCGCCTACACCCTTGTAGAGCAATTATATACTAGCGCACAATGAGCTATTTCCACTGCTGTGCATAAGAAACAACCGCCAACCCTCATCAAGGACACACTGGAGAAGACAGATCGAGGAGCTTAAGAAATCAGTTGCAAGGGCCGGTGCACTCACCGCACTAACCCGACTAAAGCATGGCAAGCAGATCTTGACCCAGAAGATTTGGCTAATGGCTGCCCCAGCGTGAAAGAGGACGGGTATCCCTTCAGCACAGATCACTTTGCTTCAATAGCAAGGGACATGCGTCCTTTAGCAAGTAAGTTAACTGAAGATACCAACCTGTCCCACTATCAGGCGGTTTATGATGCTGACAACAAGAAAGTCAAGGCGCCGATCCATGAATCCGAGAACCTTACGCCTCCAATTCGTAAGCATACTTTTGCCCTTGACATTGAACCATCCACACTTAATAGTGACGAGGATGCATTCAAGGCTTTGACTGGAATCAACTATGCAACCTCTGACTTCCAGCCAATGGGTGAAGAGGAGGAGGATGAACCGGTGCTGGATGACCCTCAACCCTCAACTCTCCAAGGCCAAGACCAGTGAGCTGCAGGCCGGCTTAGCATTTGCCAACTGTGATACTTTGCAAAAACACTTATTCTTTTGGGCCGTCTGTTGCCTTGTAATAGGCTAGCTTTAAACAATTATCTGTCATGCCATCGCGCATGTTGATCTGCATAACACTGATGAGCTGTTTTGATCTTCTTTGACGATCCAATGTTTATGCTCATACTCAGTATCAATTTTGCCTAAGCACATTGTCATAAATCCTGCATACAAACAGAGCACAAGTGCCTTGGCGGTTTACCCCAAGGCGGGTCAAAAAAGCCCCATATAACAAGCCACTGGTGACTGTAACATCCATAACCAGGGCCAGTTTATCAAAACTTCATATAATTATAACAAAATAAATATCATACATGTGATACTTATGTCTATTGCCGGCTTACCAGGCCATATGGAATAAGTGCAGCAGTCCCAATACAGAGCGCAACAGTCTGTGTAATTTATTCACGTCGCCGGCTTACAACGCCTTAGACAGCAAAGGGTAACATCCCCCAAAATTTGAGAGTATAGGACTCCAAACATATGATCATCATACACTGGCGACTTAACGTCCAAAGCCAGGCCGGGTTAACAAAACACCGGATGTTATCAAATAAAGATCCAAACATCATGGCCTGAATCAAATTTCAACCATATATCAATATGGTACAAACAGAAATCACCAAAAAAGAATCAAAGGCAATAGAAAACAGAAGACCAAGGCATTCAAAGGCTGCCAAGCCTCAACATCAAGTGCTATTCAAAGGTTGCACAGGCACTGAGTTACTCCTTAATTCAAACCTGTAAGTCAGGCCTCACATGACCAATCACCGTTTTAACTTTGACAAGTTCAGGGTCTTTAAAAGATTAACTGTCAGGAGTACGGTGAGTCATTCCAGGATTACCTGGTCGGAGTGGCAAGCATATAAAGGCAGGATAACCCGGATTTTTGGTGAATACACCTGGCATCCAAGCCTATTACAAGGGACAACAAAGCTTTTGTTCATTTAACAAGAAGCCCCCAAGTAATATTTCGATCCAGGTGTGCAAGCCGGACTAGTAGGGTAGTCATAGCTATGCTCAATGAGTAGGAAGCTCACAAGTTTTTTGCAATCAAGGTGTACAAGCCAGATCAAAAGGGTAATCATAGCTATGCTCAATGAGCAGGAAGCCTCCAGTGACCTTATGAAGTACCAATAAAGACTCAGATTCTCAGAAATGAAACGACAGAGGCCCTGAATCATCAAGGACGCCAGCTTTATTATACTAATCATAATATATACAATGACAAAAGTATGTACATCACAAGAGCCGGTGGCTCAGGTGTAGGCCGAAGATGAGCAATATTCCACGGCCGGTGGGTCTCCTCCTCCGACGTGCATGAGTCCTTATGGTCTCAAACATCGATAAGGTAGTATGACCCATTGTTCGGATTTTTGCTGACCACAAAAGGCCCTTCCCAAGGTGGGGATAACTTGTGCATGTCAGTTTGATCCTAGATGAGCCGGAGCACCAAATCTCCTTCTTGAAAGGTCCTGGTTTTAACCTGGCGGCTGTGATAACGACGCAGGTCTTGCTGGTAAATCACTGAACAAGCCGCCGCAAGGTCACACTCTTCATCCTACAGGTCAATAGCATCCTGACGTGCTTTCTCATTATCAGCTTCAACATAAGCCGCCACGCGAGGCGAGTCATGATGTATGTCACTAGGGAGAACCGCCTCTGCTCCGTGAACCATGAAGAAAGGCATGTAACCCATAGACCTATTGGGGGTGGTATTGATACTCCAAAGCACCGAGGGAAACTCTTCCACCCAACAACCCGGTGTCTTCTGCAAAGGGACCATAAGCCGGGGTTTGATACCTCGCAAGATTTCTTGATTGTCTCTTTCAGCTTGACCATTAGACTGGGGGTGAGCCACCGACGATACATCAAGCTGGATATGCTTTTGTTGGAAGAATTCTTTCATCGTACCCTTAGACAGATTAGTACCATTATCAGTAATGATACTATGAGGGTATCCAAAATGAAAGATCACCTTTTTGCTGAATTGAACCGTCATGGCTGCATCATATTTACTGACCGACTCAGCTTCAACCCACTTTGTAAACTTGTCAACAGCTACCAGGAGATGAGTCTTTTTATCCTTGGACCTTTTAAAAGGCCCAACCATATCCAGCCCCTAGATTGCAAACGGCTAAGCAATTGGAATCATCCTCAATTCTTGAGTCGGCACATGAGCTCGTCTTGAATTTTTTTGACAACCATCACATTTACTGACCAGATCTTCTGCATCAGCATGAGCCGTCAGCCAATAAAACCCATGACGAAAAGCTTTAGCAACGAGAGATTTAGAGCCGGCATGATGACCGCAATCTCCTTCATGAATCTCCCTTAGAATTTCACGGCCCTCCCCAGGAGAAATGCATCGTTGAAACACTCCTGTAACAATGCATCTGCGGAGCTCACCATTGACAATAGTCATTGACTTAGACCTCCCGTTATTTGCCTGGCCAAGGTTTGATGTCTGCTAGAACTACGTCGGTATTTCCCCAAAGAGGAAGGGATGATGCAGTATAGCGACGGTAGGTATTTCCCTTAGTGATGAGACCACGGTTATCGAACCAGTAGGAGAACCTCCTCACACCATATAAACAACACCTGCACACAAATAACAAATACTCGCAACCTGACGTGTTAAAGGGGTTGTCAATCCCTTTCAGGTACGGCGCCTCAAGTAGGCAAATAACGTGAGGTAAAAAGTGGTAGATAGGATAAATAGATCGCAGAACAAATAAATTGCAGCAAGGTATTTTTGTATTTTTTGTTTAATAGATCTCAAAATAAATGCAAGGGAAAATAGATCACAAAGGCAAATATGATGAAAAGAGACCCGGGGGCCATAGGTTTCACTAGTGGCTTCTCTCGAGAAAATAAGCAAACGGTGGGAAAACAATTACTGTTGGGCAATTGATAGAACTTCAAATAATCATGACGATATCCAGGCAATGATCATTATATAGGCATCACATCCAAGATTAGTGGACCGACTCCTGCTTGCATCTACTACTATTACTCCACACATCGACCGCTATCCAGCATGCATATAGTGTTTTAAGTTCATGAGAAAACAAAGTAATGCAATAAGAATGATGACATGATGTAGATGAGATCCGTTTATCTATTGCGGCAGATATAGATCTCATCTTGTTATCCTTAGTAGCAACGATACATACGTGTCGGTTCCCCTTCTGTCACTGGGATCAAGCACCGTAAGATCGAACCCACTCCAAAGCACCTCTTCCCATTGCAAGATAAATAGATCAAGTTGGCCAAATATAACCCAAATATCGGAGAAGAAATACGAGGCTATAAGCAATCATGCATAATAGAGATCAAAGAAGACTGAAATAACTTTCATGGATAAAAACATAGATCTGATCATAAACTCAAAGTTCATCGGATCCCAACAAACACACCGCCAAAAGACTTACATCATATGGATCTCCAAGAGACCATTGTATTGATAATCAAGAGAGAGAGAGAGAGGAAGCCATCTAGCTACTAACTACGGACCTGTAGGTCTACAAAGAGCTACTCATGCATCATAGGAGACGCACCAATGGAAGTCGTGAACCCCTTCATGACGGTGTCTAGATTGGACCTAGTGGTTCCGGACTCTGCGGCGGCTGGATCAAAATTTCGTCGACTCCCCTAGGGTTTCTGGAATATTGTGGTATTTATAGATCAAAGAGGCGGTTTGAGGGGCACTCGAGGTGGGCATAACCCCCCAGGGCGCACCTGGGCCTCCTGGCGCGCCCTGGTGGGTGCTGCTCCCCTCGAGCAGCCCCTCAGGTGCTTCCTTGGCCCACTGACTTTCTTCTGGCCCCAAAAAATTCTTCCAGGAGTTGCGTTGCATTTGGACTCCATCTGATATTGATTTCTTGCGATGTAAAAAAACATGCAAAAATCAGCAACTGGCACTGGGCACTATGTCAGTAGGTTAGTACCAAAAAATGATATAAAATGACTATAAAATGATTGTAAAACATCCAAGAATGATTATATAACAGCATGGAACAATCAAAAATTATAGATACGTTGGAGATGTATCAGCATCCCCAAGCTTAATTCCTGCTCGTCCTCGAGTAGGTAAATAATAAAAACAGAATTTTTGATGTGGAATGCTTCCTAACATGTTCATCACATTCTTTTCTTTATAGCATGGACATATGGACTTTTATATGATTCAAAGCAATAGTCTAGTTTTGAAATGAAGACTTTAATACTCAAGCATACCAACAAGCAACCATGTTTTTCAAAATATCAACACTAAAGCAAGTTATCCCTAGCCCATCATGCTCAATCATTGATCCATTCATGAAACACACTCGAATATTAGCTACACCCAATGCTCAAATACGATCGTAGTGCCCCTTAGTTGGTGCTTTATAAGAGAAGATGGAGACTCAACTTCAAAATAAAAATTGCATAAGTAAAAGAAAGGCCCTTTGCAAAGGGAAGTAGGGATTTGTAGAGGTGCCAGAGCTCAAAGCTTAAATTGAGAGATAAAATTATTTTTGAGAGGCATACTTTTCCTACCAACAAAAACGATTTGGAGCATCCCAACACTTTCCATGTTAGGTACATCATAGGCGGTTCCCAAACAGAAAATAAAGTTTATTCCTTTTTCCACCATAACTTTCACTTTCCATGGCTAGCCCTATCCACGGGTGCCCTCCATACCAACACTTTCCAAGGAATTTATTATTTGACAACATAAAGTAAATTCATTTATTCATTTCGGGACTAGGCATCCTAGTACCTTTGTCATACTGTCGTGCAATGACAAGTGAATAAACACTCATCGTGAGAATAACACATCTAGCATGGAAAATATTGGCCACCCTTTACCGCCTCGCGAGTAGTAGAGCACACAAAAGAGAAATTTATTTTGAATATTAGAGACACACATGCAAATTTTCTTAGAACGGCATGGAAATACTGCATATAGGTAGGTATAGTGGACTCATATGGCAAAACTGGTTTAAAGGGTTTTGGATGCACAAGTAGTGATCATACTTAGTGCAAAATGAAGGCCAGCAAAAAGATTGAGAAGCGACCAACCAAAAAGCGAAAAATCTCGTACCCAAGCATTAAGCATAAGTAACACCGAATAATGCACCATAAGTAGGATATAAATTTCATTGCATAACTATTGACTTTCGTGCTTGCATAGGGAATCACAAACCTTAACATCAATGGCATGGGCTTCCAGAAGCTCAACGAAGCCTTCATCACCCTTCTCCCCAAGAAGCCTGACGCTGCCTCGCTTTCGGACTATCGGCCGATTAGTCTCATTCACCTCCTAGCCAAGCTCTTCGCCAAGGTCTTATCACTCCGACTCGCTCCTCGTCTCAATGTCATGGTTTCTCCCAACTAGAGCGCCTTCATCAAGGGCCGCAGCATCCACGACAACTTCATTCTTGTTCAGGAGACCGCCCATCAGCTCCACAACATGCGCGCCCCGCGTGTGCTCCTCAAGAACAACATTGCGCGTGCCTTCGACTCGGTCTCCTGGCCGTTTCTCCTCCAAGTCCTATGCCACCTTGGCTTTGGTCCTCGATGGCGGGAATGGATCTCCATCCTCCTCTCCACCGCCAAGACCCGTGTTCTGATCAACGGCAGCCCGGGCCCGCCAATTCATCATGAGAAGGGCTTGCGCCAAGGCGACCCTGTCTCCTCGATGCTTTTTGTGCTGGTCATCGATGTCCTCAACTCCCTCCTTCAATTTGCCACTAGCTCCGGCGTGTTGTGCCTCCTCACCGAGCGCAGGATGGCCTCGAGCATCTCCTTGTATGCTGACAATGTGGTCATCTTCTATCACCCTGACTTGCACGAGCTCATCATCGTCCGTGAGCTGCTTTGCATTTTTGGTGCTGCCTCAGGCCTCCACACGAACTTCCGGAAGTGCTCTACCTCGCCTATCCAATGCTCGGATGCGCAGCTAGCGCAGGTCGCGGGCACACTCTCCTGCCCAATCATGCACTTCTCGATCACCTACTTGGGCATTCCCCTCTCGGTCTGGAAGGTCTCTGCGGCTGCTCTCATGCCCTTGGTGGAGCGCATGGCCCGCAAGCTTCCTACTTGGCGCGCTTCTCTTCTCTCCCGCGGTGAGAGACTGGCCTTCGTTCGGCACGTGCTTGCCGCCATGCCCACCCATCTAATCATGGCCATGGCTTTGCGGCCTTCCATCCTGAAGAAGATCAACCGCATCATGCGTGAGTTCCTTTGGCACGGCGGCAATGACTCCTCGGGCGGTCGGAATCTGGTTAGCTGGCGCAAGGTGTGCCGTCCCCTGGAGTATGGGGGCCTGGGCATTCGGGACCTCTAGCTCACGGGCATTGCTCTCCGTGCTCGCTGGCTTTGGCTTAAGGCCACTGATGCCACCAGGCCGTGGAGACGTCTCCACATCCCGGCTGACACTGATGTTCAGGCTATCTTCAATGCTTCCACAACGTGGACCGTGGGGGATGGCAACTCCTGCCTCTTCTGGACGGATAGGTGGATCGATGGGCAGTCCATCGCCGATCTCGCTCCGGCTGTGCTCGCCCTGGTCCCCAAGAGTTTCCGGCCGACGCGCTCCGTTGCACAGGGCCTGTTGGGCAGGGCCTGGATCTCCGACATCCGTGGCGCCTTGGGGCCTGCAGCCCTGGTGCATTACGTGGAACTCTGGCGATGCCTTCAACATTTCCCCCTTTCCTCTGACCCCAATGAGCTTCGTTGGCGTTGGACGAGCAGCAGCTCCTACTCCGCCAAGTCCTGCTATCAGGCTTTGTTCTTCGGCTCCACCATTGCCCAACACTGGAAGCTCACTTGGCGTACATGGCCCCCTCTCCGCATCCGGTTCTTTGCCTGGCTGGCTGGTATGGATCACTGCTGGACTGCTGCTAGGCTTGCTCGCCATGGGCTCCCGCACGATGATCTCTACACTTTATGTGCTCAGGAGCTTGAGACGATCGACCACCTGTTCCTCCACTGCTCTTTCTCCAGGATCATTTGGCATGAGATCTTTGCTTGGTGCCGTGCCCCGACCCACGTCCCCCAGGACCCGGAGGTTTCCTTCCTGGACTGGTGGTCGTCCTCGGTAACGGCTGCGCCTGCCGCCATGCGCAAGGGGCTCTCCTCCCTGGTGCTTCTTGCCGCATGGTCTCTATGGCGCCACCGCAATGCTTGCATCTTCGATAATGCTCGCCCCTCCACAACGCTTCTTCTTCAATCTATCAAGGATGATGCCAGGACTTGGGCCTCTGTCGGCGCCAAAGACATAGCTAATCTAATGCCTCCTTGAGCTCCTTCGGGCTGAGCATCCCATGTACTGCTCGTGTTGCCTCTCTCTATGCCTCTTTGCGTACATAGTGAGCGGCTACCCCCCCTGTAACACTCCTGTACTCTTGTACCTATCAATGGAATGATACACAATCGTTGCATATTCAAAAAAACCTTAACATCAATATTCTTACTAAAGCACAATTACTCATCAACATGACTCACATATCATATCATCATATCTCAAAACCATTACTAAGAATCAAGTTTATTTTGTCCAATGATCTTCATGAAAGTTTTTATTATATCCTCCTTGGATATCTATCCCTTTGGGACTATTTTCATATGTTTCTTTTTGATAAGCTCAAACAAATATAAGTGAAGATCATGAGCATATTTTTTCTCTCTCAAAATAATCTAAGTGAAGCAAGAGAGAAATTATTAAAAATTTACTAACTCCCAAATAAATCTAAGTGAATCATTTCTTCAAAATTAACAAAGCACACCATGCTCAAAAAGATATAAGTGAAGTACTAGAGCAAGTCCATGGCTCTAAAAATTTAAGTGAAGCATAGGAGCAAGCACAGCATAATTTTTGGCTCTCTTAAAAAGGTGTGTCCAGCAAGGATTCAACACTTAAAACACAAAGCAAAACAAGCAAAGTCTCATATCATACAAGACGCTCCAAGCAAAACTCATATCATGTGACGAATAAAAATATAGTTTCAAGTAAAATACCGATGGTTGTCAGAAGAAAGCGGCGATGCCACTCGGGGGCATCCCCAAGCTTAGTTGCTTGCTACTTCTTTGAATATTATCTTGGGGTGACTCGGGAATTCCCAAGCTTAGCCTTTTGCTTATCCTTATTCCTTCATCCATCGTAAGATAACCCAAAACTTGAAAACTTCAATCACACAAAACTCAAACAAAACCTTCGTGAGATCCGTTAGTATAAGAAAGCAAACCACTACTATAAGTACTGTAGAAAACCTATTCTTATTTTGTTTTTGCATTATATCTACTGTATTCCAACTTTTCTATGGCAAAAACTCATCAAAGAAAACCATAGAATCATCAAAACAAGCACACAACACAAAGAAAATAGAATCTGTCAAAAACAGAACAGTCTGTAGCAATCTGAAAATTTAGAATACTTATGTAACTCCAAAAATTATGAAATAAATTGGTAGACGTGAGGAATTTGTCTATTAATCCTCTGCAAAAAGATTCAGCTTCGAATCACTCTTCTGTAAAAAATGACAATGAATCTCGTGAGTGCAAAAGTTTCTGCTTTTCAGCAAGATCAAATAAACTTTCACCCAAGTCTTCCCAAAGGCATTGCTTGGCACAAACACTAACTAAAATACAAAAAACAAAACCATAACAGTATCATAACTGTGCTAACACTCAAGAACAGAAAGCAAAAAGCAAAAATAAATTTTATTCATTGAGTTGCCTCCCAACAAGCGCTATCGTTTTACGCCCCTATCTAGGCATAACACGTAAGATCTAAGTTTTGTCATCTTTGTTTGCTTGAAAGCAAAGGGAAAATTTCCTATCAATGGCATTTAATATTCTATTTTGTGAAAGCACATGGCCATTTATAGCGGAGGAAAGATTAAGCACATTGCGAAAACTTGTATCTAAACTAGCCTTCATCTCTTTAGTTATTTCATCTGATAAAAACACATAAGGGTAGTTGATTCAACATTTTATCCTTTGGGGTGCCCAAATATAATTTTCATCTTTTCATAAGTATCAATGGCATCCCCTTCAAGAAAATCGTTTTCAAAAATAGAATCCAAAACTTGCTTGAAGGAAGAAGGTAAACCAACATAAAAACTCTTCAAGTATATCTCTATCTGATATTGGGGCACATAGCTAGCTTGAATTCTCAACAACCTATACCCAAGCCCCTTTCAAAGATTCATCAAGCAAATAGCGAAAAATTCCAGGATCATCTTCATCACAATTTTTAAGATTTTCCTTAACAACCCCGGTATATCCTTCCATAGCATCATTGTTTATAAGCTTAGAAAGGACCGAGGGTCCAAAGCATTAAAACTCGGAAGAAAACCCTTAGCCCTTTTAGGGTCGGCCATGGCGAGAAAAACGACGAATGAAAAAGAGGGTGAATAAAATGGCAAAATTTTGTGAAGTGGGGAAGAGGAAAATGAGAGGCAAATGTAAAATAATGTAAATTGCGAGGAGATGAGATTTGTGATTAGGAACCTGGTTGATGTTGAAGATCCTCCCCGGCAACGGCGCCAGAAATTCCTTTTGACGTCTGCTAGAACTACGTCGGTATTTCCCCAAAGAGGAAGGGATGATGCAGTATAGCGATAGTAGGTATTTCCTCAGTGATGAGACCAAGGTTATCGGACCATTAGGAGAACCTCCTCACACCACGTAAACAACACCTGCACACAAATAACAAATACTCGCAACCCGACGTGTTAAAGGGGTTGTCAATCCCTTTCGGGTACGGCGCCTCAAGTAGGCAAATAACGTGAGGTAAAAAGTGGTAGATATGATAAATAGATTGCGGAATAAATAAATTGCAGCAAGGTATTTTTGTATTTTTGGTTTAATAGATCTGAAAATAAATGCAAGGGACCCGGGGGCCATAGGTTTCACTCGTGGCTTCTCTCGAGAAAAATAGCAAACGGTGGGAAACAAATTACTTTTGGGCATTTGATAGAACTTCAAATAATCATGAAAATATCCAGGCAATGATCATTATATAGGCATCACGTCCAAGATTAGTAGATCGACTCCTGCCTGCATCTACTACTATTACTCCACCCATCGACCGCTATCCAACATGCATCTAGTGTATTAAGTTCATGAGAAAACGGAGTAATGGAATAAGAACGATGACATGATGTAGACGAGATCTGTTTATCTACTGCGGCAGATATAGATCTCATCTTGTTATCCTTAGTAGCAACGATACATACGTGTCAGTTCCCCTTCTGTCACTGGGATCAAGCACCGTAAGATCGAACCCACTACAAAGCACCTCTTCCCATTGCAAGATAAATAGATCAAGTTGGCCAAACAAAACCCAAATATCAGAGAAGAAATACGAGGCTATAAGAAATCATGCATATAAGAGATCAAAGAAGAATCAAATAAATTTCATGGATAAAAACATAGATTATAAACTCAAAGTTCATCGGATCCCAACAAACACACCGCCAAAAGACTTACATCATATGGATCTCCAAGAGACCATTGTATTGATAATCAAGAGGGAGATAGGAATCCATCTAGCTACTAACTACGGACCCGTAGGTCTCCAAATAACTACTCACGCATCATAGGAGAGGCACCAATGGAAGTGGTGAACCCCTCCATGACAGTGTCTAGATTGGGTCTGGTGGTTCTGGACTCTGCGGCGGCTGGGTCAAAATTTCGTCGACTCCCCTAGGGTTTCTGGAATATTGTGGTATTTATAGAGCAAAGAAGTGGTTTGGGGGGCACCCGAGGTGGGCACAACTCCCCAGGGCGCGCCTGGGCCTCCTGGCGCGCCATGGTGGTGTTGGGGAACGTAGTAATTTTAAAAAAATTCCTACGCACACGCAAGATCATGGTGATGCATAGCAACAAGAGGGGAGAGTGTTGTCCACGTACCCTCGTAGTCCGAAAGCGGAAGCAGTAGAACAACGCGGTTGATGTAGCCGTACGTCTTCACGGCCCGACCGATCAAGCACCGAAACTACGACACCTTCGAGTTCAAGCACACGTTCAGCTCGATGAAATCCCTTGAACTCCGATCCAGCCGAGCTTTGAGGGAGAGTTCCGTCAGCACGACAGCGTGGTGACGATGATGATGTCTACCGACGCAGGGCTTCGCCTAAGCACCGCTACAATATTATCGAGGTGGATTATGGTGGACGGGGGCACCGCACACGGCTAAGAGATCCAAGGGATAAATTGTTGTGTCTCCAAGGGGTGTCCCCTCCCCGTATATAAAGAAGTGGAGGAGGGGGAGGGCCGACCCTCTCTCTATGGTGCGCCCTATGGGAGTCCTACTCCCACCGGGAGTAGGATTCCCCTTTTCCTAGTAGAACTAGGAACCCTTCCAAGTAGAAGGAGTAGGAGAAAAGGAAAGGGAAGGGAGAAGGAGAAGGAAGGAAGGGGGCGCCCCCCTCCCTAGTCCAACTCAGACTAGTCCATGGGGAGGGGTGCGGCCACCCTTTGGGGCCTTTCTCTCCTTTCCTGTCTGGCCCATTAAGGCCCAATATGAATTCCCGTAACTCTCCGGTACTCCGAAAAATACCCGAATCACTCGGAACCTTTCTGATGTCCGAATATAGTCCTCCAATATATCGATCTTTACGTCTCGACCATTTCGAGACTCGTCGTCATGTCCCCAGTTTCATTCGGGACTCCGAACTCGTTCGGTACATCAAAACTCATAAACTCATAATATAACTGTCATCGAAACCTTAAGCGTGTGGACCCTACGGGTTCGAGAACTATGTAGACACCACCGAGACACGATTCCGGTCAATAACCAATAGCGGAACCTGGATGCTCATATTGGCTCCTACATATTCTACGAAGATCTTTATCGGTCAAACCGCATAACAACATACGTTGTTCCCTTTGTCATCGGTATGTTACTTGCCCGAGATTTGATCGTCGGTATTCCAATACCTAGTTCAATCTCATTACCGGCAAGTCTCTTTACTCGTTACGTAATGCATCATTCCGTAACTAACTCATTAGCTACATTGCTTGCAAGGCTTATAGTGATGTGCATTACCGAAAGGTCCGAGAGATACCTCTCCGACAATCGGAGTGACAAAAACTAATCTCGAAATACGCCAACTCAACATGTACCTTTGGAGACACCTGTAGAGCTCCTTTATAATCACCCAGTTACGTTGTGACGTTTGGTAGCACACAAAGTGTTCCTCCGGTAAATGGGAGTTGCATAATCTCATAGTTGTAGGAACATGTATAAGTCATGAAGAAAACAATAGCAACATACTAAACGATCAAGTGCTAAGCTAACGGAATGGGTCATGTCAATCACATCATTCTCCTAATGATGTGATCCCGTTAATCAAATGACAACTCATGTCTATGGTTAGGAAACATAACCATCTTTGATTAAGTTTGTCTATGTATTCACACATGTATCATGTTTCCGGTTAATACAATTATAGCATGAATAATAAACATTTATCATGAAATAAGGAAATAAATAATAACTTTATTATTGCCTCTAGGGCATATTTCCTTCAGTCTCCCACTTGCACTAGAGTCAATAATCTAGTTCACATCGCCATGTGATTTAACACCAATATTCATATCTATATATGATTAACACCCATAGTTCACATCGTCATGTGATCAAGACCCAAAGGGTTTACTAGAGTCAATAATCTAGTTCACATCGCTATGTGATTAACACCCAAAGAGTACTTAAGGTGTGATCATGTTTTGCTCATGAGAGAAGCTTAGTCAACGGGTCTGTCACATTTAGAGCCGTATGTATTT
Source organism: Triticum aestivum (assembly GCF_018294505.1). Lineage (NCBI taxonomy): Eukaryota > Viridiplantae > Streptophyta > Magnoliopsida > Poales > Poaceae > Triticum > Triticum aestivum. Next base: position 454,217,269 of record NC_057798.1, read on the forward strand.
TGCAAATATTCTATGTCTACAATGCTCTGCACGGAGCTACTCTAGCTAATTGCTCCCACTTTCAATATGTATCCAGATTGAGACTCAAAGTCATCTGGATCGGTGTAAAAGCTTGCACCGATGTAACTCTTTACGACGGGCTCTTTTATCACCTCCATAATCGAGAAATATTTCCTTAGTCCTCACTAAGGATATTCTTGACCAATGTCCAGTGATCTACTCCTAGATCACTATTGTACTCCCTTGCCAAATTCAGAGCAAGGTATACAATAGGTCTGGTACATAGCATAGCATACTTTATAGAACCTATGACTGAGGCATAGGGAATGACTTTCATTTTCTATTTTCTACCGTGGTCGGGATTTGAGTCTTACTCAATTTCACACCTTTGCAACACAGGCAAGAACTCTTTCTTTGACTGTTCAACTTTGAACTACTTCAAAATCTTGACAAGGTATGTACTTATTGAAAAACTTATCAAGCGTCTTGATCTATCTCAATAGATCTTGATGCTCAATATTTAAGTAGCTTTACTGAGGTCTTTCTTTTAAGGAACTCCTTTATGCTTTCCAAAAAAAATTCTACATCATTTCTGATCAACAATATGTTACTCACATATATTTATCAGAAAGGCGGTAGTGCTCCCACTCACTTTATTGTAAATACAGGCTTCACAGCAAGTCTGTATAAAACTATATGCTTTGATCAACTTATCAAAGCATATATTCCAACTCCGAGATGCTTGCACCAGTCCATAGATGGATCGCTGGAGCCTTCACATTTTGTTAGTACCTTTAGGATTGATAAAACCTTCTGGTTGCATCATATACAACTCTTCTTTAAGGAAACCATTAAGGAATGCAGTTTTGACATCCATTTGCCAGATTTCATAAAATGTGGCAATTGCTAACATGATTCGGACAAACTTAAGCATCGCTACAGTTGAGAAAATCTCATTGTAGTCAACACCTTGAACTTGTCGAAAACCTTTTGCGACAAGTCGAGCCTTGTAGATAGTAACACTACTATCAGTGTATGTCTTCCTCTTGAAGATCCATTTATACAATATGGCATGCCGATCATCGGGCAACTCCACCAAAGTCCACACTTTGTTCTCATACATGGATCCCATCTCAGATTTCATGGCCTCAAGCCATTTCACGGAATCTGGGCTCATCATCGCTTCCTCATAGTTCGAGTTTCATCATGGTCTAGTAACATGACTTCTAGAATAGGATTACCGTACCACTCTGGCGCGGACTATACTTTGGAAGACCTATGAGGTTTTGTGGTAACTTAATTTGAAGTTTCATGATCATCATCATCAGCTTCCTCACTAACTGGTGTAGGAATCACTGGAACTGACTTCTGTGATGAACTACTTTCCAATCGGGGAGAAGGTACAAATTACCTTATCAAGCTCTACTTTCCTCCCACTCACTTCTTTCGAGAGAAACTCCTTCTCTAGAAAGGATCCATTCTTAGCAACGAATGTTTTGCTTTTCGGGTCTGTGATAGAAGGTGTACCCAACAGTTTCCTTTGGGTATTCTATGAAGATGCATTTCTCCGATTTGGGTTTGAGCTTTATCAGGTTGAAACCTTTTTCACATAAGCATCGCAACTCCAAACTTTAAGAAACGACAGCTTAGGTTTACTGCTAAACCATAGTTCATACGGTGTCGTCTCAACGGATTTAGATGGTGCCCTATTTAAAGTGAATGCAGCTATCTCTAATGCATAACCCCAAAACTATAGTGGTAAATTGGTAAGATACATCATAGATCGCACCATATCCAATAAAGTGCGGTTACGACGTTCGGACACACCATTACACTGTGGTGTTCCATGTGGCGTGAGCTGTGAAACTATTCCCACATTGTTTAAAATGAAGGCCAAACTCGTAACTCAAATATTCTTCTCTATGATCAGATTGTAGAAACTTTATTTTCTTGTTACGATGATTCTCCACTTCACTCTGAAATTCTTTGAACTTTTCAAATGTTTCAGACTTGTGCTTCATTAAGTAGATATACGCATATCTGCTCAAATCATCTGTGATGGTCAGAAAATAACGATACCCGCCACGAGCATCAACACTCATCGGACCGCATACATCGGTATGTATTATTTCCAACAAGTTAGTAGCTCGTTCCATTGTTCCGGAGAACGGAGTTTTAGTCATCTTGACCAAAAGGCACGGTTCGCAAGCATCAAATGATTCATAACCAAGTGATTCCGAAAATCCATCTTTATGGAGTTTCTTCATGCGTTTTACACCGATATGACCCAAACGGCGGTGCCACAAATAAGTTGCACTATCATTATTAACTTTGCATCTTTTGGCATCAATATTATGAATATGTGTATCACTACGATCGAGATCCAACAAACTATTTTCATTGGGTGTATGACCATTGAAGGTTTTATTCATGTAAACAGAACAACAATTATTCTCTGACTTTAAATGAATAACCGTATTGCAATAAACATGATCAAATCATATTCACGCTCAACGCAAACGCCAAATAACATTTATTTAGGTTTAACACTAATCCCGAAAATATAGGGAGTGTGTGATGATGATCATATCAATCTTGGAACTACTTCCAACACTCATCGTCACTTCACCCTCAACTAGTCTCTGTTTATTCTGTAACTCCTGTTTTGAGTTACTAATTTTTAGCAACCGAACAAGTATCAAATACTCAGGGGCTACTATAAACACTAGTAAGGTACACATCAATAACCTGTATATCAAATATACCCTTGTTCACTTTGCCATCCTTCTTATCTACCAAATATTCAGGGCATTTCCGCTTCCAGTGACCATTTCCTTTGCAGTAGAAGCACTCAGTTTCAGGCTTTGGTTCAGCTTTGGGCTTCTTCGCGGGAGTGACAACTTGCTTGTCATTCTACTTGAAGTTCCCTTTCTTTCCCTTTGCCCTTTTCTTGAAACTAGTGATCTTGTCAACCATCAACACTTGATGCTCTTTCTTGATTTCTACCTTCATCGATTTCAACATCACGAAGAGCTCAGGAATCGTTTTCGTCATCCCTTGCATACTATAGTTCATCACAAAGTTCTACTAACTTAGTGATGGTGACTAGAGAACTCTGTCAATCACTATCTTATCTGGAAGATTAACTCCCACTTGATTCAAGCGATTGTAGTACCCAGACAATCTGAGCACATGCTCACTAGTTGAGCGATTCTCCTCCATCTTTTAGCTATAGAACTTGTTGGAGACTTCATATCTCTCAACTCGGGCATTTGCTTGAAATATTAACTTCAACTCCTGGAACATCTCATATGGTCCATGACGTTCAAAACGTCTTTGAAGCCCCAATTCTAAGCTGTTAAGCATGGTGCACTAAACTATCAAGTATTCATCATATTGAGCTAGCCAAACGTTCATAACGTCTGCATTTGCTCCTTCAATAGGTCTATCACCTAGCGGTGCATTAAGGACATAATTCTTCTGTGCAGCAATGAGGATAAACCTCAGATCACAGATCCAATCCGCATCATTGCTACTAACATCTTTCAACACAATTTTCTCTAGGAAGCTATCAAAATAAACATATGAAAGCAACAACACGAGCTATTGATCTACAACATAATTTGCAAAAAACTACCAGGACTAAGTTCATGATAAATTTAAGTTTAATTAATCATATTACTTAAGAACTCCCACTTAGACAGACATCTCTCTAGTCATCTAAGTGATCACGTGATCCAAATCAACTAAACCATGTCCGATCATCACGTGAGATGGAGTAGTTTTCAATGGTGAACATCACTATGTTGATCATATCTACTATATGATTCATGTTTGACCTTTCGGTCTCCGTGTTTCGAGGCCATATCTGTATATGCTAGGCTCGTCAAGTTTAACCTGAGTATTCCGCGTGTGCAACTGTTTTGCACCCGTTGTATTTGAACGTAGAGCCTATCACACCCGATCATCACGTGGTGTCTCAGCATGAAGAACTTTCACAACGGTGCATACTCAGGGAGAACACTTCTTGATAATTAGTGAGAGATCATCTTAAAATGCTACCATCAAACTAAGCAAAATAAGATGTATAAAAGATAAGCATCATATGCAATCAAAATATGTGACATGATATGGCCATGATCATCTTGCGCCTTTGATCTCCATCTCCAAAGTACTGTCATGATCTCTATCGTCACCGGCACGACACCATGATCTCCATCATCTTGATCTATATCAATGTGTCGTCACATGGTCGTCTCGCCAACTATTGCTCTTGCAACTATTGCTATCGCATAGCGATAAAGTAAAGCAATTATTTGGCGCTTGCATCCTATGCAATAAAGAGACAACCATAAGGCTTGTGCCAGTTGCCGATAACTTCAACAAAACATGATCATCTCATATAACAATTTATATCTCATCACGTCTTGACCATATCACATCACAACAAGCCCTGCAAAAACAAGTTAGACGTCCTCTACTTTGTTGTTGCAAGTTTTACGTGGCTGCTACGGGCTGAGCAAGAACCGTTCTTACCTACGCATCAAAACCGTCAAGTTAGTGCTGTTTTAACCTTCGCAAGGACCGGGCGTAGCCACACTCGGTTCAACTAAAGTTGGAGAAACTGACACCCGCTAGTCACCTGTGTGCAAAGCACGGCGGTAAAACCAGTCTCGCGTAAGCGTATACGTGTCGGTCTGGGCCGCTTCATCCAACAATACCGCCGGACCGAAGTATGAAATGCTGGTAAGCAGTATGACTTGTATCGCCCACAACTCACTTGTGTTCTACTCGTGCATATAACATCTATGCATAAAACCTGGCTCGGATGCCACTCTTGGGGAACGTAGTAATTTAAAAAAAAAATCCTACGCACACGCAAGATCATGGTGATGCATAGCAACGAGAGGGGAGAGTGTTGTCCATGTACCCTCATAGACCGAAAGCGGAAGCGTTAGAACAACGCGGTTGATGTAGTCGTACGTCTTCATAGCCCGACCGATCAAGCACCGAAACTACGGCACCTCCGAGTTCTAGCACACGTTCAGCTCGATGACGTCCCTCGAACTCTGATCCAGCCGAGCTTTGAGGGAGAGTTCCGTCAGCACGACGGCGTGGTGACAATGATGATGTTCTACCGACGCAGGGCTTCGCCTAAGCACCGCTACGATATTATCGAGGTGGATTATGGTGGAGGGGGGCACCGCACACGGCTAAGAGATCCAAGGGATCAATTGTTGTGTCTCCAAGGGGTGCCCCCTCCCCGTATATAAAGGAGTGGAGGAGGGGGAGGGCCAGCCCTCTCTCTATGGCGCGCCCTAGGGGAGTCCTACTCCCACCGGGAGTAGGATTCCCCTTTTCCTAGTAGAACTAGGAACCCTTCCAAGTAGAAGGAGTAGGAGAAAAGGAAAGGGAAGGGAGAAGGAGAAGGAAGGAAGGGGGCGCCCCCCTCCCTAGTCCAATTCAGACTAGTCCATGGGGAGGGGTGCGGCCACCCTTTGGGGCCTTTCTCTACTTTCCCGTATGGCCCATTAAGGCCCAATACGAATTCCCGTAACTCTCTGGTACTCCGAAAAATACCCTAATCACTCGGAACCTTTATGATATCCGAATATAGTCGTCCAATATATCGATCTTTACGTCTCAACCATTTCGAGACTCCTCATCATGTCCCCGATCTCATCCGGGACTCTGAACTCCTTCGGTACTTCAAAACTCATGAACTCATAATATAACTGTCATCGAAACCTTAAGCGTGCAGACCCTACGGGTTCGAGAACTATGTAGACATGACCGAGACACGATTCCGATCAATAACCAATAGCGGAACCTGGATGCTCATATTGGCTCCTACATATTCTACGAAGATCTTTATCGGTCAAACCGCATAACAACATACGTTGTTCCCTTTGTCATCGGTATGTTACTTGCCCGAGATTTGATCGTCGGTATCCCAATACCTAGTTCAATCTCTTTACCGGCAAGTCTCTTTACTCGTTACATAATGCATCATTCCGTAACTAACTCATTAGCTACATTGCTTGCAAGGCTTATAGTGATGTGCATTACCGAGAGGGCCCAGAGATACCTCTCCGACAATCGGAGTGACAAAAACTAATCTCGAAATATGCCAACTCAACATGTACCTTTGGAGGCACCTGTAGAGCTCCTTTATAATCACCCAGTTACGTTGTGACGTTTGGTAGCACACAAAGTGTTCCTCCGGTAAACGGGAGTAGCATAATCTCATAGTTGTAGGAACATGTATAAGTCATGAAGAAAACAATAGCAACATACTAAACGATCAAGTGCTAAGCTAACAGAATGGGTCATGTCAATCACATCATTCTCCTAATGATGTGATCCCATTAATCAAATGACAACTCATGTCTATGGTTAGGAAACATAACCATCTTTGATTAATGAGCTAGTCAAGTAGAGGCATACTAGTGACTTTAAGTTTGTCTATGTATTCACACATGTATCATGTTTCCGGTTAATACAATTATAGCATGAATAATAAACATTTATCATGAAATAAGGAAATAAATAATAACTTTATTATTGCCTCTAGGGCATATTTCCTTCAGGTGGGTGTTGCTCCCCTCGAGCAGCCCCCAGGTGCATCCTTGGCCCATTGGCTTTCTTCTGGCCCAAAAAATTCCTCCAGGAGTTGCGTTGCGTTTGGACTCCGTTTGATATTGAATTCTTGTGATGTAAAAAAACTTGCAGAAAATAGCAACTGGCACTGGGCACTATGTCAATAGGTTAGTACCAAAAATGATATAAAATGACTATAAAATGATTGTAAAACATCCAAGAATGATAATATAACAGCATGGAATTTTCAAAAATTATAGATACATTGGAGACGAATCAAGGTTTCATCCTTAGGTAACTCGCCCTGGGTCATATAAGCCAAATACGGAATAGTCCAATCAGGATAACATGGAGAGCCGCCACCAACTGTGCCTCCGGGTCAGGAACTGCCAAGTCCTCCTCCATAGGCAACTTAACTGATGGGTTAAACATTAGGGGGGACCGGCTTACGCTGAGACCCCAGCCATCTTAATGCATTAGCAACCTCATTTTTTGTGTGATCAACATGCTCCACTTGATAACCTTTGAAATGACCAGCAATATTGTCAACCTCTCGGTGATATGCCGCCATGAGTGGGTCCTTTGAATCCCAAGTTCCTGACACTTTGCTGAGCCACCAAAGCACCTTACCCGGCTTAGATTCATCTCTTTAGCCATCCGAAGACCATGGAGTAAGGCTTCATACTCAGCTGCATTGTTAGTACAAGGGAACATCAACCTTAAAACATAAAAAAATTATCACCTCGTGGGAAGTCAATATAACTCCAACCCCCGAGCCTTCCAATTGCCTGGATCCATCAAAATGAATAGTCCAATATGTATTATCCGGCTTATCCTCAGGCATCTGCGACTCTATCCAATCATTGATGAAGTCCACAAGTGCTTGAGATTTTATAGCCGTCCGAGGCACATACTTTAAGCCATGGGGTGCAAGCTCAATGGCCCACTTAGCTACCCGACCTGTGGCCTCTCTGTTTTGAAAAATATCCCCCAAGGGAGCAGAACTAACCACAGTGATGGGATGACCAAGGAAATATTGCTTCAACTTGCGACTGGCCATAAACACACCGTAAACCAATTTCCGCCAATGTGGGTATCTCTGCTTAGATTCAATGAGCACCTCACTGACATAATAAACCGGCCTTTGAACCGAATACTCCTTGCCTGACTCCTACCTTTCAACCACAACTTCCACACTAACAGCTCTGTTGTTTGCAGCCACATATAAAAGCAAGGGCTCCTTCTCAATAGGAGCTACAAGAACCGGCGACTCAGCCAAATGTTTTTGAAGCACATCAAATGCCTCATTAGCAATATTGCTCCAGACAAAGTCATCTGTCTTCTTCATCATTTGATACAAAGGGATAGCCTTCTCTCCCAAGCGGCTTATAAACCGGCTCAAAGCCACAATACGACCTGCCAAACGCTGGACGTCGTTGATACATGCCGGCTTAGCCAAAGAAGTGATAGCCTTGATTTTCTTCGGGTTAGCTTCAATGCCCTTCTTAGAAACCAGGAAACCCAATAACTTGCTGATAACCCACAAGTATAGGGGATCGCAACAGCTTTCGAGTGTAGAGTATTCAACCCAAATTTATTGATTCGACACAAGGGGAGCCAAAGAATATTCTTGAGTATTAGCAGTTGAGTTGTCAATTCAACCACACCTGGATAACTTAGTATCTACAGCAAAGTATTTAGTAGCAAAATTGGTATGATAGTAATGGTAACGATAGCAAAAGTAAAGATAAATGTTTTTGGGTTTTTGTAGTAGATGTAACAGTAGCAACGGAAAAGTAAATAAGCGAAGAACAATATATGAAAAGCTCGTAGGCAATAGATCAGTGATGGATAATTATGCCGGATGTGATTCCTCATGCAATAGTTATAACATAGGGTGATATAGAACTAGCTCCAGTTCATCAATGTAATGTAGGCATGTATTCCATAAATAGTCGCACGTGCTTATGAAAAAGAACTTGCATGACATCTTTTGTCCTACCCTCCCGTGGAAGCGGGGTCCTAGTGGAAACTAAGGGATATTAAGGCCTCCTTTTAATAGAGAACCAGAACAAAGCATTAGCACAAAGTGAATACATGAACTCCTCAAACTATGGTCATCACCGAGAAGTATCCCGATTATAGTCACTTCGGGGTTGTCGGATCATAACACATAATAGGTGACTATAGACTTGCAAGATAGGATCAAGAACACACATATATTCATGAAAACATAATAGGTTCAGATCTGAAATCATGGCACTCGGGCCCTAGTGACAAGCATTAAGCATAGCAAAGTCATAGCAACATCAATCTCAGAACATAGTGGATACTAGGGATCAAACCCTAACAAAACTAACTTGACTGCATGGTAAATCTCATCCAACCCATCACCGTCTAGCAAGCATACGATGGAATTACTCACGCACGGTGGTGAGCATCATGAAATTGGTGATGGAGGATGGTTGATGACGACGACGGCGACGAACCCCCCTCTCCGGAGCCCCGAACGGACTCCAGATTAGCCCTCCTGGGAGAGATTAGGGCTTGGCGGCGGCTCCGTGTCATAAAATGCGATGAAACTTTCTCCCTTGATTTTTTTCTCCCCGAGACGGAATATATGGAGTTGGAGTTGAGGTCGGAGGAGGTCCAGGGGGCCCACGAGATAGGGGGCCGTGCCCTAGGGGGGGGGGGCGCCCCCCTGTCTCGTGGACAGGCCGTGGGCCCCCTGGCATTAATTCTTTCACCAAAAATTCTTATTAAATCCAAACAGTGGCTCCGTGGATTTCCAGGACATTCCGAGAACTTTTCTTTTCTACACATAAAACAACATCATGGCAGTTCTACTGAAAACAACGTCTGTCCGGGTTAGTTTCATTCAAATCATGCAAGTTAGAGTCCAAAACAAGGGCAAAAGTGTTTGGAAAAGTAGATACGTTGGAGACGTATCAACTCCCCCAAGCTTAAACCTTTGCTTGTCCTCAAGCAATTCAGTTGATAAACTAAAAGTGATAAAGAAAAACTTTTACAAACTCTGTTTGCTCTTGTTGTTGTAACATGAAAAGCCAGCATTCAAGTTTCAGCAAATATTATGAACTAACCATACTCACAATAACACATAGGTCTCACAATTACTCATATCAATAACACAATTAGCTAGCGAGCCATAATAATAAAACTCGGATGACAACACTTTCTCAAAATAATCATAACATGATATAACAAAATGGTATCTCGCTAGCCCTTTCTGAGACCACAAAACATAAATGCAGAGCACCTTTAAAGATCAAGGACTGACTAAACATTGTAATTCATGGTAAAAGAGATCCAGTCAAGTCATACCCAATATAAACCAATAATAATGAATGCAAATGACAGTGTGCTCTCCAGCGGGTGCTTTTTAATAAGAAGGGGGATGACTCAACATAAAAGTAAATAGATAGGCCCTTCGCAGAGGGAAGCAGGGATTTGTAGAGGTGCCAGAGCTCGATTTTAAAATAGAGATTGAATAACATTTTGAGCGGCATACTTTCGCTGTCAACACAACAACTATGAGATGGTTGTATCTTCCATACTACATGCATTATAGGCAGTTCCCAAAAAGAATGGTAAAGGTTTATACTCCCCCAACCACCAACAAGCACCAATCCATGGCTTGCTCAAAACAACGAGTGCCTCCAACATACAACAGCCCTGGGGGAATTTTGTTTAATTATTTTGATTTTCTTTGATCTTTTTGGATCATGGGACTGGGCATCCCGGTTACCAGCCCTTTCTCGTGAATGAGGAGCGGAGTCCACTCCTCTTGAGAATAACCCACCTAGCATGGAAGATATAGGTAGCCCTAGTTGAAAACATGAGCTGCTCGAGCATACAAAACAGAATTTCATTTGAAGGTTTAGAGTTTGGCACATACAAATTTACTTGGAACGGTAGGTAAATACCGCATATAGGAAGGTATAGTGGACTCATATGGAACAACTTTGGGGTTTAAGGAGTTTGGATGCACAAGCAGTATTCCCGCTTAGTACAGGTGAAGGCTAGCAAAAGACTGGGAAGCGACCAACTAAGAGAGCGACAACAGTCGTAAACATGCATTAAAATTAATTTACACCGAGTACAAGCATGAGTAGGATATAATCCACCATGAACTTAAATATCATGAAGGCTATGTTGATTTGATTCAACTACATGCGTGAACATGTGCCAAGTCGAGTCACTCAATTCATTCAAAGGAGGATACCATCCCATCATACCACATCATAATCATTCTAATAGCATGTTGGCACGCAAGGTAAACCATTATAACTCATAGCTAATCAAGCATGGCACAAGCAACTATAATCTCTAAATGTCATTGCAAATATGTTCACTTCACAGTAGCTGACTCAGGAACGATGAATCATCATATTTACAAAAACAAGAGAGGTCGAGTTCATACCAGCTTTTCTCATCCCAATAAGTCCATCATATATCGTCATCATTGCCTTTCACTTGCACGACCGAACGATGTGTATAATAATAAGAGTGCACGTGCATTGGACTAAGCTGGAATCTGCAAGCATTCAACTCAAGAGAGAAGACAAAGTAATATGGGCTCTAAATTAAATAATCAATCATGCATATAAGAGCCACTAAGCATTTTCAATATGGTCTTCTCGACCCCCAAAAGAAAGAAAAGAAAAGAAAACTATCTACACGGGAAAGCTCCGAACAAGCAAAAAGAAGAACTAGGAATCTTTTTGGGTTTTCATTTTGATTTCTACTACAAGCATGGAAATTAAACTAACTATTTTTTTGTTTTTCTTAAGTTTATCAAACACACAAGAAGAAAACTAGAAAAAGAAGTTTAAAATAGCATGGATAATACAATGAAAGAGTATGAGCACCGACGACTAGTGTGTGAACATGAATGTAAAGTCGGTGAGAAATACGTACTCCCCCAAGCTTAGGCTTTTGGCCTAAGTTGGTCTAATACCAAGGACCACCGCTACTCTCCCCGGTGTAGTGGGAGGTGTAATCAGGATACCACTGGTTGGTCATCTCCGGATCCCACTGGACAGATGATGCACGATAAGGGTCTAGCTCAGGTTCAGGTTCTGGTGTAAAAGCTTGAGCTAGATGTTTATTCACCGCTTTCGGCGTGACAAGACGATTATCTGCAAGCAAATCAAACAACAGAGGCGCAGGCAAAATAATAAACTCAAAGTGTTTCTTATTGAATCTAAGTCTATACAAGAGCATCTTCTCTTCGTTGTCAACAATAAATTTGTGTGCTACCATGTGATACGTCTCCAACGTATCTATAATTTTTGATTGCTCCATGCTACTTTATCTACTGTTTTGGACTATATTGGGCTTTATTTTCCACTTTATATTATTTTCGGGACTAACCTATTAACCGGAGGCCCAACCCAGAATTGCTGTTTTTTGCCTATTTCAGTGTTTCGAAGAAAAGGAATATCAAACGGAGTCCAAACGGAATGAAATCTTCGGGAACGTGATTTTGTCACCGAACGTGATCCAGGAGACTTGGACCCTACTCCAAGACGTAACAGAGGCAGTCACGAGGGTGGGGGGCGCGCGCCCCCTAGGGCGCGCCCCCTGCCTCATGGCCCCCTGTTGCTCCACCGACGTACTCCTTCCTCCTATATATACCTATGTATCCCCAAACGATCAGAACAGGAGCCAAAAACCTAATTCCACCACTGCAACCTTCTGTATCCATGAGATCCCATCTTGGGGCCTGTTCCGGAGCTCCGCCGGAGGGGGCATCCACCATGGAGGGCTTCTACATCAACACCATAGCCCCTCCGATGAAGTGTGAGTAGTTTACTTCAGACCTGCGGGTCCATAGCTAGTAGCTAGATGGCTTCTTCTCTCTTTTTGGATCTCAATACAATGATCTCCCCCTCTCTCGTGGAGATCTATTCGATGTAATCTTCTTCTTTTTGCGGTGTGTTTGTTGAGACCGATGAATTGTGGGTTTATGATCCAGCTTATCTATGAACAATATCTGAATCTTCTCTGAATTCTTTTATGTATGATTGAGTTATCTTTGCATGTCTCTTCGAATTATCCGTTTGGTTTGGCCAACTAGATTGGTAGTTCTTGCAATGGGAGAAGTGCTTAGCTTTGGGTTCAATCTTGCGGTGTCCTTTCCTAGTGACAGAAGGGGCAGCAAGGCACGTATTGTATTGTTGCCATCGAGGATAACAAGATGGTTTTTTTTATCATATTGCATGAATTTATCCCTCTACATCATGTCATCTTGCTTAAGGCGTTACTCTGTTTTTAACTTAATACTCTAGATGCATGCTGGATAGCGGTCGATGAGTGGAGTAATAGTAGTAGATGCAGAATCGTTTCGATCTACTTGTCTCAGACGTGATGCCTATATACATGATCATACCTAGATACACTCATAACTATGCTCAGTTCTGTCAATTGCTCAACAGTAATTTGTTCACCCACCGTAGAATATCTATGCTCTTGAGAGAAGCCACTAGTGAAACCTATGGCCCCCAGGTCTATTCTCATCATATCAATCTCCATTACTTTATTACTTGCTTTGTTTTTACTTTGCCTTTTACTTTTCACTTTGCATCTATCTATCAAAAATACCAAAAATATTATTTATCATCTCTACCAGATCTCACTCTCGTAAATGACCGTGAAGGGATTGACAACCCCTAATCGCGTTGGTTGCGAAGAGCTATTGTTTTGTGTAGGTACGATGGACTTGTGCGTGGTCTCCTACTGGATTGATACCTTGGTTCTCAAAAACTGAGGGAAATACTTATGCTACTTTGCTGCATCATCCTCTCCTCTTCGGGGAAATCCAACGCAATGCTCAAGAGGTAGCAAGAAGAATTTCTGGCGCCGTTGCCGGGGAGGCTCACGCAAGCAAGTCAACCATACCAAGTACCCATCGCAATCCCTATCTCTCGCATTACATTATTTGCCATTTGCCTCTCGTTTTCCTCTCCCCCATTTCACCCTTGCCGTTTTATTCGCCCTCTCTCTTTCCCAATCTCCTCCTCTTTTCCCAGTTTGCCTTTTCCTGTTGCCTTTTTGTTTGCTTGTGTGTTGGATTACTTGTTGCCATGGCACAAGATATTACCAAATTGTGTGACTTCTCGAATACCAATAATAATGATTTCCTTAGTACTCCGATTGCTCCTCTTAATAATGATGAGTCTTGTGAAATCAATACCGCTTTGCTGAATCTTGTTATGAAAGATCAATTCGCCGGCCTTCCTAGTGAAGATGCCGCCACTCATCTAAACAATTTTGTTGATATGTGTGATATGCAAAAGAATAAAGATACGGATAACAATATTGTCAAATTGAAGTTATTTCCGTTTTCACTTAGAGATCATGCTAAAGTTTGGTTTTCGTCTTTGCCTAAAAATAGTATTGATTCTTGGAACAAGTGCAAAGATGCTTTTATCTCTAAGTATTTTCCTCCTGCTAAGATCATCACTCTTAGGAACGATATTATGAATTTTAAACAACTTGATCATGAGCATGTTGCCCAATCTTGGGAAAGAATGAAATTGATGCTTCGCAATTTCCCTACTCATGGTTTGAATTTATGGATGATCATACAAATTTTTTATGCCGGATTGAATTTTGCTTCTAGAAATCTTTTAGATTCGGCCGCGGGAGGCACGTTTATGGAAATTACGTTAGGAGATGCTACAAAATTGCTTGATAATATTATGGCTAATTATTCTCAATGGCACACCGAAAGATCTTCTAGTAAAAAAGTGCATGCTATAGAAGAAATCAATGTTTTGAGTGAAAAGATGGATGAACTTATGAAGATGTTTGCTACTAAAAATACTCCTCTTGATCCCAATGATATGCCTTTATCTACTTTGCTTGAGAATAATAATGAATCTATGGATGTGAATTTTGTTGGTAGGAATAGTTTTGGAAACAACGCGTATAGAGGGAATTTTAATCCTAGGCCTTATCCTAGTAATCCTTCTAATAATTATGGAAATTCCTATAACAACTCTTATGGAAATTTTAATAATATGCCCTCTGAATTTGAGAATAGTGTTAAAGAGTTTATGAATTCACAAAAGAATTTTAATGCTTTGCTTGAAGAGAAATTGCTTAAAGTTGATGATTTGGTTAGGAACGTTGATAGAATTTCTCTTGAAATTAATTCTTTAAAGCTTAGATCTATTCCTCCTAAGCTTGATATCAATGAGTCTCTCAAAGCCATGAGAATTTCCATTGATGAGTGCAAAGAAAGAACCGCTAGGATGCGTGCTTCAAAAGATGCCTTTATTAAAGCGTGTTCTTCCAATTCCTATGAAAATCGAGATGAAGATCTAAAAGTTATTGATGTGTCCCCCATTAAATCTTTGTTTTGCAATATGTATCTTGATGAAGCTGAATATGATCTTCCTTTACCTAGAAGGTGTTCTAAGAATTCGGAGTTTCTAGATCTTGATGATGAATTTGATAAAAGTAGGATTGAAAGAAATAAAAACCTAGATGTTGCTAAACCCACTATTTTGGATCTCAAGGAATTTAATTATGAAAATTGCTCTTTAATTGGTTGTATTTCCTTGTTGCAATCCGTGCTAGATTCTCCTCATGCTTATAGTCAAAATAAGGCCTTTACCCAACACATTGTTGATGCCTTGATGCAATCTTATGAAGAAAAACTTGAGTTGAAAGTTTCTATCCCTAGAAAACTCTATGATGGTTGGGAACCTACCATAAAAATTAAAATTAAAGATTATGAGTTTCATGCTTTGTGTGATTTGGGTGCTAGTGTCTCTACTATTCCCAAAACTTTGTGTGATTTGCTAGATTTCCGTGACTTTGATGATTGCTCTCTAAACTTGCATCTTGCGGATTCCACTATTAAAAAGCCTATGGGAAGAATTAATGATGTTCTTATTGTTGCAAATAGGAATTATGTGCCCGTAGATTTTATCGTTCTTGATATAGATTGCAATCCTTCATGTCCTATTATTCTTGGTAGACCTTTCCTTAGAACGATTGGTGCAATTATTGATATGAAGGAAGGGAATATTAGATTCCAATTTCCCTTAAAGAAGGGCATGGAACACTTCCCTAGAAAGAAAATAAAATTACCATATGAATCTATCATGAGAGCCACTTATGGATTGCCTACCAAAGATGGCAATACCTAGATCTATCCTTGCTTTTATGCCTAGCTAGGGGCGTTAAACGATAGCGCTTGTTGGGAGGCAACCCAATTTTATTTTGTGTTTTTTTTGTTTTTGCTTCTGTTTAGGAATAAATAATCCATCTAGCCTCTGTTTGGATGTGGTTTTATGTTTTAATTAGTGTTTGTGCCAAGTAGAACCTATAGGATAACCTACGATGATAGTTGATTTGATTCTGCTGAAAAACAGAAACTTTGCGCGCACGAATATAATTTGTTAAATCACAGGAACGTGCTTTTGCGTTGATTCTTTTTGCTGCTGATCAATAAATAAATTGTCCAGGACTTACTATTTTGGTAGAAATTTTAGAGTTCCAGAAGTTTGCGTTAGTTACAGATTGCTACAGACTGTTCTGTTTTTGACAGATTCTGTTTTGCGTTTGTTGTTTGCTTATTTTGATGAATCTATGGCTAGTAAAATAGTTTATAATCCATAGAGAAGTTGGAATACAGTAGGTTTAACACCAATATAAATAAAGAATGAGTTCATTACAGTACCTTGAAGTAGTCTTTTGTTTTCTTTCTCTAACGGAGCTCACGAGATTTCTATTGAGTTTTGTGTTGTGAAGTTTTCAAGTTTTGGGTGAATTCTTTTGATGGATTATGGAACAAGGAGTGGCAAGAGCCTAAGCTTGGGGATGCCCATGGCACCCCCAAGATAATCCAAGGACACCAAAAAGTCAAAGCTTGGGGATGCCCCGGAAGGCATCCCCTCTTTCGTCCACTTCCATCGGTAATTTACTTGGAGCTATATTTTTATTCACCACATGATATGTGTTTTGCTTGGAGCGTCTTGTATTATTTGCGTCTTTGCTTGTTAGTTTACCACAATCATCCTTGCTGTACACACCTTTTGAGAGAGCCATACATGAATTGGAATTTGTTAGAATACTCTATGTGCTTCACTTATATCTTTTGAGCTTGATAGTTTTGCTCATAGTGCTTCACTTATATCTTTTGAGCGTGATAATTTTTGCTCTAGTGCTTCACTTAGATCTTTTAGAGCACGGTGGTGGATTTGTTTTAAAAAAACTATTGATCTCTCATGCTTCACTTAGATTATTTTGAGAGTTGTTAATAGCATGGTAATTTGCTTAATGTTAATATACTTGGTATTCAAGATATGTGAAACTTTCTTTTGAGTGAATGGAATACTAAGATAAGTTTGAAGCTTGATAATTGTTTTGAGATATGGAGGTGATAATATCAAAGTCGTGCTAGTTGAGTAATTGTGAATTTGAGAAATGCTTGTGTTGAATTTTGCAAGTCCCGTAGCATGCACGTATGGTTAAAGTTGGGTAACAAATTTGAAACATGAAGTGTACCTGGCTTGTGCATCCTTATGAGTGGCGGTCGGGGACGAGCGATGGTCTTTTCCTACCAATCTATCCCCCTAGGAGCATGCACATAGTACTTGATTTTTGATGACTTCTAAATTTTTGCAATAAGTATATGAGTTCTTTTGACTAATGTTGAGTCCATGGATTATACGCACTCTCACCTTTCCGCCTTTGCTAGCCTCTTCGGTACCGTGCATTGCCCTTTCTCACCTTGAGAGTTGGTGCAAACTTTGCCGGTGCATCCAAACCCCGTGATACGATACACTCTATCACACATAAACCTCCTTATATCTTCCTCAAAACAGCCACCATACCTACCTATCATGGCATTTCCATAGCCATTCCGAGATATATTGCCATGCAACTTCCATCATCATCATCATGACATACATTACTTTTGTCATATTGCCATTGCATGATCATGTAGTTGACATCGTATTTGTGGCAAAGCCACCATGCATTATTTTTCATACATGTCACTCTTGATTCATTGCACCATCCCGGTACACCGCCGGAGGCATTCATATAGAGTCATATCTTGTTCTAAGTTTCGAGTTGTAATCCTTATGTTGTAATCAATAGAAGTGTGATGATCATCATTATTAGAGCATTGCCCAAATAAAAAAAAGAGAAAGGCCAAAAAAAAGAAAGGCCCCAAAAAAGAGAGAAAATAAACAAAAAGGGCAATGCTACTATCTCTTTTTCCACACTTGTGCTTCAAAGTAGCACCTTGTTCTTCATGTAGTGAGTCTCATATATTGTGCTTCAAAGTAGCACCTTGTTCTTCATGTAGTGAGTCTCATAAGTTGTCTTTTTATACTAGTGGGAATTTTTCATTATAGAACTTGGCTTGTATATTCCTACGATGGGCTTCCTCAAATGCCCTAGGTCTTCATGAGCAAGCAAGTTGGATGCACACCCACTACTTTTCTTTTGTTGAGCATTCATAGCTCTAGTGCATCCGTTGCATGGCAATCCCTACTCCTCATGTTGACATCAATTGATGGGCATCTCCATAGCCCGTTGATTATCCTCGTCAATGTCAGACTTTCTCCTTTTTTGTCTTCTCCACACAATCCCCATCATCATATTCTATTCCACCAATAGTGCTATATCCATGGCTCACGCTCATGTATTGCGTGAAGGTTGAAAAAGTTTGAGATTATTTAAGGATGAAACAATTGTTTGTCTTGTCATCGGGGGTATAGAAGTTGGGAACATCTTTGTGTGACAAAAATGAAGCATAGCCTGACTATATGATTTTGTAGGGATGAACTTTCTTTTGCCATGCTATTTTGAGAAGACATGATTGCTTTGATTAGTATGCTTGAAGTATTATTATTTTTGTGTCAATATGAACTTTTGTCTTGAATCTTTCGGATCTGAATATTCATGCCACAATTAAGAAGATTTACACTGAAATTATGCCAAAGTATCACTCCGCATCAAAAATTCTTTTTTTTTCATTTACCTGCTCGAGGACGAGCAGGAATTAAGCTTGGGGATGCCTGATACGTCTCCAACGTATCTATAATTTTTGATTGCTCCATGCTACTTTATCTACTGTTTTGGACTATATTGGGCTTTATTTTACACTTTTATATTATTTTTGGGACTAACCTATTAACCGGAGGCCCAGCCCAGAATTGCTGTTTTTTTGCCTATTTCAGTGTTTCGAAGAAACGGAATATCAAACGGAGTCCAAACGGAATGAAACCGTTGAGAACGTGATTTTCTCACCGAACGTGATCCAGGAGACTTGGACCCTACTCCAAGACGTAACAGAGGCGGTCACGAGGGTGGGGCGCGCACCCCCTGCCTCGTGGCCCCCCTGTTGCTCCACCGACATACTCCTTCCTCCTATATATACCAACGTATCCCCAAACGATCAAAACAGGAGCCAAAAACCTAATTCCATCGCCGCAACCTTCTGTATCCACGAGATCCCATCTTGGGGCCTGTTCCGAAGCTCTGCCGGAGGGGGCATCCACCACGGAGGGCTTCTACATCAACATCATAGCCCCTCCGATGAAGTGTGAGTAATTTACTTCAGACCTTCGGGTCGATAGCTAGTAGCTAGATGGCTTCTTCTCTCTTTTTGGATCTCAATACAATGATCTCCCCCTCTCTCATGGAGATCTATTCGATGTGATCTTCTTATTTTTGCGGTGTGTTTGTTGAGACCGATGAATTATGGGTTTATGATCCAGCTTATCTATGAACAATATTTGAATCTTCTCTGAATTCTTTTATGTATGATTGAGTTATCTTTGCAAGTCTCTTCGAATTATCCGTTTGGTTTGGCCAACTAGATTGGTAGTTCTTGCAATGGGAGAAGTGCTTAGCTTTGGGTTCAATCTTGCGGTGTCCTTTCCAAGTGACAGAAGGGCAGCAAGGCACGTATTGTATTTTTGCCATCGAGGATAACAAGATGTTTTTTTTATCATATTGCATGAATTTATCCCTCTACATCATGTCATCTTGCTTAAGGCGTTACTCTGTTTTTAACTTAATACTCTAGATGCATGCTGGATAGCGGTTGATGAGTGGAGTAATAGTAGTAGATGCAGAATTGTTTCGATCTACTTGTCTCGGACGTGATGCCTATATACATGATCATACCTAGATATATGCATAACTATGCTCAATTCTGTCAATTGCTCAACAGTAATTTGTTCACCCACCGTAGAATATCTATGCTCTTGAGAGAAGCCACTAGTGAAACCTATGGCCCCCGGGTCTATTCTCATCATATCAATCTCCATTACTTTATTACTTGCTTTGTTTTTGCTTTGCCTTTTACTTTTCACTTTGCATCTATCTATCAAAAATACCAAAAATATTATTTATCATCTCTACCAGATCTCACTCTCGTAAATGACCGTGAAGGGATTGACAACCCCTAATCGCGTTGGTTGCGAGGAGCTATCGTTTTGTGTAGGTACGAGGGACTTATGCGTGGTCTCCTACTGGATTGATACCTTGGTTCTCAAAAACTGAGGGAAATACTTATGCTACTTTGCTGCGTCATCTTCTCCTCTTCGGGGAAATCCAACGCAGTGCTCAAGAGGTAGCACCATGCTCTTGTAATCTAAAATGTAAGGATGCAGTTTTATCCCATCCTCCTCATGGTGCCTAATGGGTATCTGAAAATGTTCAGCAAGACGTGCAGCATGGATACCTCCAAATATGGGGCCTTTTGTACGATTCAGGGCTAGCCGTTTAGCAACGACGGCACCCATACTAAAAGTGTTGTCTCCCAGCAAAGCATGTTGAAGAATTATAATATCTGGAACGCTCAAATTTCCACTATTTCCACGACCAATCAAGCATCTACTAGCAAATATGACAAAGTAATGTAAAACAGGAAAGTGTATGCTTGAGACTTTTGCCTCAGAGCCCTTCTTTGGCTCATCTACAACAATAGTTTTAACGAAGTCATCCACATCTTCATGATGGGGTTCCTCTAATTCTCCCTCATAAGGTATCCTACATACCGCACAAAAATGACGTAAAGACATTTCTTTGAACTCATCATATAAATGAAATGATACTGCAGGCGGTGACTTCTTAGGATAAAAATAAAAGTTTTGCACGAAAGTATTGGTAAGTAAGAGATACTGATCGATTCGGTCGTTGATGAAACCGATGAGGCCTGCAGTCTCGATTAGAGTATAAAAGTCTTCATGAATTCCGGCTTCTTTCAAGAAATCCTCACACGGCCATTCACACGACCGTACTTCCGCTAAGCGAGGAAGATTATACTTGGGTTTTTCCTTCTCTTTGTCTTGTTTTTCCTTAGAGCTTTGGATAGAAGAGCCTTTAAAGAGCCTCCTTAACATTTTTTGAAATTTCTGAAATTTTAGTAACTTCAAAATAAAAGTGAATAAAACTAAACAAGATTGATAGAAACTACTCCTACAAGTGCCTAGAGTCTATATCATGCATTGGAATTGCTTGGGACCTCAAAAATTTAACATGCAAGCTCAAGAACATGGTCACCTATGCAGCAAAAAATTGCAATAAATAAAGCACTAGAACAAAAACTAATTGGACCAATGGAGGAGTCACATACCAAGCAACAATCTCCAAAAGCAGTTTTGTGAATGGAGCTTTGAGCTAAGAGATCGAAAATTGCAATAAAACGAGCTAGAACTCGGGCTTGAGGTGGATGGGGATTTTTTGGGTAGAAGATGAAGTGTGTGGGTGCTGGCATAAGTGGAGGGGAGCCACCAGGGGTCCACGAGACAGGGGGCGCGCCCTCCTCTCTCGTGGCCTGGTGCTTGCCCCTCCTGCAGTGTTTTCAGTGCCTAAAATCCTCAAATATTCCAGAAAAAATCATACTAAATTTGCAGGGCATTTGGAGCACTTTTATTTTCGGACTATTTTTTAATGCACGGATAATTCAGAAAACAGATGGATAATACTATTTTTTGCTTTATTTATTCTAAATAACAAAAAGTAAAAGGAGGGTACAGAAGGTTGTGCCTTCTAGTTTCATCCATCTCGTGATCATCAAAATGAATCCACTAACAAGGTTGATCAAGTCTTGTTAACAAACTCATTCCAAATAACACGGAACCGGAGAAATTTCGAATAACACTAAGTTACCTCAACGGGGATATGAAAATCCCCAACAATAAGAATATCATACTTTTTCTTGACAGTAGGGAGAGGGAATTCAAAACATCCAAAAATGATAGTTGGAACTTTTTCAATAGAATTGATACTATGAACTTGAGATTGTTTCCTCGGAAAGTGTACCGTATGCTCATTACCATTAACATGAAAAGTGTCATTGCCTTTGTTGCAATCAATAACTGCCCGTGCAGTATTAAGAAAAGGTCTACCAAGGATAATAGACATACTAT
This sequence comes from Triticum aestivum, assembly GCF_018294505.1. Taxonomy (NCBI): domain Eukaryota; kingdom Viridiplantae; phylum Streptophyta; class Magnoliopsida; order Poales; family Poaceae; genus Triticum; species Triticum aestivum. The sequence goes on from NC_057798.1 coordinate 454,239,297, forward strand.
CGTCCTCGGGAATATCAAGAATAACAAAGTCCGTTAAGATGGTGACATTTGCAACCACAACAGGCACATCCTCACAAATACCGACAGGTATAGCAGTTGATTTATTGGCCATTTGCAAAGATATTTCAGTAGGTGTCAACTTATTCAATTCAAGTCTATGATATAAAGAGAGAGGCATAACACTAACACCGGCTCCAAGACCACATAAAGCAGTTCTAACATAGTTTCTTTTAATGGAACATGGTATAGTTGGTACACCCGGATCTCCAAGTTTCTTTGGTATTCCACCCTTAAAAGTATAATTAGCAAGCATGGTGGAAATTTCAGCTTCCGGTATCTTTCTTTTATTTGTGATGATATCCTTCATATACTTAGCATAACGATTTACTTTAAGCATATCAGTTAAGCGCATACGTAAGAAAATAGGTCTAATCATTTCAGCAAAGCGCTCAAGATCCTCATCATCCTTTGACTTGGATGGTTTAGGAGGAAAGGGCATGGGTTTCTGAACCCATGGTTCTCTTTATTTACCGTGCTTCTTAGCAACAAAATCTCTCTTATCATAACGTTGATTCTTTGATTGTGGGTTATCAAGATCAACAGCAGGTTCAATCTCTACATCATTGTTTCTGCTAGGTTGAGCATCAACTTGAACATTATCATTAACATTATCACTAGGTTCATGTTCATCACCTGATTGTGTTTCAGCATCAGAAATAGAAATATCATTGGGATTCTCAGGTGTGTCTACAGTAGGTTCACTAGAAGCATGCAAAGGCCTATCATTTTTCTTTTTCTTCTTTTTAGAAGAACTAGGTGCCTCTAAATTATTTCTCTGAGAATCTTGCTCGATTCTCTTTGGGTGGCCTTTAGGATACAAAGGTTCCTGAGTCATTCTACCAGTTCTAGTAGCCACTCTAACAACAAAGTCATTTTTATTATTCAATTCCTCAAGCAAATCATTTTGAGCTTTGAGTACTTGCTCAGCTTGAGTAGCAACCATAGAAGTATATTTGCTAACGCGGTGAAGTTCATCTTTAACTCTAGCCAGATTATCACCTACGTGTCCTATCTCGACAGCATTATTCTTTAACTCTCTGCCAACATAAGCATTAAAACTTTATTGTCTAGCCATAAAGTCATCAAATTCAGCTAAGCATGGGCTATGAAATTTAGTAGAGGGTATTTCAACTTTATCATATCTAGAGAGAATTTACCTTTACTACTTGTGTCGGGTTATCAAGACAATGTGGTTCTTCAGGCAGTATATTAAGACCATGTATTTCTTCAATAGGTGGTAAATTCTTAACATCTTCAGCTTTAATACATTTTTATTTCATTGATTTCTTTGCCTCTTGCATATCTTCAGGACTGAGAAATAAAACACCTCTCTTCTTCGGAGTGGGTTTAGGAATAGGCTCAGGAGTTGGCTCAATTGGTTCAGGAATTACTTCAAGAACTGGCTCAGGAAGAGTCCAATTATTTTCATTAGTCAACATATTATTCAATAGTATTTCAGCTTCGTCGACTGTTCTTTCCCTAAAAACACAACCAGCACAACTATCCAAGTAGTCCTTGGAAGCATCGATTAGTCCATTATAAAAGATATCAAGTATTTCATTTTTCTTAAGAGGATGATCAGGCAAAGCATTAAGTAACCGGAGAAGGCTCCCCCAAGCTTGTGGGAGACTCTCTTCTTTAATTTGCACAAAATTATATATTCCCCGCCAGGTAGCTTGTTTCTTATGAGCAGGGAAATATTTAGCAGAGAGGTAATAAATCATATCCTGTGGACTATGCACACAACTAGGAGCAAGAGAATTATACCAAGTCTTAGCATCACCCTTTAATGAGAATAGAAATATCTTAAGGATGTATAAACAACGAGACTTCTCATCATTAGTAAACAGGGTGGCTATATCATTTAACTTGGTAAGATGTTCCACAACAGTTTCAGATTCAAGGCCATAAAAAGGATCAGATTCAAATAAAGTAATAATATCAGGATCAACAGAGAATTCATAATCCTTATCAGTAACACAAATAGGTGAAGTAGCAAAAGTAGGATCGGGTTTCATTCTAGCATTAAGAGACTGCTGCTTCCATTTAGCTAATAATTTCTTAAGATCATTTCTATCATTGCAAGCAAGAATTTCCATAGCAGCTTTTTCATTCATAACATAACCCTTAGGAACAACAGGTAATACATAATCATTGGGGGGACCTTCATCATCACTATCATCAGTAATAGGATCTTCAGTAATGTCATTCCCCCTAACTCTAGCAAGTTGTTCATCAAGAAATTCACCTAATGGCAAAGTAGTATCACGCTTAGAAGTAGTTTCATCATGCATAGCAGAAGTGGCACCATCAATAACATGCGACATATCAGAATTCATAGCAGTAGTAGGTTTAGGTGTCGCAAGCCTACTAATAACGGAAGGAGAATCTAGTGCAGAGCTAGATGGTAGTTCCTTACCTCCCCTCGTAGTTGAGGGCAAAATAGTAGTTCGATTGTATTTCAAGTTCTTCATAGTGATCAACAGATATAAATCCATACTGACTCAGAGAATAGAGCTATGCTCCCCGTCAACGGCGCCAGAAATTAGTCTTGATAACCCACAAGTATAGGGGATCGCAACAGCTTTCGAGGGTAGAGTATTCAACCCAAATTTATTGATACGACACAAGGGGAGCCAAAGAATATTCTTGAGTATTAGCAGTTGAGTTGTCAATTCAACCACACTTGGATAACTTAGTATCTGCAGAAAAGTATTTAGTAGCAAAAGTGGTATGATAGTAATGGCAACGATAGCAAAAATAAAGATAAATGTTTTTGGGTTTTTGTAGTAGGTGTAACAGTAGCAACGGAAAAGTAAATAAGCGAAGAACAATATATGAAAAGCTTGTAGGCAATGGATCAGTGATGGATAATTATGCCGGATGCGATTCCTCATGCAATAGTTATAACATAGGGTGATATAGAACTAGCTCCAGTTCATCAATGTAATGTAGGCATGTATTCCGTAAATAGTCACACGTGCTTATGGAAAAGAACTTGCATGACATCTTTTGTCCTACCCTCCCGTGGAAGCGGGGTCCTAGCGGAAACTAAGGGATATTAAGGCCTCCTTTTAATAGAGAACCGGAACAAAGCATTAGCACATAGTGAATACATGAACTCCTCAAACTACGGTCATCACCGAGAAGTATCCCGATTATTGTCACTTCGGGGTTGTCGAATCATAACACATAATAGGTGACTATAGACTTGCAAGATAGGATCAAGAACACACATATATTCATGAAAACATAATAGGTTCAGATCTGAAATCATGGCACTCGGGCCCTAGTGACAAGCATTAAGCATAGCAAAGTCATAGCAACATCAATCTCAGAACATAGTGGATACTAGGGATCAAACCCTAACAAAACTAACTTGATTACATGGTAAATCTCATCCAACCCATCACCGTCCAGCAAGCCTACGATGGAATTACTCACGCACGGCGGTGAGCATCATGAAATTGGTGATGGAGGATGGTTGATGATGACGACGGCGACGAATCCCCCTCTCCGGAGCCCCGAACGGACTCCAGATCAGCCCTCTCGAGAGAGATTAGGGCTTGGCGGCGCCTCTGTGTCGTAGAACATGATGAAACTTTCTCCCTTGATTTTTTTCTCCCCGAGACGGAATATATGGAGTTGGAGTTGAGGTCGGAGGAGGTCCAGGGGTCCCACGAGATAGGGGGCCGCGCCCTGGGGGGGGGGGGGGGCGCCCCCCTGTCTCGTGGACAGGCCGTGGGCCCCCTGGCATTAATTCTTTCGCCAAAAATTCTTATTAAATCCAAAAGGTGCCTCCGTGGATTTCCAGGACATTCCGAGAACTTTTCTTTTCTACACATAAAACAACATCATGGCAGTTCTGCTGAAAACAGCGTCAGTCCGGGTTAGTTTCATTCAAATCATGCAAGTTAGAGTCCAAAACAAGGGCAAAAGTGTTTGGAAAAGTAGATACGTTGGAGACGTATCACTTTCCTGCTGGCACGCCAAAGACACATTTGGCCGGGTTAAGCATCATTTTATAGAGCCGGAGATTGTCAAAGGTCTCTTTCAAATCATTTATCCAAGTCTCCTTCTTCCTGGATTTCACAACAATATCATCCACATAGGCATGAACATTGCGTCTGATCTGGCCATGAAGGAAATTCTCAACACACCGCTGGTAAGTCACTTGGGCACACTTGAGCCCAAAAGGCATAGATACATAGCAGAAGGCTCCAAAGGGAGTGATGAAAAACGGCCTCTCCTGGTCCTTAACTGCCATCTTGATCTGATGATAACCAGAATAAGCATCCAAAAAGCTCAAACGCTCACAATCCGCTATAGCATCAATAATATGATCAATACGAGGGAGAGAAAAAGGATCAGTCGAGCAGGCCTTATTAAGGTCTATATAATCCACACACATACACCAAGTGCCATTTTTCTTAAGTACCAGCACCGGGTTAGCCAACCATTCAGGATGAAAAACTTCAATGATGAACCCTGCCACCAAGAGCCGGGCCACTTCTTCACCAATTGACTTTCGCCTCTCTTCATTAAAACGACGAAGAAATTGCTTGACCGGCTTAAACTTTGGATCCACATTAAGAGTGTGCTCAGCGAGGTCCCTCGGTACACCTGGCATGTCAGAAGGTTTCCATGCAAAGATGTCCCGGTTCTCATGGATGAACCCGATGAGCACACTTTCCTATTTCGGATCCATATTAGCACTGATGCTCAACTGCTTGGACGAATCGCCAGGCACAAAATCAACCAACTTAGTGTCATCTGCGATTTAAACTTCAACAGGGGGTCATTTTCTGTAGTTGGCTTCTTCAAAGGCATCATATCCGTCGGATCAACATTGTCTTTATAAAACTTCAACCCCTCTATAGCACAAGCCGACTCAGCATGCGTAGCATCACCTTCTTCACAATCCAGAGCAATCTTTCTATCACCATGCACCGTGATGGTGCCCTTATGACCCGGCATTTTAAGCTGCAAATAAACATAACACGACCGTGCCATAAACTTGGCGTAAGCCGCCCGCCCAAACAAAGCATGGTATGGGATTTTGATCTTAACCACCTCAAAGGTCAATTTCTCAGCTCTAGAATTATGGTCATCTCCAAAAGCTACCTCCAGTGTTATCTTACCCACTGGATACGCCGACTTACCAGGCACCACCCCATGGAAAATAGTAGAAGAAGCCTTAAGATCTTTGTCAGTCAAATTCGTACGATGAAAAGTCTCATAGTAAAGGATATTGATAGTGCTGCCCCCATCCATGAGCACCTTTGTAAGCTTATATCCTCCTACCTGAGGAGCAACCACCAATGCCAACTGACCTGGATTGTCAACCCGGGGTGGGTGATCCTCCCGGCTCCACCCAATAGGCTGCTCAGACCACCTCAAATGACGAGGCACCGCCGGCTCAACTGAATTCACCGCCCGCTTATGGATTTTCTGATCTCGCTTGCACAAGCTCGTGGTGAACACATGATATTGACCACTATTCAATTGCTTTGGATTACTCTGATAACCAGACTGCTACTGTTGATTCCCTTGACCAGATTGTTGATTGAAACCACCTTGATTACCTTGGCCTTGAAAGCCAGAGCTTGAATCGCCACCTCAAAAACCAGGTCCATGAGAGACAGAACCTGGACCGCCATGCGGGCCATGATTGTTCTGAAAAAATGGAGTTTCTATACTCCCTCATGATGAAGCAATCCTTCCACAAATGACTGGTCGGCTTATCCTGGGTTCCGTGCTTTGGACAAGGCTGATTCATCATGACCTCAAGGTTGAACTTCGGCCCTCCAAACCCGGGCGCTTGCATTTTACCCTTACGAAGCTAGTTATGACTCTGCGTATTAGTTTTAGCCATGAAGTCTAACCCGCTGTCTACCTTACGTTTACCATTGCCACCTTGACTCGCCGCGTTATGCTGTCCCTTTGCATTGCCACTCTTCTTCCCCTTTCCAACCTTCTCCTCATCAGACTCAGGGTCTTTTGCACTATCAGAGTTGGCGTATTTGACGAGAGCCGCCATGAGCTCTCCCATGTCATTGTAGTTACGCTTAAGCCGCCCAACTTCTGCTTAAGGGGAAAAAACATCAATTCTTCTCTAACATCAGGACTGCTGAACCGGCGTTGATACTGTTCGACGAGTGTATAACAGCTGAGATCCGGTGCACCCAATGGGTTGTTGACTCACCTTCACCTTGGACGCAAGAATCCAAATCCAGAATCGACATAGGCTGCTTGCACGTGTCTTTAAAATTTTGAATAAATCGCCTCTTCAACCAAGTATGAGCCGACCCATCCAAGATCATGGTGAAATACTTAGCACATGCAACATCACTGACATTCAGCATCTCCATAGCCATCTCATAACTCTCAATCCAAGCCTTTGGGGGTTGATCCGCCGTGTAGTTAGGCACCTTACGGGGGCCCTTGAAATCCGTAGGCAAGCGCTCGTTGCATAGAGCCAGCACTAAACACGGCACACCCAAAGTTCTAGAGGTCACTCCTGCCTCCACAGATGCTGACGGATAAACCAAAGATTATTGTTGAGCCGCCAATTGAGCCGCCAACTCCGCCTCACGTCATTCCCTACCCTGGTCCACCAAAGCATGAGCATCATTACCAGCACGCGGCGGGTCAGGCCGACGGGGTTGATTACGGTGCCGCTCACTGCTCGATACAGCCGGCTCATCAATGTGCCTGATATAGCTCCGACTTGGACATGGGGTTGAGTGAATTCGATCACGACTGTATGAATAAACCGCCTATTGGTCCACTGCTGTCTGAAGAAGTTCTCCGACTCTCCATATTTCCATCGCCGCTGGCGACTCATCCTGAACTGGGAGAGCCGTCAGTCGAGTAGCCGCAGCTATCATGCTATCCAAAGGATTAGGAAAATGACCCGGGGCGTCGGAACATGCTGGGGAGGGGTCGGATTCAAACGTGGGGGGTCTGTAGGATGTGGCTGAACCAGTTCTCTAGCCGCAGGCGCCTCAATGGCTCGATCCGCACCAGGCGGGTTACTAGTTCCTGCCCCAGGCGTGTTGAAAAGGTTCCTCGCATCATAAACCGGGGGTAACCGACTCACATGTCTTCTGTTAAAGACAACGTTTGATGCATCCCGGTCCAAGATTAAACAAAAGCTCTCTGCCTGAAGCCGTTCTGTCTCCCTCTGCAAGGCGGCTCACTCCATCGCCATCCGGGTGTTCTCGGCATTTAGATCCTCCTTGGCTTGGGCTACCTCATCACGTATGCTGCGTTTGATTCACCGGGTTTACCTCCGCCGTTAACAACGTTGCTAGAGCATCCAATAGATCGGATAAGACTTGAGCCGGCGGGCTCACACGGCCTCCTGCTCTGGCTGCCGTTGTCGTTGATGACCCAGAGATCATCGCTGCTGCAGTTGAAGCATCCTGCTCTGGCTGTGTACCGGCCATGAAGATCGCAACCTGTGTAGGGGTCTGAAATGCTGTCACCATCGGAACAGCCCCCAAGCCCACCATCTTGAACCTGATAGATGGAATTGGTCTCGCCAGTTGAAGACTCATCGCCTGAATAAACGACCGTCTCACCACCGGACTCAGATCCTCCTTCCATATCCACTCCTTGAGTAAACCCCACAAAGACATGATTGAGGGCAGCCTGAACCTTGGTGGGTCACGCGCACTAAGCCGTCTCGACGATGTCGGCGCAGGTGTCCGACTCAGATTCTGACTCACCAATCTTGCCAATGAAGACATGAATTCCGCCGAAGGGGACCCGGTACCCGCACTCTATTGAGCCGGCCTTAGGGCCCCAACCCTCATCATCGATGTAGAGCTTGCCGCGATGACTCTTAGTCAACCGGCCCATAGTGTATCCCTTTAGCCATGCAAAGCTGCCCTTCAAGAACTCGAAACCACTGTGCGATGGCCCCATGGTGGGCGCCAACTGTCGTGGAATTGTCATGGCAGATGCCCTAGCATAAAGACTTAGGTGTGGAGCCATCACAACATAATTAGCTTGAAGGGGTTAAAACAGGACATGGGACACAAAGATTTTACTAGGGTTCAGCCCCTCGCAACGAGGTAAAGGCCTACTCTTGCTTTAGGTTGTATTGCTTGGGTTTCGATTACCAGGGAGCGAATACGCTTGACCTAGTTCTCAACTTCTTGTTTCCTGCCCCTAACCTCCACCGGGTCACCCCTTTTATATACACAGGATGATGCCCGGTGGCTTACAGAGTCCCAGCCGGCTCATACACAACGTGTCCAGTTCGGTGATAGAACTACACTTTCCTTAACATACAAGTTAAACATATGGCAGTTTATGCCTGTGGGCCTCAAGTCTCCTCCAGGTCTCGGGCCTTCAGTAAGCTTGCTTCATGAACCGCCATCTTCGACATCTTCTTAGGCCTTTTCATTATGACCCGCCAGTGGTATGACCCGGCCCCTCCTATGCGGGTCATACCCAATAGTCATATCATCAACAGCTGGCACAGCTGGATCGGCGTGCGCTCCCTTCTCACACCGCTACTCGGCTCAACGTGCATTTTGTTTGTATGTTTCCTGGCTGCCTACCTCGTTCACTCAAGCCAGTTCAGGGCATGACCGCTGCCATGTGAGGTGTTCGGCCTGTTTGAGTTAGGGTGTTTCGACCTTTTTTCTAAGTTGGTTGAGCTTTCAAATAAATATGTTATTTTGTGTCATTCTTCGCATGCGGTGCAAACTAGCCTTCTCTCGCTTCGTTTTGCAGTGGCTTCTTCGAGCTTACTCGTCATTGAGGCTTCGAGCCTACTCGGTGTCGTCGAGATTGCTTTGAGCTTACTCAGCAATGCCTGCGGCTTCGACCTTACGCGCCACTGGCGTACATTGCCGCGCTAGCTTTTCACGTCATCTCAGGTTTGTGTTTGTGCTCTATTTACCTTTGGCAATGGATTTGCCCTTCTGTGGCGCATCCTTTTTTCCCTGTATGCAGTTGTATCAGGCATAGTTTGTAGCTCCCAAGATACAATTCTATCTCAAGCATGTGATGAATACATGATTGGGTTAGAATCACATTTCAAGCCCATATCAAGGTGGATATCATTCCAACATACCATGTACTGAATAGACGAGAATACCAGATAAAGGCTTACACTCGCCACAAGCTACAACATGATTACATCAATACATAGCAATCATCATACAGAAGAAGAATGACATGCACCCTGCTAATCCCAGGCTCCCGACCTGGACCCATCCTAGGTCAACGAAGAAGAATAAGCAGAAGAGGAACTCCAAAAGCAAGCAAACATCGCTCTCACGTCATGTCATCGCATTACCTGTACCTGCAACTCTTGCTATAGTATCTGTGAGCCACGAAGAGTTAGCAATCCCATTACCATGGGTATCAAGACTAGCAAAGCTTAATGGTATGGAATGATTAAGTAGTGAGGTTGCAGTAAGCACTAAACATTGTATGGTGGCTAACTTACGAGTACAAGAACAAGAACAGTAAACTATGCATAACAGACATGAACTAGAATGATCAAGAAGTGATCCTGAACTACTTACGAGTCATACATAAGCCCACAGTGTTCTCTTCCCGAACTCCCTCAAAAAGAGACGATCATGGTTACGCATGCGGTTGGTGTATTTTAACTGAATTCAGTGTCAAGTTCTCTACAACCGTATATTATAAATTTTCAAGTCGCCACATAACCGCGGTATGGCACTCGAAAAGATTTAACCCTACAAGGGTACTCCAAGTGGTCCATTATAAATTACCACCGATGGAATATCCTCACACCATGATAACACGAGGCTTACGATAAGGAAACCCCGATGGACAAGCCACTCATCAAAGGTATGCTATTGATGTTAGCGGGTGTTCAGTTGTTTGTTTCCAAGAAACTAAGCGCGTCTCTTTTGATGCTTCGTATGTGAAGCAGTTCTGTCCTAAAAAAATTGATATATTCGAATTTGTGCCCTCTGTTGGGAATTCTGGTGGTATTATTACTGTTTGGGTGAGCTCCATGTTTTCTGGTGTGAGAATCTTTTCTGAATCTTTTGCTCTTGGGGTCAAGCTCACCTCGACACAATCTAATGACTCGTGGACGTTAGTCAATATCTATGGCCCTTGCGTTGGTCCAACAGATCCCTCTTCACAACGTGGTTGTTCGACCTTGATATTCCAAACAGTGAAGATTGGCTCATCCTCGGTGACTTTAACTTCATTCGTGCACCAGATAACCGTAACAGGGGATGGGGTGACGCTAATGATATGTTGCTTTTTAATGAGTTCATCAGAAGGCAATCCCTCGTTGAGCTCCTGATCAAGGGCCGCTTGTTTACCTGGAGCAACATGCAGTCAGACCCGTTGCTGGAGCAGTTAGATTGGCATTTTACTTCAGTTAACTGGGCTGCAAGATATCCCAACACGTCGTTATGCCCCTGGGTAAGCCGACTTCTGACCATGTACCTTGCTATGTGAGCATCCAATCTAAAATACCCAAATCCAAACTATTCCGTTTTGAGGATTATTGGATCCATCAGCCTGGGTTCTTCGACGTGTTCAGTAGATCGTGGGCTAAACGCTGTCACGCTTTGAACGCAGCCACAATGCTATGTAAAAAGCTCAAGACGTTGCGGTATGATCTCAAGCAGTGGAGCAAAAAAAGCTCTAAACTCTCGATGCTCATCGATAACTGCAACAAAACCCTACTAGAGATCGATGTCCTAGAGGAACGGAGATGAGTGTTTACCCCCGAGACCAACTTCAGGTTGATCATGAAGCATCATCTTCTCCACTTGCTGGACTGCAAAAAACAGTATTGGAAAAAGCATTGTACCGTTAGATGTTTCAAATTTGGGGACGGCAATACCAAATTCTTCCACAGAGTGGCCACTGAATGATATCGCAGGAACAGTATTGCCTCTCTCCGGCTGGATGATGACTCAATAATTCATGATCATGTCGGAAAGGAGGCGGTACTTTTCCAAGCTTTCAAGGAAAGACTTGGCTGCTCTGACCAAACCATCATGAAGTTTGATCTGCCTCGGATCATCAAAAAAGTTGATGGTCTTCAAGATTTGTCTGCCCCCTTCACCCGCAAGGAAATAGATCAAGTGATCAAAGAGATGCCCGCGGATCGTGCCCCAGGCCCTGATGGCTTTAGTGGCAGCTTCATCAAGTCGTGTTGGCACATTATCAAAGAGGACTTTTATCGCCTCTGTTTTGATTTTCATGCAGGTACGCTGGACCTTGAGAGTCTAAATACTGGGTTTATCACCCTCATCCCCAAGATCCAGTCACCTGAAACTGCGAATGATTATCGCCCAATAACACTGTTAAACTGCTGCCTTAAGATTCTGACAAAACTTCTAGCGAACCATCTGCAACACGTCGTTCTCAAGATCATCCACCGAAATCAGTATGGCTTTTTGAAAGGACGGTCAATTCAAGACTGTGTTGCTTGGGTGTATGAATTCATTCATCAGTGCCAAGCATCGGGGCGTCAGATTGCGGTACTGAAGCTAGACTTCGCTAAAGCCTTCGACACGATCGAACATGCCCCAATGATGGACATCACGAAGTGTGTGGGCTTTGATGATCGATGGCTTGGGTGGATTAAATGCTTATTTTCGATGGCTAAGTCCTCTGTTCTCCTCAATGGGACCCCGGGAAGGCAATTTTTCTGCTTGCGTGGTGTCCGCCAAGGTGATCCGCTTTCTCCTCATATATTCGTGCTCGCGGCTGATCTATTGCAAGCGGCCATTGATACGTCTCCAACGTATCTATAATTTTTCTGGGACTAACCTATTAACTGGAGGCCCAACCCAGAAATGCTGTTTTTTTGCCTTTTTCAGTATTTCAAAGAAACAGAATATCAAACGGAGTCCAAACGGAATGAAACCTCCGGGATCGTGATTTTCCAACCAAACGTGATCCAGGAGACTTGGACCCTACTCCAAGAAGCTTCCGAGGAGGTCACGAGGGTGGAGGGCGCCCCCCCCTGGGCGCCCCCTACCTCGTGGGCCCCTCGGAGCTCCACCGACGTACTCCTTCCTCCTATATATACCTACGTACCCCCGAACGATCAGAACAGGAGCCAAAAACCTAATTCCACCGCCGCAACCTTCTGTATCCACGAGATCACATCTTGGGGCCTGTTCCGGAGCTCCGCCGGAGGGGGCATCCACCTGGAGGGCTTCTACATCATCACCATAGCCCCTCCGATGAAGTGTGAGTAGTTTACTTCAGACCTTCGGGTCCATAGCTAGTAGCTAGATGGCTTCTTCTCTCTTTTTGGATCTCAATACAATGTTCTCCCCCTCTCTCGTGGAGATCTATTTGATGTAATCTTCTTTTTGCGGTGTGTTTGTTGAGACCGATGAATTGTGGGTTTATGATGCAGTATTATCTATGGAAAATATTTGATTCTTCTCTGAATTCTTTTATGTATGATTGAGTTATCTTTGCAAGTCTCTTCGAATTATCTTTTTGGTTTGGCCAACTAGATTGGTAGTTCTTGCAATGGGAGAAGTGCTTAGCTTTGGGTACAATCTTGCGGTGTCCTTTCCCAGTGACAGATGGGGCAGCAAGGCACGTATTGTATTGTTGCCATCGAGGATAACAAGATGGTTTTTTTTATCATATTGCATGAATTTATACCTCTACATCATGTCATCTTGCTTACGGCGTTACTCTGTTTTTACTTAATACTCTAGATGCATGCTGGATAGCGGTCGATGAGTGGAGTAATAGTAGTAGATGCAGAATCGTTTCGATCTACTTGTCTCGGACGTGATGCCTATATACATGATCATTGCCTAGATATACTCATAACTATGCTCAATTCTGTCAATTGCTCAACAGTAATTTGTTCACCCACCGTAGAATACTTATGCTCTTGAGAGAAGCCACTAGTGAAACCTATGGCCCCCGGGTCTATTCTCATCATATCAATCTATATCACTTTATTTACTTGCTTTGTTTTTTACTTTGCTTTTACTTTTAATTTGCATCTATCTATCAAAAATACCAAAAATATTATCTCTATCAGATCTCACTCTTGTAAGTGACCGTGAAGGGATTGACAACCTCTAAGCGTTGGTTGCGAGTTGCTATCGTTTTGTGTAGGTACGAGGGACTTGTGCGTGGTCTCCTACTAGATTGATACCTTGGTTCTCAAAAACTGAGGGAAATACTTACGCTACTTTACTGCATCATCCTCTCCTCTTCGGGGAAATCCAATGCAGTGCTCAAGAGGTAGCCGCCATCAACGACGCGTATAGAGCCGGTACGATCCAACTGCCCATTCCCGCCCAAAATGAGGACTACCACGTGATCCAGTACACCGACGACACAATCTTGGTGCTGCCCGCCGATGAGATTCAGGCCGGTACCATCAAAACCATCCTGCAAGACTATGCATCCTCGGTGGGCTTGCGGATCAACTTTCAGAAATCCACGCTTATTACGGTCAACACGGCCGTGGACTTTACCCTGCGTTTGGCACAGGTTTTCGGCTGCTCGGTTGGCTCTATGCCTTTTACGTACCTTGGGATGCCCATGGGCACGGCCCGGCCGTCTGTAGCAGACCTCATGCCTCTAGTCTCATCGGTTGAGCGCAAGCTCTCCACGGCTGCCTCACTTCTTGACCTGGGCTCAAATGACTCTAGTCAACTCCGTGATCACCTCACTGGCGATCTACGCAATGTGCTCCATCAGGTTGCCGCCATCGTTCTGGTGGAGAGATGTCATGAGCCTGGCTCCCACTTATAGAGGCGTCACGACCGTTGTGGTTCGTAATGGGAGCTCGACCCTCTTCTGGAAAGATGATTGGGATGATGGCATTCTGGCCGACAGCCAGCCTCGGTTGTTCTCATTCACTAAACATGAAGATGCCTCCGTGCAAGGGCTCTTGACTTCACCTACGCTCAGTCAGAACTTTCATCTACCATTGTCAACGCAAGCTAGGGGTGAGCTCAAGGCCTTGCAAGCCACCTTGTCCTCTTTGGTGCTCACCGAAAGGAGCGATGCTTGGCATCCGGTTTGGGGCTCGGAGGGGCTCGCCTCCAGCAAGTTTTATCTACACTGTTTTCGGCATGAGGTGGCGGACGAGGCGTTTGCATAGGTCTGGAAAGCAAAGTGCACCAACAAATGGAAAGTGTTTGGGTGGCTGCTTCTGGCGGACAGACTAAACACTCGAGGTCTGCTCAAAAGAAAACACATGAAACTGCGGGATGACGACTACACGTGCCTTCTGTGCCATCATCCGCCCAAGGAAACTGTGGAACACCTATTTTTCCAATGTGAGTTCAATAGGGCTTGTTGGGAGAAGCTAGGGGTCACTTGGCCAAGACAGGGCAATCGGGTGCAACTCTTGCATGCAGCCAAAAGTTCGTGGAACGGGCCCATGTTCATGGATATCTTCATTATTGCTTTGTGGAGCATTTGGAAGGAACGAAACAATAAACATTTTAGAAGGGTGACGCCGACCGTTGATGGGTGGAGCCAGAGATTCAAACTAGATTTTGGCATGATGAGACATAGAATCAAAGAGGCTTTAGTGCCGTTTGTTGATAGGGTGGTTAGCCTAGTCTAGTCCCCTCCCCCCTATACCCTTGTTGTATAGGACTTCCACTCTGCCCCCCATGTAATCTCTCTCATGTAATTTGGTGTGTTGAGGTGTAATATAAAGTCAGTGGGGGGTTTCCCTCACTGTCCCAAGCTTTCAAAAAAAAGGTACAAGACCTCCCGACGTGTCGACACCATGATAGGAGCTGCGCATATCTTGTCTCAGGACACGGCGGATAGGCTATGGTTACAACGACCAAGTCCACGAGTTGCCCCGGGCGGCAGTGCAAGCTGCTCTAGTTTGGACCAGCACCATCAGCATTGGCCCACCTGTATTATGTGGAATTAAGAATCCTTGGGTAGCAGTAACTCCCTATGCAAATTAATTCTTTATCAGTATTATTATGTTGGAAAATTTTAAAACCAAGTTGGGCCTTGCTGGAGGAGTTTTAGCCTAAGCGAATGGTCGGGGGGGGGGGCATAATACCCCACATGTGTTAGGAGCGTGATGCCATGATGAATCCTAATGGGGAACGTAGCATGCAATTTCAAAAAAATTCCAACGCTCACACAAGATCTATCTAGGAGATGCGTAGCAACGAGAGGGGGAGAGTGTGCCTACGTACCCTCGTAGACTAAAAGCGGAAGTGTTTATCACGCGGTTGATGTAGTCGTACTCTTCGCGATCCGTTCATGATCCAACCGATCTAGTGTCGAACGGACGACACCTCTCAGTTTAGCACACGTGCGGCTCGATGACGTCTCCTCCTTCTTGATCGAGAAAGCGGAAGAGGACCAGCAGATGGGATCACAACCAACACGACGGCGTGGTGGTGGAGCACCGACAGCGCTTTGCTAAGCATCACCGGGATGAGGCGGTGGAACTACGGAGTAACGGGAGAGAGAGGGGTGCCAAGGGCTTGGTGTGTCCTCTTGGGGCGCCCCTCCTCTCTATATATAGGTGGAGGAGCGTGGCAAACAGCCCCTCCAAGTCCTAGGGCACAACTAAGGGGAAGAGGACTTGGACTCCAACTCTAATCCTATTCGTACTAGAACTCCTTCCCTTTTTGCCTTCCCTAGCCACATGGGATTTTGAGGATTTGGTGCGCCTAGCCCAATAAGGCCAAGGCACCTCCCCGCAGCCCATGCTAGCCCTTGGGTCGTGGTGAACACACACATGAACAACGGGGGATGAACGGGTACTCGACAAGCACGAGTAATTATCCGTAGGGGTATTCATGTGGCAAAGAACTGCAAGGCAGTGACACAGGGGATTCTTAAAAGTTGGAGAATAATTTGATGTATCTTGTAATAACAAGAGCAAATGGGAATGATTGTATGGATGACAAGTGTAAGAAGTTATCCGTAAGGATATATCAGAGGTAGGGAACCGTAAAAGCAATGAGCACAAAAGTTTCGGGAAAATGCTGAAGGGTATCTTCGAAATCTTCTGGTGAAGCAGGCCATCATCTGGAATGAAGGGGCTCTCCAGCAGAAAGTATTTACGAGAACCTAGAGTTAGAGTCAGCAAAATCATTTAACCCGAATAGAAGAGAGATCAGAGTCCCAGAGTATAGATGAGGAGTAAAAGATCCTAATACCACCCAATGGTGACGTGGGCCTGTAAGCCACACAGCCATGTTAGTAAATCAGTTTTTCAAGACTAGACTCAACTTTGGCCAAGGAGTTGGAAATGGGGATCCTACAGGCAGCTGGCTTTGATACCAACTTGTGACGCCCCCGATTCAATCATACACTAATCATAAACACAAATGTGTATGGTCAAGATCAGGGACTCACGGGAAGATATCACAACACAACTCTTGACACAAATAAAAAATAATACAAGCTTCATATTACAAGCCAGGGGCCTCGAGGGCTCGAATACAAGCTCGATACACAAGAGTGTCAGTGGAAGCAACAATATCTGAGTATAGGCATAAGTTAAACAAGGATGCCTTAAGAAGGCTAGCACAAAAGCAACACGATCGAATAGGCAAGGCCTCCTGCCTGTGACCTCCTAACTACTCCTGGCCATCGGCGGTCTCCACGTAGTGGTATCCGTCTGCGATGGCATCTGGCTCCAGGGATCCACCATCTGGTTGCAACAACTGGAAAGAAGAAAGAAGGGGAAAAGGGGTAGAAAAGCAACCGTGAGTACTCATCCAAAGTACTCGCATGCATCAGATCCATACTAAGTATGCATTGGTATCAAATGGAAGGGTTATATCTGTGGACTGAACTGCAGAATGCCAGAATAGAAAGGAAGGCCTAGCCTATCAAAGACTAGCATCTTCAAGCATATCCAAGCATCTTGCAACATGTAGAAGAGTAAAGAATTGCATTTTAATATTTAACAAATATGTTGTAGAGACAACGCCTAGAGATCGTTCATCGGCTCCCTACGAGAAAGCAATCCCGGAGCCACATATCCATAACATATCTCAAGTATCCATTTCTAGTTATATAAGATCAGGATATAAGTCTGAACGTCCGTTACCGTGGACACGACTATGAATAGATAATCTTCCCCGCAGGGGTGCACCACGTTTTCCAACACACTTGATTACTGTCGGTGTACTAAAGTAGGGGTACCTTAGTATCCCGAACTTGTGCACGGGCAGTTGCAGCACCCAGTGGCAAGGGTTGCCGGGGGTCCGCCAAGATCCTCTGTGGCTCATATTGATGCCATTCAAGAACAAAGTGTTTTAACTGAGAAGACAAGACCCCGGCAAGAGGAGCTTGCCGGGAAGGACAAGGCCCCGGCAAGAAGAGCTTGCCGGGAAGGCCAACCAAGGCATTTCAAGAAACTTGCCGCGATGCCCCGCGCGTCTCGGCAAGACACGGCGAGCGGCAAGCTTGCGGGTGCGATAAGACAACGGCCGCGGCAAGGCGCTTGCCGCGGCAAGGCTGCCCCTCTGCACCCGAGCTCCAGCGCATCCGACGACGTGTCGCCCCAGGACCATCCCAGGAGCACGTGGCGAGGCGCGGTGCGAGGTGGCAAGAGGAGATGACGAGAAGGCCATCGTGGCAGGCGGTGGCGCCCCTAGCGGTCGCTTCCTTGCACTGTTGGGTGAGGCGGACGGGCATTAAATGTGCTTGTCCCCTGCCGTCAGAGTTAGGTAGGATACACTGTGTATAGCGGTTGTACCAACCCCTCTTTTTACTTTTTTACCCCTCTCTCTGCGTTGCCACCTATCGGTGACCCCTTTAGCCTATAAAAAGGAGGCCTATGCGCACGTAGAAGGGGTTCGGCTCGACTCATTCGAAACTACATCACACCCACGCTCTAGAGCAAGAACAGAATATAAACACAAAGCAGCAGTAGGAGTTTTATCTCTCCGGAGAGCTCCGAAGCTGGGTAAAATCGCTCGCGCGCTTCGCCTCGATCTGCTCTTCGTGCGCTCTCCGCTCCCTTGCCGGACCAGAAGGGGCCCTGCCCCATAGGTACTCGTTCCCCACGACATCTTTCGCACGCCAGGTAGGGGAGCGTCGAGGTTGTGCGAACCTGATCCGGCGTTCGTGCGTGCTACATCAACATCTTCATCGACATGCCACCGAAGAAGAAGGCTTCGGAGGTGGCCGCTCCGTCCACGTCGATCCTACCGTCACCGGAGCAAACGGGCGGTGGGATGGACGCCGGCGGAGGAGCAGGCGCCGACGAGGGGACTCACGTCGTCACCAGGTCCAAGGACAAGGCCCCGCAAGCTTTGGCGTCTGCACATTCATCGCACCCCTCCCAGGAGGTGCAGGGTCGATAGCGCCACGGTGCTCCTAGCACCGTACTCGCGTTGGAGCAAGGCCGAGCTGGTGGATCGCGGGACGCTCAAGGCCAACATGCGCGTCAACATGCTGGTACGAGCGCGGGACGGTCGCCTGGACGAGATGTTGCTCCTTCTAACAATGTTAGGAGTCTGAGCATATCTCGCTCCTCGCGTCGTTCGCCGCCACCGCCCAAGACACCAGAGGAAGCGCTGGCCCGAGCCCAGCTGCTTCTAGACTACCCTCCAGTGCCAGACAAGATCGACGACTGGAGGGCCACCATTCAGAGCCTCATCGGCTTCGCCAACGGTGACAAGCCCCGGCAACCGAGCACATCGAAGCCCCGGCAAGACGCCCAGGCGCAAGCCGACGCCGACAAGACCGCTGGGGGTGCCACCACCGTGCACTCCCCGCCCCGAAGGCCAAGATCGCCGACTCGCTGGGCCAACCACGACACCGACTCCACCGCGTCGTCGGACCCGCGAGCTCGCCACGATCAACGCCAAGTTCTCCAAGAACGACGACACGAAGACGCTCGTACTCGCATCGAGCGTCGAAGAGAAGCGCGGCGTCAGTCAGACCAGCACGCTGGGCCCACTGTCGATATGCATGCGCCAGGGGAACCAGGCGACTTGCCGTACGCGGTAGGTTGCCCTGCGTTCACCCGTGAGCTGCGGCAGGTCCAGTGGCCCAGTACCAAGAACTTCAAGCCAGATGTACCCGAGAAGTACGATGGCAGGATACATTTGTCGGAGTTCCTCAGCGTCTACACCATCACGATGCAGGCTGCCGGGGGGCGCGATGAGAAGATCCTCGCCAACTACTGCCCGCTGGTGCTCAAGCCCAACGTCAGATCTTGGCTCATGCACTTGCCGGACAACTCCATCTCTTCGTGGGCGGACCTGTGCCATCAGTTTGTCGGCGCCTTCACAGGCGGCCACAAGTCCCATGGCCAGGAGAGCGATCTTCGTCTGCTCGCCCAGAAGGAAGGAGAACCCCTGCGCAAGTACATTCAAAGATTCAGCCAGGTGCAGTGCAACATCCCAGACGTCCACCCTGCCGCGGTTATCAGCGTGTTCCATCAGAACGTGCGTAACCGCAGGATGAGGGAGGAGATGGCGATGTGCAAAATCAGAGATGTCAGCGAGCTGTATGCTCTGGCCGACAAATGTGCACGTGCTGAGGAGGGGAGGAAACTCCCCGGAGAGAACGCATGAGCAGAGGGATCTGACAGTGAGGATGCCGCCCCGGCAAAGAAGAACCGGAGGCGGAATAACAGAAAGAGGTAAGCCAAGGATGTGCTAGTCGTCGAGCAGTCCGGCAGTGGAGGTGGCACCGAGAAGGCCAAGGCTGGTGACTCCGGCGAGGCTGTGGTGGCCGCCGACAAGCAGGACGGCTTCGGCAAGCAGTATTGCAAGATCCACCGCACCAAGGGCCATGACCTCCAGGCCTGCAAGAAGGTTGAGCAGCTCGTAGAGCCGCAGAAAGCTAAGTACGAGCGCCGTGACAAGGAGAAAGCCCAGGAAGGTGGCGGAGGATCCGGCAAGAAGCGTCCCGCCCGGGGAGGGCACCGCGGCAAGGCCAAGCAGCGGCAAGGAGACAGGCCTCCCCGCGGCCGTGACAAGGATGAAGATGAGGATGAGGATGAAGAAATGGATGAGGATGAGGCCGACGAGCAGGAGTTCCAGAAGGCAACAGAGGTTTTGTGCGTCGACGGTGGTGCTTCTCTGCACACCTCGCACCGCCAACTCAAACAGTGGGTGCGGGAAGTGAACACAAGAGAACCGTCCATTGAATCGCGCAAGCCCCTGAAGTGGTCCAGCACGCCCATCATCTTTGATGTTGAGGATCACCCTGATCGCATCACTGCGGTCGGGTGCTTGCCGATGTTGGTTTCGCCAACCATCTGCAACCTCAAGGTTACAAAGATGTTGGTTGACGGCGGGGCCGGCCTAAATCTGATCTCCTCCGCGGTGCTCAAGAAGCTCCAGATCCCCGACAGCAAGCTCGAAGAGACTGGTACTTTCCAAGGAATCAACCCGGGAAGGAGCAAGCCGAAGGGGAAGATCACACTGCCAGTAACGTTTGGCAGCGAGCTGAACTTCAGGACAGAGAAAGTCACATTTGACGTTGCTGATTTCCCATTGCCCTACAATGGGATAGTTGGCCGTCCAGCGCTCGCCAAGTTCATGGCAGCCTCTCATTATGCTTACAACGTGCTCAAGATGCCCGGTCCGATAAGTGTCATTTCTGTCCATGGCGACAAGAAAGATGCCCTTATCTATACCGACAAGATCTACCGGGAAGCAGCAGCCGCAGCAGAACGCAAACCACTTGCCGCTGAAGCTCCCGGGGGGAAGAAGAAGACCAAGTCCGGCAAGAGTAGCTCTGATGCCCACTCCGGCAAGCGCACCTCTTCGGAGTGCTGCGCTACCGTCGAGGACGCACCATCGAGCTCCACCGGCAAGTGCAAGAAGGCAAAGACAGCTTCACCAGAGACCAAGAAAGTGGCCGCCAAGGAGGACGGCACTGGTGGTACCTTCACCATCAGTGCCACGCTTGACCCTAAATAGGAAAGCGCGCTCGTTGCTTTCCTGCGGGCGAATGTCGATGTGTTTGCATGGCAACCATCTGACATCCCCGGTGTTCCCAGGAAAGTAATTGAGCACCACCTTGCCGTCTGCCCTCACGCGCGGCCCGTCAAGCAGAGAGTAAGGAAACAAGCAGTGGAGCGACAAGAATTCATTGCTGAAGAGATCAAGAAGTTGGAAGCAGCAGACCTAGTCCGAGGAGTACTCCATCCAACGTGGTTAGCCAATCCAGTAGTCGTGCGCAAAGCAAAGGGGAAGTGGAGGCTTTGTATTGACTTCACTGATGTTAATAAAGCTTGTCCCAAGGATCCATTTCCCTTGCGGCGCATTGACCAGATTATCGACTCCACGGCAGGATGTGATCTGCTTTCATTTCTTGATGCATACTCGGTATATCATCAGATCTTCATGGCAGAAGAGGATGAAGAGAAAACCGCATTCATTACTCCATGTGGCACGTACTGCTTTGTACGGATGCCTTTCGGACTAAAGAATGCTGGTTCAACATTTGCAAGGGTAGTCAATCATGCTTTTGAGCCACAGCTGCACAGAAATGTAGAAGCTTACATGGATGACATAGTGGTCAAGAGCAAGGACAAATAAACTTTGATCCAAGATTTGGACGAGACTTTTGCAAATCTGCGCAAGATCAATCTCAAGTTGAATCCCGAGAAGTGCGTGTTTGGAGTTCCTTCCGGCAAACTTCTCGGATTCTTTGTATCTCAGCGGGGGATCGAAGCCAATCCCGACAAGATCAAAGCCATTGACCAGATCAAAGCACCGAAGCGGGTCAAGGACGTACGAAGGCTTGCCGGCTGTGTTGCTGCTCTCAATAGGTTCATCTCTAAGTCTGCTGAGCGCGCCCTGCCATTTTTCAAAATTTTGAAAAAGGCAGGTCCAATGAAATGGACTCCGGAAGCGGAGGCTGCGCTGCAGGACTTGAAGAGATACCTATCCTCCACTCCAATACTTGTCGCACCTAAGCCACAAGAGAAGTTGCTGCTATATCTGGCGGCAACCAATCAAGTGGTTAGTGCTGCGTTAGTAGCGGAGAGGGAGGCGGATGATGAGCAAGCGACCGCGGCAAGTGAGTCCAGCGACAAGCAGGGGGCTTCCCCGACAAGTTCTGGTTCCGGCAAGGATGGATCTGCGCAGCCACAAGAAGAGAAACAGAAGAAGATGGTGCAGCGCCCAGTTTACTTTGTCAGTTCCCTTCTGCAGGGGGATAGATCAAGGTACTCTGGTGTGCAAAAGTTGCTTTTCGGCCTTCTCATGGCCTCGAGGAAGCTGCGCCACTACTTTCAAGCACATGAGATCACAGTCGTCACTCGCTTTCCGTTGAAGAGGATACTGCAAAATCCAGAAGCAACGGGCAGGATCGTCGAGTGGGCGCTGGAACTGTCAAGCTTTGGCCTCAAGTTTGAGAGTACCTCAACTATCCAGAGCCGAGCATTGGCAGAATTCATAGCAGAGTGGACGCCAACACCGGATGAAGAAATTCCGGAGACGAGCATCCCCGTCAAGGAAGCGAACAAAGAGTGGATCATGTACTTTGATGGTGCCTTCTCGCTACAAGGCGCCGGTGCGGGCGTACTACTTGTCGCACCCACCGGAGAGCACCTCAAGTACGTGGTTCAGATGCACTTCCCCAAGGAGCAAGCGACAAACAATACTGCGGAGTATGAGGGCTTGCTTGCCGGACTCAGAAACGCCGCGGACCTTGGGATCAAGAAGCTTATTGTCAGGGGTGACTCGCAGCTTGTCGTCCGCCAAGTCAACAAAGATTACCAGAGTCCGTTGATGGAGGCCTACATTGATGAAGTGAGAAAGCTAGAAGAGCATTTTGACGGCCTCCAGATGGAACATGTTCCGAGAGCTCAGAACGACATTGCAGATGGCCTGTCAAAGTGCGCTGCGCTCAAGTTGCCTGTGGAACCAGGGATCTTTGTGCTCAAGCTGACTCAACCATCTGTAACACCGTCAACTGGACAGAGCAAGAAGAGGAAGTTGGTTACTGGCGATTACTTTCCGGCAGAGCTTCCCGAAGCCGCCGTCAAGAAGGTCCCCAAGATCAACACAAAGAGTGCTGAGGAGCAGTCTGCTCTGACAAGCCCTAGGGTTTGTTTCCTTGAAGCAGACGCTCCCGACAAGCTGTGTCCCGACACGCTTGCCGGGGAGCATCACGCTCCGGCTGAATCACAGATTCTTGCCGTGGAAGCAGATGTTCCCGCAGCAGCATTTGCGCCTTTAGTCCTTGTCGTTCAGCCACAAGCTCCGGCATAGGCACAGCAGATCGCCCATTTCCTTCAAACAGGAGAATTTCCCGAAGAACAAGAAGAAACAGAGAGAGTAGCCCGACAATCAAGTATGTACCAGTTTGTCGATGACATACTGTACAGAAGAAGATTCAACGGAGTGAAATTGAAGTGCATTTCCCAGGAAGATGGACAGGAGCTATTGGTAGAGATACATGGAGGCATATGTGGTCACCACATTGGCGCAAGAGCACTTGCCGGCAAAGCCTTCCGGCAAGGTTTCTTCTGGCCGACAGCCCTCCAGGATGCAACTGCACAAGTAACCAAGTGTGAAGCGTGCCAGTTCCACTCCAAGCAAATACATCAACCAGCTCAAGCTCTCCAAACAATTCCTTTATCCTGGCCATTTTCGGTCTGGGGGATCGACATCCTCGGCCCCTTTCCCCGAGCTGTTGGGGGCTTCGAGTACTTGTACGTGGCAATCGACAAGTTCACGAAGTGGCCGGAGGTGGAAGTAGTGAGGAAGGTGACAGCACAGTCAGCAGTCAAGTTCTTCAGGTCAATTGTTTGCCGTTTCGGAGTCCCTAACAGGATCATCACCGACAATGGCACACAATTCACGAGCCGCACCTTCATACAGTACGTCCAAGATCTTGGCGCCAAGATCTGCTTCGCTTCCGTTGCTCACCCGAGAAGCAACGGTCAAGCGGAGAGGGCAAACGCTGAAGTGCTGCGTGGGCTCAAGACCAGAACTTTCGACAGGCTGCGCAAGTGCGGAAGAAATTGGATTGAGGAGCTGCCGGTGGTTCTTTGGTCGATCAGGACGACGCCAAATCGAGCCACTGGCCAGACACCTTTTGCTCTAGTCTATGGAGCAGAAGCAGTTCTCCCCACGGAACTCGTATACGGATTGCCTCGAGTGCTCGCTTATGATGAGCTTGAGCAAGAGCAGCTGCGGCAAGATGACGCGCTGCTCCTCGAGGAAGATCATCTTCAGGCTGCTGTACGAGCTGCTCGCTACCAGCAAGCTTTGCGTCGCTACCATAGCCGCAAAGTTAATGCCAGAAGCTTCGAGGAAGGCGACCTTGTTCTTCGGCGCGTTCAATCCACCAAGAATTCCAACAAGTTGACGCCGAAGTGGGAAGGCCGTTATCGGGTGAAACAAGTCACTAGGCCTGGCGCTGTCCGCCTTGATACCGAAGATGGCTTTCCGGTGAGCAACTCCTGGAACATAGAGCATCTTCGTAAGTTTTACCCATAAGGCACGGTTGCCGGAACCTGTTCCGGCAACCACCTTTTGTACAAGCCTTGCCGCTGTTGCATGTAACCCTTTGTACAAAGCCGGGCCCAGATCCCGTGCATAAATAAAGCTCATGTGCTCCGCACATCTTGTCAAATTTCATGCATTTTTTCTTTTCTGCATACAATATCCGACATTTTGTGCATCACTTGCCCCGGTAAGCAATAACGAGCCTCAAGGCTCCATATCATTATTTTCTCTTCTTTCTTTTTCTCAAAGAGA